>NC_139240.1:56769704-57474622 GCF_977018435.1 Lepisma saccharinum | reverse complement strand
AACACATCGCGTTGAGAGGATCACGTGACTGATAGCGACAAGGTGATTCCAAGATGGCGTCGATTCTGGAGGCATGTGGATTGGCCGCAGAGGACTCGCATCATGGCCCGCAAAGTCGCCAGACCTGACTCCGTGTGACTTTTGGCTGTGGGGATATGTGAAAGCGAAAGTGTATGCGGGAAATTCAAGAGATCTGGATGACCTCAGGGCAAGGATGTGCAGTCATCACGGGCATCTCGGTTTCGGGACGAGATTGCAGGAATGCGTCGATGTGAATGGTGTCCAGTTGGAGGGACAATAGGGAAACCCTGCGCTATGGACGTTCATAATGACCCAACTCCTATGAAGGGGTATTCTGTTGTAACGGTTTTGTGTACGGTTCGAAGCTCCTCAATGAAAACACTGTTAAACATGACGTAATGAAAATTGATTAAATCGATATATTAATATGTTTACTCGTATTCAAATACTCGTTACGAAATGTTAGGCATTCTCGCAATTCATTGTATTGGATTCCTCGGTTTCTTGTAATTACAGGAAGGTGCGATACACAAAAGAGCCGTGGTGGATCCGCGGTGGTCCACTCGGTAGAGCGTCTGACTGGCACGCGGGAGACAAGGGTTCGATTCCCGGGCTAAGGTCGGAATTTTTCAGGCCTTGTCCGCGCCTTGTCACCTAGCCTGGGGGGGTAAAGGCGGCCAAAGCGTGATGCTCATCACATCACTTCCAAAATGGCCTAGACCTATACATCCCCTAAATGTGCCTTCACGGTACGGTGCTATATGCACGCGGATCTTTACCCTATTGTTTTATTTTTGCTATTATCAACAAAAAAAATTGGGAATTATAATAGTCCTTGTCACTTCTGCCCGTTCAGCGTCTCGTTTCTGTGCGCCCCGCTGAACTTGCGGCTCCTATACCCTGTTCCAGCTAACTGTAGAGCAGGGCCGCGCATAGCGGCAGAGAAGGAGGGAAATCGAGTAGTGAAAGCGCAGTGTTGCCAACCGTACGGTCCTGACATAGTCCGTACGCTAAATGTACGACTTGTCAAAATTTGCACTTTCTGTTTTATCCCTAATATTTCCACAAGAAATTCTTAAACCAATCGTACGGACGGTATTATCGCCTTCCAAAAGTTTGCAACACTTACGGAGTGAAGCAGTAACTCCAGTTACCCATTACGCAATTCCGATTCTCTCACTGTTCATTGGTGGAGCCGTCTCGCGTCACTACTTGCGCAGAGACTTGTTCTCGTTCGCCTGGTCTACAGTTAGCTGGTACAGGCTGTATGATAGCCGGATAGCTCCATGAGCGTCCAGAAGGTGCCCCTGCTACCCCCGTGGAAAATGAAAGTCAACCAAAAATTATACATTTCACACGTATAACTTCATTTCAGCCACACTAACAGGTGTTCAATATTGCATGACACGGTCCGTTTTCCATGCGCGAACGGTATTATCGTTTTCAAAAGTTAAGTAAGGCTAATTGGGACTGGACCTACAGTTTCAAGTGGGATCCGAACCAGTATGTGCCTCCCCCGGGTATCCAACACGGGACTCCTTGATTACAAGGCAACGAATTCTACCACTGCGCCATCGGGGAGGCTGGGACAACACTTTACGGGGGGAAATGTGCCTTGTTTGCCCCCCTTGGGGGAAAAATACCTTACTTGCCCCTCATTGGAAAAAGTCCTGCGGACGTCCATGGATAGCCTAGTGGAAAATCCTCCCTTGCATCGATACCATCCTTATCTCAAGGTAAAGAATTCGCGTACATAGAAACGAGCAAACAGAGCTCCCCGAAAACAGGATCTAGATGCAGTGACAGACTTGGAGAGCAGCTAACGAATTCCAACATTAAGAGCTCAAAATCCCCCCCAACGTTCGTCTCCAGCTTTTGTCACCTCTCCTCCAGCACTGGAAGAGTAATCTCAATTGCAAATGGGAGGCGGACGAAGAAAAGAGACATCAATTTGGACACTTATCAGAGCGTAACGGGCGCTCTCTCTCGGTTCCACGGTACTCAAACCCAGCAGTTGCCAGCAACACAAGATTTCTTCATGATGGGCTGTTCGTTCCTGTTCCCTGTGGTGCAGGAACAGCCACGGAGCCCTTTTTTTGTCGACTTCCATCATCTCTCCAGCAACATGAGCTTTTGGACCGCACACGAGCGGACGATTACGTCGCCAAGATGAAGTGACCAGGGTGACTCAATAATTGAAGCCGCCGCTCCCATTAGTGGAGGATTCATGGCCTCAGAAGACATCTAAATTAAAAGCCAAAAGGGCGGATATGAGGCACTAAGAATGGTACTAAAGTGAGTTAACTAACCACTTCAAAGCTATACTGAAAGACCTTAATGTGCACTCTTAATGGTATAAAAAATGGGAACTAGTTTTCGGGTAAAGCCTATTTAATAGCCGAAAGTTTCCTGTAGTAGTGAGCGAACGAAATTTCTGGGGAAGAAAGAAAAAGAGAAGACAAAGAACGTTAAAGATAAAGAAAAGAGACAGTGAGAAAAACAGGGATGAGAAAAGGAAGAGAGAGAGAGGAAAAGCAATAAGAAACAGAATGAGAGAGAGAGAGATACAAGGGTTGGATAAAAAGTAATGGCAAGACTGGTATAATTGGTACTTGACTGTATTGGCAGAGGAGCACGTGTTACATTCCTTCAAAGTAATCGCCCCTCGTCTCTACGACCTTCTGTCACACGAATGGAAGGCGTCATACACCGTCAGCGCGTCCATCTCTGTCGATGTCCCGCAGTGACCGCCCTATAGCACGTATGATGGTTTCGCGCGTGTCGTAGTGCTTCCCGCCCAGTGGTTCCTTCATTTTGACAAAACGGTCGTAATCACACGGTCTCATACCGGTGAATACGGCGGATATTCCAGTACCTCCCACTACCAGTTATGCAGGAGCGCCGTCACATTGTTCGCAGTGTGACACTTTGCATTGTCAAGCAGGATGATGGGACACCGTGTCGTCGCTTACTTCGTAATGCGAGACGAAGGTGGTGTTGCAAGAAGGTGCAGAAGTAGGCTGCGTTGACCGTCTGCCTGAGAGACGTTGTTCTTCTTGCCTAAACATATTGTTAGGGCGCTTGCACTCTCGTCCTCTGCTTCAGAGCACTGCTGCTTTTGACTGAAAAACATACAATCGCTCCCACTCACTATACTTCCTCGTCTGACATTCCTTTATCAGCCACGAGACGCTTGTGGCGCTGTGACTCACCCCTTTCACGGGACAGCAGTGTTGCCATTACTTTTTATCCAACCCTTGTAGATAGAAAGAAAGAGCAATGAGAGAAAAAGATAAACAGGGGAAAGAAAAGAATGATGAAGGAAGATTAAGAAAGAGAGATGGAGGAAGAGGGACAGAAAGAAAAAGAGAGGCACAGAGACAAAGAGAAATAGAGAGGGGGAAGAGAAAATAAACTGATATAGGGAGAAAGAAAGAAAAGAGGCAGTGAAAGAAAAAGAGAAACAGGGGAAAGAAGAATGAGAAAAAAGAGGGAGGAAGAGAAAAAATAAAAGAGAGCCATACACACGAAGAGAGAGAAATAGTGAATGAGGAAAAAAACAGAGAGAGGGAAAGAAAAATTAGAGGGATACACACAAAGAGAGATAGATAGGGAAATAGAAAATAATCAAGCAGAGCGAGAGAGAGAAGGGGGAGGGAATAGCTGCGTTTCTTTATTACTCTGAAAGCCCACTGACCAGATAAGTACCGGATTTCGATGTGACCATCGAAGTTCCTCGGACATGTGAGTGTCCCTTCGTCAATTTAATCACTACTCATCCTCATCGTCGCGAGTAGCCAAATTGGAAGAAAATCAAGACAAGGAATTAGAAAAAGTGCAACGTGATTTCCAAAGGGGAAGAAACGGGTACGCATTTCTTCCCCCACGTCCCTGTCACCAGCTTGCACTTCGGGGATAGCAATGACGTCATAGAAGACTGAAAATAACCTCATCCGAAAGCTGCATGTGCATGTGACAAGCTGGGAAACTGGCTGCATCATCGTCTGATAAAAACGATTACGGCTGAGTCGCATACTTCCTGGTGTGCTAACAGATATGTGGTTAAAGTGGCCTGTTGATGTGCGGATCGGAAAACCACTTCAAAGCCATAGTTTTCTTCTTTGAATATATTTATACTTGTAGCGAGATATAATGCATATGAAGGGAAAGCACAATGTGAAATACATGAAGTGTTGGTTACGTAAATATATATTTAGCTGTTTTAATCAAAATATACGAGGGGGTATCAAAAAGTTTTGCCTGTTAAGGTATAATTTGTTTAATAATGGAAAGATTGAAACAATAAACACACATATAGTTTGCCTGTAGTGTCCTCCACTCAGAGTTACCCTTACACATAGTTCCCATCACGTTCGATGCATTTGTGCCAGCGTTTTATCCAGCCCTCAAAACCAGTTTGGAAAAATTCCACAGAACACTCCCTGCCTCACCGTTTCAAAGCTGTTTTAACCTCCTGTAGGTCCTCCAATCTCATGCCACGAAGCATAGTCTGAGCTAAGTCTTCGGGGCAAGCAGCATCAAATCAATGAGTACCTGGGGGCAACTCTGAGGGGTAAAGACGACCGGAGCGTGGTGCTGATCACATCAGATCCAATATGTCCCAGATCGAGAATGTGTGGGGTCCTACTCGCACATCCCCTTTATGGCACGGCGCTATATGCACGGGGAACTTTACCTTTATTGGATCACCCAACTAGATAAAATGTATTAGACATCTCGTGCTTGATACATTACGCATGTAATTGTATAAAGCGCAGTGTTCGTTACCCTGTCCATCTCCTCACTCCCCTTGAATAAAATAAATAATACTTTATAATGCATAAGCGACAACGTGACACTAGCAGAAGAACCAAAAGCAGGAAAGACATGAAAAATGCATATTACTATGACGCTTTAGAACTACATCAATTACTTACAGAAACATTATCATATACTTCGAAATTTTGATGGGAAATTCCCGGCTATAAATAGCAACCAGCAATGCGTCCAATAATGCCATCTAGTGACAATATTGGCAGATATACAATCGAAAGCCGCATTAAGTGTCTACACTTGTAATGCGCATCAAATTAGTGATATTTACTGGTGAAATTCCGTGTCAGATTGAATAATTCTTTACGGAGACATTTCGAAAGTTACACAGATGATTTGGGAATGAATTTTCCGTTACGAGATTTCTGCGCAACATGAATTTCATCCACAAGGATATAAGAAGAAAAAAAATATGAGGATTCATTTTGACAAAGTCACCGTATTATTAAGTGGTCTGTCTTCGGTGAAACACAGGACCACCGTACTTCCGCAACCTCCTTACTCGCCTGATCTGTCACCAGCAAAATTATTTTTATTCGTTCAAAAAAAAATTGACGTAGAAAAGCAAAATCGGAGTCATTAGCGGGGAAACAAATAAGCCAGCAATGTACGTAGTATGTATACGTAAGACATTGGTGTAGTATACAGCATGTCCCGAACAACAGATCAAAGACAATGATGCTGATGATTGGCTCGTTGAAGGAAAATTCGCCACTGGTGCTGCGCGGTATCTCAAAATAAGAACACAAGAAATGCTTCAACCAATGGAAACAAAGCTGGCAGTGTTGTGTGTAACATATATATATATATATATATATATATATATATATATATATATATATATATATACTAGTGAAGGGAAGTGTTTTCATGGTAACAAGGCAAATAGTTTCTGAGAGGAAATTTAGTTTACTTACAAAGTTCAGGAATTTTTCGGACAGCCCTCGTATATGTACATGTACAGCAAGGAAAGAAAATACGCGCTTACTCTTTCCATGTGACGAAGACATCAATGCGAAGTACATTGAACCAAACCAATATTACACATAATGCCCCTTGAATGTCAGCACCCCATAGATACAACAAAGTGAAACGTGTTGCATATGTTTAGGAGACACAGTTTAATAGAGGGTATTTGCGATGTATCTTGTAGTTTAATTCTGTCAGACAAGTGCGAATGGATAATCGTAAAGCGCCCCGAGGAAACAAAACACTGCTTGGTATCATATTTATTTGACAATCACAGATGGCTCTAAATACAGCGTGAAGAGAAAAATCACACAAAAGGAGAAAAATCAATATTAAAACTGGACGCCAGGATTCAAAATTATTCAGCACGTTCAGTAGTTGCCCTAAATAGAGGAAGTTAATTCTGAAAACGCGATTCGTTCTGATTGTTATCTCCTTTTTCTCTCTCTGCCGCCACTTTTTTTCGTCTCTTTTGATTCCAGTTTTGACATGAGCCAGTCCAAAATCACCAGAAAACTGACAGGGCTGGAACATTCTTTTTTTCCCCTGCTGGAACTGGAGGGAAATGGATTTCCAGTTACGCTCCAGTGGCTGCGGAACTGGTCAAATGGGCGTGAAGCTGGTTTACATCGACTAATCGACCTTGAACGCGTCGCATCGCATCGCATAGGACTATGGGCGAAATCACGACGAAGTGTACAATGTATAACATCCCCAAACAGCTACATCAACAGACAGTGTTGCCAACACGAAAAGCGGAATCCTGCTATCACAAAAAAGGAGATGTTCTTAAAATAGTTAAAATATGGTTTAAAGCAACTAACTCTACAGCCTTCTTAAAGGTTTATGGCTGCAGCGACACAAGCCTTCCATCTGTACCTATCCTGGGCAAGACCAATCCTTTAAAACAATGGGTACACAATCTAATTGGGATTTCTCGTGTCGTGTGCCGTCGGGCTAAAGCCCACTTTTGTCGAAAGCATTTATTTTAGCATTTTTCTTAACATTCTTAACATTTATCTAATGACCAAAATGTTACCGTGTAAAATAAGAAAAAAATATTATGGCATTTCAAAAGCCATGGCCCATGGCATCTTCACGGATAGGATCGATCCTTATTTCCGTACCACAGCCAATCAGAAGCCAGCTTAGGTCACGTGTGCAGATGTAATGGCGGCGGAGAAAGATGTAAACAACGCATCACTTCACATTTTTAAATGCCTATAACTGTTCAACCGATAGGAATAACGTTTCTTATAACAAGTTTTTTAGATACAAAACAATGACGCTGCTTAAATACATACTTTATAATAACATATACAGTACACAAATGCAAGAATATTTTAGTTGCTTCAATTGTAAACACGGTGCGTGTACTCACACTAGATGGTGTAACTCGACGTGCCTTTCGTGCTGTATATATTATACATTGTAATCGCAAAAGCTAACAGAAAAGTTACATGAAATGATTCCAAGTACTATCTCCTATAAGATTTTTCGAACCATTTACATAGCATTTATGTTAGCAATATGTGTTTCCGTCTATAGCAGGCCTAAGGAAATTTGAAGTAACGCACACGGGATGGCAACATTGATGTAGAACAATCCAGACATAGCTGGAAACACCTTTGGGGACCGAAAAGTATTTACGATCGTACATAACCCCAACTTGACCAAGCGTTTCTCTGCCCGAGAAGAAACAGTCCATTTCGAGGTCCTGTCCAAACACGTTTCCAAGGAGACAAACACGTCAGAACGCGAACGTGGTCCCACTTGAGGCATGGCCAAATGGGAACGGTCGTTGATCAGTTCGCACTACCCATTTCCCAGAATTCCATTCTTCTTTTTAAACCCTTCGCTTGGCGCCAACCGAATACCTGGCACTTCTCCTAAACCTTCGTTTCACACAGCATCACCGTTAATTCTGTTCGTAGCGTCATGCTCCATTTTACGCCATCGATAGAATGTAGTCTCGTTACCAGAGTTTACTAGCGGAAGGACACGTGGGTTTATTTTACGTTGCGTAGTCATTGTCACAGCTGGGGGAAAGATCTTAATATACAGGAATGTACACGCATATACATATGTACATATATGTATTTATATATATAATTATGATATGACAAACATGTTTACAATGTTATCTAATACAAAATTGAATTACTAAATATTTAAAAATACATTATTGTTACGTAAGTGTATCTATAAAGGAATACATTTGTTACTATTATGTACATCACATATTTTATAAAGTGGCAACCTAATTTCTGTACTAACTGGTTAAGGTATCATCAATAAATTACAAAATAATTTAAATATTTTGCTTTCTATTAGCATAGAGCAATTAGATTTCATACTTATATTTATCTAGCTTTCTTGTTTTACTTTTAATGTCCATATATTTATATTGGTGTGTGTTAATGATCTTTTCAAAGAAAGAGTGTTTTCGATATTATCCTTAGTAAAGAATATTTGAAGTCAAAACTAATTTTCTTATATTTTGTTATTGTAACAAATCCCCCCCCCCCCACCTTTTACTATTTCGCACCCTGATCCAAGGACCTTTGTTATGAAAGAAAACTGTCATTTTGAACAATGTCAGTCCATATATATCTGCAGCTGAGGTAAACCAATTTAATGTAACATACTCACAAACATAGCATGGTGCAATGTAATGTGTTTGGCAGATAAATGCTAGAACATTAAAGAACAATGCAAGACATTTTTGTAGCTTCAATTTTAAACGAAAACTCTACATGTTAAACGTATGTTGGATGTCCCATTATTTACACAGTTTCCATTGTAAGTGTATAATATATTGCACGAGTTGTGTCCGTTAGTCTCACATCACTGGTCAGAACATTAAACGCTGGGTTAATATTACCGAGTAATTCTTATCTAAGAACAAACTAACCGTGACAATTGCATTCGTCCTGTATCTCCAACAGTGTAGCCAAGCCGGTACTTGTTTTCTTTCGGAACGATGAAAGTTCAAATCCCTAAGCTGCAACTGTCAAAACTTCTACGCAGTGGAAGAACACAGTAAAATAATTCTGACAGTTCTCCGGAAACCAATTACAAACTTCACTATTTGTATAACTGAAACTACGTCAATCTCTTGGATCCATAACAGTTTATTTCGCACAAGACAAAAAAACTGGTCTAACCAGAATTTCCACGTTGGCATCAATCATATACAATTGTACACCAAGTTATGTTTTCCTTCTGCCCTGCCAGGTGGAAAATAATCTAGGCTGAACCCTTCTCTGTAGGTTCAGCCTAGATTAGCTTACGCTACACATTTACCATTTGACACACCACTGTCATATATAACCCGTCATAAATTCATGTGATCTGAATTTTTCATAATTATGCAATTTTGCAAAACGCTTAATTTTTTTCTAGTAAATACTTTAAAAGCAATAAATATCAAACCGCTTGAACAACTTCGCCAGTTTCTTTCTACGGGATCTATCATATTTGTAGATATGATATTCTTCGCCTGAGTGAATTAATTTGCTTACGAGGATTTTTGTATAAATCATCAGACCGTAACACGAAAAAGTTGGTTAGTGAGAAACTTTTCGGTTTATCGCGATACGCATGCAGACCAAACGAGAAAAGTATTGACCATTGTTTGAAGTTATTCTTAGAATGCATTGTTACTCCACAGCACCGTTATTTATTCCGCAATCGTAGTTTGTTTATGCGGGCAGTGGGATCAGTGCTGGATCTACAAGCCGCAAAACAACGCAGTGCGGGCGAGCCCTGAGACAATTACAGGGGGGCCCTCAGCCATTAACATAGTAGAGAGTTCGTATTTGCGTATGCAAAAATAAAGTTAGTTACTTATGGGTACAGAAACGAATACAACATATACAGATGAAGTTAAAGTTCCCTGTGTACACAGTGGCGGATTACCAAATAGGCCCACTAGGCACGTGCCTAGGGGCGGCAACTCTTGGGGGCGGCAAATCTTTTTTCCAGAATATCAAGAATAATAAAAAGTGTCTTACGTACACAGTGACAATTTAGACCTATGAAACCAATGTTTCAAATCAACGGTTTGCAACACTTTGGCTTCATACGAAAGAAACCTTGATGAAATCAAGAAATGTTTTGTCTGCTCTGACTCCTTCAGGCGCCAATCAATTTGTTTTTAACCCTTGCTGTGGATTTTATCGCTTACAATGACAATGCAAGCCGCCCAGCCTTTGTTGGTTTGTTTTTGTAAATAAGTAGGGAACGGAACTTTATGTGCTAAAAAACTCAGAAATATTTATTTTTTATGTGTCATAAATGTTGAAAATATGTGATAAAAACCGGAAAATATGTGACAAAAATAAAAACATTTGGTAACAAAAACAAACTATAACATGCATTTTAAACACCTGAAATTAGTTTCTAAATGATTACCTCTTAGCGAGCTATTTTTTGGAAGAGTTGCAGTGGATCACCATAGTTTTTTCCAAATTCTCCATTGTAAATCTGTGACGATTATCTCTAAAAAGCATCTTATATTGTGAGAAACATCGCTCCACGTCACAAGAAACAATTCTTGCATATTTGAATCACGAAATGTCACTAACGCTTAAGTTTTCCAAAGCTTCGTCTTCCTCTACTTCACTTTCCAAAGCACATGCAATTTGGCACAAAGTTTGAAAACCTTAGTTTTTCCCAAAAAATTCTGTACATTTAGACATTTAGATCCAGTGAGTTCTTGCAGTTTCGTTTCTACTATACGGACTTTACCAATGGAAGCTGCCAAAGTGTTCGCGGACGATTCAAGCTTTCATATGGAATTAGAGAGAATGGACAGGTTTTGTTGAGATGTATGCCAATTCGACTTTTAAGGAGGGCTCCATCAACAGTTCTTGCAGAATTCTTCTTTGTCGATATCATTTACAACAGATACAATATTTTCAAAGTTCTGGCCATAACATCTGCATCCAACCAAGTGCCCCATCGCGTAACTACAGGTGTAGGAGGAAGGGGAACCTCAGGACATTTTTGTTTAAAAATGTCTATTCTTCTAGGCGACTTGATAAAAACTTTCTTCCCATTTGAAACCAGTTTATCGACATTCGGATAAAGAGCTCTTATCTTTTCACATATTCTATGCAACGCATGAGCCACACATTTAACGTGCACCATTTTGGGGTAGCTAACGGCAAGGCCTACTGCAGCTTTTTTCATGTAAGCTGCAGCATCTGTCACGAGGAGAAGAACATTGTCAAATTTTATGCCTTCCGGCCACAATAGCTGCATTGCTTCATTAAAAAGCCTTGCTATTGTTACGTGTAGCCAGCCCCAGGTACTTACAGCTATTTTCTCCCAATAGGATCGTAGGCGAGGTACCAGAAGTCTGCCAGCGAGGGTGTTCAAAGACAAAACAAACCTAGCACTCTCGATATGAAAGAGGTGCAGAGTATAAACATTTTTCCTTCGAGGATTTCGAGGTAGATGAAGTCAATGAGCGATTTTATGTATTTAAAATGAAAATTCGCAAAATATGTATTTACATACGGAAAACTGGAAAATATGTGTTTTTATGTAAAATAAAATTTGCTGTGTTGACATATAAGGCTATGATCAGAATTTTGGCAAAAATGAGGGTCTGTATCTTATCGCAGAAAAAACATTTATTTACCTAAAGTTCCTTTCCCTATAAATAAGTACATACCCCTCGATCTTCCACTAAGCGTTTGTTAATGGCCAGGCAGGAAAGAAGACTGATTGTTTGAAACTCGCATCTGTAACAATGATAGTCTTAAAAAAAAATAAACACATAAACACTGCTGATAAGTGAGTGAGTGAGTGAGTGCAGCTTTCGCGTGGACCGCAACTAGTTTTTGTCTTACTGTATTCTCTGGCTGGTGCATTCAGTTTTATTTGTCGCTAGTGCGTTTCCGATTTGGTGGTTTTTTTTTGGTTTTTTTTATGCAGTGGTACAGTGGACACGTTTTTTAGGAGAAAGGAACAAGTGGTTTCCGAAAGCAGTTAAAAAATTGAAGTGGAAGCGGCTACATCGAGTGAACTCTGTGAAATGCAAAATGTCGAAAATATTGTGGGTTTAGTGGAGGAAGAAAGTGCACCTGAGGCAGTGTCCCCTCAGTTCGTAGGAGTTCCTGATTGTGACAGTGAGAGTTCAAATTTCGTTAGTGACGATCCTGCCGAGTGATGTCTGAATGAGTCTACAATTGACATTCTTCTAAGACGTAGAATTAATCAGAATGCTGAAAACGATTTTTCTAAACCGCAAAAACTCATAGCAGGTAAGACAAGATTTTTAAGTAATAGTGTTTTTTGTGTACTGCTGTAGCAAACTGTTCAGCTGAACGTTCGTTTTCTGCCCTAAAAAGACTGAAGACTTATCTCCGTTCAACCATGTGTAATAAAAGACTGAACGAGTTATCTATTCTCCACATCGAAGCAGACATCTTGACTGATGGACACATTAACTTTGAAGAACTTATACACGAGTTTGCAGCAACCAAAGTGAGGCGGAAGCGGCTTCATTTATGACTGGTGAATTTAATTTCTCAATACATTACATAATTTTAGGTATAGCACATACAGAAAATAAATAGTTTGTTATTGATTTTTATCCTTTGTTTTTTATTTCAGTATGTTCACTAATTTTTATATTACCCTGTAAAATTACTGCAAATAAGTTACTCATTTTTTTTTTGAGAAGGGCGCATATTAAGTTTGTGCCTAGGGGAGGCGAGGAAGCTTAATCCGCCACTGTGTGTACATAGCACAGTGTCATGAAGGCACATTTAGTGTGTGTGGGCCCCACATATTTTCGATGTCGGCCATCTTGAAGGTGATGTGATCAGCGCTACGCTGCGGCCGCCTTTATCCCTCCCCCCGCCTTCCGGGTACCATTTGATTTGAGACTGGGTGGATCCTAGAGTCACTTTATATGGGGACAAGTCGGTAGAATTCTGACATTAGATCACCCACCCCGGATTAGCCGCATGGCAGTCAGACTATAGTGGAACGACAAGCAAAGAAACCTGCGCAGACCCGCGACTCCTGTGCACCGCACTTCCGCGAGGAGGGGAGGGGGAGAGTGGACCATGCTTCCTTATGGCCCGAGCTCAACGCAAGAAGTGAAAGCTGCGCGGGGACTTTTCGTCCAAGGTTTTTTTCCTTGTGGTCGCTCTATAGAATCAAATCAGGCTAGAATTTCACGAGAAATGCAGTAGTGAAGGTTTCTTCAAACTATCTTTAATCAGGAAAAAGTTATGACTGCGTGATTGTAACAAATTTTCCAGTCTCATATACACACACACGTGTGTGCGTGTAAAGATAGGTAGGTACGAAGAGGGGGACTTTGGTAATATTTTGCGGGGAGAGGGGCAAGATTTGTAGATCCGGCACTGAGTGGGATCCATGAGTATTACCGTGCAAATTGTCCATGACTATTTTTATTAATTTTTCTCTAATATCCTGTGTGTTTTTAAGCGATGGATTTTTATGTATGCTGGTGCAGAAGCCAACTTGTCTTGAGTTTTCTTTAAATTCTTGAAGCTCTTATTGGGTCAAATAAAGTGCACGAACATGATTAGGGACAATTTGCACGGTATTATTCACGGATCCCACTTTACAGGGTGATCAAGGCTACAATAGAGACCATCAGAATTATTTCCCAATTTCGACAGCGTTACATTATTTGTAAAACATTAGGGCATCACCTTGTAATGCAAAACTCGGTGTCGGACAACAACACTGCAAAAGAAGTCCAAGAATCATTAATGGAGTCAAAAGTTAGGACGGGGCAAACTCGGACAGTGGACTATTAACCCTTGTCACGAGTAACGCTTAATAACTCAACTCAAAAATATAACTCACCTCTAAGTCCATGCTCCGAGTGAGCGAGCTGGCTTGGTCGCCTGATAGCGTGTGACGGCGGGGCTCGTCGCGACGCTGGCGCCCCCTCCTCACCTCCTCATCTCGGCCAGAGGGTGCTGCAAGAACAAGAAAACAATAGATAAGAAAAGTTTGCACAATTCATTCACAATATTACGACAAAACTAACTGATACTGTGTATTTGTATGTATGGTGTCGTTGTGGTCTCATGGAAGATTCTGTGATATGATTTCTCATCCTCATCGCCGCTATTAGCAAAAAGTAGCAGACAAATACAATTCTAATTAGGCCTATAGCCTCTCTCTTTTACCCCTTGACATTGATTCCGACATGGGGTAGATGACACAATAAAAGCAATGTTACCACCATGTGCACTTGCACCCAGAAGTAATCAAAGAATTCCACCACCGAGTTCGGAGTTTCTGAACATCCTCTATAGTAGCATACACAAAGGCAATAACATCCTAGGGTTTCCAAAAACCCTTATATCCTTTTCAATCTACACGTCTTTTAAATGTAGAATGGTTACTTAGAATTGCAAGTTGTGGAAATAGAATGCTAATGGTTCACAAAACCCAGCGAAAAATTTCAACAGTTGGTACACTGCATTACGTTTGAGATGATCAGCTGATGTAACAGAGCTATGTTAAGTCAATTAAAACAACAACGTTTGGAATCCTCTACCCGCAACTAAACCTAGAACGCGAATAGTATCTAAAACTCATTGAAATAAGAATAGGGTAACTTCGGTGAATAACGCCAGGCGGGAAATAACGCCATTTCAAAGTTTCAACTCTGAAAACATGGATGCATGTAAAGTTAAGGTGTGACTCACCGTTGTGCCATAAACAATGGTGCCTGGTAGCATTGCTGATAAGAACGGTTGCCATTGTCGAGCCTTCATTTAAGAGAAACACTTTGAACAGTGTAGACGTTTGAGTGGAGTTTCGAGGAAAAAGGGTCCACATTTTCATCGCGCCGACAAAGGTGAGTGTTTTTCTATTGTAGGATTAGATTTTAAATGTTAACAATGCTGTACGTACACAATACGTTTATTACGTAAGTGAATGATGTGTGTACGGTTTTCATGGTCGGTGTCGTAAGTTTAGAACAGTTGGTTAAACTACAGTCTGTTGTTTCGGGAAATAACGCCATCATCGTGTCGGGGTATAACGCCACTCAATTTAAACTCAAATTTGAGAAAATGTTGATTTCGAAAATAGGTTTATCCTTGCTCAGTTACTTTCGAGGCGTACAGATATTTATTCTCGGCTAATTTCCTCTTTCAGATGGCGAGGAAATGTAGAAATATACGGGCCAAATGGTCAGTGGATGACTTGAGGCAAGCTATGGCGGCCATCAAACAAGGGATAGAAGATAGCATGTGCTGCACGTTCCTCGCAAAACTTTGAGGGACTGGGTATCGCGAAAAGACAAAAAAAGACTTTTTTTTTCTAATAACTTACTACAGTAATTATTTTTCCTAGTACAGTTTAGTAAAGAAAATGTGAATGTTTTACTTGTAATTAGGATAATGTGAATGTTTTACTTGTAATTATGAACATGGCGTTATTACCCGACAGGTCTGGAAATAACGCCATTTTGCATTAACACAGAATTTAGAATTTTATTGCTTTCATTATAACAGTGCAATCAATATTTTATTATTACACAATAGAGGAAAGTTCATTCTCCTATACATGTAAGTTTCATGTTCCTAACAATAAAAATGTATGAGTTCTAGAACGAAATGACCAATTGGTGGCGTTATTCACCGAAGTTACCCTATAGGTTTTAATTGTAAAGCTTCTTATGAACGTGTGCTATGTATGAAATTTAATACTGTATATTATTCCATACCAGTCGATCAATTCTGAAGGAAAATACCAATAGAAAGCCATTATACATTGTCGTCTACCTACATGATTACAGGCCTCATACAGGGTGGTCCATATTGATGGGACGCATTTAAAATGCAAATTTCTAGGGATGAAACAAGCACATTTATTAAGCACTATGTGTAATACAAGGGTTGGATAAAAAGTAATGGCAACACTGCTGTCCCGTGAAAGGGGTGAGTCACAGCGCCACAACCGTTTCGTGGTTGATAAAGGAATGTCAGACGAGGAAGTATAGTGAGTGGGGTGCGATTGTATGTTATTCAGTCAAAAACAGCAGTGCTCTGAAGCAGAGGACGAGAGTGCAAGCGCCCTAACAATATGTTTAGGCAAGAAGAACAACGTCTCTTAGGCAGACGGTCAACGCAGCCTACTACTGCACCTTCTTGCAACACCACCTTCGTCTCGCATTAAGAAGGAAGCGACGGCACGTTCTGGCACGGTGTCCCATCATCCTGCTTGACAATGCAAAGTGTCGCACTGCGAACACTGTGACGGCGCTCCTGCATCACTGGTAGTGGGAGGTGCTGGAACATCCGCCGTATTCACCGGTATGAGACCGTGTGATTACGACCTTTTTGCCAAAATGAAGGAACCACTGGGCGGGAAGCACTACGACACGCGCGAAGCCATCATACGTGCTATAGGGCGGTCACTGCGGGACATCGACAGAGATGGACGCGCTGACGGTGTACGACGCCTTCCATACGTGTGGCAGAAGGTCGTAGAGATGGGGGGGGGGCGATTACATTGAAGGAATGTAACACGTGCTCCTCTGCCAATACAGTCAAGTAGCAATTATACCAGTGTTGCCATTACTTTTTATCCAACCCTTGTACATAACCAAGATACAGGAGTTTGCAGCACTGTTCATCGTTTGAATATAACATCCCGCAGATGTGCACCACCTTGAGAACGTTCTTTGGCTCTCGAAGCCATACTTCGGCGCAGCAAATCGGCCTAAATGACCTGTATCTCCCTCAAGATGTTTCCCTTGAGTTCAGCAGTTGTTCCGGGTCTTTTGGTGTACACCCGGGGGGGCTATATCTGGTGATCTGGATGGCCAATTGATATCGCCGAATCTGGAAATGAGGCGACCAGGGAAATGGTCTCTAAGAGTTCTCATTGGTATTAATCCTAAATGACTGGCCACACCATCTTGTTGCATCCACATTTGTGTAAGACCGAGCCACTTCATTTAGGAAACGAGAAACGTGATCAACATAACATTGCAGCGGTCAGCAGTAACTGTTATGGTTGGGATATTGCTCGACAGTATTCTCCGGGCGTTAAATGTTCCTTGCACTAGGCCCGGGTGAAGGTTTCTTGTCGGCATTAGCTGTCCTATCGATGTTTTTCACAGCACGCAGGATTACAATCTGAGATGTTGCTTCATGCTTCTCAAAATGTTTTCTGAATCGCGTTTGTGATATAATGATGAAGCTTCCACTAGCTTCCACATAAGAAATTTCAACCGGAGTCCACAGCATCATAATTCATTACAACAATAAAATGACAATTGAATTAATATAAACTCCCAAGCTCATGCTTTCAAATAACATGCATTTGAAAAATGTTAGAATATTCCTACTGTCTGAAAATACAAAACAAAATGTGTCCCATCAATTTGGACCACCCTGTATTTCCGGCATGATCATCCGCCTCCTAACCCTGACTTGGCACTAAGAATTGACTAAAAGTGCATGGTTTAGATGTCCTTGTCGATGAAACAAGTCTTTGGGACAAGAATGGAGATTGCGCGGGAACTTGCAATTATTCTGATTCAGATGTCCACTGTACGATGCTTTTCTTTCAATTCTCGGACATCGCATTACATAAAACATAGTGATGAATGGTGATGGACATTTACCTGATATTAATTTTGCATTAGACTGTACCGACAGTGTAAAAATATTGCAATTCATCAATAAAAATGGATCTCTTTTTTTTTTTTTAAAAGAAGTTTCATCCTAAGATGATATGCAACCCGATATAAATGCAATGTCGTCTGCATATAGTCGTGCCGATTCGTCGTAATCGAACATAACTTTTCACGCCGACTGTACAATAATCTCCCAGTTTCAATTTCCGGCATGTCACATTATAGGATTCTCCGCCACTGTGGCCTTGACGGGAAAAGTAAAAACGAAATGGCCATGAGTAAAAAAATAATAACTCCTCACCTCCATCCACCAGGCAGTAAAAAAACCTACATAAGCCTTTTCCGTCTTCCATACCCTACTTTCCATTTAGGGTAAGGGAGGAGGGAGAAGGGTGAAGAAGGGCATTTTTCTACTTCGAAACATCATGGAAATCAATACTTCTGGGGCTAGCCTCATCCGAATTCAAGCTATGTGACGCTTCGTAAAGTTCGAACCTTGCGGTATACGACGATAAAATGCAAGGGCTGAACTTTCGTAGGTGGCGCTGCGAGCAGAACAGGAAGAAGATGAGGAGGAAGAAGAAGAAGAAGAAAAGCAAGAGTTCTGGCTGGCATCGCTCCACCGTTCCTTAGTTTCTGCAACAAAAACACTAGGAGTCGCAAATTTCCCCAATATATTCAGTCAAAAGAGAGAGAGAGAGAGAGAGGAACAGAGCTTTATAGCAAAAAGAAGAAGAAGAGGATTTAAAAAAAGAGGGGAAATTGATTTCAGCTCAGCTATGTGCCGGGCCGTATTCAAATCAGACTCGAAAAAAAAAAAACACATTATTGTCACTTTTGGAAAGATTCCCGGATACAATATTCCACGTGCAAAGGGAAGCTGTATCCTTTTCTTTGGATTTACTACACGTGGCACGCGAGAAACTTTTGTTTAAGGAAGAGGGGGGGGTTCGAAGTTGCATACCCACAGCACAGGATTTCTGTGGCAGTTACGAAAAATCAGAAGATCGCGAGAAAACAGTAATGATAGTAACAATGATCTTTGCGCCATTTCCCAAATCAGGAACTGTGTGACGAAAGTTCCCAATTCAGGAACCGATATTTTCACGTGGTATGTTCCCAACTCAGGAACCGGTGCCTCGGGAGGGAAGGGGGAGAGGTAAGGACCTGTTTTTGAGAGGTTCTTATCCTTAGTGCACGTCAGTGTTGCCACAATATGAGGGCACAATTTCCCTTTCCAAGGGGCAAAATTTCCCTTTTGGGACCAATTTTTCCCTTCACCTAAGCAAATTATATAATAATAATAATTAGTAGTAGTAGTAGTATTAGCAGCATTATTAGTTGTGGTGGTGGAAGCAGTAGTAGTACGTAGTAACGTATTCCGTTGGATTCGTTATTCGTTTGAATAAAAAATATTTTTTTTAAAAAATTCACATTTCAGTTTCATCACTTCCTGAACAGGTTTAAATCCTGCTCAGGAATCCATTTAATCGTTAATCCTCATGGTTACTATTTTTCCAAAGATGCATAAAAGCAACGTACATACCATAAACTTAAAGGAGCAAAAACAAGTAGGAAGAGCAAAATAAGTAAATAACAAGAATGTGGATATGAAATTCGAAATTGACATAAACTGTAATAATGTATTCAGATGACCTTAAAATTTCCCTGCATATTTTTCATCGAAATTCCCTTTTCCCTTTTGGCTAAAAATTCGGTCCGAATTTCCCTGCAAAAGGGAAATTTCCCTTTTGGCTAAAAATTCGGTCCGAATTTCCCTGCAAAAGGGAAATTTCCCTTTTGGCTAAAATTTCGGTCCGAATTTCCCTGCAAAAGGGAAATTTCCCTTTTGGCTAAAATTTCGGTCCGAATTTCCCTGCAAAAGGGAAATTTCCCTTTTGGCTAAAATTTCGGTCCGAATTTCACTGCAAAAGGGAAATTTCCCTTTTGGCTAAAATTTCGGTCCGAATTTCCCTGCAAAAGGGAAATTTCCCTTCATGTAGCAACACTGCTGCACGTTACCTGCAGCATACATATACATCCATTCGTAGAAAAAGAACTGTGCCTTAAGGGGAGTTCCTTCTTTCCTCTAATATATTCTGATTATATTGCAGATCTTTTGCTTGTAGGTTAGGTTTGGTTAGGTTTAGCAGTTACACAGGTGTGCGTAATTGTCTACTATTTCAAACGCCAGTTCATCCTCCCCCGAGGCAATTACTTGGACGTCCTGAGTTGGGAAGACATTTCACTGAAATATGCAACTGTTAAAAGTGCAGTTCCTGAGACGGCACTGTTTTCACTGGAATTTCCATAGGTCCCGAGTTGGGAAATCCTGAAGCGGGAATAAATCTTTCAGGTATTGTTGCAGTGATTGGACTCTGCGACTGTTGCTTGGTAAACAATCTTCTTCAGAACCCGCGTAGAATATGCACAACTTGTGGCTTGTGCTTCTGAATTGAGAATTCCCCGATGTTACTCCCAAAAAATAGTAGTGGTTGGTCCAATTACTGCAGACAGAAGAATAAGTATGTCACGATCCTAATGAATTAGGGTGGTGATGGTAGAGGGTGGTAGGCTGACAAGCCAAGGTACCCTGAACATAAGCGGCGTCAGAGGGGTGTAAGGGGATGCACACCATTTCCGCAAATGAAATACGCCTGAAGTACCGATAGTGTTTACAGAATAGCTATTGTGACAAAGCATGGGGGGGGGGGGGTTTAAATTTAAAAGTTCTGTCCCTTAGTAAGATATATTGATATCATGTTCACACATCACCATAAGAAAGAAGTGCTTTATGGAAGATAGAAGAAGAGATGAAAGAAGCGGTATAGAATGAGAGAAAGGAAGGGAATTGAAGATCCAGACAGAGAGAGAGACAGAGAGAGAGAGAGAGAGAGAGAGAGAGAAAGAAAAAGAAAGAAATAGAGAAGCGAGAGTTAAATAAAATGGAATAGAAAAACGAGAGAGAGAGAAAAAGAGTGAAGGCAGATAAGAAAAAGAAAAGCAAAAGGAATAACAGAAGATCGATAGAGAGAAAGAATAAAGAAGAAAGAGACAGAAAATTGAAGAGAAAACACAGATAAATAAATGGGGTCGGGTACCCTATTCTACACCCTCGAATTTAAAATATTTTTTTCTTTATGCAGATTATGTGATCCTAATTGTGAATATAAGAAAAATTGAGCGCGGAAAGAAGTATTTACGACTGTACAGCCGTTTAAAGTTGAGATTTTGTCGTTTGAAATTGTTGTGTCCAAATTTCCCACCAATTTCGGGCTCCGCCCTTGGGGTAATTGAATTACCGCCTCCTACCGCTACCGCGGCCCCGCTACCGCTCCGCTACGCTCCGTCTACCCGCCTTTATCCATAGAGTCCCTTTTAAAGGCATGTTAGAAATTGGCCGGAGTCACCTGTCCAACAATATTTCTCGTTTTCCGCATTGACACACGAAGATACAAAAAATGAAGGCTAAAATTAAACCTAAGAAGGTAACTTATCTCTTTTTACCAAGGCCAGGCAATGAATTGCGGGTCGAAGTTAAATTTGTAAGTCCAAAAATGAAGTAACTCCTACGTTGAAAGTCCTTGTTGTCCTTTTCCACAGAATACCACCCTCCACTCCCTTCCCATCATAAAAATAAGAAGTCGCAAATTATCCCATCCCACATGTTATTTAGAAAATACAACCCTCCCCTTTACGACCTGCAGTTGCCAAAAAGAAATAATTAATTTCAATTTCTGAAGTCGCATAAATGAAATCCAATGTCTGAAATGTCCAATCCGCCAATATATCACACAAATAACATATCGCAATCGCAAAGGTTCCCATTGCACAAGTCAATCATAAGAAGAAAAAGAAAAAAATCAGACTTGCGCCTGTGACATGAATCCATCATTCGCCATCATAGAAGTTCTGAAAACCCTTTTTGACGTTACGCAATGAATTTTAATTTCATAATAAACGTAAGTTTCGTAGCACGTAAATCTAAAAAATTAACTTCCGCGCTATTTGCAAACAGTGTTTGTTATGAGGAACTAAATATTTTCACGAAAATATTTGAAACGTGCCTGAAATCGAGGGTGTAGAAAGGGGTACGGAAGCCAATAAGTGACCAAGAAGAAAGAAGTAAACACGGTTGAAGATGTAGTAAAACTGAGAAAAGGTTGAATAGAAAAAAAGCACAAGAAAACAGACAAAAAAAAATACAAATAAAGACAGGGAGGGGGTCAAGTGACCTTCCTTGACCCTCCCCGCGGATGCCCATGTTCAGGAACAAAAGCATAATACATGTAGCGCCTAAAAAAATATTCTCTCTAAGTAGTGATTTCAATGTCTACGAAAGCCAGTCAGATGTGTGAATCGACATTACCAGAGTTCCCAATACAGATCATTCTATTTTTAACGCGCCTGCCAATCAGTGTCACAATGCAGTGCACTGTCTAGAAATTCCTGACCAGATGAAGGAATTCATCAGATGCAGGAACCAGACAGAAAAGATGCATCACACCATCATGGAAGATGTGGAAATCTTTATGGTTCAGGTTATTTCTTTTAAAACAATGCACTTGCCTCTCTAGGAAAACGATCGGTGAAAAATTTAATTTGGTTCATTGTCTTTTTTCCGTTGGAAAATATTATCTTTTGAAATAATTCAAAATAAATAATTGCCACAAATTGAAGTACAGGGTGTGCGAAAAGTCCCTACCCATTGCTGCACAGTTGGAGGACTGCACACACATGTTTTTGATCGTTAATTATGTAAGCATTGTTTTATTATTGTTTTATGTGTATGGTAGACCAGGGCATTACGGAACAATTTTTCTTTACAACAGTTTTTATTGGCCAAGGAATTATGCTAGCAACACAAAACTCTACCAAAAAATTAATTATAGTTTCTACTACATGTGCATAGCATTGAAAGAACCAGAAGTTGAAAATACAATTCAGAAAAAAATATTTTGTGAGACACTGCAATTGATCCGTATTGCCCTGATAGCAGGGGTAAAACGGATCACTAACGGGGCAATATGGATCAGTTTAATTTTATGTATATAACATAAGATTAAAAACATAAAAAACATAAAAACAAGTACCGTATACTGTATTACAGTTTTGGGATCTGACATATACCGCACACAAATTGTTTTCTTCCGACAGCATTTACGCAACGCTCATGATACCATTTACGACAGGACTGACATTGAATCCAATCTCCCATCTGTGCACATCTTGGATCATCATATGAAATGTTACAAAAACTACAAGAATTGCTAGCAATCATGTCTACATTCGACATGACATTTGTTCGTACGCCCTGACTAGTCCTTTTTCTTTATTAAAGGGATGCGGTATGTTCTCTTTCTCTGCAAACTTGAAAACGGATCTTTGCACAGCTTTGGGTGTTGGCCCGAATCCTCTTCGAGCTAAATCACACAATCTCGAAGAAAGCGCCTGCTCAAACTCATCACTAAACACTTGCTTTACACCAGGACGACCAACGTCATCTGATCCACCAGATGTTCTTCGTTGCAATGAAGTATATGGCACACCACAAAGTTCCGCAGCTTGCCGAATAGTCTTTTCTCCGGATGTCACCAAACGCACAGCTTCACACATTCCTATTACAGACCACGAATTTCTGGTGGACTTCTTTTGATAATCGCGAACTATCTGGAAATTGAAAGCGTCGTGTTAGAAGAGATACTGTTAAGTAAAATTACGTAAAACGTACTGAAAGTGGGAGATCCGTCTTACCCCGTTTTGGCCGATCCGTAATGCCCTGATTTGCATATTCTCGACATATGTCAATTTAAATAATAACAAATAGGGTTAGTCATATCAAATACTGGCACATCGCAAAAACACACCCTACCTTATCAGGTGTTAAATTGTAGAGCACTTAAACCCCTACATTCTACAATGCAACCTTACCAAACGTCGAACAAAACTTACAATGGGTACTTTTTCTGCACCGTCTCCACCAACTTGCTTACAACAATCACTTGTTACAGACGCGCGCCAACTGCCACAGCGAACAAAGACAGGCAGCTAGTAAGCGGACAGATGATAGCATGATCCGCTATATTTTTCAAGTTCGTGCCTGCAACAGTTTTCTTTGCAGGTCACGTGAACCTTACATTGATCCATAATGCCCTGTGATCCGTAATGCCCTGGTCTACCCTATTAAATAATAAAAGCAATTTGTAATACACAACAGTTGATTTATTACTTTGTCCTAATACACCTGTGTAGCAGTGAGTTTGGACTTTTCGCCCACTCTGTACAGGGTGTACCAAAAGTCCCATTACCCCCTTTTTATTGTAGACAAACCTGCAAAATGTTATTTTAACAGCATGCGTATGATGAGAGGATGGTATCCATTAAATCAGACCAATGACCACCATTTACTCCAGAGGATCTGTGTGCACACCGCCATCTTCATGGCACAGTATTATTTGCCTCCAGGTTCGATGTGAAATCCTCCGTAACACAAGATGTCAGCTCCGGATTTTGGAGTGGCCATTCTAAGAGAATTCCCCAATGATGTGTTCAGAGACAAACGGATTGGTCGAGGATTTACCAGCACCTTTAAAATGGACACCCCGAAGTCCAGATCTGACATCTTGTGATAATGCGCTATGGGGGCACATCAAACAGAAAGTCGCCCATAATCGTTATCAGACAACTGAGGAACTTCAAGAAGCTGTTCGCAGTGCGTTTGCTTCCCTCACGCCAGCCAAGTTACGGAGGATTTCTCATCGCACCTGGAGGCGAATAATACTGTACCATGAAAATGGCGGTGTGCACACAGAGTAAATGGTGGCCATTGGTCTGATTTAATGGTATACCATCCTCTCATCATGCTGTTAAAATAACATTTTGCAGGTTTGTCTACAATTCAAAGAGGGGGTAATGGGACTTTTGGTACACCCTGTATATATTCCTTACGTTCTCTGAGAAAGTGTTTTTTGACCACCTCTGTTAAAAATAAGTTTTGTTTTGCCCCCTCAACCCCATGGATGAAAGTCTGGGTACGCCCATGCTTCAAGCAGCGATATTTATGTGCCAAACTCGCAGTTTTGCAAACTCAGACGTTTAACTTGGCTAAGAAAGAAAAAAAGGGATTCAAACTGAAGATTTCAAGACCTCCAAACTAGTTGATTCAACTCTTTTTCCCTTTCGATCCAAGCTTTTGCTGAATCATCCTTATGATATTCTTACTTCAAAGCTGAAGATACATGCAATAAAAGATATGGTCGGCGGGAAATGGAAAAAAAGAGAGGTTTCCTTGTCATACCTTTCACATCCTCACTCAGAAGATGCAAAAAAGACGGGGGATTTACCGAAATGGGCAAATGAAAAGACTGGCTGCCGTTCCTTTCTCTGACTCTCCCCCCATTCCCACATGGTAATCTTCTATACCAAAGGAAAAAAATCCAGAGATTTCTTTTGATTTTCTGCTCGAATTCAACCCTCTCCTTTGCTCGGAGGAGCGCGAAATTGTCCCCTTTCTTCGTCGTCGTCTTTCTCTCCTATCCTCCCCACTTTGTCGGTCGGTCCCGCTCGCTTTTCCTGTCTATTAATCGCTTTTACGTCTCCCAAAGCCCTCCTCGTTTCCTCTGCGAGAATGGCTCAAACAATGCAACATTACGGTCCTTAAGTTTTTTTTCTTTTGAGGACCGCGTCTGTAACTAAATTTCCAAATGTCTGCAGCTAAGGGGGGGCAAATCTATGCCGAGGGGATAGACTCGTTTTCCTCTCGGTTCTAAACGATTACCCCAGGCATTTTCCTACTTTTATCACGTGGCAGATTCTGTGGGCTTCAGAGAGAGCCAAAGGCTTTAAAGAGAAATTCCGTACAAGGCCCAGCAAGTATGCTAACTTCCACAATTTCAGCGGAATAAAAACATTGTCCATGTGAAAACAAAGTCAGTGTAAGCAGCAGAAAGCCTATTATAACAAACATACTGCGTTTGGCAGAACCTGTCACGTTTCCCGCGCTTTCTGATCGTTGGGAATTTTAGCAGACACCACGCGGTGTTGCCGCTGTAGACAAGAGTGAACCACGCGTTAGGGAAGACGAAACCTGGCTGCGCTTACAAAACATGTTTCTTCAACAAGACACGAACAAAACACGTGAGACTTACACCACAATTTGGCAACGCCGTCTACGCAAGTTCCTCTCTTCTGGTTTGCATTCGCCCCTCGCTGCCCAGCAGACGATCTTTTCCTAGTTTCTGATTGGCACAGAAACTGTCGAGCGATCGCTAGCGCGGGAAACGTGTCAGGTGATAGGGCGGAACAGAATTGATGAGGCAGATGAGGTTTGCTGGCTTGAGAGTAAATTAATCAGTGCCAGAAGATTCATGAAAGAGATCACAAGTACGGTAGCACAGGTAAGAGGAGTTTCTAGTTTCTATCAGAAGAAATAATTATTAACCTTCAGGAACAGATTTGGCTACACGGAAGAGGTAGGAATGGCCACAAAACCCGGATATCGATATCCGTTTCAGATGCACATCCTGAGACATTATACTCGAATGAAAACAGTAACTGAAGGACAGGAGGTTAAAAACACATTGACAAGACCAGGATGAAGTACGCAGGAAAAACTTTCCCATGAGTGAAGGTTTCGACGCCAGATATTCCCTCACCCCATCATGGGGACGAGAAACCTTCCCATGATGCCAGACCTTCACTCACACCAGCATGGGGAAGATAAACATTCCCATAAGTGAAGATTTCGACAACAGATCTTCAATCACCCCAGTATGGGAACGAGAAACCTTCAGGTTTCGATGTCAGATCATCACTCAGCCCAGCATGGGAAAGAGAAACATTCAGACGCCAGATCTTCGCTCACCCCAGAATGGGAACGAGAGATCTTTCCGTAATTGAAGATTTCGACTCCAGATCTTCACTCACCCCCAGCATGGGAACGAGAAACCTTCCCATAAGTGAAGATTTCGACGTCAGATCTTCACTCACCCCAGCATGGGAACGAGAAAACTTCCCGTAAGTGAAGGTTTCAACGCCAGATCTTCACTCACCCAAGCATGGGAACGAGAAACCTTGCCATAAGTGAAGGCTTCAAAGCCATATCTTCACTCACCCCAGCATGGGAACGAGAAACCTTCCCATAATTGAAGGTTTCAAAGCCAGAACTTCACTCACCCCCAGCATGGGAACGAGAAACCTTCCCATAAGTGAAGGTTTCAAAGCCAGAACTTCACTCACCCCCAGCATGGGAACGAGAAACCTTCCCATAAGTGAAGGTTTCGACGTCAGATATTCACTCACCCCAGCATGGGAAAGCCTCAGGACAGAGAGACTGATCCGATAACGAACATAAAACAAACGCTCAAAATGTGAATTGCGAAAGCTACAGACAAATGAAGGCATTGGCGGAAGGGAGGAACAAATGGAGAAACGCAAGAAAGTAAGAAGAACATAATATAAATGAGGAACATAGAAGGAAGAACAGAGAAAGATAATGTTAATTGAGCATAAACAAGTTCCACAGTCCTATTCAGTAAGTACAAAAAGGCAAGGAGAACAAGGCACAGGGAAGAAGAGAGAGGAAAGCGCAACACGAAGTGGAGAGGGTAATAATCGGGGAAGGGAAGGGCAATCTTGGGATAAAACACTTATAAAGAAGAAAAATGTAAACCTACCTCTTAACGTAAACTATCAGACGAACTGTCATGTGTTATGCATTCAATATTACTTCAGTGAAACACAAGTGGTGGGCTTAGTAAATGCCCGCGTATTTAGCGCAACCACTATGAGGGATAAGTTGTTATAAGATACCGAGATCGCGTTGTTGTAGAATGAAGTAGATCTAAGAGAGGGATTTCAGTATTGATACACGTAAGTGGCTTTCAGAATCACCCAGTCTCTCATGAGTGGGGCAGTACAATGCACAGGTTATGGCTTTACCTTAAATTCCATTTAACTGAATTTTGCTATTACGGTATGTTGTTTATTCTTTCAGATAAAAGAAAAATATGTAATGGCAGGAAAAGCACATCGCACATGAAGGCTCAGGACCTTTAAAACGTCATAGAGAGATCACAAACTGACAGTCCCGATGGCTAGAAACCGCAAAGGATAGGCGGTGTGAGCCACGATAACGCAAGCAAGTCACAAACTGACATTTCAATATTTCAGCGGGAACTAATTCTTTAACGACACATAAACAGCCTGCCAAAAACAAAAGAAAACTCTACGCTCGAAAGAAACAAAAGAAGAGCATCATTGATTTTTTCCTCCTTTTCCTCGCCATTTATCTTTCTCTTGACGCAGCACGCTATTAATTAAACGTCCATTTCACTGCAACAGCTGGCCTGCCACCTGTCGGTAAGAAACAACACCAAAACGAATAGCGGAACAGTTGAAGGAAAGCGAGCGCTGCAAGAAACCCTGGGGATAAGTTAAACCAGCCTCACGCAAGCATGGCGAAACATTTTTCAATTCAGGCTTTCCCCTCTTTCAATAAGGCTGCAATAAAACAACAATTATGAGAAAGAAAATATAAAAAAAAGTCTTATCGATTTGCTAAAAAAGGATGGAGAGATTTCTCAATAATAGATGGCATTGCTTGGGGAATGTAGGATATGGTTTACTTTCTAAGCTTTACCAGCATCACAATTCTACTTTCAGGCACCAAATAATCTTATTTAAAAGAATATATAAGCCATTGTCAGTTATTGTTTGATTGGTTGGTTGTATTAGGTCTATATTCATTCTGAGGTAGATATGCTGTAAATAATAATGTAAATATTACGTTGAGGAAAGCTGATTTCCATCCTGTAGTTGGAGCAGGCTTCTGTCTCGCTCTCACTGACGTGTTGCCAGGTACTTGGGACTTGTTCAGTGGTGTCTTCCTGGAGAATGTGTACGGTTGGGAAAGTAAATATTTGCCTGTGTTGTTCAAGGAAGGTGTAATGATTGAATCTCTCGCTGTTGAAGGCACTGCATCAAGTGGCATTCAACGACGCTTATGAGCGAATGGTACGCACCACTAGATTACATGAGGACCTGGACTTCCCATACTTGAATGAGTAGGGACGCCTGAGGAAATATCAATCCAGCAGTACAGTGTGTCGGAAGCGACAACCTAAACCGCTACATACACAAATTACAGGGTAACCGTTGTGGGTTGTTAAACGTTACCAACTAAACGTCTCTTAGCACATGTAAAGGAGACCGTTATACGCAGGAATTGATGAACTACAGGATAGATGTCATTGGATCAAGGAAGTTCAAAAGAGAGGAACCAAGATGAGAAAAGAATGAGCGTGACATGCTTCCATTTCAAGAGCTATCGCTACACATCCTATTCCAACAGTTGATTCTCACAATGAAAGTAGGGACATCAAGGAAAAAATGAATGCCACTAGCACGTCAGAGCTGCCATCTACTGATCAGCTGTAAAGTTGGAGATATTACTTTTCAATCATCCCTTGTATTTGTAAGAACAAACATAATACTTGTAAAAATCTTGATTACAGATATGCATATTGTTCCGAATTTGTTTGCAGATCCTTACGAACACAAAACTAAATGGCAGAATAATGTGACCATTATACTGATAATTCTCTAGATGGTACAATCGAGCCTCCAATCTATGATAATAATAATGTAAGAATAACTGATTGATTGCATTAGTTATTTTACATCGGATGGCTGATTGCTACGATGGGGATAAATGGTGTATGGTGAGATGGATGAAAGGGCAATCACAAATACATATTGACGACACCACACAAGCCCCACAAAGTATTATACTAGATCTGAGTCCTGATGCTAGAAGCTCGTTGCCATGCAATATAGCAGTTACCCAGCTGTAGTACGTGGAAGTGAGGGTATCATTTGAGCGCTTCAGGGAGGTCGCCACCCTAATGTAAGAATAAATACAGCGATGCAATGCAATACAAATATACCAAGTGCTACTCTGGTTCAACAAATATTGAAATTTATGTAAAACACAGTACTAGATACAGACGCAAAGACAATTAACTTCTGAAAATGGCAATGAAGAAAGTTTTTGGACATAATTATATGAAGATCACTAGAAAGACATAATAATACATGGTGGACCGTAAGTCTAGGATCACGGATCATGGAAACAGGCACGTATCTAGAAATATGTTTCGGGCAGGGTCCGCATCAAGTGTCTCAGGAATAATAATGTTTAAATTAAAATAATTATATTAAACCAAATTACAATGCATAAATTAATATTATATTTTTATTACACGAATAGGTAAAGAGATAATAGCTTATCTGTAGTTAAGATCGGAATAATTTACATAAAAACAAGTGCCCTAGCAATGAAATTAATGTCAAATAGATGAATAACTGAATATTTATCGAATAACAAAAATGATGTTACATGTAGTTGGAGAAAAGTAAGTTTCTGATTAATAATTTATGCATTTTTTGAGTAGTAGTGTACATAAATCATCTTTGTAATGTCATTCAAAGCCGTATGATCCCAATATAATCCTTGTGTAACAAATGTTAAACGAGTATATTTACATTATTTAATTTTCGTACTTAATAAGTCTTTCGGGTGGAGGGGGGTCCGGACCCCCTAAAAACTGAAGATAGGATCTATCAGATAATCATACGACCAGTAGTACTTTACGAAGCAGAATGCTGGTGCATGACAAAAAGAGATGAGACGGTACTAAACACCTGGGAAAGGAAAGTTCTGAGGAAAATTTTTGGAGCTAGAATGGAGAATGGCGAATATGAACAAATACAGAACTAATGAGTCCATATACAAAACCTGAGTTAGTAAAACAAAATTAAGACTGTTAAAGTCTCTCGGACACATGGAAAGGATGGAGGAGAGCAGAGCGGTGAAGAAAGTTTTCTGCGGCAAACCAGGAGGTAGAAGAATGAAAGGGCGACCCAGGAAGAGGTCGCTGGAGGATGTAGAGGCAGATCTAAGGCAGCTGGGAGTGAGGTGATGGAGACAGAAGGCTGCAAACAGAGAAGAATGGACTAAGGTCATTATGGATGCCAAGGCCCTTCAAGGGCTGTAGCGACCTCGGGTAACATAAGGTAAGTAAGGACCATAAGTCACAAGGAGATTTCAACAGAGCATACTTTTGACATATGATAGTGGTACTTATTGATTTCTTGGTATTATGTACATTACATATGGGTGATTTATGTGTGAGAAATTATTTCACGTAAACGTCCACCATTATTGACTTCGCACGCAAGAGCTCTTCCCACAACAATCATTATTACACGTGTCAATGTTGCGGTGTTATGGCTTGGATGTTTTCCTTGAGCTGCTGGATTTTCTGGGGTTTGTTAACATACACCCGTTCTTTGAGGTATCCCAAAGACAAAAGTGTGCTGTTTTCAAATCTGGCGAACGTTGGGGCCAATGAATGTCGTGAAATGATTCAATGCACGAAAATGGTCCGTAGAAGGGCCATCGTGTCCCTGGGTGTGTGAGCTGTGGCTTCATCTTGTGGATAGTGGGACAACAATTTTTCCCGCGCATCTATATTGTGGATAACGAATAAACTACATATTCTCATAATTAACATGGTCATTACTCAGTGTTGCAACCCCTTCATGAATTATGACCCACACTGTGCCATATTCAGTCATCTGTTTACACACACAAAATCACATTAACATGGTCATTTACATTCCTATAATCCCCTACATTCCACACAAAAGCAGGGTTTCATAATAAAAGCAATAACACGAACACAAAAGACCAGATTCTTTTTTATTGATTCATGCAGAGCCATAACTTTAAAGCTCCACAAGGTCACGACGGGAAAGATTCATATCCGAAAAAAAGATGAATTCAAATCTGAAAACGGAGCAGGTCACTCAGAATGGAAGATTGAAGAAAAAACGAGAAAAAAGCTTCAATATATCTGTAGAACCATCCTCGTCTGGCAAGGGTTTGCTGGAGAAACTATCTCCATAAGTGATCTCAGCAGCTCTTCCAGCTCCAGCATGTATTGATCGAGTGGGCTTTCCAGAACCCCCTTCACCCCCCTCTTTCCCCCCTTAACCTGGCAGACAGAGAGGTTCCTCAGCTGACGGAGGGAGGGAGGGGGGAAGTTCGTCTCCGCCACACAATCCTCGAGAGGGAAGTAGGAGGGGGGAGTCACGTCCCAAAAAACTCATTGAAAAGGACGATTCCAACATTCTGAAAACTAATATTAAAGAGAAATTTATTATTATCTCCTTTTGAAAGGAAACAGATTTCTCTCTCCGAAGCAGTGGTGGCCCTGAATAGGGTATCACTGCATTAAATCTTTGTTCGGTCCTTGTAAGGGTCACAACTGGGTTCTATCCTCATTCGTATGCTTCACGCAATAAGCCAAAGTAAATCTGGTTGCATAAACGGCAAGGAGACTGCGAACAGAGAAAACTTCCTGTAATAGTTAACCCGCTTCGGACCGGCCCCCGTGGTGAAGTGGTTAGCGCTACGACGCCAGGGGGTTCTGGGTTCGAATCCCGGCCTGGGCATGGATGTTTGTGAGTGTTCATTCATTAATTTCATCATGTCATCACTCATCCCAATCTTCGCAAATTAGCCAAAAGTGGCACAAAAAGCGAAGTAAAATAAAGCAAATCAAACAATTAACCACCTTTGGCAAATTGCATGTATATAATTATTTTTTTATGTATTAGTTTTGAACTGCATCCAATAGTCAACCTCACTTCCACGTAGTACACCCTGGTCTGCAGACTAACGAGGCTCTGGCGACTGGCCCTTTTTAGCCTCAGCTTTTAACCAAGGTAAGGAAATTTCAGTTTTCAGACACGCTTTAATTTTTGTTATGATAAGGGGCTGGACCCCGTATAGTGTGACGGGTTCAAAATAGCCTCTGTGCTGACGCACCCAAAATACTTTAATTCAAATTTAAAAAAAAAATAATTTTGAACATTTTTTGATTATAATTGGTGTGTCATAAAGAATTGTATACCTATGAACATTTTTAGATTTGGTTCAAAAGCTTAGAAACTATTGTTACAGAGCTGGGACTTTACTAAGCAATGCAGTCAGTCACCTGTAGACTCTTCCTGGGTCTCACCTGTTTACATGTTTACGCCGTTGGTGATCCGGAAAAGCTTAGGTCATGTCTGACACCGCTTTCCTGATTGTCAAGTTCCTGTCTGGAAAATGATAGCTACTCTCTGGGATTTGGAAGTTCTTTTGTATTAATGTATTTTCATTATTTGTGGATTATTACGAATTGTCCCCTAATCGTAGAATCACGCATCTATGCTTTTTGCATACAATGTTCAGTATTATTTTATTGAATAGTTTGTGGCTCAGTGTTTGACTCAAATTAATTAAATTTTATGTCCGTACTTCTCTTCTTTTTTTTTTAGATATTACTAAGCTTTTCATTCGACCTCTTCCATGTTTTTCTTCCGACATCTACGTCATTTCCAGATACTATTCCGTGCTCTTTGAATAGTATACAGGGAGTCCGTAAAGTCCTGCAGGAAACTAAAACTTTTTAATTGTTTTGGGTGAGAAGAAGGGAAGTTTAAAGTTTTGTTCTGGCCACACTGCTCAATGACGCTTGCACTGGTAATCACGTGACTTAAAATGGCGTCCATCCAGGAAAGGCACAGTATGTGCTGTGGTTTGCAGAGTTTAAATCTTGCGTTTCAGTGCGGAGAAAGTTCCAAACAACGTATGGGAAACCACCCCCAGCTGACACAAGTATCAAGAGATGGTATGAAGGCAACGGGAAGTGTGTCAGATTTGCCACGCAGTGGAAGGCCAGGAACGAGTGACAATGTGACTCAGACAGTGCAGGACAGCGTGGGCCGCAATCCAGTGAAATCGCTTAAACGAAGATCCTTGGAACTGGGAATACTTTATAGGTTAGGCATCATCAATGAGGTCCACGTGCAAGAAGATGTGCCCTTGAAGTTGGGCAGTTTCTTAACGAACAATTTCAGGAGAGATGGATTGGCCGAAGAGGACCCACACCTTGGCCTCCAAGATCACCAGACTTGTCACCTTGCGATTACTGGCTGTGGGGACATGTAAAGACCGAGGTGTATTCACAGAAACCAGCTAATCTGGACCTGATGGACAAAATAAGTCATGTGATTCTGAATATCCCAGACGAGCACCGTCAGCACGCAATTCTAGGTCTCGCAAAAAAGACTGCAACAGTGTTTGGACGTGAATGGTGCACAGTTGGAGATTTGGCGATGAACCTTAACAAGCAGAAAAATAAAACTTTGAACCTTGCTGTAAGTACACACACATTTTTTTGTTAATGATGTTAGTTTCCTGCAGGACTTTATGGACTCCCTGTATTTAATGATTGTCTTCCCTGATCTACATTATTAGCTCGAACCATTGTATTTTAACGATGCTCTTTTGCACACGTGCGTCATGAATTCTCATGTGATACACTTGAACGAAGACGCGAAATGGCAGACCATATGTTACTATACAAACTTATCAACGTTATACTTGAGTGTGAAAATCTCTTACAGTTGATAAACTTTAATGTCAATTATAAGGTATTAAGAGTAAGACAGTCATTTTACTGCAATAAATCAAACACAAAATTCCATCAAAATTATCCAATCATTAGATTATTAAGTAAACACAATAATATTGTCTCGAATGGAATTGATTTGGATTTTGCTTTTAATATTAAAAACGTTTTATATAGTTTAAATATCATTTTAGATATAATATACAAATAAAACAGATCCAATTTTGAAGTGATATAATTATAGTCTCAAATATAATTTGTAGCTTTTATCTCATATATATATATATATATATAATCAAAATTTTATACCTATGAATGAATTCAAATTTGAACCTTGCTTTGTATTGATTATTGCTGTTTCTCATTTAAATAGTGGTATTTGTATAATTTGTATAATTTCCTTATTCTCTCAAGCTTTTATAGCTTGTTACTTTTCCTTCTTTGTTTATTTTTTTGTTTCTTCTGTTCTTTAGTTTTTCTCATCTGTTTAAATTTGTAATATGTGTAGGTTTTGTATTTGTGTAACTTTTGTATTTGTATAACTTCTTGTATTCGTATCTAAGGTTTTGTGTAATAACTACTATGTGTTTGTATTTATGTATTTGTATCTATTTATTTGTATTTATGTAAATGATATTTGTATATAGCAAATTGTAATGCCTATTGTAATTGGAGCATTCGCTCGGTCATAGGCGACTGGTTAATAAAAAATAAATATGATGTATTTACATGTATTTTCCGATACTGACAGGCTACTGTATCGTCCAAGGCCCATACTGAAAGGAGACGAATGACATGTACAGAAACAACATTGCGATGTATTTCATGTAACTTTGAAGTGAAAATAAAGAAAACTATGGTAGCACTTAATTGATTTTTCCCCCTCTTCGCTTCGGTAGTTTTTCTTTAGTTTTTTTTAAAGCAAACCTCGGGTTTTAATGAATTATACAACTACTGTCTTGTAATTCATGAAAAACAAAGATTTAATTGTAGTAGAGCGAAAATTATTTTTAGGGCATTTTTTTAACTTTACTTCGTTAACGTCCAAGAACTAAAGAAAGCCGCCACCACAAACGTGGGTGGGGATAAATAGCGAGCGAGTTGTTTTCGTCCAATCACACTCAACCTTCAGCCAATGGGCGCAGCTGTCATTCTGCTCGTCTCCTCCACGTGGAGTCTGTCACATGACTGCGGATACGCTGTTGCCGCACTTTGCAACTTCAATGTGGAGACCGTGGGAAGGTGCTTGTGCGCGGAGGGACAAGGTGGCAACACTGCGTTGAATGTGATTGTTGCAGCTGGTGGGCGCGCTGCGTGGACTTCAAAGCCAGCCGGTCGTTAACGTAGCTAGGGCGTCGACTTTACAAAGTAAAATGTGCCATCCTTCAATTCTCGAGTGAAATTGCCATGTCATACAATTTGCATTCGACTCGGTGAAGCCTTCTGAAATTGGTAAACACAACACGAAAACAATTTATCTACAATATAGCTTCTAATAACCTGTTTACCTAATGAACTCAGAAATGACCAAATTGTCACTTACCAAGTTTTACACCCGAGACCTTCATATGATATGATGTAAAGCAAGGTACAACAGTACTTCTTGGGGTTGGGTCCACAGAATGGCATTAACAGCTTAATACCTCACACTCAAAATGCTCTTCCGTGGGAGAGAAAAAATCCATCACGGTGAAATCTAAATAACCGGGAATCGAGCTCCGAAGGCGGAAATCATCGTCGTTAATCCACACGGAAATACCACCCCGGGTGTTACCTTGGAAACGAGAGCCCCAATTCAAGCTCTCACAATCCGTTGCCATGGAGATGCGTTTAGCTCCACTGAAATGTGGAGACTATGACCTGGAAGTGCACAATGAAAACACGCTGCAGAGAATTGCGTGACGCATCTAAACGTCCGTCACCTGAGCGGCGGTCTCCCTGTTCCATTTACCCAACTGAACAAACTATTGCCGCGCAAGGATATGTCCTTTATCAAGAAGCCTCGTGCAAGGGACGGAGAGCATATGTCCAGATTATATATATCAGACTTCTACTTGGCAGCATCTTCTCTTGATGATGTCATCTCATCTAGTCCCAACCCGTGAGCAGAGATGTGCGTCTACGCGTAAACAACGATAGTCTACATTCTACACATAGACTATTTATACACGTAGATCACGTAATCTATGTAAACAACATGACGAAAGGTGATAACAAAGGGCGCTGTGGAAGTAAAACAAAATTATACTGCGTATCAGTTGCTGATGTGTCAGGAGAACTTTTCATGCTCTTCCTTCCATATTAGGACAATTTCTCACCTAGGAAAAACCTAACATAGGAAATATTCTAGTGTTTTATGGGGAAAAGACTAATTTTGCCTCACGACTGCCATCTGTTGTCTTTTTTGCATACTATTTACCTTCTTCGATAGTTGATGATAGAAGAGAAGATAAATTTTGTTGTAAATAGGATTCTTGTCAGTTCGTTAGGAACCAATATAGTTGAAAATGTCACTTTCCTTTCATGAAATCCTTCACAATTAATATCAATGCACTTTAGATTGTCTACGTAGTCTATGTAAACTACAACCCAATGTAATCTACGCGTAGATTACGTGTAGACAACGCATGTAGACGTAAACTTATAGTGTACGGCACATCACTGCCCCTGAGTAATGGAAAAATCATTTAATATTGTAACAATCTATATAACATTTTTGAAAATGTTAAGTACAAAGAACCAAATCCCAGACATATCACCTTTCCAGACAGGAAATATCTAGAAACATCTAAGGAACGTCTTGTCAGACATTGACGAGCTTCCTTGATCGCCATCGTTGTAAACAGGTGTAAACATTTGCAATCAAGGAAGAGACTACAGGTGACTGAGTTGGCATCATGTAGAAAATTCGACTGGGATAAATGTCTTGGAGAACGGGGCTCAGTGAGTTACGAGCATTAGCAGAGAGAGAGAGAAACCGTGTTGAGGCGAGTTGTAAGTCAGACTCTATTTTACAGTCATGACCATAATCATATCTTGTCCAATGTCTTGTTTATGTGCATCACACTTCAGGAAAAACGAAGTAAAATAAAGCAAATCGACCAAGAAAAAACTGTCTTAATTTAAATTATCCATGAAAACACAAATTAAAAGACTCGAATGAAAACCTTACAATAAAAATTGCAGGACTGTACAGCTGAAATTTACATGAGGCATCAACTGTTATTTACAAAACGACCTCTCAAGGCTGCAACACTGATCAAGTGAGCTTCAAAACGCCATTTTAAAGATGGCGCCTCCTCTACACACTTGACCCAGCAAAGAGGTGCTTGGTGCTTGCCCTCTGTCAGCCTAAAACTTACAGAAATTTCTCGGCAAATGAAAATACAATATCTCTGTGCATCCTTACCGCACCAGCAAGGTTGCTAATGGAGGAGAAAGTTGGGACAATGGCCTCAGTTCGCAGCACTATGACGCACTCCCCCCAAAAGAAGTATGCTCCCCCTGTTATGCCGAATAATTTACTTATTTTTTTTTTTTGGTCAGCCAAAATTTGCGGAACAATATAATACAGATATATTTAAGCAATGTATATTAGTTTTGACATTGATTGAAGTAACATTTTACATAAATGATGACAACTTCTGACGTTGCAAAGTTGTTGCAGCAAACGTATTGATAATTTCCTAATTTTGCACCACTTTTAAAATTGTTAGTGTGCTGAACCTTTTTCTTAAAAGTTTGTCTGTTTGATTAACCTTGTATTAATCCTCCCCCCTTTCCAAACCGATTCCAAAAGCATAAAGAGGTGGTGTTTCATTTCAATCCCATCCCCGCGATCACCACAGGCAGGTAGAACAACTGTACATAATAACCATAACTAAGAATCAATAACAAGTCAATGAAACGTAACCACCCCCCATTTGTGTGTGAAATATGGAATTGGTAGCTAAACTATAAAATTTTGTCCCCCCCAAAAAATTCCCATGACGCCCCCTGTGGGCACCCCTGGTTCGCAGGCAGATGTGTGGAAAAGCCTTCGCAGTGGCTCCACATGTACCCATGGCCGGATTAACACGAAATTGAGCCTGATGCTTGAAATCTTCGGTGAACAATAAACACAACGACGTAATAGTTACGTCACAGCGCAAAGAATAATAGTAACTGTATAATAAGTAATGCTGTGTCTGGGCGTCCGAAATTGGGGCTCCAAATTTCATTCTAAGATTTATGTTCAGGTTAATATAGCAAAAGAAAAATGTTCAACCTTCGGAAAATTCTCGTCTGTTTTCATCTGGGCCTATTTCAGGAATGGGCCTAATGCTGCAGCATCAATAGCACCCACCTTAATCCAGCCCTGTATGGATCCCAAAGATTGTAATCTTCTTAAGATATACAGGCACGAACTCAAAGTTGAAAATATAATGTAGATCAGCAAATTTGTGCAACCCTACATACAAACTCAATCAACTCAGAAACATCCGACACACAGACAAGCGCCTAACGAAATTCACAAACCCTGAATCAAGAAAAACCAGTAAGCAGAGTCAACAAAAAAAAAAGACTAAGTTTAAGGCAAAAGATTCAGAGTTTGAAACACTGTTTTTCACGCTGTAGTTACGGACGATTTGATATGAATGGATGTGCAAAGAACTAGAACCGGAAGGGGCGTGGAGATACTGCAATGAATGACCAGCTGAGGCTCGAGACTTCGCCATCTCAACGACCACCTGTCAGGTGAGCGAGCCTCTAAACGGCTAGGCTCGCTCTTTAGTGGCGCGTGGATCTTAAACACCTCCGGTATAATCAATAAAGTCCTCGTCACGAGGCTTTCCTGAGCATAAAGCAGCAGGATTCATGCAGTGATATTTGTAATGGCTGTTCGCGATGTACAGTCTTCTATAGATGATCAAAACATTGAGTTTTCAACTTTTTCCAACAACAAATCAAATCTTCAACGTGTCCTCTGTCCGTTTATGTGTTTTTCTACGCCATTGAAAGTTTTGAATTCCCAAGAGAACAAGTAAACTTATACTCCCATAAGCGTAATGCTAAGTTTTCACCTCCTCCTACGACCATCCAGACCTCTCTCTCCAGGTCGTCACGGGAAAAGATTAGTGGGGGATGAGCAGTTTAGGGTTCTCGCGTCTGGCTGGACACAAACTGTTCCTCCTGTCCTTAACAGTCGACACTAGCGCCATGGCATTCCGACCAGAACTACAAATATGGTTGCAGATCAGTTCTCGGGTCTGTACGCTGTCACCCCAGACATAATTTTACCAAATCTGAACAAAATTAATAACAAAACGTGTAACGTGACGTATTTATCAAATGTCCATGGAAATAACTTAAATATTCATAAGATTTCTCGTTCCGGGAAAGTCCGCCATCTTGTAAAAATTCTCAGCCATGATGGATTGCAGACTATCGACCATAACTCTTCTACTGCTGACAGAGCCTCCCCGATGGCGCAGTGGTAGCGTTGTCGCCTTGCAATCAAAAGATCCCGGGTTTGATACTCGGTGGAGGCACATAGTGGTTCGAATCCCACTTTAAACTGTAGGTCCAGTCCCGATTAACCTTACTGTGCATAAAGTAAACTTAAAACATCAAATCAATCAATTCTACTACTTCACAGCAGTAGTTTCATAATTTCAGAATGAAATAAAAAATATAATTACAATTTTTTTTACAGAGAAAAACTAGGGAAAAAGTTCAAACAAAAGTTACTGGAGACTCTTCTAAACGTTTGGTATTAATTACGTTCATTAAACGTAATGAAAAACGTTCAACATATTAGACTCAGAACATTGGCTCGTATATCGAAGGTGGAATTTGAACTTTAATAATAGGGAAGTCTCTATTTGCTGCGTAAACGAAACTCTATCCTGCGATGACGCAACTGATAGGCTTAACAACAGAACAATGCTTGTCCGCAGTAGCCCTATGGTGTCACGTATTGCCAAGGTTGAGTAAGGTTGAATTTCTGGAACATGCCTGAACTCAAAACATTTAATTCGCTGAACAAAGGAGAACGAACATTGGATCAGCAAGAGTCTTGCATGCATGCAAACATTACCAGCGATGTCGAAAACAGAATATGATTCAAGTAAGAGGTCTTAGTGGTCAAATGCTGCACCGTGAAATAGTGTTAGCGCATCCCAAATAGTCTTGCGGAAGTTCCAGGTTCATTTAGAATAGAGCAAGAATCACGATCACAGACAGGAACAAAACGAATGGTTAGAACCGAGACACTAATCAGGCGAGATAAAGTGGTAGAAATTCATAAGAAAGAAGAAAAAAACAGGAGAAGAAAGAGTGAGTATGAAAGAAAGAAAAGAGTGATAAAGAAAGACAGAGTAAAGAAATAAATGAACAGGAAGTATGAGAAAGAGAGAGAGAAGAAGAAATCCTAATTTTTAGAGAAAAAAAGGGGGAAAGAAAGAATAAATACAGAAATACGGTGAGGTAGAAAGCGGAAGATGAAGACAAGAAAATGTGATAGAAAAAGATGCAAGAAAATAAACTCACAGAAGAGAGGGCAGGAAGTGAGTGATAGAAGGATACGAAGAAACAGAAGGAGAAGACGAAAGAAAAGGGATGGTAGAAAGCGATAGATAAACGGAAAAAGAGAGAGACAGACACAGTAGAAGGAAGATATATAAAACAAGCAAATAGAATGCAAAAATAAAGCAAATTAATCAAAATTTCCTGGCTTTTTCGTGCATAGGTTGATTTCCATGGTCTGTCGGAACATGCCGGAATCGAACCCACTCTCCCGACAAACTTTGTTATCTCCCGGAACGACGAGATTCAGTATTATTATCTTTACATGGCATTTCATTTAATAATTTTTGTTATGTTATTATGGCTTCAGAAGAGTCTGTGTATCTATATATTTGTTTTGTTTAATGACAAAGTGTGGTTGTTAAGTTGCTTTGATCCAATTTATTTTATCCAGTTGGTTCATTTTACTTTGCTTCTTGTGCCACTTTTGGCTAATTTGCGAAGATAGGGATGAGTGATAAGTCATAGAATTCCTTCTCTGCGGCATCTTCAGAAACCTGACATCCTGACTACTTTGAACATCCAGTTACTGCAGACCCGACGCGATATGGCCGATATGAAATTTTTTCTATAAAATCGTCAATGGAAAATTAAGATCTGAATTTCTGCTTCCAGAATTCAACTTCAGAGTTCCCTCTTGATCGACCCGAAACACCACAACTCTACCGCTGGGCTTTCCCTTATACAGCTCGCTCTATTCCACAAGCTGCCCCAGTTCTACACTACCCACAAACATAGACATTTTTGACACAAAGTATTTTCCGATCTTCCCCAAAAATGAATATTTGTTTATGTCTTATGTTTATATTTAACCTTTCTTATATTCACCTAAAACCATCTTGACTTGTTCTTGTTATTTGTTCGAGTTTTCAGTGTAAAATGGCCTTAAAAGTGCTGTATCTGAAACTTGGAATAAATAAATAAATCTGATGAATGGACACTCACAAACATCAGTGCCCAGGTCGAGATTCGAACCCGGGACCCCTGGCGTCGTAGCGCGATGTGCTAAGCACTAATATTCCAGAACATTTTAAGCTGAAGGGTCCAAAGACTGTAAAGAAATCTGCAGGAATTTTGTTCTTTAAACTTGGCAAGCCTAAGTGCAAGATGACTAATTGAAATTTGGTATATATTTATTACCTGTTATATTCGGTAACGAGGCTGTGTAGGCGGTCATCCTTGAAGAGGCACACAGACGGTTGCACGAATCAGTCACAGAACCATCTACAAATGCTTAACCACAGTAAGATGCTGAATACGTCACGAAATGAGCCGAGAACATCTCAAAGCCAGCACGAACACGGCACCAAATTCACTCAAATCACAGCAGACAAAGAAAAGGTCTTCCGTTCGATTCTCCTTTTAGCAGCAGTAACGCCTGCAGTCATACGCCAGACTAGTGTCCTGGTCATGCGATTTGGAGCTGTAGAACTTTGGACCCCTTCCAAGATTACATCCTTTCTCCTCCCGAGAACCCCTTCCCCCAAAACTTCTCCTGCACATCTGTAGAAAAGGACCAACACACTATTGATCCCCTTGCGAAGACACGTCGTGTGTTGTTGTTGCAAATTGTGCACTCGGAGGGGTTGGGAGTGGTATCAAAAGACCGTCGTCACGTGATCTGTTTACCAACGCCGGAGACGGAGGAACTAGCGTCTCTTTTATCACGGCTGACGTCTCCAAATTGAAGCTTATGGCGCAACAGGCATTTACAGCTCCTCTGACAGTCACATGCAGAGCTTTGTGTCTGCGGTTAGCAACATTGTACACGCTGCAGTCGACGTCTTGACATTACGATCATTCCTATGAATGCTCAGTCACCACTGGCGTACGCAGAGGGGGACTGAAGGGGCTACAGCCCCACATCAACATAAAAGCACTAAAAACGCTGGAAAAACCAGTGGCAAATGCCCCATAAAATGACCCCCAGTTGCAATTTTTGAGAGCAGAGCGTTCTGAGTAGAGTCCGAGTGCATTCGGAACATCTCCAGCTGAGTCTAGCCAGCGAGCCTACGAGCAGTGTACAGCGTGAGCAATAGAGTTAGGTATAGGCGCAGAGTAGAGATGACGTCAGAGGTTCACTTCTTGATTGGAGGCATCGGGAGTTATGACTCGCTCCCAAGGCGCAAGCGCAGAACGGCCAGAGCTGTTACGGAAATAATCTCACTCTACACGAAATATGTTGTTGTGTGTGCACTAGAAAGCAGCCAGGGTTGCCAACTTTTCAAAAACATTGGGTTCTTATAAGTTTAAAAAAAATCTCGGAGATATTAACGCACACCATACTAGCTTTTTTAAATCTGTTACTAATTTCAATACGCAAATATAACAATAACAAATGGAATAATAACAACACGACAAATTATTAGGTGCGCTAAGTCACCACGCGCCCCCCCCCCCCCCCCACAAAAAAATCCAGCGTACGCCAGTGTCAGTCACCATATTTTATTCTACAGTGTAGACATAGATATTTCGCATGATATGGTTACTATTTTTCCCGGACATGTCCTACACTTTTAGCCTTATGTTCGCCGTGCGAGAGGAATTTGAAGAAAATCATAAATGTCCTACATTTTGAGCATCAAAATTTCCAAAACTGCGGGGGCAAGGTGCCTAAACTGGAAGGTGGGGTCAAGGACAGTTTACTCTCACATGGCACATAAGGTTTAGCATAGTGCAGGGGCAAAAGTAACAAAGAGTGGGGAGGGCAACTGCCCCCCTCACCCCCCCTAATCGCTCCACTGGTAGTTACAAGTCCATGGACTGAACTCCCAAACTCAAATGTATTTTGATTTGAACATTGTTATGCTAGAACGAAGAATGAAGCTACGATCAACGAAGTCTTGTCATTTTTTAATGCCTGAATATCTTGCTTTGGTCTTCATAACAATCATGGATCTACGAAGGTATTTCCCATTCTTATTCCAGTGGTTCCCACAGTGCTATGCGGCGCGAAATTTTCCCACATTTTCACTGAAATGACACTTCTCAGTCAATGACGTTCACTATACTGATTTTCTACGAATTCTTCATCAAATTTATTCTATCCTGATATCCCTACTATATTAGGATTATCCGAATATCCGCATTTTGTGGATATTCCTAATTTAAATGAGCGTGGAAGTACGTTTGAAGGTTTCGGGGAAAGCAATTTATGCCTTTTAAAGTCGAAATTTCTTAGCAATTGTAGTGAAAAATAGATTGCACAAATGGCTACATCTGAACTATCAGCTGCTTGAAAAAGTTTTTAAATTTTTTTTTAAATAATAATGATAATAATAATTAGAGCCCGGAAGTTCAGGCATTTATTTTCGTTAAAATAGGCAGGCAAAAAGGCATTTATAATGTGGTAAATAGGCACTAAAAATGAAAAAAAGGCAAAATAAACCGAAAAAAGGCACATTTAGAAGTCGCTTATTTTTATCTATAATTTCTGGCAAAATGTTAAAATCTAAATTGGGAAGAGCATTTCAATTTTCTCCGTCTTGATTGCACATAACTACAAGGTGCTTTTTAAGTTCTAAACATTCATTGATAGTCGTCTGTCAGAGAGAATGTTTTTCATAATAGAAAATGATCTTTCTACTTCGACAGAAGTTATTGGAGCATACATATAACAAGCTAATGTAGCTGGACTCATTTTGGTAACAGCATTTTCACCTTTTAGAATATCACAAATTGTTTTCAATTGTTTCAAGTTCTCATTTGCACTCACTACCCGTTAGCACTTTTCCGCAACAGCTCACCCCTTTTCTCCTGGCACTTCCATCATCTGCTGCATAGATTCCTCGAAGATTTTCATGGATGCTATAATTGTAATTGTCTCTGGCAATGCACCATAATGTGCAAAAGTAAACTTGAATAGCAAAGGAGTTTTTTCACTTCACGAATTGAAGCCGCTTCATTTTCTGGAAGAGCATCGATCACCTCACTGATTTTTTGAAGGTTGTTAGCATAATATATAGCTGCTGATATCCAGGTTCCCTATCTCGTCAAGACTGGTTGCGGAGGTAAACTAAGCTCAATCGCAACTTCCTGAAATTTTCGGGTTCGAGAGGGAGATTTCAGAAATATTTTCTTTGTGTTCGAAAACAACCTGTCCACTTCAGCAGTCAATCATGCACAAGAAATGTTAACCGAAAGGCAATATCCTGACTCAGCATGAAATACTTTTTTCTCACACTTTTCTCCTTCAGAAATGTTGAAACATGCGTGAGTTCAATATTACTTAAATAAGGCGAAAATTATTCACATACTAAACGGAAGAAAAATAAATGCCAACAACGTCTTTTGGGAGAAAAATAATATATATATACAATTTTTTTTTTAAAAAAAATGTCAAATTTCATTGAAAAAGGCAAAAAAAAAAGGCATTATAATTAAAAATAGGCAGTGGGGTCCCAAATAGGCAAAATGAAAAGGCTTCCAAAACATTCGAAACAACATAAGAAACGTATATCCGGAAAAAATTTATCAATATATGCAGTAGATAAAAAGAGGCATTTTGCCAAACTTCCAGGCTCAAATAATAATGATGCACCGAACTGCCATGTAAACATTCGATGCGTCTTGCAGGTAGGGTATTTGAACTGCTGTGTGTTGGAAAATGATAACATTTGTCTTTTGTTTGCTGTGGAAAATGCACAAAGATGTCCGAAATAAGACGAGAGCGAATTATAGCAAATTGGACTTCCGATTTGCCGATTTCCTCCTCTACAACAATCCTACAAACACAAAAAAATAAAGCACAGTCTGATTTGTGTGAATAAACGACACAGACATGCAAACAGGAGTTGAGCAGAACATGGCGATTAATTTGAATCTATTTTTACCCCGGAATGGCGGTGTTAAACCAAACACACTTCCCCATTACAACGGAATTTGCCAATACCTCGACACAAACCCATACACGCAACTCTACCGTTTCAAGTCGAGAAGGGCGTGCTCTACTAAATAGAGTCCTTACTCACCCCTCTGCGTCTAAACTTGGCCAGACGCACTTGTGCGTCATGACGCATGAGCTGCAGGCGGGTTTTTAATGCAGCGATCCGTGCAGCCTCCCCTCCCCCAAAACGCACCACGCTGCCCAGATGAAACGCGTCTTATTTCTCCTCTCCGCACGGCAACACTGATTGCTTTATTTGTGCAGATACAGTGTTGCCAGATGTACGCAAGTTCCCGTGCGGCGAGGCAAGAATGACAACATGCACTTCATCACGTTTACAAAGGGACCGGGGGTGTTTGACGACGCGGAAAATTCAAAGATCAACCCCAGGCGCTCAAGTCAAATATATAGTTTCGCTTGTACAGTCAAGAGAAATAGTGGGCTGAACCCCTTACTTAGGCAACACGTATAACACAAAGAGCTAACGGATTGCATATATGCAAGGATATCAGCATGAGAGAAAAGGAGAACTCTGAGAATGTTACTTTGTCAGAAATCTTCCCTTCGGTATTATTTTCTCCCATGACTACATTCTAACCCCAAGTCTAAATAAAAGAAATCTCCTTTTCACTTCGATCACAATACGTCCTTTCGCTTCAAGCAAGTCTCAATGAAAAATCTCCTTTTCACCTTGACTACGTTGTCACCTCAAATCCTAATGAAAGAAAATCTCCTTTTCACCTCGACCGAATCTTAATGAATTCGACCATTCGCTTCAAGTAAGTCTCAAATGAAATATCTCACTTTACCGCGAGTACATTTTCACTTCAATGAAGTCCCAATGAAATAAATCTCATTTTCAACTTAATCAAATCTTAATGAAAGTTCTGGCTTCAAGTAAGTCTCAACGATACATCCCCTTTTCACCTCTGGCACATTGTCAGCTCAATTAAGTCTGGATGAAAGAGAACCCGTCGATCAAATGCTATTGAAAGTATTCCTCCTCCTCTTCAAGTACGTCTCAATGAAACACTCATTTTTCGTCTCTGATATATTTTCACTTCGATTAAGTCGCAATGAAAAAAACTACTCCTGCTGTTGAGTATCATTGAACGTAGCCTTGTTCAAGTATCGAGTAACTCTTAATGGAAAGAATCTTCTTTTCGATTTGAATAAAATTTCAGACATATCCCGAGTGTGTCTCCGCAATGAGTAAGTTTCAATGAAAGGGGTTTCGCTGTATACAGCGCGAGTGCGAGTATATATCAAGTATTAAATCACCTGTCCCTCTCAAACTCGTATTGACAAGAAAATATTTATAACTTTAAATCTTTGAATACGCTTGATATGCTGACTGAAACTTTCAATCTGAGATAATCTTGACATGAAACAACGTCTCTCTACTGTTTTATGTTTGAAACTTTCAATCTGAGATAATCTTGATGTGAAACAACGTCTGTCTTCTGTTTTATGATTGAAACTTGCCTTGATATTGAAACTTTCAATCTGAGATAATCTTATAACACCATTAAGCCTTGTTTCCATGATTATGAAAAACTAAAATATGCTGACCAAGGCAGTAATTTATTACGAAGTGAAATGTAAAGAATGTCAGAGTGTGTACATAGGAGAAACGAAAAACAGGCTGAAAGACAGGTTGAAACAACATAGGGATGATGTACGACTTAAGAGAGAGAGAAATGCAATATTTAAACACACGAGAGAAACAGGACATGACATAGAGTGGGATGAGGCTAAGCTGATAGGAAGGGAGAAGAGAATGCTAGTGAGAAAATGGAAGGAAGCCAAGGAAATAGAGAAGAAAGGTGAAGAAGACACAATGAACTGGAATGGGGGACTGAAGTTAAACAAAGAATGGAAGAAGATGTTGGAAAGAGTGGAAAGGACAAGAGAGAAAGAGGAAAGGAGAAGGAAGAAAAATGAAGGGAAAAGAGTGTGAGATTAAAAGCCCAACCACATTCTATATGGAAGTAATTGTGTTTAGCCTTTTAGGTGAAAGTAAAGTTGGCAAGTGAAAGTCATCTGCTAGAAAGTTCCAAACAACTTTCTAAATAGTCTGGAGGGAGTAATGTTTGTATATATATAATGGTCTTTTGTGGTATCTGGTTACTTTTGTACTTGATACAGAGTCTGAAGAAGACCTTGCTAGAAGGTTGAAACGTTACGTTCGTTTATGTTTTTTTATAAAATAAATTACTGCCTTGGTCAGCATATTTTAGTTTTTGAGATAATCTTGACATGAAACAACGTCTCTCTACTGTTTTATGTTTGAAACTTGCCTTGACATTGAAACTTTCAATCTGAGATAATCTTGATGCGAAACAACGCCTGTCTTCTGTTTTATGATTGAAACTTGCCTTGATACTGAAACTTTCAATCTGAGATAATCTTGACATGAAACAACGTCTCTCTACTGTTATATGTTTGAAACTTGCATTGACATTGAAACTTTCAATCTGAGATAACCTTCATATGAAACAACGTCCGTCTTCTGTTTTATGATTGAAACTTGCCTTGATATTGAAACTTTCAAACCGAGATAATCTTGACAAGAAACAACGTCTCTCTACTGTTTTATGATTGAAACTTGACTTGACATTGAAACTTTAATCAGATCGAAACCTGCGATCTAAGATACTCTTGATATGAAACAATGCATGTCTTTAGATGAAACTTACTTCGACATAGAAACATTAATAAAATTGGAACTTGGAATCTGAAATCGATGCGAGGAATCTCGTGAATGTTTTCAGTCAAATAAATCTTTCACTTAGAATAAGGATCAATGAAAGAAATCAATTTGGTAACTAGGTGCCGAACAGATTTCGAAAAAAATATTGCAGTCTCGATTATGTATCGATGCCAGGCACCTCAATCTGCTCTCAAGATCACGATCAAGGTTTAGCGCACATGCTGTACAGCCATATGGGACCTTTCTCTCGAAACACGGACGTTCGAGAGACAGGGTATCTGGCTGCCACAGCTTCCCTTCTTCCTTTCAGCTTGGCCGGCGAAGATAAAGAGCATCCTACGAAGTGGCAACATTCCACTTGAGAGAACGACTTTTGTCCGGAGACGAAGAAAAACGAGGTGTTGCTGCTCCCACCTTCCCATCAACCCTGCCAACTTCATGAAAATGGAGGGGGTCTCCTTTCTCTGCTCATCTCTACCGGGAAAAAAAGTTCAGCATTCAGAGCAGGTCTCTGAAATAAATGTCTATTTCAGAAGCTCTTTATTCTTTCTATTAACATCTCGAAGGTGTCATAAGTGATGGATATAGTGACGGTTCTTCAAGACTAGGACAAGGATTTTCCTGAGCTTCCTGGAACTTTAATTCGACCTGTCGCATTGAAACTTTCAAGATCGAACCTAGCACTCTTTAAACGAATCCTTATTATGAGTTTTGTCACTCAAATTGACGGGTCTAGGACATTGGTGCCGGGCATTTTGGTTCCAGAACTTTTTGGTGTCTTGGCATTTTGGAGCTTATCATTTGAAGTCTTCCTCCTTTCTCTCTTGCGCAGCCGTTCACCTCTGACCAGTGATGTGCCGTAGACTATAACTTTACGTCTACATGAGTTGTCTGCAGGTAATATAAGCGTAGATTACATTGGGTTGCAGTTTACATAGACTACGTAGACAATCTAAATTGCATTAAAATTAATTTTCAAGGCTTTCATGAAAGAAAAGTGACATTTTCAACTATATTGGTTCCTAACGAACTCAAAAGAATCCTATTTACAACAAAATTTCTCTTCTCTTCTATCATCAACTATGGAAGAAGATAAATAGTATGCTAGAAATACAAGAGATGGCAGTCGTGAGGCAAGAGTGGTCTTTTCCCCATAAAACACTAGAATATTTCCTATATTAGGTTTCTTCCTAGGTGAGAAATTGTTCAAATTTGGATGAAAGAGTATGAAAAGTTCTCTTCACACATCAGCAACTGATACGCAGTATAATTTTCTTTTAATTCCAAGGCGGCCTTTGCTAAATTATCACCTTTCGCCATGTTGTTTACATAGATTACGTAATCTACGTGTATAAAATTGTCTACGTGTAGAATGTAGACTATCGTTGTTTACGCGTAGACGCACATCACTGCCTCTGACCCACAATTAACTAACTCTCTCGCCTTCTCAAACCCTAAGATTCATGGTTGCATCAACACAAGCCTTCCATCTGACCTTATCGTGGGCAAAATCAATCCAATCTTTTCCATCCTTACAGATTTCCTTTAGAGCATCTCAACGTTATCCCTTCGTCGTGGCCTTCCTACCATCAGGCTTCCCAACAAGATTCTTCTAAACTCTTCTTTCCTCTCCCATTCGTGAAGTATGACCTCAGTCTTCTTAACTTAATTATTGTAATAATATTGGGAGACGAATACAAATTGTGCAGTTCTAAACAATGTAAGTGATAAAGCTATAACATTTGTGAACGAACATAGTCCTTCACCAGGCATTTGTGGATTGAACACCTGATTACTGAACAGTGAATTAACGAGCATTGCCAGCAAAACGCAACAGAGCAGTCAACAAGATTCTATTGTAACTATTAAAATTAACACTAAGCATTCTTGAGTTTTTATCGTCTCTCGAAAGGCATATACAATCACAGCATATACAGTCACGGAAAGTTAATCAGGAGTCAAGAGGTGAAAGGGTTTGCAATAGAGAAAAGTGCTAGAAAAATATCTAGCACAAAAATGCTGAAACCAAAATCTATGTTACCAAAATTACCTAGCACCTCAGACAAAAAAAACTGACACTAATGTTCCATCAGATCGAAATTAGGAAACTATACTCTTTGTGCGATAAATAAGTAATTTCTCAGCTAAGAAACTTGGCACTGAATCCTGGTCAAACAGATGAAACCGGCATCATTTACAAGGAAATCATAAATACTTACATCCCTTGGACTGAAACTTGCCTTGACGTTGAAACATTAATCAGACTGAAACATGGGATCGGAGTAGTTCTTGATACGCCGGATCCAGTGGCCGAGTGGTTAGCACATCGCACTGCGACGACAAGGGTCCCGTGTTCGAATCCCGATCGGGCTTGGTTGTTTGTGAATGTCCATTCATCAATTTCATCACTCATCCCCAACTTCGCAAATTAGCCAAGAGGCACAAAACCCGAAGTAAAATCAAATCAATCAACCAATCAAATCGATCTTGATACGAAACAATGCGTCTTGTTTCATAATTTACATCTAAAAATGAACTGAATGAAGAAAGGGAAACATGGGCGAAGAAAGTTGAGAGAGGAAAGGTGTGGATGTGGTAAATAGTCGATTTAAGGAACAAAATTAAACAAAGCGGACAAAAAAATGCACTTAGGAATCGAATCATTTCCTTGTAGTAAACTGGTTCGCAGGCATTTTGCATGAAATAAGAGAAATAAGATATGGCTCCATCTAGTGTCAGCTTCGTTTATTTTTATAGAACAGTAGATAAACATATGTAAATGGATGAAATGAAACTTAGGAAAAGTATATAACAGAATGGAATGGGACAGACATGCTTTGGTCTCATGGAATGCATGAATGAGAAAGGAATAAAAATAATGATCATAATACAGAGACAAAACAATGCTAAAAATAATACCTTGAATTGAGTAGTATTTAAGCTGTGAATGAAGGCATGAAGCAAGTTATCATTAACAGCATATTGCGAAGGGTAATAGCAAATTCAGGAGCTGGCCCCTTTTTTCTCAGGGTCCAGCATTATCGGGGGAGATGGGAGAAATATGGCCCAAGAAACCCAACCAAGATAAAGCTACACATTTGGAAATACGATCTTAAAACATTTAAGTTATAAATTAATACAAGATTGGATTAAAAGTAATTAATTCTTGCACTGGAGCGACCTTCCTAAAGAAGACTCAACTGGTGACAGCATTTATAATTTTGCAATACATTCTAAGATCGACTCTACCATATAGTTGCGGATTTGAAAATTCGGCTAGCAACAGTGCAAAAAAGTATAATGGCATGTACGTATACTATTCTGGTTCAATGATACACGTGATACAGAAAAACCACTAATATTAAAACAGTCTGTACTCATTATTTTATAAAAAGTAATGGAAATTTCGATAAGCGAACTCAAAATATTTTTGGAAAATACATTCTTTTAGCACTGAATTTGAAAATTTGTGTAGTAAGTGCAGTTTTAAATCAAATTCAGGATTCACAATTTTAAAACCAAAATGTCAATTTATGTGGCACTTTTGATGTGATTATTCAGCGCTATAACACCGAAATTTTATTATATTTACCACTTTTGAATCTGAAATCGACTGTTTTTGTACCGAAATTTTGTTTTATTTACCAAAAACATGTGCCTGTACACATGTACAACATGGAGAGACGTAAAAAATGAGAACATACATATGCAACATGCTGACACTAAATTGTGTACGTATTCAAAGTTTCTTTAATACATATATTTATTTTACGTAGATTTCTCAGCGAAAAAAAACTTTACTTTCAATGCTTCACTGTTGAACACAATAGCAACAGCGGTCTCGCTACAATACCTAACATTTGGGCGCTCAATGTGCGACATATGACCCTGTAATAGTTAATGTTTTCAAGGGTTTTGAATAGGGGGTGCGGACGAAAATTAGGGGGTGCTTGCTCCCCTGGTTACATACCTCTTTTTGTGTGCGAGTTTGGTCTTTCTTAGTAAATGTATTTTTAATTACGTGTCAATGTTATCATGAGATTTAATGATCTTGGTTAGAAACACTGTTTTAAGGCACTTAGAACCACAAGATTTTACTTAACTGACTGGTGACATACAAATTTTCATACCCCCAAAAAAGCTAGCTCCCGAAATGAAATTACAAACACGCCACTGGGTGGGGGCATCCCCACAAATCAAAAATTTTAATTCCCACAGTGTTTGGAGATTAGAGAAAGTTCGATACAGACCCCCTAACCAGGAGACCCCTAACAAGGGGTTCCTGTGTTAACATCAAGGTTATTTGTGGTAACCCGCTTACGGTAACTTCGCAGTTAACCTAGAAGCAAAAGCTACGAGCTACAAATCCGAGCACCATAGCATAGACAACGGTTAAAAACCAGCTCTGACTAGGATTTCGACTCGTACAGAAGGACAAGCCCCTATTCTTAGACATGAACAAGCTTTTCTAACAAGAAAAAAATCGTACTCACATCCCTAGGATCGCCAAATCGCCCTGGCTTCTTCATAGACTCACATCTTGGCTCCTCTCCGATCAACCAGTCACAAAATAGGAATATCTAGGGGAGGAAAAATAGACTGGGGATAGGGTGGGGGAGAAATGGACAAATGTGAAACTTCACTCTATCCGTTCTACTTTGGACCAGCGGGGTTGCGATCAAAACACTCTCTATTCTCTCCCCCTTTCCTTGGTCTGTACGTTACAAAAAAAATCACATCACATACGAATCACATCCCGCGGGATACACTCACACACGTTCGGTTGCCATAACGACCGAATCTGCACTGCTCGCTCGCTGCTTCTCCCAAGCTCCCAGAAACGCCCTGCCCTTCTCGCAGTGTTGCCACCCCCGCGATTCACAAATTGACTAGAATTCCTTAAAGGGATCCGATAGCGACCTGACTATAAGTGAGACAGGGACTTGCATTGGCGTACGGATACAAGGGGAAGGAGGCGAGGGGGGTAAGCCCCCCGGAAAAAGAATGTCACACTGGAATTACATATTAGGTAAAGGTTGATTTGCTTTATTTTACTTCGCTTCTTGTGCCACTTTCGGCTAACTTGTGAAGATGAGGATGAGTGATGACATGATGAATGGATACTCACAAGCATCCATGCCCAGACCGGGATTCAAACCCGGGACCCCGGGCGTATTAGGTAAAGGTACAGTTCCCTGTGCAATATAGCACCGTGCCATGAAGGCACATTTAGGGGATGTGGGGGCATTTTGGAGATGATGTGATCAGCACCACGCTCGGCCGCCTTTACCCCCCGCGTGGCAGTCAGACGCTCTACCGACTAAACCACTGCGGCTCTAGGAATTATATAATCCCTACATATAATTTACAATAATATAAATGTACATATACATGAATAGATATATATCCCGCAGTAACTTGAGTTATCATAAGTAAGGAACGTAAGATCTAAGTTTGAACAGTGCAAGCGATTAGAGGGACTTAGGGGGCAGTTGCCCCCCCCCCCCGGTTTTGGTACCAAACCGTCGCTACTGTCATTGAACCAGTGATGTGTGTCCACGCGTAAACAACGTAGACTCTTTTATTTATTTATTTCAGAATTTGAACGCAACAGGTATATTACCCATTCATGGCGTTCATTATACAATAATTTTGTGATAACATTATTGAAAAATTGCACAGATCAATGTAGTATATAGACAGAAAACATTTAACAAACATACAAGTCAGGTTCTATCATAATTTATGTAATTTTAGTATACTCCTTTTCAAAATTGCGGTCGGTCAAAATAAGTGCACACTGTTTTCATTGTATCATTAAATGTTTTACACATATTCCAAATTGGGGATATTGCCAGAGCGTTGGTTCTATTACGACGGAGGCTGAAGAGTTGCCTTCTTGGTCGTAATTTGCTTGAGGGGACGTAGAAGTCGAGCTGCGACAGGGCGAAAGGAGCTTCGATGAGATTATTTACAATTTTGTGGAGGAAAATGAGCTGATGCATGATGCGTCTGTTGTTGAAAGTTGTTGGGTTAAAATATCTGAGAAGGTTCTCACGGGATTCCATTTGAGGGTATATACCATCTAGTTTGTACTTTAAGTGTCTTAAGAATTTACTTTGAATTTGTTCTATTTTGTTTATATCTTGCTGGATTTGAGGGTGCCACACTATGCTTGCGTATTCAATTTTCACTCTAACGTAAGCATTATAGAGCATCATTTAGCTTCCGACATTTTTGAACTCTTTGCATGTACGCATTATAAATCCCAGAAGTCTGTAAGCCTCGTTTGTTACAAAGTTAACGTGCCCGTGAAATGTAAGTTTAGAATCAAACAGAACTCCTAGATCTTTGATTGTTTCTACCCGTTTTAATTTTTGTTTATTTATGCAATAGTCGTATTTTATTGATGTAGTGTTTCGAGTATATGACATTTGGTAACATTTTTCGCTATTTAAGATTAGTTTTGTTGCTTTCACACCATTCCACAAGACTGTTTATGTCCGCTTGTAACTCGGTGCAGTCACCGTAACTGCAAATTCTTTTGTATATTTTTAAATCGTCCGCAAAAAATAGTTTATCCGATTGATTCAGATGTTCGTGAAGATCATTTATGTACATGAGAAAGAATAAAGGACCAAGGTTAGAGCCTTGGGGAACTCCGGATGTAGCTTCAAATTCATCGGAAGTATTTTACTGAAACGTGACGTACTGTTTGCGGTTTGTTAAGTAGGATTGACACAATTGTAACATCGGATTCGATAGATTGTATGATTTCAGTTTTTCTATTAAGATTCTATGGTTTACGGTATCAAACGCTTTCGAAAAATCTGTATATATTACATCTACTTGAGCTCCGCTATCCATAGCGGTTGCGATAAAATGAGTGATTTCTGATAGGTTTACATAAGAAACATGTTGATAAGGAGATATCACTGATCGTATGTGATAAGAAATGTGCTTGTAAAGAATTTGCTCTAAGAGCTTGGAAGGTGCTGCCAGGACTGCTATCGGCCTGTAATTCTCTACATCATTTTGCTTATTTGTTTTTGGTATCGGGGTATTTTTTGCTAATTTCCTTATATCTGGAAATGTTGAGGTGGAAAGTACAAGATTGAACAGCATGTGCAGAGGGTATTTGAGTATCTCACCGCATCCTTTAAGTATGTAAGTCGGAATTTTATCGGAACCAACACGTAGACAACGTAATCTATGTAAACAGTATGGCGAAAGGTGATAACTTAGCAAAGGGCGCTGTGGAATTAAAACAAAATTATGCAGCATATCAATCGGTAATGTGTGAGAAGAATCTTTCATACTCTTCCTTACAAATTCGGACAAATTCTCACCTAGGAAAAAAACTAACATAGGAAACATTCTAGTATTTTATGGGAAAAATACTAATTTTGCCTCACGACTGCCATCTGTTGTTTTTTACGCATACTATTTATCTTTTTCCATAGTTGATAGAAGAGAAGATAAATTTTGTTGTAAATAGGATTATTTTCACGTTAGAGACTAATATACGTAGTTGAAAATGTCACTTTCCTTTCATGAAAGCCTTGAAAATTAATTTTAATGCACTTTAGATTGTCTACGTAGTCTATGTAAACTACAACCCAATGTAATCTACGCGTAGATTACGTGTAGACAACGCATGTAGATAAACTTATAGCGTACGGCACATCAGTGCTTTGAACGTACATATGTACACACAAACCTTTAAGGATTAAATAAGAATGTTCATACATACAGCAGCTGCATCATGGAAGAAATCGCAAGATTCTTACCTGAAAACAAACAAAAAGAAACACAATTAGGATACACATACCCTTGCTTGAGATATTGTGAGTGTGACACTAATAAATTTCATATGTATGTTTTTCTTTTCAGAGTGAAAAAACTGCTGGAGTTAAAGTGGCACAGAGAATAATCCCAGGAGATCCACACATTTTCGTAAACGTTCAACCTAAGTGGTGTTAAAAATAGTGTTAATTACATTTATCTATTATTTTAACACCACCGAGGTTAAAAGTTAATCAAAACGAGCTGTGGATATATTTGGACCACTGTGTCGCTTTAATGCAACCTTTTTTTGTCTCCTTACTTTACAATGAAACATAAATTAGTACTTCAGCATGTTAAAAAAAATCACAAGCAAGAAATAAATCGAAGAATATTTATGAAACGTTAAAAGCGCCCCGATCCGATACCTCCAACGAAGGTTCTGATTTCAATTTCCGACCTGAGCATGAGTGTTCCTTTCCGACTCTCCATTCATCAATTTAATCCCTAATCATCATTCATTCTCATTGTCGCGATTAGCACAAAGTCGAAAAAAGGCGAAAAATATGAAAGAATCGCATCAAAATGTCTTATCATGCTGGAAACCAGACATCACAGGATACGTATCACATTAAGCTTCCAATATCTACAAAAACAGGCTCGCTAAATTCTGCATGCTCTTTCAACAATCACGATGCAATTAATATACAGAAATATCCTAATTACATTTTGCTCGTCGAGGTCTGGCTTTAATGCTAGGAAGAAATCTTTTACGTATGCAACCACTCAGGACATGCACACGGTTGCCAGTGCAATTTTTTGACGGCAATGTATAATTGCAATGTAGACAGTGCGTGTAACAAGTGTGAATTAATTCTATGGATACTTAGCAAATTATTTCTTGAATTGAAAGTTATTGAAATTAAGCCGGCCCCGTGGCGTAGTGGTTAGCACATCGCGCTACGACTCCAGGGGTCCCGGGTTCGAATCCCGGCCTGGGCATGAATGTGGAGTCATTGCTGCCAGTGTATTATTTCCGTAAGGGAACACGCTTCAGCACATTTTCCAACAGAACGTATGTTGATGGTAACTGCAAACTTGTTCGGCGTGGTTGCTTACATACAGGATAGAAAATAAAGAGCACCTACAATCAAAACGAGGTCTAAACGCTAAAAATCTTATCGAGATATAAAGACTAACATCTTACACCACGAGATTAAAAGAAAAACCGGAATGTCAATCTGCATGTATGTAACCGCGCGGGACAAACGTGTTGCCGCAGACATAAAGAGTTTGAGTTTGGGATTTAAGTCCCTTTATACACAGGAAGGCTAATCGGGACTGGACATACAGTTTAGAGTGGCATCCTAACCACTTGTGCTTCCACCGGGTATCGAAACCGGGATCCCATTTATTACAAGGCGACGCAGACAAACATTTCTCTCTGTAGTGTTAACATCATTACTAAAACAATGTACATATTATCTCCTCCAGTGGCGATAAAAAGGTCCTCGCGGTGCTAGGGGGGTGTCCTTCCAACTTAAAACCATCCCCTCAAACGGTTGATTTTGAACCACAGTCATTAACGCACCCCATTGGTAACTTCTTGTTTATTTGTAGTTACCAAAATACGAAACCAAACGTGTTTCGTTAATCAAGCAAATCATATTCTTTCCTCTACAATACGGCACTTCGCCGGGAAATTTGTACTGGGGGTGAGTTTGGTTTTACCTTTAACCGCCGGGCGGGTTTACGGTAGTAACCCCTGTTTTGCTGAGGCCTGTCCGCGCGAATTTTAAATTTGTACACTTATTTCGGAAAAACGTTGTAACTTGTAGACTTTTGAACCAATCTGCTTCGGGTAAGTTTTGTTTTCAAGCTCAGACACCAGGGCATGCAACTGTGTACAATTCAGAACGCCAAAGTGAAAAAGACGTGCTGGGGTGGGCCGTGCCCCAAAATTTCCATGAAAAAATAATAAAAATCTGGACTTCGCCCCATCTTTCCCCACTCCTATGGGAAAAGGACGCAAACTTTAGCTTTCTTTTCATAGTATGGCCCTTTCGTAATGAAATGAAAGTTGTTTCTTGTTCCTAGCTGGCACACAAAATGTAATATGAGCCAATATGTTGAAGTCTGCATGCACAGCTCGAGAAACAAGGTTAACAAGGACTCGAACACGTGACCTGGGCGTGTTGAAAGGGGGAAAAGTGCTCCAACCTTGACGAAAGCTTTTCCCAGAAAGCCTGTTAGTGTTTTCACCACAATATAAAAGTATGAAGGTGCAAATAGCGTGGGAATTTTTCCTAAATCGTCTTGACACACATATGTGACAACGGCGGTTTAAAAGTTTTAAATAGTAGAAAAATAGTAATAATAATGGATATGATTGTTATTAGGGATGTGACGAAGCTGAAAATTTACCGATGCCGATGTACTCACCAATAATTTTTTGAACCGATGCCGATATTTAACAGATTCCGATACATAAGATTATTAAACAGAAATGGGATGTTATTTTCAGCATGACAAAAATAAATTTTGTATGTACATTTCTATTGCATATCCAATATATATATAGCCCCAATCCCACCACTCACTCACTGACATAAATGTTCTCCATGAAGGAAGCCCCGGAGGCGAAAAATGCCCGATTACGACCCCCCATGAAATCGTCCCAAAAGGCCGAGAAAATTAAAAAATCTCTCAATCGGCCCTTCCTTAAGGGTGAAAATGCCCTTTTCTCACGTCCTTAGCAACCGTTGCCACGGGCATTTCTTTTGCACACATTGTTTCCTTCAATTCTTAATTGTCTAGCTACATTATATTTCTCACAGATCAATAGCACACAGATGAATGAACTCATGGTTTTGAAAAGGTGCCTGAAACAAGGGTGACATCTACATAATAAGGAGTTTCAGCCCAGATACAATTACGTATATATTATTATACTCAATGCGTAAATATCTGCATCGTTCTTGTTTTAAATAAATGTTTAGGGGGTATAATAACATGCAATTCCTTAGAGCTTGCCGTGCTTGTTGTTCACCATGGAAACGGACGTTGCTAGGGAACTTAAAGTAAGTTTATTTTCACCCCGAATGCTACTGTAAGGGAATTATACTAGAGTTTTCGATTGATTGATTGATTGATTTGATGTTTTAAGTCCACTTTGTGCACACTATTAGAGTTTTCGAATTTTAAAATGTGAGCATCAGAATTCATTGCAGAGGAGAGATAGAAATTTGCGAAGAATGAAGGAAAACATTTCTTTATTTCAATTATGTTTAAAAATGTAAAACTGACTACAGAAGTAAAATGTTACTTTTCCAGTTTAGTGTCGCTATTAAATTCGTTTACATAAAACATCTAACTACCTATCTTGAAACTGTTATTACTTACCCAGCTTATTATTAAGAAAAAACAATAATATTTTGATTATTTGTACATATTACAGCGCATACACACATAAATTTACGTTCAAAACTTTCCAAATAACAGAACCACGTCGGCGAGTGCACGAGACGTGGCCAAAGGCCACGTCGAAAGTGCGCGAGTCATATGTATATACATATATATTCTCAAGAGATGCGAATGTACATTTGCATCAACAAAATGTTATGTGAACCTTTAAGAACATGGATTCTCAAGAGATTAAACATTAGTACACAAGCAGTTCTTTGAAATGCAAAATGAATTCCTGTTCTGCCAGATTCAACTTCAGAAACACGAGATTTGGAAGCACTTCAGGAAGTAACCTACTTCTTCTCTTATCGCACATCTGTTCAGCAACAATGAAAACTCAATCACTGAATACTGATGCAGCAGGTATGCTCAAGTATTTTCTCAGGACTTGCTTCAGGTTTGAATATTCATTTTTGAATTTCCAATACAACAGCAGATCCTGGTTCAGCAGTGTGAGAGTTTGCAATAATTTTATTACAAAAACTCTACAATAATGACGAATCATAACCAATTTTCAATAAATCTTAGAAAACTAGAATATAAGACTTATTAGAAGGTAAAAACTCTAGTATAATCTGTACCGGTTTAAATATCGGATTTTTGCCGATTCCGATTCCGATACCGATGCGTTAATTTCGGCCGATTTTCATACATCTGTAATCGGCTTCGGCACATCACAATAAGAACTCAACATACAAACCAATTTTATTCAAATTTATTACTATTGTATCCTTAGGAACACTACTCGATCCACTAAGTGAGTGAATAACCAGCCCAACACCAATTTTAATTTATAAGCGAACTCGGAAAAAAAAATAGAAAATAAAAAAAAAATGAAAACTCAGGCCTGTACTTTCTACCCTTGGATTTTGGTTATAGTCGAACCCCAAAGTACATATATAAAGTGAGCATCATCTTCAACTCGCCTTAACGTGGAAGGGGGGGTTGGAGGAGGCAACCGAGGGAGAGAAAACAAGAGAACATCAGTAACTCGTCGGGATGAAGATGACGGAAGTTCGCCAAACTGTTCGACTCGGCCTCTCTCTAGGAACCGTTGCCTGGCAACGGGAAGCCATCACGTACCGAAAATGACTCCAACTCGCGAGCCAGCCTCCCCCCCCCCCCCTCCCCTTTCCAAAGCGTCGGTACGCAAGGCTAGAGCGCGCACGGTTGTTTAAGTGCGGTTAAAAATACAGGGCGTATCGCCCGGAAGCGAAGCCAGAAGGAGGAGTGGGGGGGGGGGGGGGCAGAACGCATCATCGAAAATTTATCAGCGAATAAAGCGTCCACTTCCCTCACGGATCGTCCCTCACGCGTGGAGCATGTTTATAGGTCGCAGGGACGAAAAGCAGCATCGGGGCGGGGTTCCACCTCGCTTTGCGCAACGCACCCCCTCTCCCCCCTCTCTCTCTGGAAGATTCCCGGCTGTGCGTAACAGATTTGCCTCGCCGCAGATGCGACGTGGGTTCATTGATCTACAGTCAATCACTGTCCTTGTTTTAGCAGTTCGTACTCTGGCTAGAGTGTTCTCTAAAAAGGTTCGGTCGTTGGCCATGCATTCTGAAAAAAAAAAAAAAAAAATCGAACGTTGGCCGTGCATTCCGTAAAAACGTCAAACCTGTGGCCGTGAATTCTGTAAAAAAAAAAGTTCGGACCATGTCCTGCATTCTGTAAAAAAAATTTAAAAAGTTGGACCATGTCCTGCATTCTATAAAAAGAAGTTCGGATTCTGGCCGCGCATTTTGTTTAAAAATTTCGGAGCAAGTCTTGTATTCAGCAAAAAAAAGTTCGGACCATGTCCTGCATTCTGTGAAAAAAGTTCGGATCCTGACCGTGCATTTTGTTTAAAAAGTTTGGACCGTGGCAGTGAATTCTGTTAAAAAAAACGTTAGGGCCATGAATACTGTAAAAAGAAAAAAACGTTAGGGCCATGGCCTGCATTCTGTAAAAAAAAGTTCGAATTTCGAACAATTTCCTGCATTCTATAAAAATTGTTCGAACCATTTCCTGCATTCTATAAAAATTGTTCGGACCATGTCCTGCATTCTGTAAAAAAAGCTCTGACCATGTTCTGAATTCTCTGAAAAAAATAAAACCATGTCCTGCATTCTATATTAAAAAAGTTCGGGCCATGTCTTGCATTCTGTGAAAAAAAATCGGACCATGTACAATATTCTGTATACAAAAAAAGAAAAAGCTCTGACCATTTCCTGCATTTTGTAAAAAAGAAAGTTTGGACCATGTCCTGTATTCTGTAGAAAAAAAAAAAGTTCGGACCATGTTCTGTATTCTGTGCAAAAAAATCGGACCACGTTCCGTATTCTGCGAAACATATTCGGACCATGTCCTGCATTCTGTGAAAAAAATTCGGACCATGTCTTGCATCTTATATTAAAAAGTTCGGGTCATGTCCTGCATTCTGTGGAAACAAATTCGGACCATGTCTTGCATTCAATTAAAAAGTTCGAGACATCTCCTGCATTCTGTGAAAAAAATTCGGACCATGTCCTGCATTCTGTGAATAAAAATTCGGACCATGTCCTGCATTCTGTGAAAAAAATTCGGACCATGTCCTGCATTCTGTGAAAAAAATTCGGACCATGTCCTGCATTCTGTGAAAAAAATTCGGACCATGTCCTGCATTCTGTGGTAAAAATTCGGACCATGTCCTGCATTCTGTGGTAAAAATTCGGACCATGTCCTGCATTCTATAGGTATTAAAAAGTTCGGGACATGTCCTGCATTCTGTGAAAACAAATTCGGACCATGTCCTGCATTCTGTAAAAATAAATCAGATCCTGGCTGTGCATTTCGGAAAAAAAAAAATTAATAGGATCCTAGCCGTGCATTTTGTAAAAAGTTCGGACCATGTCCTGCTTTCTGTATATATATATAAAAAATGGCTGGGTCCTGGTCGTGCATTCTGTTAAAAAGTTCGGTTCGAATCTTGGGCGTGCATTCTGTAAAAATCTGACTGTAGCAGTGCATTCTGCACAAAGCACAACCAAAGGAAACATAAACAAAACAAGCCTTCAAGAAGTAAAACACCCCACTTACTAGTCGTAACAAAACGCCAGTGATGATGGTGACGATAACTGTTGTACGATTGTGATTTTCTAACAAGCAGACTTGTTGAAATGATCGTTCGGCCAGTCTTGGAAATTTCAACAGCGTTTACTATCCTTGGCGGTTCCTTTGATGCGGGTAACTCCGAAGGCGTTCGCCGACCAAAAGGCAGGTCCCTTAAGGGCAGATCACCCTCTCGGCTCCTAAATTATTCACATGCAATGAGCGATGAGTAAGGCAGAGGACAGCTTCCTTACCTGCGGATGAGCCGATTGGATAATTCATGCAATATCGATTGCTTCCGTGCAGGTCACTTACACCTTGTATTTCCCGCGATGGATACAAGCAAGGGTAGAAAATACAGGACGCTTGGTAGCCATATAGCGCCTGAATTTTCAATCCCACTCCTATTTGTCTTAATAATTCTAGTCCACTTATGGAAAGTTCTATTACTTTTTTCTAAAAAAAACAACAAAAAAACGAGTGCAATATGTTTTTCATGTGTGTATTTTTTTTGTATCACGTGTCGTGTATCGTACGTTTTGTGTGGCGGGTAAAAATAGCCGATGTGCTGAAGTGCCAATAATATAAAAAATCAATCAATCAATTTTTGCACTGTTGCTAGCCGAATTTTAATACCTGCAGAAATATGGTAGAGTCGGGTATACATAAGAACGTATTGCATAGTTATTTATTGTGTTACTGGTAGAGCCCTCATTAGGAAAGCCACTCCAGCGTAAGAATTAATCACTATTAATCCATTCTTGTATTTAATAATAAATTAAATGTTTTGAGATCACAATTCAAAATGTGTAGCTTTATCTTACAAAAGAGGTTATCGAAGTGTCCCCCTGCGATTTCCATGAAACTTGGAAGGTGTATAGAGGGGCTCAAAGAAAGAAATACGTGTTTTGTTTTTTTTTGTTTCGGCTAAGAAACGGTTTTGGGGGCAAACCCCCTCAATTGTCAAGATGAGGACAAATTAAAGTGGGGATCTGACCCCTGTGTCCTCCTCCGATTTCCATGAAACGTGGCAGGTGTATACAGGTGCCCAAAGGAAGAAATACGTGTTTTTGTGTTTCAGCTAAAAAACTGTTTTAGGAGGCTAAACCCCCCCCCCCCCCCAGAGCCGTGTTTGTAAGTGATATGCACTTCATATCTCAAGTGTCCCACTTGTGTATCTGCCAGTACTACAAGCACAGAACTTCAACCGGCATCGTCCTTCACGATAGCACTTGCGTTTGGTACCAACATTCCTAACAGTTCTATGCTGTGTGTGTTCCAATTATATGTGCGTGTTCTTCCTATGCCAGATTTACGTGGTTTCGGGGTCAGACTCCCACTTCAATTTCTTCTCATCTCGACATTCGAGAGGCGGTTTTGCCCCGTAAAATCTTTTATTAGCCGAAACAAACAAACAAACAAAAAAAAAAACGTATTTCTTCCTTTGGGCCCCTCAATACACCTGCCAAGTTTCATGGAAATCGGAGGGGGACACTTAGATAACCTCCCTTGTTAGTTGAATTCATGGGTTTCTTAGCATGTATTTGCAAAACAAATATGATGTATTCCTGTCCAGATGTTATTGGAATAATTAAATCAAGAAGACATAGGTGGGCAGGCCATGTAGCACGAATGGGAGAGGAAAGAAGAGTTTACGGGATTCTTGTTGGGATAATAGATGGTAAGAGACCAGTAGGAAGGCCAAGACGATGATGGAGGGACATAAAAAGCTCAATATGCTGACCAAGGCAGAAATTTATTTTATTATAAAACATAAACTAAACGTAACGTTTCAACCTTCTAGGAAGGTCTTCTTCAGACTCTGCACCAAGTACAAATCTAACAATGTGCAAAACAGGACGATATATATACAAAAAAATTACTCCCCTCCAGACTATTAGAAACTTGTTCTGGAACATTCTAGCAGGTGGCTTTCCCTTGTCAACTGTACTTTCACCTGAAAGGCTAAACTTTTTCTTCCATCTGGAATGTGGTAGGACTTTTATCTCACGCCCTTTCTCCTTCACTCTTCTTCCTTCTCTCCTTTTTTCTTGTCCTTTCCACTCTTTCTAACACCTTATTCCATTCTTTGTTTATCTTCATTCCAGTTCATTGTGTCTTCTTCACCTTTCTTCTCTATTTCCCTGGCCTTCTTCCATTTTCTCACTAATATTCTCTTCTCCCTTTCTATCTGCTTAGCCTCATCCCACTCTATGTCATGTCCTGTTTCTCTCGTGTGTTTAAATATCGCATTTCGCTCTCTCAGTATATATATATCATCCTGTTTTTGTATCCTGTTACATTTGTACTTGGTGCAGAGTCTGAAGAAGACCTTGCTAGAAGGTTGAAACGTTACGTTTAGTTTATGTTTTATAATAAAATAAATTTCTGCCTTGGTCAGCATATTGAGTTTTTCGTATCATGGAAACAAGGCTTAATGGTGTTATAAATGGAGGGACACCGTTGAGATAGACATCAAGAAAATCGGTAAGGATTGAAAAGATTGGATTGATCTTGCCCAGGATAAGGCAGATGGAAGGCTTGTGTTCCTGAAACCATAAATCTTCGGGCTAGAGAGTTACTTAGCCCCTGAGAAGTAGTAAATGGCACCTGAATTATTTTTAGCTTTGTCTACCTCTTTATACGAGCGGGACGGAAGTCCTTTTGTAAAAAACAGAAAAAGGAAGATGCTAAAAAGACGTTCCACCGGAGGGATATTCCCCTGAAGAAACACCACCATGTTATCCGCCACAAAGCGAATTAAAGTCAACTTTCGGTAAGTGCCATTCCCAGAAATGAGAAATTAATCACCGAAATCATTCCCCTGGAAAGTTTTTTGGCCTGGAGCATGCCAGAAACCTAATATCGATCCAAACCTTCGCAATGTTCCAGCCTCCATGTTCACAACCGCAATCGGTGTTGAAAACTGGAATCCTATTCTGGATGCATCAGCGGTGCTCTGAATAGGAACATCTCGGATTCGATGCCCCAGATAAACGATCAGTTTTTTTCCCCTTCCAGAACTCCAGTTCCAGCATTCTGGTTAGCTAAAGCAATGTTGAAAACAATAACAGCATTATTTATGGGGGCAAATATTCCACAGACGTTCAACTGCGCTTAAACCTAGGTGATATTACATTGTGTTTCCGTCTGACAAAGCTATTTCTGATGTTACAGAAATTATATATGGTTTCCCTGGATTGTCCCAATGCCCAGCTTCTTTGCAGGGGTCTTTTTGCCTCCCCGATGGCGTAGTGGTAATGTCGTTGATGGGTTTGATACCCGCTGGAGGCACAGGGTGGTATGGGAAGGGGTGACCCTTGCTCACGACACCCAATGTCAACCTCACATCCACGTAGTACACGTGCAGAGTAAGGAAGCTCTGGCGTCTGGACACATGGCTAATATAATCCTCTATGGGACTTGTGTGCAGTCCATATCTGTTTGCGATTATCCCTTTATCTATTTCACCTCATCACCATTTATTCATCGTCACAATTTGCCAAAAGTAAATCATACATAGTGGTTCGGATCCCACTTCAAACCATAGCTTCGATCTGGCAGCAGAGTAATCTGTTCCGGCTGTAGCTATACTTATAGCAGCAATGCTCTGTGTTCTGATGGCAGCCATACCTTTGCCAGCAGAACACTCTGGTATGACTAGTTATACCATTCGTAGAGGCATTATATTCCGATGTCTGCCATGCCTTTGACAGAAGAGCACTCTGTTCTGACTGTAGTTATACTTTGACAGTTGTGAATTCTGTTCTAGCTGTAACCATACATATGACAGCAACGCACTCTGTTCTGATGGCAGCCATACCTTTGCCAGCAGAGCACTCTGTTCTGATGGAAGCCACACCTTTGCCAGCAGAGCACTCTGTTCTGATGGCAGCCACACCTTTGCCAGCAGAGCACTCTGTTCTGATGGCAGCCACACCTTTGCCAGCAGAGCACTCTGTTCTGATGGCAGCCATACCTTTGCCAGCAGAGCACTCTGTTCTGATGGCAGCCACACCTTTGCCAGCAGAGCACTCTGTTCTGATGGCAGCCATACCTTTGCCAGCAGAGCACTCTGTTCTGATGGCAGCCACACCTTTGCCAGCAGAGCACTCTGTTCTGATGGCAGCCACACCTTTGCCAGCAGAGCACTCTGTTCTGATGTCAGCCACACCTTTGCCAGCAGAGCACTCTGTTCTGATGGCAGCCATACCTTTGCCAGCAGAGCACTCTGTTCTGATGGCAGCCACACCTTTGCCAGCAGAGCACTCTGTTCTGATGGCAGCCATACCTTTGCCAGCAGAGCACTCTGTTCTGATGGCAGCCACACCTTTGCCAGCAGAGCACTCTGTTCTGATGGCAGCCATATCTTTGCCAGCAGAGCACTCTGTTCTAATGGCAGCCATACCTTTGCCAGTAGAGCACTCTGTTCTGATGGCAGCCATACCTTTGCCAGCAGAGCATTCTGTTCTGATGGCAGCCACACCTTTGCCAGCAGAGCATTCTGTTCTAATGGCAGCCATATCTTTGCCAGCAGAGCACTCTGTTCTGATGGCAGCCATACCTTTGCCAGCAGAGCATTCTGTTCTGATGGCAGCCACACCTTTGCCAGCAGACCACTCTGTTCTGATGGAAGCCAGACCTTTGCCAGCAGAACACCCTGGTATGACTAGCTATACTATTGGTAGGGACATTCTGTTCTTATGACTGCCATGCCTCTGACAGAAGAATACCCTGTTCTGACTGCAGCTATACATTTGACAGCCGTGAATTCTGTTCTGGCTGTATCCATACATATGACCAGTGGCGGCGATTGGGTTCCAAATCTAGGAGGGCAAAGTTCCAAAACTGGGAGGGGGGCAAAGACAGTTTACTTTCCCTCGTAGATGAGGTTTAGCATAGTGCGGGGGCAAAAGTGGTAAAAACTGGGAGGCAACTGCCCCCTTCGCCTCCCTAATCGCCGCCACTGCATATGACACCAACGCACTCTGTTCTGATGGCAGCCACAACTTGTCAACAGCGCTCTCTGTTCTGATGGTAGCCATACATTTGCCAGCAGTGGACTGTGTTTTGATTGTACCTATCATTCCCCTTACCATTCTCTGCTGTAAGTACAGGTACACTTTGGCCATTTGTTCTGAATGTAGCTAAGTTTGCCAGCAGGCCAGCGCCTTCAATAAAATGAGAAAACACGTTCTCAATTAGTCCCAGGCTCGCCACTTCTTCAGACAACATCCAGCCCAAGCTAATCGGATCATATCGTTTGGGAAACTTCCTCCCTCGCATGGTGGGACAACCAGGCGGAGCTTTGGCGATGGAAGATTTTTCACAGCAGAAAAGGAATCCAATTTACCAATACTTTTCTCTCATCGAAACAGCGGCGAGGTCCTCTGCAAATTCAATTTGAGATCTCGGAGGCCCTTCAGAAAACCTCACAAGAAGGGTGGCGGAATTGTAAGCCTAGAGTTTCCGAGCCAAAAATCGGATGACGTATGTTGGCCTAAAAGTGTGCTTCAAGGACGAAAGCTTTGGTGAAATCTAATATAGTCCTGCAATAAGTAAACCGCGAATAACGCTATCGCTGAGCTTTCATTATAATTGGAATACAGTGTGTTTGCAGCTGAAGAGGTCATATTATTATGGAATGTCCCTTTCGACACTTAGGAAAAACCTGTGAACTTGTTTAAGTAACTTTTATGCAGACTAAATCCTCATCACCATAGGCGTGCGCAGACCCTCTGATTTGGGGGGAGGGCAAAAGCCTTAATGAAAGTTCAGTCGAGAAAGAAAAACCTCATTTTATCTCACTGGTTTAGTTTCATTGCATTGATGGGTATATGTATATACATACATACATACACACACACACACACACACACACACACATATATATATATATATATATATATATATATATATATATATATATATATATAATGCAGCAACATAGAGGCACCATAACAAATAAATAAATAGTCTCCGAAATGTGCCGCGCTCCTTTTCCTCCAAACAATTTTGTTGATGCATTTAAGACACAACTGGTTAGCAGCAAGAGTCTGAAGTATGATACGCACCCACTTATTGTATCATTTTAAGTGTTTATTGTGTTAAATGTCTATGATGACGTAATTTGTTTTGTTCAATTGGGTAGTCTGTTATGGTTATGGACTAACCTTAAAACATTTGATTGTATGTTGTTAGAAGAGAGATAACCCACTGCACCAGGTTTAGATGGAATACCATACCAAGCCATAAAATATTTACCTAAAGCAGGTTTAGATATTCTTGTATCTTTTTACAATAACATATTCCGTACCGGTATAGTACCGAGGGAGTGGAAAGATTATATAGTTCTCCCAGTTTTAAAAGCAAATAAATCACCACATTGTGCTACATCTTACAGACCCATAATGTTAATTTCAGTCTTGGAAAAAATATTCGAACGAACGATATACCTCAGAATTACCTGGACACTAGAACGTCAACGTTTCTTTTATCCTACTCAACTTGGCTTTAGAATCAATTTTGGCAGTCAAGATGCAATAGCTATCCTAAGCACTGCAATTCAAAATAGCAAAATTAGTCGTTCACACTGTTATAGTCTTTTTATAGATGTGGAAAAAGCATATGATTCTATCAATTTACATATGCTCTGTAACAAATTAGAAAATCTTTTCATTCATCCTCAATTATCGTTAATCATATGGAACCTATATTCCAATAGAAAGATATATGGATGGTTCTCAGAAACAATTAGTGACCCTCGTTTCACTACCATAGGAATTCCTCAAGGTGCACCTTTAAGTCCTTTATTATTTAATATTTACACAAATGAAATTCACTCCTTACCTCTTTATCCGTTCCAGTTAGTACAATACGCAGATGATTTCTGTTTTTACTGTACTACAGATGATGCAACCCAAGGTATAATCAAAACACAGAGATTAATTAACACCATTAGAGAATGGTTTCATAATGCAGGATTAACCCTTAGTGAAAATAAATCCAAAATCATTTGCTTTAATAACAAACGCACAGATAGTTATCCCAATAATATTTTACAAATTTCTGACATCCCAGTGACAGATTCTCACAAATATTTAGGTGTACATTTTGATAGACGTTTTACATGGAATACACACATTTTATATTTATTAAACAAAGGTCAAAAGTTTTTAAACATAATTCGTAGCATGACAACAACAAAATGGGGAGGCCACCCAAAAGTTTTACTTCTCTTTTATAAAAATTGCTTTCGCTCATTTTTCGACTATGCAGCTTTCAGCTACGGGGGAGCAAAATCCAATCTACTCGACAAAATAGATATATTACAAAGAAAAGCATTGAGAATTTGTCTAGGTCTTATGCAATCAAGCCCCAATGTAAGTGTTTATATGGAGAGTAAAGAGACTTCTTTGAGTCACAGGCGGATTCAATTAACAATAAAATTCCTCCTTAAATCATGGGAAAATCATCCTCATCCATTTAATAAATTGTTTGAAATACAAAAACAATGGGCTGAAGCCTATGTAATAAATCCTCATACCACCTCATATTTCCTTGTATACTGTCATTACTTATTTCCAGAACTTCGATCTAATACTTTCACTCTCTTACATCCTTTGATCTATCAACTAGATATTCCATTATATACTCAATGTTCAATCCACTTCAGAGATCTAGGTTTAGGTTTTTAGGTGCTCTGGTGCCTTCTCGTGCCAGTTGTCGATGTTTGACTACATTTTACACATCTAACTTAGAGCCTGGCATATATTTTTGATGTTTTAAAACCTTCTCGGCTCGTGTTGAGATGTTTCAAAAATGTTTGTTGACTTTTTCCCCTCCTGGCGCGTAGTTTATTTCCCACAACCCATAACCTCAGAAGCTTTGGTATGCAAAATGAAACGGAAAGGCTGTGCGCTATATTGGGTACCTCGTTCATAAGCACCGTGACGAGTATATGTGAAGAACGCCCAAGCCACGCTTTGCCAGAGGAAGGAAAGTTCAACGTTGGGATTTAATCTTCAGCGTTCCCAACTCCTTCTCGGGTGTTTTTCTTCTTCTTCTTCTTCTTCTTCTTCTTCTTCTTCTTCTTGCAGTGCTTGTTGTTCCAGATTTTGTGTTTATCTTCTTCCTTCTTGCTAGTTTCAGCTGTTGAAATTAATGCAGGCCCCCAGCGCTCAGATTGAAAGTCTCTCAAGTTCCGCCATGGTGTCGGCGGGGAAGGGTGGCTGTCGGAGACTTGTGCGCACCACTTCCTTCGAATGTAGAGTGGTGACGTCAACAGCAGACAACTGAGCACGATTGAGTCCAAACAAATATGTCACGTGGTCTTGGTCTATTCTTTTAATATTGGATTTTGTCATCGCAAGGAGGAGGCCAGATCCGAAAATGTGGAACAAAGAGAATGCTATGGGGTTGATTGAATTAGGTTGTTTCACGTCGCTTTTCTGCCAAATTTGTCTAATCGCGACGATGAGGATGAGCGATGATATGATGAAATTGATGAAGCAATATACAAAGAACACCCAGGCCGAGATTCGAACCCAAGCGATCTCTGGCTTACAGTATTTCAGTTGCAAAATCTTTTATTTTTACTTAACTTTTTTCTATAATTATTTGCTATCACTTCAAAGGAATGAACTTGTAGTCCTCCAAGTTAGTTCACTTTCGAGATAGCAACTCTTAGCACCATCTTGTGGCGATTTGACAAAACATCTGTGGATTTCGCCCAGCACTAGGACCCAGGGGAAGCAAGAAATGAAAACTGGACTGTATGACCTTGAACTATCCAATAACAGGCCACTTTCTATGTACGATACCTTTACTCCCCAATCGGCAGGGGCTGAAATTCAGCCACAGTGCATCAGCAATGTCTGCTTCTGTATCTACCGTAGTGTTGCGAACTGTACGGTTAAATATCTACGTATATGGACTTTTTTTTGTATTAATGCCATTGCCAGCGCTGAGGCAGATCAGCGAAGCATTTTTTCTAAAACAAAACCTATAATTAAAAGCTTTGAAACACAGCAGAGACGTAAAAACTACGATTTTTGACAGAATAAAATATTATGCATGAGCGTGATCGCTTGAAAAACTTTTGCAAACATTGAAAGCAAAGGAAATGTTTGTCAAGAAATGATATGTATTTGCAAAGATAGAAATACTAATTTCCACCTTTAAACAGCCACTTATTAAAGATCGGTTTGAAGGTAGAAAGGCCCTAAATATTCTTGAGTTTCTTGATTTTTCTGGGGCTGCTTCCCGCACGCCACATGTGGGAATAGGTAATCTGCCACTTTCTCTCTCTTGTGGGGTTAAAATGCTCAGAAAGAACATGGTTGGTTACGAAATTTACTAAAAAGGGTTTTTCTTGGGAAAAGAGAATTTTTCTCGGGGGAAAGGGAATTTCCTCTCGAGGGAAAGGAAATTTTCCTCGTGGGGAACAGGAAATTTTCTCGTGGGGAAAAAGGAAATTTTCTTGTGGGGAAAAGGGAAATTTTTCTCGTGGGAAAAAAGAAACTTTTCTCGGGGAAAAGTGACATTTTTTCGAGGAAAATGGAAATTTTCTACGGGAAATAATTTTTTGGTGGTAAGGGGAATTTTCTCTGGGAAAAAGGGAATTTCTTTCAAAAAATAATTTATAGCCTGGATAAAGAATATATTTATCGTACAAAAGAGGATTTTCCTCTAAAAGTTAATGTGTCTATATTTCTTTCTTGGAAAAATAAATTTTTCTTACAGGGATTTTTCATGGGATTTTCTCTTAGAGAAGGGAAATTTTCTGATCTGCTCTTACTTCTGCAAAGCGAGATTTGACGTCACCTTTCTAAAATACAAAGAAAAATACCATATTCGACTCTCAAACCCAGCTGTTCCAACGCCAACGAGGCACCTTTTCCTTCCACGTGTAACAGTTGCTGGAAAGAACCACCCAACAACACGGTAATGGGCAATTTGCAGCGTGCTTACGACCTCGTCAACAACCTTACACATCTAATTTGACCGGAGCTAGCAGCAAGGGTAAAATACACCACCCGCTCCCTCTGAAGATAAAATAGGCCCATGAAAGGAGAACTGCAGAAGTCACATCAACCAAGCTCTTATGTAAATTTTCTGCGAAAATTTCCAAGATCCAGATTAAGTATTTGTATACTTAGTTGTCTTGTGTCACTTTTCTACCTGTCAAGGTAGAATGGTAGAGACAGACGAGAGAAAAATACACAGTTTACAAGGGCGGAAGTACGGAGGCTGGTTATTATCACAGGTAGTGTGCATTAAAAGAGGAACATAAATTAAGAATATTAAAAAAATAAAATTCTTAGGAAAACATTTGGACTTAAAAGGAATGAGGAGACATGTGAGTGGAGAAGGTTACATAATTTTGAACTGTACAATTCGTATTCATGTCCAGATATTAGCAGAATGATTAAATCAAGAAACTTATACCCTGTCCCAGCTAGCTGTAGAGCAGGGCCGCGCATAACGGCAGAGGAGGAGGAAAATCGAGTGGTGAAAGCGCAGTGTTGCCAACCGTACGGTCCAGACCTTAGTCCGTAAGCTAAATGCACGGCTTGTCAAGATTTTCTCTTGCAGTTTTATCCCTAATATTTCCCTAAGAAATTCTTAAACCAATCGTACGGACCTGGGGACAAGAATACGGTCCGTTTGCCATGTGCGTTCGGGATTATCCTTTTCAAAAGTTTGCAACGCTGCATAGCGAAGGAGAAAATCGGGTAACTCCCGTCGCGCATTACACAATCCCGTTTCTCTCACTGTTCATTGGTGGAGCCGTCTCGCGTCACTACTTGCGCAGAGACTTGTTCTCGCTCGCCTGGTCTACAGTTAGCTGGTACGGAGTTTATATTCTAGTGTCCTGTCAAGATGAAAGCAATTTGATATGTCAGAGCTGCCATTATGGCGCCGAGCCCGCGTGCCCAGATCTTGCCCAGGATATGGACGGATGGAAGGCTTGTGTTGCTGCAGCCATAGATCTTCGGGTTTAAGAAGGCTAGAGAGTTAGACTACAGAACTGACATCTGCCGAGTCAACAAGGAAGGATAAAACGAACATTTATAAGATGGATTAACAATTTCCATATTTACTTTCTTCACTGACATGCCCTCATTCCGCGGGTGAGTTAGCTTCTGAGCAACCGACATCCGAAATCACGGAGGAAATTATGAAACACCCTGTCTTATGGCGTGTTAGCAACTAGGTCATCATCAATTTTAAATGACTTGAGTCTGAGACTGAAGTCTTGTTTACAACTATATCATATTGTGTAAGAAATGTTCGAGTGTGTTTTTTGTATTTGTGTTTAATTTTAGAACCAACAATGACAGCAGCAGACATGTTCTTCGAAGAATTTAACTACATATATTTTTTAAAGTTCATTTACTCGTATTTATTCTCAAACGTTTAGTACTACCTAAATATGTGATTTTTACCTAAGGCTACTATTCACATATTCTGTTATAGTTTTCAGACATTTCCCAAAATACAAATCTAACACTACAGTGCCATCTATGAATTCAATCATGAAACTATACGGAAAAAATGAGTTGATGATATTATGCAAGATTTCTACTCCTCCACAAAATAAGACACATCAAGGCTGGCAGAACACTTTTCTGTACTCATAAGCAACAAAAACCTCTATGAGTTTTCACCCTTTAATGCACCTATTCGTTCAGGAGATGATCTATATGGGACTATAGTTCCAATGCATGAGGTTACTTGTATAACAATATAGGGCTATTCGTTTTCTGCACTACATGTACTTACTATTATTATGGACAACGTGAGATTAATTTCGTAACATCTCTGGCTGTTTTGCATTGGCAGCTTTGGAGCGGGTCATAAGTCCCGGAGCAGCCAATCAACAAACGACCCGCTGGCGTCATCTCTACCCAGCACCTATCGCTATCCCTGTTGCTCGCGCTCCGACTGTTGGTAGGCTCACTAACTGGACTCGCGCGGTCAGCTGGAGTTGTTATGAAAATAATCTGACTATAATGTTCATTACATAAAATTCTACTAGTGTTATTCTCTCTTGTTGCATGCAAATGTCAACAAGACCAAGATTTATACAATAATAGACGATAACCTCTTCTTCAGCAAACGTTCTGATAATTATAATCCCATTGTCAACCTACTTTAGTTAGTGGAACACAATTTTGACGTTCTTATTGTTCCTAAAACCTAGTATAAGGAAGTGAAAATTAAATATATAACCTACGAGTCTATGTAAACCGAAATTCAAACGGAACCATAATTTTGTGCCAGACAGAATAATAAGGACAAGAGGAACAAGTTTCTGAACTGCAAATCTTGCAGACTCTAAAATGCGCGAAATTCCAGATGATCTGTAAAATTTCCCTGACTTTTCCGGGAAAAGCCAAATTCCCTGTTTTCCAGATGTGTAGCAACCCTGAGAAACATACTATATATTATCAGTAAAGAAAATATCTCCATATAAATGCAGAAGTAGATTACTTCATATGTATTACAGATTATCTTACATGCATGGGGTGTAGGGGGGGGGGGGGGGTGACCCTTTTCGAAAACACCAAAACGACAACCTCCCTTCCACGGAGTACATCCTGTACTGCATTTTGCAGGCTAGCGAGGCTCTGGCGTCTCGATTCTCAGTCAGTACAATCCTCCGTTGGGCTCGTGTACTGTCCTTGTGTGTTTTGTGATTGTTCTTTCATCACCATTCATCTTCATCTTCGCGATTTGCCAAAAGTGGAAGAAAAGCGAAGTAAAATAAAACAAATCTTATATACGTATTGCTTAATAACCTAGCAATCTATCATAGGAGAAAATACCATAGTAACACGACAGTTGTGTGAAAGGAGTCACTCATGAATAGGGAAGTTGATGACCTAAAAAATGGGGAAAAATGACGTAAAAAATGACCATTAAATTTGTTAGTTTCACGTTAAAAATTGAAATGAAAAGGAAATTTTAAAAAATGGAATCTTGCTTTAAAAAAAAAGGCACCAAATGATACCACATGCACATTCAGTTCAAATATGCAACGAGGATTTCCAATGAAAACAACCGAATAACTTTAAAACAATTTAATGAAAAAGTCACACACACTGAATGAATTGGTGTGAAATGCATTAATTTCCCGCATCTTTTCGTGGTGATGTAGTGTGGTGTGTTTCTGTGGCACTGTAAATAAATTGATTGAATTGATGTTTTGAGCCCACTTTATGCACAGTAAGGCTAATCGGGACTGGACATGCAGTTTAAAGTGGGATCCTAACCACTATGAGTCTCCACCGGCACTGTGAAGAAAAATAAGTCCTGCGAGATATATATAGGCCTATGTTCACCGTGGTGAAAAGACTCAAGAATATTACCAAAATGAAAGAAGTGACAAAATATGACTAAACAATACACTGAATATTGCGAAAAATGACGGGGAAATGCCGAAAATGGGGGAAATGACCTAAAACCTGAAAATTATCAAAAAATTGCACTTTAAAATGACCTTTTTTGGGTTCTGAACGAAGTGTAATATTGTGTATAAGTAGTGCTAAAAAGACAGTTCTGCGCCAGAAAGTGGTGCGTTTTTGGCAACCGTTACGGAAAATATTGTAAGGCAAACGTGAAAGTGGTGCGCTCGCAGTGTTGCCAGCCCACCCCAAGAAAATTTCACCATGTGATCTTTTACAGGCGAAGCTAACCTACAAATAGGAGTTGGCAAACACTGACTATCAGCGTCTTGGAAAACGTCTTAAGGCGAGGAGGGACAATTTCCCCTTGGTCTTTCTCGCTGGGGCAGCTGCTGATCACTGTTGCCAACTTCGCTGTTTTGGAGCCAAATCTGGCTCTTTCGTGCACTCGTTTGACTGTGAACTGTGGCACCCGCCCTCTGCCACATGCATGATGCCACCACTGGCTCCGGCCCAAAAATACCAACTTTTGCCACGAGTGTACATTTTGCACGTGACGTGATATTCGTATAGCTATAGGCTGCGTCACCCACCTTTTGTTTCCTCCCCCATGTATTTTTATATATAGCGATGTGGCTAAGATGAAGATGACAATTTTGTTATCCGGGAACCCTTTATTTTCGATTTTATATTAACATCATTGGATTATTGAGATGGGTGATGCCGCCAAATCTAGGCGGTGAAAACTAAGAAAGAATAAATTGCCATCACTTTAAAGCTAACGGTAATAGCAGCACCCCTACCCTCTGACAACTAAAATTACCCTAGTAGGCACTTTATGCAGCCTTCGTTAATCTAGCTCCTTGAAAGTCCTTTATAGCTATATGAATGGTGAAATTTAGCTCTATTATGCACATCAGGTTTGGCAACACTGCCAGGATGGCCGTAGGAGGCAAGGAGAAATGCACTAGGTTTATGGGACCATTATTTTATTAGTTCTCTCGGGAATATCAAACATCCGATGACGTAGAAAAGTACATGGACGGAAAAAGGACACGTAGAACTATGTCATAGCAGTAGGAAAAGTCGAAACTCCCATTTCATGAGCCGTAACTTGAAGTTGTAGTTGATGTCCCATAAGAAATACATGGGATTCGGAAAATACTAATTCATCATATTTTTCAAAAATCGTATAAGGCTTAATAATCAACTTAGGAAACCGCTTCCACTTGCCACATGGGGAGAAATTCATACTCTTCATTTCTGCCGGAGATCTTTTTAGTAGCATTGCTCATTCCGACGATATTGGAATAAATGCATGCCTGGTGCGTAATTGTCCCTCTTCGCCTTAAGACAAATATCTTAATTTTTAAGAAAGTCGACTTCCGGTTTGTCAATTCTGGCTTCTAGAGGCTAATCTACAAATAGGAAGTCGACTTCCTTAAAGATTAAGATATTTGTCTTAAGACGTTTTCCAAGACGCTGATAGTCAGTGTTGCCAACTCCTATTTGTAAGTTAGCTTCGCCTGTAAAATATCACATGGTGAAATTTTCTTGGGGTGGGCTGGCAACACTGCGAGCGCACCACTTTCGCGTTTGCCTTACGATATTTTCCGTTAAGGTTGCAAAAAACGCACCACTTTCTGGCGCAGAACTGTCTTTTTAGCACTACTTGTATATTTAATGGGCATCGTGTCCGAAATGTCAGAAAGAAGATGACATTTCATCAACTTCCGCTCCCTACTCATGAAGAATTTCTACAATGAGGATAAAGGGCCAAAATTCATAACTCGAAGTTGCCGAAACTTCAATTTAAACAAAACTGCCATAATGGATTTGGTTAATAATCTTATGTGAGAAAAATGGCTAATACACTAGGCAGCAATACGTGAAAAATGTAGAACATAGGGGAACAATTACAGGGTGTACACAACGAACCTCCGGGGTTTCGACACAATGTTAAATATCAGAAAATAAAGTTACGCCAATCCAGTCTTTTGTATTTGGCGCCATATACGCTCAAGTTTGTGTTGTTGTTTTTATTAGTTCGCGCGCGTCATGCTTGGCAGCGCTGTCGTCGCTCTTGTGAAAATGGCGCCTTCTGAAGAGAAAGTACACGCTGTGGTATGGTTTGCAGAGTCAAAATCAATTGCTACGGTGCAGCGTAAGTTTCGGCGTGTCTTTAACAAAACGTCCCCAACGGAGAAGAACATCTGGGAATGGTACAGAAGTTTTCTGGAAACGGGGGGTGTATTGAAGAAGCCAGGGAGAGGAACGCTTCTTCTCCAGATCATTGGATCGGGCGAGGGGGCCCTTGGCCACCAAGTAGCCCAGATTTCACTCCTCTGGGGGTATGTCAAGGACGCAGTTTACTCAACGAAGGTGCCAAACGTGAATGCCTTGCGTGACCGAATTGTTGCTGCCATTCACTGGCGTACCCAGGATTTTTTTCACGGGGGGGTATGCAATTGTACAGAGGGTTAATACATAGATGCTTTGCGGGGCATATACATTTTGATATTTCGTATTTTTATAACTTTCCACTCTCAAAAATGGCAACTGCTCAAGAGGAACTTGCTCAAGATAGGGACAGATGGAAGGCCTGTGTTGCTGCAGCCATGAACCTTCGGGTTTAAGAAGGCTAGAGAGTTAGTTAGTTAGTTAGTTATGCATTTACCACTCTGGTTTCTCCCTAATTATTCCCGCTGCTTTTATTTGAAAATGTCGATTTTTCAAAATTTCGGAGGGGGCTGGCTGGACATTCCTCGTGTCACTAAAGGTGCTCATATAGAAGTGTGGTAATTTTTTGTAAGAAACTTCTTGAGTTGTCCTTTGCAATAAAATTACCAAAAAATGTGCAGGTATGCTCGTTTTAAATTCCCATCACTTCAAAATCCCGGAGGTGCATCGTGTACACCCTGTATGTGCGAGTTATAATTTCTTTATTAACGTAGTACCCTCAATATCCAGTAAAATTGTTGCCAAGGAAACCTTTTGATTTTCATCCAGGCCATCCACTAAGCAATCCATAGAAAAAGAGTAAAAATAAGCTTCTAACGCAGCTCTGGTTAAAACACATTCCTCCCAACAATCTGACCTACTTCTTCTGGAACCCGGAAGCAGTCTTTATGCATCTTGAGAGGAACAGACCGCCACCCGCAGACTACAAAGTACTTCATTTTCTTCCGGCCCATCGTTACGGCCAGAGACGGCATTACCAACAGAAACCAGAAGCACAACCCAGATGCAACGTCTCCTACGCCAAATATTTGATAATTGAGAATCCGGTCAAGAGATGGCTCTGGTACACGATATAAATCGGTTATGAAAGGGACCAATGACCTGAGCTGGATGTGAATCATAACCGAGAGCGCGGCACGGTGATTGGTCAGTTCACAAACACATGACATCTCATCTTGTTTAGCTTTTTATAGAGCCATCTGTTGGTGATTGAGTGAAACTAGCATGAATTGGTCGCACACAAATGCTCATGTGACCTGCATATCTATTTCATATGTAGATATGAGAAGAAGCTACATTACTATTCAAGACAATCTTATTTTACTTTTCAAAATGAAAAGTAACTACATCAGTTCAAATGTCATTTTACAATGATGAGTTCAGTTCCTGAGATGCTATTGTTTTCTCCTTCCTTCCTTCCTTTTTTCTTTATTGAGAGAGAGAGAGAGAGAGAGAGAGAGAGAGAGAGAGAGAGAGGAAAGAAAAGAGAGAGAGACAGACTTTCTTCTTTTCCCCCTTCCCCCCTTTATTTCCTCTTTCCTCTCTCTCTTCCTCCCCTTTTCTCTCTCTCTCCATCTCTCCCCCCTCTCTCTCTCTCAAGAAAGAGAGAAGCGCCTCTCTCTCTTTCTTTATCTCTCTGAGAGCAGAGGGAGGGAGAGAAAGAAAGAAAGAGAGAGAGTAAAGAAACAAAGAAGAAAGAAAGAAAGGAAGGAAAGAGAGAAAGAAAGAACGACAGAGAGAGAGACAGAGAGAGTACGAAGAAAGAGAGACACTCTAACTCTCCCCCTCTCCCTCTCCGTCTGATCAAAAAAAAATCCACAATTCTTGAGTTGGGAAATCCCGTTAATAGAATAGAAAGAGGATAGAAAGTTGGGAATAGAGAGAGAGAGAGAGAAAGGAGGAAAGGGAGGACAAAAGAGCGAGATATAAATATGGGAAACCAGCCCCGTCGACCTACGCCTTTAGTACTTCCTTTTATCTCTCCATATTTCATGTCTCACTTATTTCTCTCTCCCTCTCTCTATTCCAAACTTTCTATCCTCTTTCTAGATCAAGAAATTGAGAAAAGACCACAGAGAGAGAGAGAGAGAGAGAGAGAGAGAGAGAGAGAGAGAGATTTGCGTTTTGTTCTCTCTTTTCCAAACTTTGGGGGATAGGAGAAACCAAGTTGGAAAAAAAAATGAAGTTAAAAAACACACACACACAGGAAAAAGAGAAAGATAGCAACAGTGAAATGGAAGAGAAATAAGGATGACTTTCGCTCTCCTCTCCCCTCTCTTGCTCTCCCGCTGACACTCTTCCTCTCTCCTCTTCAATCTCTCTCTCTGTGTAAGAATTACCCCAATCCCAATTCCGATGTCGTAGGAACCTCGGATCTGTTATCCGAATCTTCCGATCTTATACGTGAATCGACTACTCTACCAAAGAGGAGGAGCCATGATACGTAAGCATATTTTGACATTTTAGGGCACACGTCGAGCGATAAATATTATACAATCTCTTCAGTTGAAAACATTTCGTGCCTTAACAGCCTTCTCATTATTGAACAAGGGCGATTCTCAAACGAAAATGCCAAGTAAGGGCAACTCTAAGACGAACCGTCCGAATACGAGCGAGTCTGAAGCGAGTACGCCGATCAAGAGCAATTCCGAAACGAGTATACCAATCAAGGGCAATTCTGAAATGAGTGTGTCGAACAAGGACGATTCTGAGACGAGTACGCCGAAAGAGGGCGAATCTGAAACAACAGAGCATTCCCTGACATTCGTTACGAGACTCGGCGGCAAGCGGCTCGAGAGTATCAGAATCGCTCCCTTGTTCAGCATACTCGTTTCAGTATCACCCCTTCTTCGGAGTACTCGTTTCAGAGTCGTCCTTTGTTCGGCATACTCGTTTCAGAGTAGCCATTGTTCGCCATACTACAGAGCATTCCCTGACATTCGCTACAAGACTCGGCGGCAAGCGGGCTGGCGTGAGCGCTTGTCTTTCCCGGTGAACGGGGTCCGTGACAGTCGTTAGAGTCGGCTATTAAGCCAAGCGCTCACGCCAACCCGCTTGCCGCCGAGTCTTGTAGCGAATGTCAGGGAATGCTCTGTAGTATGGCGAACAAGGGCTACTCTGAAACGAGTATGCCGAACAAGGGAGCGATTCTGAAACGAGTATGCCGAACAAGGGGCGATTCTGAAACGAATATGCCGAACAAGGGCGAATCTGAAACGAGTATGCCGAACAAGAGCGAATCTCAAAAGAGTATGCCGAACAAAGGACGACTCTGAAACGAGTACGCCGAAGAAGGGGCGATACTGAAACGAGTATGCTGAACAAGGGAGCGATTCTGAAACGAGTATGCCGAACAGGGGCGAATCTGAAACAAGTATGCCGAACAAAGGCCAATCTGAAACGAGTATGCCGAACAGGGGCCAATCTGAAACGAGTATGCCGAACAAGGGCGAATCTGAAACGAGTATGCCGAACAAGGGCGAATCTGAAACGAGTATGCCGAACAAGGGCGAATCTGAAACAAGTATGCCGAACAAGGGCGATTCTGAAACGAGTATGCCGAACAGGGGCGAATCTGAAACGAGTATGCCGAACAAAGGCCAATCTGAAACGAGTATGCCGAACAGGGGCCAATCTGAAACGAGTATGCCGAACAAGGGGCGATTCTGAAACGAATATGCCGAACAGGGCCGAATCTGAAACGAGTATGCCGAACAAGGGCGAATCTGAAACGAGTATGCCGAACAAGGGGCGATTCTGAAACAAGTATGCCGAACAAAGGCGAATCTGAAACGAGTATGCCGAACAGGGGCCAATCTGAAACGAGTATGCCGAACAGGGGCGAATCTGAAACGAATATGCCGAACAAGGGCGAATCTGAAACGAATATGCCGAACAAGGGCGAATCTGAAACGAGTATGCCGAACAAGAGCGAATCTGAAACGAGTATGCCGAACAAGGGCGAATCTGAAACGAGTATGCCGAACAAGGGGCGATTCTGAAACAAGTATGCCGAACAAAGGCGAATCTGAAACGAGTATGCCGAACAGGGGCCAATCTGAAACGAGTATGCCGAACAGGGGCGAATCTGAAACGAATATGCCGAACAAGGGCGAATCTGAAACGAATATGCCGAACAAGGGCGAATCTGAAACGAGTATGCCGAACAAGAGCGAATCTGAAACGAGTATGCCGAACAAGGGCGAATCTGAAACGAATATGCCGAACAAGGGCGAATCTGAAACGAATATGCCGAACAAGGGCGAATCTGAAACGAGTATGCCGAACAAGAGCGAATCTGAAACGAGTATGCCGAACAAGGGCGAATCTGAAACGAATATGCCGAACAGGGGCGAATCTGAAACAAGTATGCCGAACAAGGGCGAATCTGAAACGAGTATGCCGAACAAGGGGCGATTCTGAAACAAGTATGCCGAACAAGGGCGAATCTGAAAGGAGTATGCTGAACAAGAGCGAATCTGAAAGGAGTATGCCGAACAAGAGCGAATCTGAAACGAGTATGCCGAACAAGGGCGAATCTGAAACGAATATGCCGAACAGGGGCGAATCTGAAACGAGTATGCCGAACAAGGGCGAATCTGAAACGAGTATGCCGAACAAGGGCGAATCTGAAAGGAGTATGCCGAACAAGGGCGAATCTGAAACGAATATGCCGAACAAGGGCAGTAGTTGTATTTGTGGTATAACCAGGACGAGAAAGGAAGAGCTCCCCTCAAGCAGGTTTGGCTATACTTAAAACAAGCTCAACATGCCCATATGAGCTTTTTGCTCTAGTGTGGAACCCTGCCTAATCCAAGATTTTTGTAAAAAAGCCATCATGGATTCCATGAGAAAGGAAGAGCCCCCTCAGATTGTTTTGCTTATACTTACAAAAGTTGCATTAGCCAAATTTTTGTTCATAAACTTGTCAAAAATTGATATTTTTTGGCCATACCAGAAATTAAGCTAAACCCATACCTACCCATACATATTTACTTCAGGTTTAAGTTCAATTGGATACCAGGTTCAATCTAATATTAAAACAATGTAATTCTTCTAGAATTGCTCTGTGAAAAAACCCTTGGGAAATTCTTGTAAAAAACAAATTTCCGTGAAAAATATGCCCCCTCGGAATTTTCTGTGAAAAAACCCTCGGGAAATTCTTGTAAAAAACAAATTTCACGGGAATTTCCTGGCTGATGCAATTTCTGAGTATTGAAGCTTTGCGTGCAAACAAAATTGCATCAGCCGGGAAATTCCCGTGAAATTAGGGTATATAAAGAGATTTTGCATTACATCAGCCAATATTGTGAGAGTGGCTGAGGAGAACAGATGTGTTTTTACAGTGCTCCTCATACTTACAGGCCTGTTTGATTTAATATTCATATTAAATACAATATTTTGCCTGATATTTGTTACATCTAGCTTATTTGTTGTAATCTACTCTTATTTAGGGTCAGGCCTATATCTGTTACAGCTTGTTATACAAAAATCAATACATAACACTCAGTGCTGGGTCATTGCCATTCAAGATATGCATGTTCGTGCAGGCATTTGTGCTAGGTCAGTGTGAATCAATATTTATTCTCTTTTTCCACTTGTGGGCTATTAGCCTTACAACCTGTCATAAGATAAGCATAAAGATTAGATTTAAAAACCCAGGAAATTTTATATAAATACCAAAGCGAGAAATATTAACACACACATACACACACACACACACAGTACAGTGCTGAACCCAATTGATATTTTTTATTCAGTATAAAGTTTTGAATTGAAACCCAGGAAATATATATAATAAACCAACAACAAAAATGCCAAGTCAAAAATATTGTAATCAATGCAATAAGAATATATTTAGCTCTAATTGGGCCAGACACCAAAAGATTTGTAATCCGGACAAATACAGAACTCCCACAAAAATTTGCCCCAAATGCAATAGAAAATATAGCATGGAATATTTCACATATAAACATAGAGATACTTGCTCTGCACAGTCCCTACAAGCATCTACATCTGGTCTGAAAAGGAAGCATGAAGCACCTCTTAATGCTAGACCTGCAAAGCAGCCACGCTATGAACCCATCCATAGCAGTTTTAATGCCCAACTTAGAGATTACCGGTTTGTATCAGAGCCAAGATGTGGTATTAACAATTTTTTGAACAGTATAAATCCTGATCTTCAGGCAATTCTTAATGCACAAAATAGCCCTTATAAGCTGTCTCTCAAATTGTATACGCAATATAAGAAGCCAAATGGCACAAAATTTACACAGCCCCACATAACAGAAACTGTACCGGTATATTCAAATGCAAATTTGGACACAATAATAAACAGATTGATAGATCAATTGAATATTAAACACTCTGAATTTGCGGCAAAAGAGTCTGGATGGAGCCTATGCGGCTCTTCACACAGGCTCTATGTTAATATTTCTGAATTCAGCCCATTACAAGGTTCTACTTATTTACCATTACCTGATAATATTAAAAACAAAACAGCCGTGGTTAATATAAAAAATAATGATGAGAAATGCTTTTTGTGGTGTATTTTAGCTGCTTTGTATCCAGTTTCAAGGCATCCTGAGAGAATAACTTATTATAAACAACATGAACATGATTTTGATGAGGCAATGGAGGGTTTAGAATATCCAATGTCTGTTCAGAATATTGATAAATTTGAAAAAAGGGCCAGGAATATCAATAATAAACAATTATCTATTAATGTATTTACTTGTTCCACTGGCAATTGCCCGATAGCACCTCTCAGAATCAGTACATTTGATGATGATTCTGATATTCCAATTGATTTGCTCTTAATTGAAGAGGATGGTACAAATCATTATACTCTGATACATAATCTTCAAGCTTTGGTGAGAACACAACTAGACAAATCCAATACAATATTCAAGTTGTGCAGAAGATGTTTAACTGTATTTGATGGCAGGAAAATGGTAAATGGGGTTCCTGAAGAGAATACAGAAATTGCAAAAAATAAGTTAATTGAGCATCTGAAATACTGTAAAAATCATAAACCTGTTCATATGGTGATGCCTAATCCAAGTGAGAATTTCAAATTCAAAAAGTTTGAAGCCTTGTTGGAACACCCAGTATATATTGTCTGTGATTTTGAATCAAATCTCAAATCTCTTGCATTCTGCAATCCAGATCCTGAAGAATCTTCTATTACACCATACCAGCTACATGAACCTTCCAGCTTTTGTTATGTGGTTGTACAGGATGGTGTTGTTACCAAAGAATATTCATACATGGGACCAGATGCCATCAAAATATTTGCACATAGAATAGAAAATGAGTGCCGTGACATAGCATCTAACATCTTATTAAAATCAAAACCCATGTTGCCTTTAACAGAGAAACAGATTGAAGATTTCAACAATGCAGAAAAATGCCCGGTATGTGATTCTGAATTTTCAGATACAAATATCAAGGTGAAACACCATTCTCATACAGATGGTAAATTCTTAATGGCCCTGTGTAATAGCTGTAATATTAAGATCAAGAGACCAAAATTTATCCCCATATTTTGTCATGGAGCATCCAATTATGATTTCCATCATCTGATCAGATATGAGGGGTTTGAGAAGCAGAATTTAAATATTTTAGCTGAAAATGATGAGAAATATATATCTATTAGCAAAACAATTAAAGTTAATGGTGTTCCTATTCACATGAGATTTCTTGATTCTTACAGAATTTTATCTGCTAGCCTGGCCACACTGGCCACTCAATTATCTGATGATCAATTCAAAATCACACGTGCATTGTTTCCAAATCAGGACCTGAAATTAATTAGGCGAAAGGGTGTATATCCATATGACTATGTTATAGATTTTTCTAAATTTGATGAGTGTTCCCTGCCTCCACAACATGAGTTTTACAGCAAAATCAGAGGTTCTGGAATCACAGATGAAGATTATCACCATGCCCAATTGGTGTGGAACAATTTAAAATGCCGGACATTTGGTGATTATCACATGGCATATTTGAAACTTGATGTGACCATCTTAGCAGATATAATGCAGACATTCAGAAAATCTTCTATGCAAAATTATGGACTGGACCCAGTGTATTTTTACAGTGCCCCGGGCCTAGCATGGGCTGCAATGTTTTTAAACACTAAAAAGCAATTGGATCTTATCCAAGATCAAGATATGTACCTGTTTATGGAGCAAGGTATAAGAGGGGGGATGGTGCAATGTTCTCAGAGATATGCCAGAGCAAATAACAAGCATATTCCCAATTATAATCCAGAATTGCCATCAAATTATATAGTATATATAGATGCAAACAGCCTCTATGGTCATGCCATGATGCAAAAACTGCCATATGCAGGGCTTGAGTGGGTTAAAAATTTTAATATTGAGGATCTTCAGGGTTTAGATGACCGTGAACATGGCCTCTACTTAGAGGTTGATATGACAATTCCAAAAAAATTCCACAAAAAATTTTCTGATCTGCCCCCAATTCCCGAGGTTCAGTGCTCACCTGGCTCTAAACAGAAGAAGCTCATGATGACACTGGAGTCAAAACAGGGCTATGTTATACATTACAAGTACCTCCAGTTCCTGATGAAACATGGTGTCCAAGTGACCAAAGTTGGAAAAGTTTTGAGGTTCAGGCACTCAGAATGGTTGAAACCATACATTGATACAAACACGGAGCTTCGAACATCTGCAAAGAGCCAATTTGATAAGAGCTTGTTTAAATTGATGGTTAATTCTGTATATGGCAAAACAATTGAAAATGTCAGAAAACATACCGATGTTAAAATAATTACTGACCCCAGTCTGAGCAAAAAATTGGTTGCAAAGCCTAATTTCAATTACAGAAGAATTTATGATGAAGATATGGCACTTTTCAACATGAAAAAAACAAAAATTAAGTTTGATAAACCTATTTATGTAGGGGCTGCAATATTGGATTTGGCCAAATTACATATGTTAACATTGTATTATGATGTGTTCAAACCTTTTTATGGTGATAGAGTAAAACTGATATACATGGACACGGATAGTTTTATTCTTGATATTCAAACAGAAGATGTTTATCAAGATATGGCACAGCCTGAACTGTTTCAATATTTTGATACCAGTGAATTGCCAGGCCATTTGAATATTCAACCCCACAACAAAAAGGTGCCTGGCAAGTTAAAAGATGAGACACTTGGTGATGTTATTGTGGAATTTGCTGGGTTAAGTGCCAAGGTGTATAGTTTTAAAACATGTAATGCTGTTGTCAAAAAAGCCAAGGGTATTGGCAAAGTAGCTGTGGAAAAAGAGCTCCAATTTGAAGATTATAAAAATTGCATCAAATCCCAGAGTTTAATCAGAACATCAGAATCCAGAATTCAGAGTGAAGATCACTTATTGACTTCAAATGTTGTAAAAAAAGTGGCTCTGGACCCACATGATGATAAGAGATGCATTTTATCATGTGGCATACATACTTTACCATGGGGTCATTGTGATTTGAAAAGTGGGAATCAATGCACAATTATAGAGCATGATTTGAAATAAATAAACATGCCTATGAACTTATTTGGGTTCAAAAAACAAGGTATTATGGACCTGCCAGCACCACAACCCTCTCCTGATATGCTGTCTAAACTGAGTGGCTTGTTAATTATTCATCTGAACAGCATACTTACAGATGTTGATGATAAAACAGGCAAAATATTGTACATATTTAACAATAATTTAAATCATTACCAATTACCTGTAGGTGGGCAATTGCAATTTATTACAACCCCTGAGGGTGATGTCAAGATTTCAGTAGGGAGAAATATTTATAGAATTAAGCACTCAAACATGGTTTCTGGCACTGTATATACTGTTTCTGCTGGTGATTATTTATATATTGAGGTCCCAGGATCCTATGACAAGCTTATACCTTTTTTTATAGAATTAAGAATCAGATACTCTATAATAAATAACTACTAAACAAAATGCCTAATGATATATTTGGCCATACAAGACATGAAGATCACAGTGATGAGATTCTGATGCTTGATGTCAGAGTCAAGAAATTAAGAAGTGATTTACAAGCTTTACAAACCACACTCAATGCCAGTCTTCAATTAGAAATTACAAATTTGCAATCACAATGCATGGACCCTCTTCTTAAAATTGATTCTGAACTCAAATTATTGCTTCAGAAATATACTGACCTGGCGACATTGGATAATTTTCAAAGTTTAGAAGAAGCTGTAGCAGCTCTTCAAGCCAAATTTAAGACCCAGGCTAACAACTCTGAGCAATTGAAACAACAATTGGAAGAACAGATAAATAATGTCCAGGCACAGCTCCAAACAATTGTCAAAAGCATAAAATCACAAGAAGATTTTGATCTAGTGATTTCCACTCTAAAAGAACAGATTCAGTCACTCCAAATACCTAATCTGGACCCTCTGAACAATGCCATAGCTGAGGTTAAAGAAAAAATTGAGACACTTGAAAATTTTATGAGCAATTTGCCATCTTCTGATGCTTTGAATGCAATAACTCGGAGTGTTGCAAATATTAAGCTGCAACTTGAAACATATGAAGATTTTGGAAAAATTCAAAGTTCCATAACCCATCTTGAAGGTACAATAGCAGCAGTACAAAGTGATTTGGCAAATGTACTAGAATCCAGATTGCCTGGGATTGTAGATACCCTCATCAGTGTCCAGCAACAAATCACAAAGCTTGAAAACCTCAACACTGAATCTGAACTATCTCATTTTCATCACTTGATAGATGATATCCAAACAAAACTTGAAATTTTACAACAATCCACACCCTCTCAGGCAGATATAACCCTGCTCCAAAATGCTATGCAAAATGTGGCCGATGCTTCTGAATTACACAATGTGAAATTGGCACTTGAATTTTTACAAAATACAGTGTCAAATCTGCCTACATCACAGGAACTTAAAAATATTAAGAGAGCAGTAAATAGGATATTGAAATCAGAAGATATCAAGAATATCCAAGCAGAGATCAAACATCTCACTCAGACAGTGGCCACTCTACCAACCAATCAACATATTAATGAACTGCATGCCTTGTTTGAGGATATCAGAAGACAGGTCCATGATCTTACTGCTCAAAATTCAAAATTGGCAGTTGTTGAAAATTTGCAGCAAATTGTAGCTAATATCAAGCAACAGCTAGGGACCATGGAATCCAATCAAGCAAATGCTTTGTCTGTTTTTGCCAAGAGCCGCTTACAAACCAAGATATTGAAGCTTTAATCAAGCCATTGGGCATCAAACATTTTAGAGGTGTGTACATGTCTGATTCTTTACCAGAACAACCACTCAACAAAGAGTGTGGCATTGTTAATTTGGATGAGTTCAAAAATCAGGGCACTCACTGGATTTGTTATCTTAAATATGTAAAAAATAAGGCATTTGTGTTTGATTCATTTGGAGGTGTTCCACCTGAAAATTTAATAAAATATCTAAAATCAACTAATCTTTATTACAATAATGCCCGTGTTCAAAACTTCAAAGATGTTAATTGTGGACATTTGTGTTTATCAGTTCTTAGATATATGTCTCAAATAAATAAACCATCAATTGAAGATTTTCAAAAAGCCTTGTGGTATCTAAAACATCTCACCAGCCAAAATTCAATATTGAAACTCAAATTGCATGATGACATAGTATATCCCAAAACAATAGCTCTCAGGGCATTTTATGGCATGTACCTAATCCCCAATATTACACACCACAACAATACAATTGCAGTAGGGGATGAAAAAATTGTCATCACTCCAGGGCAATATAATCTATCCACTCTAAATGCTCAATTACCCAGAGGTGTAGTGTTAAGTCAAAATTCTGTCACTCACAGAGTAGAAATTGTATCTGCCGCAGAAACAGTGAATCTGGGTACTATAGGAGAGCTGTTAGGATTTGAGAACAACACAAAACTTGAAGCAGGCATCAAACACACTGCTATGAATATACCTAAATTCTTAGCCATAGAGACTCTGAATATTCACTGTAATGTGGCTGAGGGTATGATCACCAAATCAAATGGCATAGGCACTCACAAACAAACTGGCATCATTGCAACATTCAAACCTAATTCTGAATTTATGGAGCCCATCATCTACAATCCATCCCCAACATTATATTTTCCTGTGTGTCATAATAGAATAGATTATATTGAATTGATGGTCACTAATGAAAAAGAAGAATTAGTTGATTTTGCTGGAGCCACAACAACTGCAATCATAGAGATTAATATTTAAATAAAAATACATACAAGAAGAAAATGGAAAATATTGAGAGTTATGAGCTACAATCTTTCCCCCCAAACAGGAGGACATTTGCAAATTTAAATCAACCCAACACAGAAATTGAGGTTGATCTTGATGTAGGGGATGGATTTATACACCCCCACAGAGCAGATCTATACATCAAATTTGATGTTGTAAAGCTCGATGGAACAGATTATCCGGCAAATTCAAATATAAGACTTGTAGACAATTTTGTGCCGCATCTGTTCTCTGAAATTGAGATCAGAAAGCACGGTGTTGTTATAAACAGAGTGGATTATCCCGGCATTACCTCCACAGCTTTGGCCACACTGAAATTATCCAAAACCGAGGCTTCATACTACAAAATAGGCGGATTTGAAGCTGGTGATAAGATATTATCTAAGAACCACACTGTGCTGTTCCCCATGCGCCTGTTGCCAGGATTCTTCTCAGATTACAAAGAAATTGTGTGGAAGGGTGGGTTAAGAATCACATTTAGAAGAGCTGCAAATGATAACAATGCTTTGATGAGGTACAGTACAATAAACCCCACAGGAGAAGCTCTGCCTAATACCCTACCAGATGCAGGCAAATGCATTATTCAGACCATGGAGCTAAGAATCCCTGTTGTTGAGTATGAAGCCAGTTATGGTCTTAAATACAAAGCTGATATAATAAAAAATCCACAAATTCCTCTACAATTTTATACATATCAATGTGTACAGAAGCCCGCATCTGGTACATATTATGAATTTGATGCTACAAATTCATTCTCCAGTATTCAATATGACATGCCTAATTTTGTGGTAGTACTGTTTCAGACTGGGAGACACAATAATCAGGAAAAAAATTCAAGTAAATTTGATAACTGCAACATCAAGAACATATATCTTAAAAATGGCAGAAATGAGGTTTTTCCTAGAGAAAATTACAATTTAGACATGTCCAAGGATGATTTTCTTAAATTATATGAAGCTTTTTCGGCTTTCAAGAGGGTCACTACTGGCAATACTGACATGTACTACACACCAGATGAATTCAAAGCACAGAGACCCATGTTTGTAATCAATGCTTCAAAAAGAAAACAGGTTGTAGTGAATGACAGAACAAATATTAAAATTATCTGTGAATTCCATGAAGCATTACCTAATGACACCATATGTAGTGTTATTCTCATAGGAGAAAAATCATATGTTTATGATGTAAGAAATGAGAGAGTCACGGAGCAATTCTAGAAGATATTTGCTCTATTATCCTGTTGTACAACACACAAACCTCAACTGTATATCAGCTAGCAGTGAATATCTTATGTGTAGGCAGTTGTATGTATTTCAATCTTATACAGGACTCGAACCCAAAGCCCCTGATTACAAGGCCACAATATTAACACGTCTCCAAATAGAATATGCCCACATTTTACTAGGTTCTGAAGACCTTGATACAGACAAAATTGGATTTTGTTTCTGTCATAATATTCTCCAAGTCTTGCCTAGGCACATATTATCAGAACAGAATTGCTTTCAACATGAAGAGGGGCAGTTCATTGCCACTGGGTCAGAAAATATGTATCTTTGTCTCAATCTTTGTTACATTTTCCTTGTTACATTTTCCCCTGTTGCACGGAAAGATTAATGGCCCCTTCAGTGAATCGCACAGAAAAATCCATTAATGTTCCGTTCTAGCATGTAGATTTTATCTTTTGCGTGCCGGCAAGAGCAAAACATTAGTCTTTTGATAGATTAATATCAATTCATGCATTTCCGAGCTATAATTACTTACCCCAAGCAATGGAATTGATCAGAACTATGGATAATATGCCAAAACAATTATAACAGCAGTTAGTGGCTGAGCTGGTGATCCCCAAATATAAAATAATTTTGCTCTGTTGTATAACACTTTTTACCAGGTTTTCAGATCTGGGAGTTGTATATCAACTAGCAGTAATTATTCTCAAAATCTCACATATGGAGATATTATTTTGCCACACATATTTCAATCTATCAGGACTCGAACCCAGAACCCCTTGTTTACAAGACATTTTGCCATCAGGGGAGGCTTCACATTTTACCAGGATTCAAACCCGAGTTTTTTGATTACAAGGCAATGCACCACACTCTACTGGCTCTCAGAACCCAATAAATATCAATTCAAGATTCCTGGGATTTTGACAGATAAGCAATAAAATAATAAAAGAACTTGGCTTAGTTTTAAGTATGAGCAAATCAATCTGAGAGGCTCTTCCTTTCTCATGGAATCCATGATGGCTTTTTTACAAAAATCTTGGATTAGGCAGGGTTCCACACTAGAGCAAAAAGCTCATATGGGCATGTTGAGCTTGTTTTAAGTATAGCCAAACCTGCTTGAGGGGAGCTCTTCCTTTCTCGTCCTGGTTATACCACAAATACAACTACTAAGGGCGAATCTAACACGACGATCAGGGGCCTGGATTGAGGTGAAAGGGGGAGGGGGCCAGTCCCTTCGTTCGTTAAGCCGGATCATCAATAAGCCAGCTGCAAGAGCTTGGTTCGTGAGGAAAATGGAAGAGAGACGAAGGAGAAGACAAAGATTTTCGTTTGATTACTGCACTCTCCAGGACGAAATCTGAAATTACAAGTTTATTCAAATCGGAACGAGGAATCTTTTGTCGGGCGCGAGAGTTGGAGAATGACAAAAGGGCAACCTGGGTGACTCCGGCGCGCTGGAATTAATGACGGCGGTTCCCTCGGAATGGATCCCGGCGAACTTACGGCAACTTGGAATCCATCACTTGGGGGGGAGCCCTCCAGCTGCAAATCACAAAAACGGACTTTTTCTCCACCTTCCTCCTTCCCCAAGTCACCAGAGCTGGGCGAAATTACTTTAGCACGAGAAAGTTTTGTGTTGAGCTCGCAATCTGGGTTGCAAATAATTGCTTTTGCCCCTCCACTCCCTCGCCCTTCCAGCTGGAGACCACGAAATGCATCCAAGACGTTTGGAAGAAACTGGGTGTCGAACCAAGACATCGCTGATTACTTCGTTTCAATTCCCAATTTGTCATCATTGACAAGTTTGGCAATTTAGGTTCATCGTGAGATTTCTCGCAGTCTTAGAAATGCGATAATCGATCATTTGTGATGGTTCTACCGTACCTAGTAACCTTCGATTAGGGAAATTTTGAACGCCCATATGTCTTAATGGTAAGTACTGATAGGGAGATGGCTTGGGTTGAAGACTGTGGTAGGGAATCTTGGTTCGATGTAGAAGAAGTAAATCCCGGACGGAGATTAGAGTAGGGAATTTGGTTCGAGATAAAGGTAGGGAGTTTTCAATTGGGTAAAGAGTGGAACTGTTCTGGTTCGAGATAAGATTAGAAAACTTTGGTTCGAGTTAAGATTAGAAAGTTTTGGTTAGAATTAAGATTAGAAAGATTTGGTTACAGTTAAGATTAGAAAGATTTTGTTAGAGTTAATATGAGAAAGATTTGGTTCGAGATAAGATTAGAAATCTTCGGTTGGAGTTAATATTAGAAAGATTTGGTTCGAGACAAGATTAGAAATTTTTGGTTCGAGCTAAGATTAGAAAGTTTTTGTTAGAATTAAGATTAGAAAGATTTTGTTAGAGTTACTACGTATTAGAGATCTTTGGTTCGAGTTAAGATTAGAAATCTTTGGTTCGAGCTAAGATTAGAAAGTTTTGGTTAGAATTAAGATTAGAAAGATTTTTTTAGTTAATATTAGAGATCTTTGGTTCGAGATAAGATTAGAAATCTTTGGTTCGAGTTAAGATTAGAAATATTTTGTTGAAGTTAAGATTAGAAACATTTGGTTAAAGTTAAGATTAGAAAGATTTTATTAGAGTTATATTACGTAGAAAGATTTGGTTCGAGATAAGATTAGATAGCTTTAGTTAGAGATAAAGAGTAGAAACTTCAAGAGCACGTTACGTAAGTCGCATGAGTTTGCGACGTTGTTTGCGTAAAGATTGTGAAGTGTGTTATGGCGTTCCTAAAGTCCCTTTGAGCGCTGTGCGTGAAATTCGTTCTCGCACGGAGTACAAGGCAGATTTGTGGCGTGTACATTGTCTGGTACGAGTACTTGCATAGAATCCGCGTGCTGTTTCAAACTGCAGCAGTTCGAACAATGCAAGATAAGCGTGCCTCTAATCGCTCTTAAAAAAGAGCTAGATCGTCTGCAAAGAGTTAATTTCTGCCAGAAGAACTGGTCCCCGTTGAGTTCTGGTTCGAGATTCCTTTTGCCAATTCTGATCAGGGTGGTAAATCCAGGTTATAATAACTGAGAGTAACACATTCTGCTGGTGAATCCAATCTTACATTCGATATTTAAATAACGATTGTGGGATCTGCAATTTGAAATTCGTTGTAACTGTACACGATTGATTTGGGGTCAAAATTTCACTAAATAGAAGTTGACAATCGAGCATTTAGGGTTTAAGCACATCAAAAATCAAGAAAACGTCCTTGAATATTGTATGATAAAATATAGCATTTCTCCATAAATCTGGTCTACTAGTTGTAGATTAAACACATTGTCATAAAAGCTGTACAAATGCTAATCAACCCTAAACATTCCCTACACTACAAAAATAACGACTGCCATATAGGAAAGCCCTGTATGTCGGTGCGTCATGGGTATTATCCAACCAGGCAAATAGAGTCCATATATATTGATGTGGGTCATGAATGAGAATAGAATCATTACTGACCAAATCACCTGCCTGTTCAATACGATAGCAGTCATGAAACGGCATTCCTCTCACATAGTATTACACCCCACAAGTATCTTAATAGTCTAGAAGGAAACATTCAATATCAATACGAATTCCGTTCTTATAAATACTATTTACTACGGAATATTTTTTCAACATTTAATTTTCGCCATGAATGAGGAAAACATCGTTGCCTAAATATGTGAAAACAATTATCTGTATAAAACAAATTTCAATATATTTACTATGATACTACAGGGTGATCATAAAGTCACTTTAGTGTTAACGAATCTTAATTCCTTTCCATCCTAGACGATGTGAAACAATGCTACCAGTGGAAAAGAGGAGCAGAAAAGAGACGAGTATGCCGAACAAGGGCTATTCTGAAACGAGTGTACCGAATAAAGGCGATTCTGAAACGAGTGTACCGAATAAAGGCGATTCTGAAACGAGTGTACCGAATAAAGGCGATTCTGAAACGAGTGTACCGAATATAGGCGATTCTGAAACGAGTGTATGAATAAAGGCGATTTTAAAACGAGTGTACCGAATCAAAAGGCGATTCTGAAACGAGTACACCGAATAAGTGCGATTCTGAAACAAGTACACCGAATAAGGGCGATTCTGAAACGAGTGTACCGAACAAGGACGATTCTGAAACGACTGTATCGAATAAAGGCGAATCTGAACTACTGTACCGTATAAAGGCGAGTCTGAAACGAGTGTACCGAAGAAAAGCGATTCTGAAACGAGTACACCGAATAAGAGCGATTCTGAAACGAGTGTACCGAATAAAGGCGATTCTGAAACGAGTGTAACGAATCAAAAGGCGATTCTGAAACGAGTGTACCGAATAAAGGCGATTCTGAAACGAGTGTACCGAATCAAAAGGCGATTCTGAAACGAGTGTACCGAATAAAGGCGATTCTGAAAAGAGTGTACCGAATATAGGCGATTCTGAAACGAGTGTACCGAATAAAGGCGATTTTAAAACGAGTGTACCGAATCAAAAGGCGATTCTGAAACGAGTACACCGAATAAGGGCGATTCTGAAACAAGTACACCGAATAAGGGCGATTTTAAAACGAGTGTACCGAATAAAGGAGATTTTAAAACGAGTGTACCGAATAAAGGCGATTCTGAAACGAATGTACCGAATATAGGCGATTCTGAAACGAGTGTACCGAATAAAGGCGATTTTAAAACGAGTGTACCGAACAAGGGCGATTTTAAAACGAGTGTACCGAACAAGGGCGATTCTGAAACAAGTACACCGAATAAGGGCGATTCTGAAACGAGTGTACCGAACAAGGGCGATTCTGAAACAAGTACACCGAATAAAGGCGAATCTGAAACGACTGTACCGAATAAGGGCGATTCTGAAACGAGTGTACCGAATAAAGGCGATTCTGAACCGAGTGTACCGAATAAAGGCGATTCTGAAACGAGTGTAACGAATCAAAAGGCGATTCTGAAACGAGAGTAACGAATCAAAAGGCGATTCTGAAACGAGTGTACCGAAGAAAGGCGATTCTGAAACGAGTGTACCGAATATTGGCGATTCTGATTAATTGATTGATTTCCTTTATTTTACTTCGCTTCTTGTGCCACTTTTGGCTAATTTGCGAAGATGGGGATGAGTGATGACATGATGAAATTTATGAATGGACACTCACAAACATCCATGACCATGCCGGGATTCGAACCCGGGATCCCTGGCGTCGTAGCGCGATGTGCTAACCACTCCGCAACGGGGACCGGCTACAGGGCGATTCTGAAACGAGTATACCGAATAAATGCGACTGTGAAACGAGTATGCCGAACAAGGGTGAATCCGAAAAGAGCCTTGAACAGGATTAAACAAAAATTTGACCTCTGTGCAGAACTTTGCCGCTGTGATTTATACATCGTTGCTTCGGCAACATAAGGTTCATCCAGGTATTGCATCTATTCAAAACAAAAAAGGGGAGAAGGGCTTCGAAAAAGCAGGGTACGGGCGGAGGCATTCACCGAGTTTCCTTGTTCGAATTTTGAGCAACGGCATTAGGGGAGCAATTAATTGGAATTTCGAACGGAGCTACCTAAATCATCCAAGCGGAGAGATTACCTGGCGAAATTACAAGTTTGCTGGAGGCTACCTCTGTCTCCAATTAACAGAAATTCATTTTAATTGGATAACCCATCCCAAATCACCTACTAATCAATGTAAGAATAAGTAAAAAAAAAAAAAAGTACTGGAAGAGTGGGCCTTGAATTTATTTACAGCCCGAGTTTGTCCTTTCCGCTGCTGTAGTACTTACGTCACAGAGTCTGCGTAAATAATGGTTCTTCCTTTTGTCAAAAATCTTGATGCAGGCGCCACATTTCACTGCAGATTATGGAACGTGAAATATTTACGGTATATGATGAATGTCCGCGGAATTTAAAAGAAAGTTAAGGGTGTCTCAAAAATACGGGCTTTTTTGAAATGGTAAATAATAGAATATGAACTTTGAACTAAGTGTATTCATGGTTATGAATAGTGTAGGGTATGCCATTACTAAATGAATTCACTCACAGTCACAAGATGGCGTCATGTCTTGAAGATGACGTCAGTAAGATGGCTACCGTTTTTGCGTAAACATTCCTACAGCCGTCTAGGAACATCGTAACATACCCCCAGGAATCTGCTTGATTTCCTTGATGATTCAACTGAATCATCCAGGAAATCAACCAGATTCGATGTTCCTAAGAGACGGCTTCAGGAATGTTTACGCAAAAAACGGTAGCCATCTTACTGACGCCATCTTCGAGACATGACGCCATCTTGTGACTGTGAGTGAATTAATTTAGTAATGGCATACCCTAAACTATTCACAGCCATGAATACACTTAGTTCGAAGTGCGTCTTCTTCTTTTATTTACCATTTCAAAAAAGCCCGTATTTTTGACACACCCTTGTGAAATTACAAATTACCGTTGGTTTAATGTTTTGAAAGGAATCTGAGTAAGATAATGTTAATTGTTACTTAATTGAACAAGGGAAGTGCAGAGTTCTCGAGTATCCTGTGGGTTATCTACATTTGTTTACATAAACATATCTCACAGACATAGCCAATAATGTCTACAATGCAATGCTGTTACAAATACTCAGCTTTGGTGCGATACAACACTTCTTTTGGTGATAATGCAGAAAACACGTTGTACAGCGACATCTTTGGAGCTTTCTTACTCCACTGAACTCCCATACAGCATCTAATATATGGACAAAGCAACACACATCATATTTCATGAACTATATGTTGTCATGTAGCCTGGAGAATATGTACATAGCCGAAAAACTATGTATGTTGGACATCCCCGACGATGTAGTGGACACATTGTCGGCTTCTAATCAAGGGATCTCGATTTGGATTCCACTTTAAAACTGTAGGTCCAACCCATTAGTGCTCTGAGCCGATTGTGACAATATATGACATCGATAGAACGATACGAATCGTATATCAACACATCGATTTTCTGATATGCACGATCCCTAACACTGTCTACTGTCTAGGTATACAAACCAAAGGCGGGCGCAGGATTTTTTCTCGGGGGGGCAGGTTCATAGAAACTTTCATTATTATTATTATTTTATTACTGCTTTTACTGTTGCTATTATTTTTGTTATTATTATTATTACTATTACTACTAATGTTTTTTTTAAAATTACATACATTTGTAATTTCCATATTCTGTATATCTGCGTAACCGTATATTGACAAAAAGCTGTAATCAGTGTAAAATAGACTATAAGCTTCAATGTTACCCTACTTCAAATAATAATAATAATAATAGTTGTAACTTACGGCCTGTAAGTCACAGAGAACAATACTTTTTGTTATAAAATACCGCTACAATTTCACTATTCGTATTACATTAACTCTTACCAGAAATCTCATGGGGGCGCCCCCCGCCGCCCCTTCCTGCGGGCGCCCTTGATTCAAACTTTACTTGCATCTTTGCCGTTTCGACAATAATAATAACAATAAAATGTTTCTTTGATTTGATGTTTTAAGTCCACGTTGTGCACAGAATGGCTAATTGGGACTAGTCCTACAGTTTAAAGTCAGATCCAAACCACTGTGCCATGTGCCTCCAAGTGGAATCGAACCCGGGACTCCTTGACTACAAGGACAGACATTGGTGTCTTTCTAACAATACGTTCGCATGCACACTGATTCTTATTCAGTTGGAATTCATTAACAATGCAGCCTGCATTCTGTACCATTACGGGTCCAAAATAAAGTCCTTGAGATAGGCAGCAGAAACCATATCGGATGTCGGAATGCATGAATACAAGACGCGGATCATAATAGCGGCTGCATATAAAGTCCCATAAGCCACAGACAGAATATCATCTTCTGTAGCCCGAAGCAAATCTACTTTTACGTCAGCGTTGAGCTTTCTTTACCCCTTCTACCGGCAACCAAGGGGACAAGCGGAAGCCATGAGGGGAAAAAATGTTCCATTACATTGGCCTTTATGCCACCATAAAGGGCAATTTCTGCCTTTTATGTCGAAGCTCGGGGGCTACTTCGATTTTTCCCCGATATTTCTTCCTTCGGCCCAATCTCAATCGGACTTCATCTTTAATTTACCTTTACGGACGGAAGAAGCCTTTCACAAAAAATTGCAGGGGAAATAGCTAGGAAGGGAAGGATTTTTTCAATTCTTTGGTATCTTCTTTGTTGGCGAGGTTGTGTGCACTAGGACTTGTACTTGCACCATTGGGTAAGTTGACCGTGTGCCTTGAGTAAAACAGTTGATAAAGTTGCAAGGTTCACTTAGTGTAGAATGAATAGAACTTTTCTGATCTAAAAATCGTGTGAAATAGAAAAATTCAAAAACATGCTTGTGACCCAAAGTTTCAATATGTAAGTCCCTCTCCATAATATGAGACTGTCTCTAATAAAGCTAATAAATGTATATAAGAGTAGTAACACCTGGCCTTATTTACCTCATTACGTCAAATCAGAATAACCTTCTTGGGAATATTCGTTTCAGATACGGCCTTACTTGGCATAATCGTTTCAGAATCGCGGTTTCTCGGAATACTCGTTTCAGAATTGCCCTTATTCGGAAAACTCGTTTCAGAATTGCCCTTATTTGGAATACTTGTTTCAAAATTCCCCTTACTTGGAATACTCGTTTCAGAATTGCCCTTATCTGGAATACTCGTTTCAGAATTGCCCTTATTCGGAATACTCGTTTCAGAATTGCCCTTATTCGGAATACTCGTTTCAGAATTCCCTTGTTCGACATACTCATTTCAGAATCGCCCATATTTGGCATACTCGTTTCAGAATCGCTACTGTTCAGCCAATTCGTTTCAGAATCGCTACTGTTCAGCCAATTCGTTTCAGAATCGCTACTGTTCAGCCAATTCGTTTCGGCATCGCCCCTGTTCGGCATATTCGTTTCAGAATCGCCCTTGTTCGGCATATTCGTTTCAGAATCGCCCTTGTTCGGCATATTCGTTTCAGAATCGCCCTTGTTCGGCATACTCGTTTCAGAATCGCCCTTGTTCGGCATATTCGTTTCAGAATCGCCCTTGTTCGGCATATTCGTTTCAGAATCGCCCTTGTTCGGCATATTCGTTTCAGAATCGCCCTTGTTCGGCATACTAGTTTCAGAATCACCCTTGTTTGCATACTCGTTTCAGAATCGCACTTGTTAACAAAAACAAGATCCATAAACTCGGTACGTGCTAAAATTCTACCGAATTAAAATATTATGATAGGCAATAATATTGTAGCTAGACCTTCAAAAACTTGGAATAAAATTTAAAATGCAGTTTTAAAAAAAAAACTTGTCATAGGAAAGTGGCACAGCTAACAAAATCTGCTCATAGAAATGGAAATGTGAGTCACATGAGATATTGCAAATGAATTTGTTGGGAAACAGAGAGGGGAGGAACTCAAGAGGAACAGTATGCAACAAGGAAAACTACGATATTTATGCCAATGTAATTTGCTGCGGGAACTGCTAAATAAAGAAGACTGAATATTCAAACGAGATACTGATTTTGCTTTCTTTCGGAGTGGAATGAAATGCGGAGAGAGAATATTTTATTCCTATGGGCAAGGATGCCTCGCACATTTCTCGTAAAGAAACAATGAATCGGTATTTCTAAACTCACGTAACGAATTCCTCCTCAACTGGAGGGAAGAGATGCTGTTTTCAACACGAAGAACTTAATATAGCTTTCACAAGACTATTGATGATTCCCAGTTAAAAGGGATCTCACTTATTGCACACTTCCCTAACACCTTGCCTCGCCCTTCGTTTTCTGATGCAATAGAGGAATCACTTCGTTGTTGGATTAAGTTAAGTTTACCATAAATACAATGGAATTTATCGGGGCTTGACCAAAAAAGTTATTATTTATTCTAAAAGGCCTAAAACTAACAACGAAAGCTTTTCGCTTAACACCAGAAGTATGATTGTGCTGGACATAAAATTTTTGGTTGGGACGGGATTCAAAATCTTTGGGATGGGAAATGTTCGAAGTATCCCGACAAAGTAGAAAACTCGAAATCTACACGCCACTTTCCCTTAAATTATTGTTTTTTTGCATCTCTAGAATAAAAACCAACAATATTCGAAAAGTTTCAATGAAGAAATTTACCATTTTAAAACATTACTGTTTGGAATGTCCCCAATGCTTGGAATTCCGAAAAGCCGGGAAATCATTTCGTCATGGAATTGTTTTCCCGATTCCGGTACCGAATTTTCGGGATACTGCACACCTCTAGTCAGAAGACGAAGGGCGGACAAGGTGTTAGAGCAGTGTGCGACAAGTGAGACCCCCCAGTAAAGAGTAATGTGTTCAATGTCTGCTGTGGTACACACCGAAACAAAAGTAAGTGAGCAACCGTTACAGCTTATTACGAGAGCGAAAAATTAAACTACAAATCGATAACGTTAAGAAACACCAATTTTAAAAGCAATTATGGGGAGCAGCTTCCAGAACCACTCAAAACAGGCCCACACACAAACTCGACATCCAGGGAAGCTTACTGACGAACTTTTGTCTAGATATTTCCCGCCCTTTTCCTCTTCGCAACACGTAGCGAGTGGCACCATCTAGCGGGCTGTTCTATTCAGCCCCCCAAATGGCGGAAAACTAAATAAACAAACACGTTTTTGTAAGCTGTAAGAGAATAGGCAGAACATGAACATTACATTAATTATACTTGCTGCATATTCATTCTTTTCTCTTCAACTTAAAGACTTCCCTTTCTGACAAAAAAAAAAACAAACTATTATCTTAGGGTGGTGGTCTAGAAACTAAAAGCCCAAGGTCTCGTGCTAAACCCTTAAGTTGAGATCACCTATAGCACAGTCTCTACGCATTGATTCAAGTTATCCCGAAATGTGTATTGCGGGTGTTTGATTTTTCGTGCAACCGCGTTGGGCGCCACCGTAAACCTTACAGGGGATTAGCCTGGCCTACTTACCTACTTTCAGTGTGCAATCTTTCAGTAAATGAGCTAAACATGGTTTAGCCAGAAGTTTTCGTTCGGTTAACAAAGCCAGTACAAGACTTTTCGTTCAGATAAATAAAGCCAGTCAAAAATTCTCTTTCAGATAACGAGGCAGGATTAGAACGATGTCGGGCTGAACTTTTATTTCAGAGAACAAAGGAAGAACAAGGTTTATTTTTCAGAAAATGTGAACGGGATAACTAGGCCAGATCAAGTTTCTTTCAGATAACAAAACCAGTAAATTTCCTTTCAGGTAACAAGACAAGAGCCAATCTGATTTGTTTCAGATAAATTCAGAACAATAATTTCTTCATAATAAAAAAATCAGGTTAGAATTTTCTTTTATATAAGATCGGATGATTACTACACATTTCGTTTGTCATGCAATAGATGGCGACTTTTATAGAAACGAGGATTTAATGCGAGTTTTACTTTTGGATAACAAAATACATCTCCATTTCGTCCTTTAATTTAAAGAACATTATATCTCTTTATTAAAAAAAAAGTTTAGTTAAGTGTAAACAGTATTATTCAAACTGATAGGAAGATGCATGAACAAATGTTTACACTTAGAAAATAATAGAGTGTACATAGAAAAAAAAAGGCAGTAAAAAAGTCTGTACTTTACCACAATCCCAAAGTAGAAATTCATGAATTACATCTACGATGCAGTAAGAACTCACCTGAAAAAGGAGAAAAAAAAATTAAAACACTTAAACATGGAAATTATGTATTGGGCATTGCTATTTACTAAATATAAAAATAATATCAGGACTATATTTCTACACTATTAATCTCCAAAGCTCAAAAATTGGTTGGACAACGTTGAAAGCATGAAAAACATTAAGTGAAGAATTGCTACAGCTCAATTTGACAAATGTTACAGGAGCATATTCATAATTGCTCGAGGTCAAAAAACGTGAGAATGATGATTTAAGGTTTTTCACAATTGTCCAGGGGCAAATAACGTGAGAATGATGGTTTAATGTTTTCACAGTTGTTCTTGGCCAAATGTGAGAATGATGGTTTAAGGTTTTTCACAATTGTTCAGGTGAGAATTGTGGTTTAATGTTTTCACAATTGTTCTTGGCCAAATGTGAGAATGATGGTTTAAGGTTTTTCACAATTGTTCAGGGGCAAATAACGTGAGAATGATGGTTTAAGGTTTTCACAATTGTTCTTGGCCAAATGTGAGAATGATGGGTTAAGGTTTTTCACAATTTTTCAGGGACAAATAACGTGAGAATACTTAACAAGCGAAAAGGAACATACACATTGTGGTTAGTTGCTGTCAACCGGAAGGGGTCGGGAAACTAATTTACTCAAACTTTATTCGCTTTTACAATTCCAGTCGATCAGACGGACAGCATCCGTCGTTTGAAGCAGGGGGGGATTCCCACTTCCGGTGCAAAAGTTGCACATCGTAAGTCGCTTTGGATTTCAGCCAATACGAGTGTCGGGAGACAGAAGTCGCGCCGAAAACATGATTACCGCGGAAGTCCCGCCTGAATGTAATTTATTAGCGGGGGTTGAGGGGGTAGCGAGGAGGGGGCGGCTGCTGAGCTCCTGGAAAATTTGCTTCCTTGCTCTCTCTCCCCTTCGACTGTGTAAATTTACTTTCACGGATCAGGAAGTTGGGTGCTGGGGTCCGAAATTCCATTTGCGTCTCTTTCAGTGTTTACGTGCGTTTGCTGTCATCATTTTTGCGAGGGATTTGTCCGTAGTTCCAATTGTGAATTAAGCTCAGACTGAATTTGCAGGTAGCTTCTACTGTGTTAAAGTGAATTCCGGGGTTATTTTTCCATAACCAGTTTACACTCTGTACTAGTCCGTAACACTACTAAAGTTTAACATTTCAGCATTAAACAACAAACACACTAAAATTTAACATTCCACAATAAACAAACAGAACACTAAAATTTTATATAGATAAGGTGTCACGTGCCAGTTTCGATGAGACAATGTCAAGGAGGAATGGTTTCTCGGAATCGACGAGAGATGGCAGCACGTTATATGAAAAGGAGCAAAGGAAATTATAAAAAACTTAGAGCGGAGAAGAGGGATTATATATATTATAGTAAATTGAGAAATATATAAAAGAAGAGTTTAAATACTATAAAAGAAATAAATTGAATGTTGTATATAGTAAATTAAAATAATTAAGAATATGACCGCATATGAAACGTTTAGGAAAGTTATTAAGTAAGCGAACGAATTCAGAAATCTATCTCTTTATTTTTCTGACGAGGAGAACATCGTCAGTGTTTTGGTTGTTTGTCCCCGGTGGCGCTGTGTAAAATTAGACGCCCTGAAGCACTTTTCGGTTGCGCTCTTTATTAGTCGCACTGGGCCATTGGTAGCGCTTGTTATTAGCGATCCTGGTTATTCCCTTTTTGGTCGTTAAATAGGAGGTGGCGCTATTGTCAGTTTAGTCGACCCTAATCTACAAGTATAGCTTGTACTGTTTGCCAAAGAAGCGGGGAAAGCGAGCGCATAAATAAGATTACGCTTTAAAAAAGAAAGATAATAAATTAAAAGAAGAAAAGAAGAAGCCTTTTCCATATTAAAAGAAGAAGAAGCCTTTTTTATAATAAAAGAAGAAGAAGCCTTTTTGATAATTAAAAGAAGAAGAAGCCTTTTCCATATTAAAAGAAGAAGAAGCCTTTTGATAATAAAAGAAGAAGAAGCTTTACGATAATCAAAGAAGAAGAAACCTTGTTGATAGTCAAAAGAAGAAGAAGCCTTTTCAATAATCAAAGAAGAAGAAGCCTTTTTGATAACCAAAGGAGAAGAAGCTTTTTCGATTATACACACACACACACACACACACACACACATATATATATATATATATATATATATATATATATATATATATATATATATATATTATATATATATATATATATTATATATATATATATATATATATACATACTCTGTATTTTGTATAGTTCCCAGAATATAGATCCGCATTTAACTATATCCTCTTGGCTATAAAACGCTTTCTCATTTGGAATTCTCAAATAAAGAACCTATCCCCCTGAGATTAAGATATCTGTAGCCGTGGAAAATAACACTTAAGTACGTACCCGCGAGGGGCGTAGCAAAGGGCGTGTAAGGGCTGACATTCTGCTAAGGTACCCAAATGGCAACCTCACTTCCACGTAGTACACCCAGGCAACCGCATTTTAGCAAGCCAGCGAGTCTCTGGCGACTGGACCTACGGCTAGAATGATCCTCGGTAGAGCTGTCCTGTGCTTTCCTGTGTTTTGTTCTTATAATTGCTGAGTGCCCTTTTACTGCCTCAGCTTTTAACCCAAGAATGTTTTAGTTATCACACACATCTCTATTTTAGTTATGGTCCCCGACATAATGTGACGGGTGCAAAATAGCCTAAGTGCTGACGCATCCACAATTTTCAATTCAATCAATCCAGTATAGATAAATAAACACCACACTAAAGTTTAACATTCAACAATAAACAAACACCAAAGTTTAATATTCTTGAATAAATAAATACAAAAGTTTAATATTCCTGAATAAATAAACACAAAAGTTTAATATTCCTGGATAAATAAACACAAAAGTTTAATATTCCTGAATAAATAAACACAAAAGTTTAATATTCCTGGATAAATAAACACAAAAGTTTAATATTCCTGAATAAATAAACACTAAAGTTTAATATTCCTGAAGAAATAAACAATAAAGTTTAATATTCCTGGATAAATAAACACCAAAGTTTAATATTCCTGAAGAAATGAACACCAAAGTTTAATATTCCTGGATAAATAAACACTAAAGTTTAATATTCCTGAAAAAATGAACACCAAAGTTTAATATTCCTGGATAAATAAATACTAAAGTTTAATATTCCTGAATAAATGAACACCAAAGTTTAATATTCCTGGATAAATAAACACCAAAGTTTAATATTCCTAAATATACCGGGTGGCCAGAATTAAAGTTACCCAACTCAGAGCCCTGTGTAGCCTGTTTGAGGCATCGTAGAACTCTGAAATTTGGTGAATCCACTATGCAGATCATGGGGAAGAGGATGGCGATAAAAAATAGTTCAATTTTCCGCCAACAGGATGAAATGTGGCGCTGTACTTCCATGACGGGTTGTAATAATGACGTAAACTGCTCCAATTGGTTATGGATTTGCCTTTACCTTGCAATCTTGCAATAAACGAGACATTATTTTCTCGCAACTTCCAGCCACTAACAAATGTCTTTCTAATTCATAACTCAGCTAAATCACTTAACGTGAGTACTGAACAAAAGTTCGAAGTGATCACCATGCCATTAAATAGGAAAGAACGTGCATTGATGGTGAAGTTGTTTTACCAGAACGGTAGTAATAGTGCAGCTGCATATTGAACACTACTGTACTGGCAGAAATCAACAATAAAGATTTGTACACCTGACTTATGTTCTTCAATATTCGTTATTACAGTGCCACATTTCAACCTGGTGGCGGAAAGTTGAACTATTTTTTTTATCGCAATCCTCTTTCCCATGATCTGCATTGCGGATTCACCAAATTTCAGATTGAATGATTGATTTAGTTTATATTACTTCGCGTTTTGTGCCTCTTGGCTAGTTTGCGAAGATGGGGATGAGTGATGAAATGATGAAATTGTTGAATGGACATTCACAAACAACCAAGCCCGAGTGGGATTCGAACCCGGGATCCTTGGCTTCGCAGCGCGATGTGCTAACCACTCGGCTACAGGGTCCGGCACCAAAGTTCTACGATGCCTCAAACAGGCTACAGAGGGCTCTGAGTTGGGTAACTTTAATTCTGGCCACCCGGTACACTACTGAAGTTTAATATTCCTGGATAAATAAACACTAAAGTTTAATATTCCTGAATTAAATAAACACTAAAGTTTAATATTCCGGATAAATAAACACCAAAGTTTAATATTCCTGGATAAATAAACACCAAAGTTTAATATTCCTGAATGGATAAATGAACACTAAAGTTTAATATTCCTGGATAAATAAACACTAAAGTTTAATATTCCTGGATAAATAAACACTAACGTTTAATATTCCTGAATAAATAAACACTAAAGTTTAATATTCCTGGATAAATAAATGCCAAATTAAAGTTGAACATTCCAGAATAAATAAACACTCAGTTGAAGTTTTAACACTCCACGCCGACTTCCGTGGCTTAGTGGTTATCAAGCACGCTACCACGTCGTCAAGAGCCCACGGTTCGAATCCAGGTCTGGGCATGGATGGTCCTTTGTGAGTGTCCCTTCATCATCATCATATCATCACTTATCCTCACCTTCGCGATTAGCCAAAAGTGGCAGAAAAGCGAAGTAAAAAAATCAAGTAACAATCTAACGCTCCACAATAAATAAGCACCACACTAAACTTAAAATTTCCAATATAAATAAACACCACACTGAAGTTTAACATTCCAGAATAAATAAATAAACAACACATTAAAGTTTAACACCCCAGACCAAATAAATAAACAGCACAATAAATTTTAATATTGCAGAATAAATAAAAACACCCCACTAAAGTTTAACACTCCAAAATAAATAAACAGCACTGAAGTTTAACATTCCAGAAAAAAACAAACTAAAGTTGAATATTCCGAAATAAATAAACAACCACGTTAAACGAGAACAAGCATATAATCCGGTACTTAACGGCGGATCTACAGGTGACATGCAAAAAAAAAAAAAAAAAAAAAAGTGGAGACTGAAAAACATCCGAGATCTATCCCCCCCCCCCCAATTTGCGGAAACAACAGGAGAGTTAGGGGGCTCAGTGGGAACAGAAATAGCCCTCCATGCAGCAATATCCAAACCGCGACAAAAGCAGGAAAAGATGCTGCAAACTGATTGGTGAAGCAAGACCAAGTATAACATTTCGGTGTTTTCAACGTCTCGAAGTTTGGAGGTGGAGGGGTGCATGCAAGTGTTTCCAACCTCACGGTTCTTTTCGGTAATCTGGCGACGAAAAAAATTCGAATAGAAGGACGTTTCGAGGTGAACATGTGTTTGCAATAACAGTATGGACAATATTATAATTAGTAACGAAACTGTTATACAATATAATTCTTGGTGTAGCCTCATTGTTTTCATTACCTAATACACTAGTGTAATGAGTTACAACATCGCAACATTTATAGTTTTGTTTATCAATTCTGCAATGAGATCTACGAGTAGCACTAGAATTCGTCAAAATAAATGTGAAGGTAATTTATATTGTCAACAGTGGCGACATCTCTGTTTTGCCCGAGCACTATGATTGTTCTCATATACTCTTTTTAGTATTTTGACTACAATAATTGTTGCACGGGTGAAAAATTACATATGATAGGCGCCTAATTATATTGTGCAAAGCAATAGATTACTATACAGTTTGGAAAATAACTATTTATACTATCAATGAAGTTGGTTAGTTGTCGATTTTATTTAGTTAGCGTCGCTCTTCTTGCACTCTTTGCAAATAGTGACGATGAGGATGATTGATATGATGAAATTGATGAAGACATATTCGCAAAGAACACCCATGTCCAGGACGAGATTCGAACCTGGATCCTCTTGAGTTGTAGCGCGCTGTAAGGTGGGGTGCATAGGTATTACGAAGCAAGTTGTCCAACACCGTGTTTATTTCTTTGCTTTACCCAGTGAGAGTTTCTAGAATTGGAACAGAACGCTCAACCTGCTGACAATCTCTCCACAAGCATACATAAAAACCAATTCTTTAAAAACACTTAAGATACAAGAAAAACATTAACGAAAGTAATTGGACATTATCCATTGTCTAGTGCTTTAAACTACAGTGTGTCCCAAAATAATGTTCACACTCTTTGAATGTCAATAACAGAGAAACTGTTAAAGATAACCTGCCCAGGACTTTTCGTATTTGAAGCTGCAATATCTACATTGAGTGTGTGTTTGAGCGTGTGTAGGCATTGTGTTGTTTTTAGTTTCATCACAGCCCACCAGGTGGTAGGTATTTGTGTAGCTAAAGTGGCTGAGGTGAGCAATTTGTAATTTGAGCAATGTATCAAATAACCAGCCAGATCTCCCCATTTAACACCTTGGGATTTCTACCTCTGGGAAACTGAAGAACGTGTGTACCCCACAAAGCCACGGTCACTGGATGACATGAAACATGCGATTGGCACTACCTGTGCTTCCCTTCCTGTGGGCTGTTTGTTGATTTGTCGATCTGTTCTATAGCATTGCACACATAGTACTGCTGTGAATGAACATCTACAGAGTTAGCCTAAAAGAAACAGACACTTTCTAAATTTTACAGAAAGGAGAGTAATTGGGCTGAAATACATGGTTTGAAGAGTAGGTCCTGAAGTTTGCATTGGTAAGTTACAAGTGTTCTACGTCTGACCCTTTCGTAACACGACAGATATCAATGCGTTAGTCCAGTTCTCTTCTTCCAGGACATTTCCCCTTGCGCAGACAACCAGTCTCCTCAAATTTCTTGCTTCAATCGTAGACAGACTGCCTTGTGGGTGGTAGTTTGCCATACATTATTCTAAAATGATGCTGGACGACAGTAACAGAATTTGTTTTTGCAAATTCAAGCACACAGAAAGCCTTTTCTACCTGGTTAGCGGCCATATTACTCGACTCACGTCAAGGGTGATCATGTGATGCTGACGTCACGAAAATAAACGAAAAGTGGGGCTTGTAAACTTGAAGACTTTCTCTTTGAAAGAGAAGTAAATTCTTTATGATAAAACAAACCGTTTTCGATTTATAGAGCACTTAATCTGTCCATTTCTTTTAGACTAACCCTGTATAACTTTAAGGAACATGACACGCAAAAAAGTTCATTGTTGCTGTTATTAGTCTTCGCATTATTAACGTTCAAAGAGTGTAATCAGTACCGGATCTACGAGCCGCAAAACCCCGCAGTAGAGGGTTTCTATATGCGTATATAGTAAAAGATAAACGTAGTTACTCAGGGATACAGATACTATCACCGTGCCATGAAGGCATAATTAGCGTACGTGGGGGGTAAGGCCCCACATATTTTCGATGTCGGCCATCTTGGAGGGGATGTGATCAGCACAACGGTGCGGCCGCCTTTGCTCCCCTCACAGGGACTATTTGATTTGTGGCTGAGTGGGCCCTAGAGCTGCTTTCTGCGGGGTGGAAAGCCGGAAAAATTCCGACCTTAGATCAGCCACCCCGGGCCACATACATATATCACATCACCCCTTCCCATTTTAAAGAAAAATGAGTTGAATTCAATATGCGGCCACCAATATGGCAGACGTTCGCTTGAAATACACCAATGTGGTGCCCCATATTTCTGTCATGACCAATTGTGCACTCAGCCTAACTCTTTTACTTTTATAGAGGGTGTTAATGTACTTTTGAATAACCCTGTAGGCCCTTATATAACTTTGTCAACATGAGATCAAGAATTACACACACACACATAGCCTACATATAGTGTCCAAAATTAAAGCAACAAACAGGAATCCTTTCCTCGTGTGATTTTTTTTGTTGATAAATTTGCCAAGTTTAACGTGTTGCTATCGTGATTTTTTGGTTTATTAAATCCTGGCAGGGGTGCCCACACGGGGGGGGGGGGTATGGCGCAGGGAGATTTGGGGGGGGGTCCCTTCAAATAATATAAAATTCAACATTTATATATTTTCCAAAATATATGTAAAAATTTTACACCTTAAATATTTAATCCATTAGATGAAGAAATGAAAGTGTTTAGGGCATTATCGAAAAGGGGGGGGGGGGGTATCGAACTCCTATATATTAGGCCTTAATTGACACGTGGGTTCTGAGGGGGATTCTGAATTAAAATTCGGGGGGGGGGGACAGTATCCAACTCTAAAGTGTAAATCACCAACCCTGAGACCTTCTGTAAACAAACCGTCTCACCGATTCGATGTATCACTCCGCGTCAGCTGATTCATGACCGCAATCATCTGCTGTTACACTCATAGTTCGCCGCACCTATTCATTTTATATGTATCAGAGCCTCCGAATGTGAGAACCCGCTCTCAAAGCATCAGACGAATATGCAGCCGCATACATTGTTACTCTCCCGGCCATTCTGTCTTTCATAACCCTTAAAACTGCAGACACTGACAGACCACTGCACTGGGATACCAACTTAACTACTTCATTTACTGGTTTCTCAGGATACCACTGACAGAACGTTACATAAATATTGAGTAGAATATGTTTCTCACCCCTTTTCAAAGGCTGTCCTTGCTGGTGTTTTGAAAACAAGCTCGGAGAACACGGAGACTTTCCCGCACGCATAGAACACGGCATGTTATTTTTCTAAGGATAAGTCAGGCAAAATTACTAAGTTGCACTACTTCCTTGCTGTTCACATGATTATTTTTAGAAAATAACCAATGTTATAAAATATCATTATGTACACAAATCTCTAAGCTCATTGAAAGTTACAATGCATATTCCTACAAAATGTTCACACTTATCTTGCCTTGCCATGTCACCAAGTTATTTTACGAAGTGCACTATATTTGGCGGAACAAAAATCGTTATTAGGATGCTTGTCAAAGTTTCCAACCGCAATAAATTTACGAACTTTTTGTCTTGTTTTGATCATCATCATCAATATATTTATTGGACTTACAGCAATGCATATGGCTGTTTATGCCCATTATATATTTTATTTACATAAGATACAATTTACATAAAATCTACAAACAAATTTCAAATACACTCCTATCTATATCATCCTTAGAAATATACATTACCATGTTATATCATTTTGTCTAAAAAAAATGCAAGTAAAATATATTCAATTCACATGCAAGAAAGAAGCCAAATTTATGGGAAATGATTACTGGTGCAAAGAGTTAACCATAAAGGTCAAGCAATAAGTAAAAAAAGAAAGAGCATTGGGTTTAAAGTGAGACGTCATCTGCGGCAGCGTATCCCATACTAAAAATTGGCCATTGTTTTACCTTACGTAATGAATCCTGTAACAACGCTGGATTTTCGTGTGGATTATTTTACTTCTATGAGTTTGCAATGCTTTCTGCATGAACGTGGTTTTGTTTACAGAAGGTCTCAGGGTTTGTGATTTGAACTTTAGGCCTTAGATTATGGCGAGTACTTTAGTTAGAGGGGGATTGAGCATTAAATTGAAGGGCATATCCAATTCTTGTGTATTACTATTGTCTTAGACTGTTGCGGAAATTCTGATGTGGAGACTGAGAATTAATTTTTGGGAGGAGGCAATATCTACTCTTCAATATTAACAGTAAGTCTAAAATTGGCATGGAAATTTTGGTGGTAGAATTGAGTATGAAATTTAAAGGGGGAGATAGAATGCTCTTGATAAAGTGTTAAATCTTAGATTGTCAAGGGATTTCTGTAGTGGAGAGAGAGTTCGAACTTTACATTTTGGAGACTGTATTTAGCGATAAGGCATCCACACGTTTTCGACCCCGAATGTGCCAAAGGACAAGACTAAATATCTCGGGATCTTAAGAAAGTATTGACACCCCATTAAATTAATATTCTTCAAAGCCTGGAAGGAAATGGATGTAAAAATTTTCTAAATTTGCATTACAAGACAAGCGATATTCTCGATTGATTGATTTGTTTTTCTAAGTTCACTTTATACACTCTAAAGCTAATCGGGACTCAACCTACAGTTTAAAGTGGGATCCACGCGATATTCTCGATTATGATGAACGATTTTAGGGGTGGTCTTGAGTGATGGCACCCCTGTTTAGGGAGGAGGAGCAAATCAATTACAATGTTCAGTAAAGCTAAGAAAAAAGTTACTTTCGGTAGACACGCTGCCGTAATTAAATATTTTGTCGGGATTACGATATGGTTTAAGGGCGCGAATGATATGATTTGGAGGAAACGCATGACATGATTTGGGGGGGGGTGCACCATTGGCCTTGGGGGAGATGGGCACCCCTGAATCCTGGCAAATTACGGTCAGTTTAATTTCTATCTTAAACCAGTTGTCTATGACATAAATATTACTATCACCTGATCCTATTATGTGGTCAAATGGACACACGGGAAAGAATTTCCGTTTCTTGCTTTAATTTTGGAAATTAGGATATATAATGAATGTGTGTATGTGTGAGTGTGTGTGTAAAGGTAGGTAGAGGCCTTTGGTAATATTTTGCGGGGAGGCCCAAGATTTGTAGATCCGGCACTGAGTGTAAACACTATTTTGGGACAATCTTTATACTTATTCTAACACTGCGTTTAAAGAGAGCACCTCTCCACTCGTCTTCAAGTCAAGTTTCTTTTGCCGGTGGTGGGACTCGAACCTACGACAAACCTGATTCTCCTGCTCTGATACTTCACATGGTTCCAAACATCCTTAATCATAGACTTGTTTGTACGTGCCAAAGGCTCCAGCTGTTGTATAGGTATGCAATTATCTCGAAAACAGGAAGGTGTCAACAAACGTAACACGAGGAGAAGAAGCAGCGAAGAACAGGGTAAATTGCTGTGTTTGTTTTCCCTTACCTATCCCCCCCGTCGCGTTTTTTGCTTCTTGTTTTGTTGATCTTTTTCTTTTTACTCCCGCCATGTCAGATACCATCGTGCAACGCGTCGAGCTAAAATTGGATAGGTCCTTCAGTGTTGCAAACTCTGCTATGATTGGATAAGTCCTTCAGTGTTGCGAACTCATGTTAAAATTGGACAGGTCCTTCAGTGTTGCAAACTTTGTGCTAAAATTGAATAGATCATTCAGTGTTGCAAACTTTGTGCTAAAATAGAATAGGTCCTTCAGTGTTGCAAACTCTGTGCTAAAATTGGATAGGTCCGGCAGTGTTGCAAACTCTGTGTGTTGAAGGAAAACCAACACTAAATTAAAACTTATATTGTTGTAGAACATGGAGAGAGGGGGTGCACAAACATTCATTTGTTAAGGGGAAGAGTTACAGTATCGCACCAGTTGTGCATTTATTTCAATATCGTACAAATGGGCACTGCTACTTAAAAAATAACACTGCGCATGTAGTGTTACCCACGGGACGAGACGGGACAGGCTTTTAAAAATTCGAGACGAGACGAGATTGATCATGTGTCCCGAGACAAACGAATATTTTCGAGACGAGACAGCATTTCACAGCATTTCCACAGCGAGACAGGCCAAAGTCTCGTCTCGTGGGCAACACTATGCGCATGAGAGAGTGATTTTTTTCCCCCATGTTTAAAGTGGAGGCGTTTTCTTATGTTGATTATTAAGCTAAGCACGGTATTTGAAAAATATGATGAATAAGAATCCCTGCATTCCTTTGGACAATCAATTTCAAGTTACGGCTAATCAAATGGAAGTTTCGACATTTCTGATTGTCAATCACAGCTTCAATCTGTCCTCTTTCCGTTAATATATTTTTCTATGTCAACGGAAGTTTGATATTACAAAGAGAACAAATAAAATAATACTCCCATAACCGTAATGAATTTTTCCTTGACTCCTACGGTCATCCTGGCAGTGTTGCCAAACCTAATGCGTATAAAAGAGCTAAAACTGACTTTCAAGGAGATATATTTACGAAGGCTGGATAACGTGCCTCCTAGGGTAATTTTAGGTGTCAAAGAGGTGGGAGGCGCTGCTATAACCGCAAAACTTTAGAGTTATGACAATTTATAGTTAGTTTTCAGTCTAGATCCGGCATCATTCATCTCATTAATCCACCGATGGTCGTATGAAATCGAAAAAAAGTACTCCCGGATAACAATGTTATGTCAATTTCACGTGAAACACGGCGCTATAAAGAAGTAGGGGGAGGGGCGACACAGCCAATATAACAATATCACGTCACGTGCAAAATGTATAATTATGACAAAAGTTGGTCTGTGTGGGCCAGAATCAGTGATGGCATCATAGTGGAGCACGGGAGGCAGGCGCCCCAATTCACAGCCAAACGAGTGCTCGAAAGAGCCACATCTGATTCCAAAAGAGCAACGTTGGCAACAGTGCTGTGAAAGGAAGAGTGGGGAAGAGCCTCACGAAAACTATTCCTCATGCTCTTAAGAAATTGTTCAATGAGGTTTTCGATTCTTACCATTATACAGGGTGTCTCCGTACAAAACCGACAAAATTTCCTAGCATCTAGAGGACACCAAGAGGAACAAAGATTTCAACTCGCCGCTACGAGCCCTCAAAAAACATTATCTTGTATCCTGTATGTATGCAACCGTACGGCCTGTGATTCGATTTCTTAACGCCAAAGGTCATAATGCAGCCGAAATTCACCGATAATTGTGTGAAGCGTATGGTCCGAGTGTAATGAGTGAAGGAAAAGTACGGAAATGGTGTGTGTTCACTCACACCAAAGGTGAAAAAGTTCAAGAAAACTCTACCAGCACGAAAATTCACGGAAAACTGTTTTCTGGGACCAACGAGGTGTGCTTTTGGTGGATTTCATGGGACCGGGAAAACAATCACATCGCAAGGCGTACTGTGCAACACTACCAGAACTAAGACAAAACCAACGAAGCGAAATGCTACGCTCAGGAAGTGTTCATATGCGTGACAACGCTAGACCACATACTGCTGCCCTCACTCTCCGTGCGATTCAGAAGTTCGGGTGGAAACTTTCTGATCACTCCCCGTACAGTCCGGACCTTGCACCTAGTGATTATCACGTCTTCCTGCACCTCAAAAAAGGTGGTTTGCGTCTCAATTTTGAAGAAACTGAAGTGTTGAAAACGGTAGTGTTGGATTGGATGCACTCCCAGGCGGTGAACTTCAAAGCAAAGGGTATATATATATAAAAAAGGTTTTATTAGGGTACCATAAGTGCTTGGCAAATAATGGTGACTACGTTGAAAAATAATGTGGGTATGTACGTGTTTGCACCCAGTAATACAGTGTTGCTACACTTCTTTTCTTGTTTGGTATAATCAATTGGCCCTTTCTTTTTTAACACGCCTCATACTGAAGACAACAGATACGCTACTGAGATGCAAAATTGTCATTCGTATGGATATATTAAAACACACACTACAAATATAGCCTACCTTTTCGCAAACAAAGCCAGTTAATGGTGAAATTAAGTAACAATACACGATGCAATGTTGCTTTTCCGGATATCAAATTAGCTACATCTGACTGTAAACACGTTGTCGCTAACGGTGCCTTTTGCTACATCCTTACACAGTAGGCAATCCCGTTTACAGCAGTGCAATGCGGGCTGCACGTGTACAAGCCTGAAGAATGACAGCGTTCATTACCAGATTCCAACCGCTTCTGGCACTGACGTCAATACAGACTCATTACGTCATCAACGAGCAATTCCGCCAAATGAAGTAAAGCGTGAAATTAATTATGTAGAATTGATCTTTAAGGGGGCGGGATAGTAAAAAAAATGGTAAGCTTCAGAATATTTCTGAAAAGGGGTACCCTTAGTTTCTTATTTCTTCTTTTTTCGAAAATTCTAATAGCCTCATCAAGGAAAAGCAGCAAGAAATAGAGAGGGAAAACGGCCTGTCTATGAATATTCATGAACTAGGGAAGATATACCGAGTGTTGGGCGCGTAGACGGTTTTCATTTGGGGGGCGGGGGGGCTCATCCCCTAAACCCGCAGCAACTGGAGTACTTCGGCTTCCTCTAATGAGTCGGAAAGATCAACGCAGGGTTTCCAAAGAAACATGGGCGTTGCCAGAAGTTTTTGTAGGGAGGGGGGGGGGGGGTTGAGGCCCTTTAATAAAACTTGAATAGTAAAAATAATTATTATGATAATACAATAACTATTATAATGAAAATTATCTAATTGTATTGGAAATTATTATTATTGTATTCTTGGGGAGATTTTTCCACTCTATTAACGGCATAAGTAAAAATACATCGCAACTATTTTTCATTATATTCTTCACCAGTGGCGGCGAGTGGGGGGGGGAGGGTTGGGGGCAGTGCTACTCACTTTTGCCACTTTTTACCCCCGCACTAGAGCCTCTTGCTGCCTTGTATATCAAGGTAAAAGGAAACTTGCCTCCCCACGGATATCGGATAATTTTCTATCCGGATATTAACCGATATTCGATTATCCAAATTATCCGGATATTCGAATTATCCGTTCCATCCAAAACGGATATTGGATAATATTCAATCCGGATTTTGTGACCAAGTCGTGATAAAAAAAATAGCAGGATGTTGGCAGTTGTGTTCATTGTTGCCATATCCTTTTCAGAACATTGATTGTTCAAGTTTACTCACTATGAAGAATGTGACGGGTCTTAAATGTCAGTATTGAAAGGTAAAGTTATACATCTTAATTGAATTAGAATATATTAATGGCAGCAGAGGCCCAGATTATCTTTATTATTCTTCATTCCATGAACAATAATATAAATATTCAATAAATTAATACAACATTTATTTTTATTATTAAAATTTAAATGGGGTCGTTAGCAATTTCCGTAGAGTTCATACTGTAGCATTGGGCAGTTAAAAAACAATAATCTATCTTTCACAGAGCCAAAAAAGATCATAGAGCTCCATTGAAACGATGCAACAATAAACAGGACCGTTAAAGCCATTGGCGGAGATAAAATCTCGACTACTTGCACCGTGAACCATTGTTGAGTGCCAAAACGCCATATTACCTTACCAACAATGTTTATCTGCACCTGTGTAATCGCCTCTATTCACACGCCCACAAAATTCACATTAAGGGGAATCGGATCAAAAAATGATAACTAATTGTCCCGCTAGGTGTCACTAGCGTGCACAAGAACGGCACAACCGTACTGTCTGGAGTAATTGTACTGTTCTGGTTGGTGAGAACGTGGCCGGACTTGTGTGTACGCTGGGCTCTCCCCTTTTTCAAATTCACACACACACACACACACACGTGCCTTCAGCGGGGAGTCCCCGGGATGGAGTGGATCGATCTCCGAAAAGAGGGTGGGGCTGACGCATCCGGGATCTTCTGCACGGAAAGAGCAACGTGCGGGATGCTGTGGCGTTAACAGAGAGATCATTCCAGCTGCTCTGGTGCGCAAATATGCTTTAGCGTAGCAGCATGTTGTTTCAAGTGCTTGTCTGCTTGTTGTTACTAAGGAGTAAATTCGCTGGCGCTAAAATCTTCCAGAACAGGCCTCATAATGAGGAAAGAAGGTAATGAAAGTGGGTAAGGGTCACTTAAAATGGAATCAAAAACTGGAGAACAGAATCACTTGAATCACTATAGGATGTAACTAATCACTACAAGAGGGAAATTAGGTACAAAGAGAGGGAAAAAATATTGGGTAGGGAATATCTTTAAACAGGCGTCAAAAGAAGGCAGTGAAACAAGGGAATATTTTAGAAAGTCGTTAAAAAGTGCGGAAATATTAGTTAAAAACGCACTAAAAACAGAAATCTTTGCTTTTAGAGGCACTGAAAGGCACAAAAGTAGGGGAGGGAACGTAGGCACACACTAAGAATAGATTTTCTGCAAATCAAATCCATAAGATGGTAAATGAGGATGCTAAGAGGATGTCTTTTGCAGAGATCGCAATAAATATACTAATGAACAAGCCTAATAAAACACACAAATATTAGGGATTGCCACAATATCCGGATAAAGGATATCTTATATCAGTTTCGTATACAATGCATAATCCGGATAATTTTAATCCGGATAATCCGAATATCCGGAGAATTCGGATATTTGGATAATACGAATATCGAGAATTCGGACATTTGGATAATCTGAATATTAAGAGAATTCGGACGTCCGGACAATCCGAATATGCGGAGAATTCGGATATTTAGATAATCCGAATATACAGAGAATTCGGATATTTGGATAATCCGAATATACAGAGAATTCGGATATTTGGATAATCCGAATATGCTGAGAATTCGGACATCTGGACAATCTGAATATTAAGAGAATACGGACATCTGGACAATCTGAATATTAAAAGAATTCGGACATCCGGATAATACTAATAAGTGGAGAATTTGGACATCTGGATAATCTGAATATTAAGAGAATTCGGACATTTGGATAATCTGAATATTAAGAGAATTCGGACATCCGAATAATCCGAATATTAAGAGAATTCGGACATCCGAATAATCCGAATATTAAGAGAATTCGGATATCTGGATAATCCGAATATCGAGAATTCGGACATCTAGATAATCTGAATATTAAGAGAATTCGGACATCCGGATAATACTAATAAGTGGAGAATTTGGACATCTGGATAATCTGAATATTAAGAGAATTCGGACATCCGGATAATCTGAATATTAAGAGAATTCGGACATCCGGATAATCCGAATATGCTGAGAATTCGGATATTTGGATAATCCGAATATCGAGAATTCGGACATGTGGATAACCTGAATATATGAATAGAATTTGGACATCCGGATAATCTGAATATGAAGAGAATTCGGACATCCGGATACTCCGAGTATGCGGATAATTCATATACCCGGAAAATTTGGATAGAATTGATTCGATGACGGATTTGTGGAAATACGTACAGCAAAATACGAAAATGACTAATAACGGAATATATGGATAGCACGTAAAACGGATAAAGGATAAAACTGTCCAGATAATTCACACATTCGGATAATCCTAATATCGGGATAATTCCGATATCTGGATATTTCGTATATCCGATATCCGGATAGAAAATTATCAGATCCGGATTTGGCCATCCGTAATAAATATAATACAACGGGGGTGAAGCCTCGAGCAGGTCGCCAGTCACCGAACAGAGACAAGGGAAGGTAACTCAATTGCGTCCCACAGCAAACAATTCTCATTTATGGGGTGGGAAGAACAATCCCAGCATTCCACAGTCCCGATTCCGGGTTTGCCAGGGACAGAGATAAACGGCTCCCGTTTTAAAACGACGGCTTCCTCAGCAAGTTTAATGGATCGGATGGTCCTTCAGAAGTCTACCGCTATTTTTAGCGGGACGGTTTACTCTGGTGAAAGCATATGCGGAAGTTTGTGTAGTTTCTGGTCTTCGCCACTGGGAAGTCTGGTACTTTAACAGGACGACTGGGACCATTACACAAACGACAGCTCGGGATAAGTTCGAAAATGGGAACACGAATCATGGCGAGATGAACAACAAACATGCGCGCAGTGTTTCAATCTGCGGGGGGAATTTAACGAAACAGTGTAGCCAACTTAGTATGATACACACTTACCGTTGCCACCGAATCCCGGCAGGGGATTTAACGTCGCTTTCTGTTCCGTTTGGCTAATCGTGACGATGAGGATGAATGGTAATATGATGGACGATGTGCACGGATTCGAACACCCGAACTTCGGTGGAGAGATCGAAAGTCATTTATCACAACACATCCTCATCGTCGCGAGTAGCGATCAATGGCAGACTGTATTACGTCAGTAAATGTTGCCAACTTGTGATATTATTCACAAAAAAAATGATTATTATTTTCAAAAAGGCTCCCAATCAACTCATATGCCGAAAATGAACCCAATTTGATCAATCTAATATGTACACAAAGGAGAATAATTTATACAACTTTTTGTTATACTGTCTTCTCTTGACCAATATTTACATTATTAGCACCTTTGCAAATGCAATACTCGTTTACCTAAAATGTTCATATTTATCATGTAGCATATAAATATACTTTTTTAAAAACAAAGCAGTGCTTGTAATTAAAAAGTAGTTATGTGTGAACAGGTGACATCTGTTGGAGATTTCGGTAACTTTCAAACGCGCGTGTCAGCCGAATTCTCGGAATATGACACATCGTGGGAGCAAATAAAAAAGAAAACAAATGTAGGCATAATTTCGCTTCCAATAGGTGCAATTTAGCCAGAAAAGTAACACATGTGATGTCCAGTGGCGGCTGGGCAAGTGCAACAAGTGCAGATGTTTTCACCTAATTTTCAAATTAATATTGGCATTTTCCATTTGCTTGTTAAATTAAACTATTTCCCAGCAGAACGCACACGATAATACTCAAATAATACACCGCTCGGAGCTACGCACGTGAAGAGTTCGTCGTAGCATAAACCAAGAGCAGATACCGCCAGGTTGCGGAAGACTTTAGCCGGTTGTCATGGCAACGGCGACGTCACCTAGCGTTGGAATTGAACGGGTGTCGCCATCTAAGTGCAGCAGTTCTTTCGTCGACAGAAAACATTGCATCCAGTGGTTGTGGCAAAATCGTTGCGTTCTCGCGAGATCTTGTTCCGCGTGTGTGTTTCGCGTTTCCTATCGTGTGTTGTGTTCATGTGTTGCGCTGTGGTTTGTATAATGAACCCAGTGTACTTAGTGTGTAATTTGTTGCAGACACCATTTTCCAGATGGACGGATGAAGACAAAAAAGACGTTGTAAATTGTGGGGGACCACTGACACTTATTATTTGTTTTTCATTGCCTATAAATGTACTTCTTCACCTGTTATTTTAGGCACGAGCCGCTACTGGTGATGTCTTGTTATGTACGTAACGTATGGGTTACATGCTTAAAACAATAATAAAGGAATGTAAGAAATCGTAACCCTAGTGGGATTTACGGGGGAGGGGGATAACCATCGCGAAATATTCTTAAGGAAAAGTGTAGTAGTAAATCAAAGCATGGAAGATTAGCTCTCCTTACCGCATCTTTTATTTCGTAATATTTAAATCGCACACATCTCATCTTGCCTACAGATGGAGCAGAAGTCTTATCAAAACGGATAGCTGCACTGTATTGCAACGAAAACGTTCCTAAACTATATTTCCATTTTAGTATATGAAAAAAAAGTGAGAAATGCACCAGTTCTCTTGCAAGGAAGTAAAGAATTTTGATTTCGGCTTGCAAATGATGGGAAAAGTGTTGTCATACTTTAAAGATTGTGCAAATCACTACATGAATCCCGAATTGGTCATGGGCTATCATAGAATGAATATCTTTTTCTTATGGATTTACATTAACCAAATGCTGCAACACAACTGCATGGTTTCTATCAGAAAAACAAGCAAATTATTTCAAGACTGTGTGCTACAACAGTGCTGAAAAAATACTAATAATAATAGACACATATATATTCAATTTATGAAAATTGTGTTTTGATGAACCACTCTAAAAACCAAACCTGTCATGAAACACTAATTCTTTTATTTACACTGCTAAACGATCCAGTTTTGGTTGAAAGAATAGATTCTTTCCGACGGTTCGTTCATTGTAATGAATCGATTCGTAAGAACCGAAAAGAAGAAACTTTCAATGTGGATAAAGGCAATTTCCAAAGTCCATTGCTTTGGTCAGACTCTATGATTGTTCATTCACAGTGATCTGGGAACTCTCAAAAACATAAATCGTTAGAGTTTAGTTTGAAAGTATGTACTTTCCAGTTTTGAATCATGATATTGACGGTGTACTTTTTTGTGTTATCAATTTGAGCGTTTCTAGACGTGAAACTAGAAATAAACAATATTTATATACATAGTGGGGTGGGAAAAAGGAAACATTGGGGTACAATTTGTTTATAGCGCAAGCGAAATTGACGTAAAAAGTTGTTGTAAGTTGAGATCAATGTTTATCCTCCTTGAGTGGCAATAATTCGCCTGCTTTCCGACAGAGGTCCGTTCGAACGTTGGGAGATATTACGGGTATTCTTGTTCGATTTCAGTCTTTACTGTATATTGTTCAGTTCAATACATTTCCTGCATTGATAACCGCGTTAGCTTTCAAATTAATAGGCTTCGTATTACAACAATATCCGATCCTAACTTTTGTCTCGCCCTGTAGATTGCAGAAAGGGTTTAAAAAAGTGTAAATAAGTAATTGGTAAAAAACAATCGAGAATGTGGTATTTTATTCAACGGTGAACATAATTATTCATTACAGGTGGGACTCCCGAACAGCCAAATGGTTACCGCCTTTGAGGCGAGGGGTCCCGGGTTCGATTCCCGGTGGAAGTCCAAAAACTACGGTGCTGACCCAGCATCGTGAGGACAATTGCGTAGCTACTTGAAAAGAAGAAGCGGACTGCGGTCACGAAAGCCAGAAAACAGCTGCGATGGGCTTCGACCACGCGTCACCCAATGAAAGAGCAGCTTGGTAGGTCATGGGGATAAAACAGAGCGAAAGAGACACCTGGTCGTTCGGAAAAGAATGCTCGAATTAAATAGTAAATATAATAGTGTCACAGGGTGGCTACAAACAAGCAGAAATGAAATTCCCTGACTTTTCCAGGTTTTCCAGGACAAAATTTACATTTTTCCCTGACAATTACAAACTAAACTAAATCTATGTTTTTGCAAATGGAAATAATAAACTCATACAGATCCACGTATGGTTTTGTTAAGTACCAATATTATCTTCTATGAAATTGACTTAATTTCTCTATTCTCTATGATTTGAATTCAACCTGCAAAATAGTGAATTTGGAAAATTATTACAATTCACAAGCTAGGGAAGGATTACGGAATGTTGTCATACGCAGTAAGTTTAAAATAAAATACTTGATTATTTTTAAAGTTACGACTAAATGAGATAAGAGTGAAGAGTGATTGATTAAGAAATAGAATTTGTAATTTATCAGTCTCCTTATACATTCTCGGTATTATATGTTGATATTTCCACTGAGGTTTGGAACCCTCTGCTTGCAAGAACCGTGAGTGAGGACTCATTTTTCAATGCATAAAGCGACTTCTCTCTTCTCTTTAAAGCTAACAACTTAAATCTTGCATATAAGTGAAACAATTGAATCAAACAAAATAAAGTGTCATATTTCCTTACATTATCAATGGGATTTCTGCTTCAGTACAGTATATCCAAGTGAAGTACTGTGAAACTGACAACATGCAGTTATACCATTAATGCTGACGAAAAGGGTATGTAGGTATTAGAAATTTAACGCAAGCAATTTATAGAATTGCATTGTATAGGTACCTGACTTAGCTAACCACACATTAAAACAGGAACACTCTAATAATAAAAGCTTCTGAAAGTTCATATACGAGGGGCATCCTGAAAAAAGGTCGAATGGTCCCTATACGCAGCACTAGTGGTCGGAGAGTGACACACACACATGCAGGCAGGAAGAAGTGGCATGTAGCTGTAATCTGGTACAGTTGCAATGCAGCCGTTTTAGGAAAGTTCTAGGTTAAAGATTGCAGCTCTCATACAGTCTCCCACCGACTGCGATGTAGCCTACGTGCAGTAATCAGATTTTTGCACGCTCAGAATTTGGCACAGAGCCACCAGCAATCGTGTGATGTGTGCAGACCAGATGTCGTGGATGATAGTATGGTCACATGATGGTGCAGACAATTCACGAAGGCCAATCGAATGTGCACAACCCCATACAGCTGAGTACACGCGGGTGTTCCATCACTTCAGGTGAGAGATTTTGGACCACTTCCTGTACAGCCCTGGCCTTGAATGTACAGACTTTCATCTCTCTGTTTAGGGTTCTGGCAGGACAAGGATTTCACAGCTACACTGCAGTAGAGATAGTTCCAGTCTCTGCTGCCAGACACATATACCATGGGCATACAAAATTTAGTGCCATGCTACGACAAATGCCAGAACAACGGTGGTGATTATGCCGAAAATTAGGTAAGGACTCACTGTTACTAATGCAATAAATTACAACTGATATTCTTGTTTTATTTATGCCTAATCGGTAGGGACCTTGATATTTTGTTATTTTTTTTCAAATTGGTGAATTTTCTTTTTTTTTTACTATAACTTGTTATTTTTCCCAAAATTCACATTTTCATTTTAGCGCATTTTCTGGCAAATATCTGAAATTATACCTTCATGGTGTTTTAAAACTACTGTTTCAAATTGTAAGTCACGTGGCTTACGCCTCTTCGTGAGAGTTTGATATCTTGAAAGTTATTTTGGGAAAGTTATTTTCCATACCCCTTTTTTTAATTTTAAGGTATGGATTTTAGATAATGGAAATTTCCCCATATATACTGAAGGGTGCATAATGACCATAAGTGGCGACGCACCCAAAAAATTAAAATCAATCAATCTCATGTGACAGATACCGATATATTATGGCACCAAAAATTGGCATTGTATTTTTTTGACTTGTTAGTGTTATGTTTACCCAAATTCGCGTTTTTGTTTTAGAACATTTATCTGCCAAATATACTGAAACTTAATACTCCATTGTGCTTTTAAACGATTATTTTAAATTGTAGGTCACATGGTCTACGTATTTTCGAGACAGTTTGATATGTTGGAACAGATTTTTGAGGAAGTAAAAGTAAATAGCTCCCCTGCACTTTTCCATGAAGGTGTATAGGAGTTTGGAGTTAGGGCCCCACACTTTCTTGATCACGGCTGAAGGTAGGGGTGATGTGATCAACACCATGCTCCTGGCTACCTTTATCCCTCAAAGTTTCCTCAAGGTACCAGCTTCATACGATGCTGGGTGGTGCCGGAGCAGTTTGAATAGGTGGAAAGCATCCTGGTTCTTCCCCGCATGGGATCAACCCCGGGTCTCTCGCATAGTAGTCAGATGCCCTAACGACTGAGCTCCATTATTACTCGCTCGACAAATGGCGATGGTGCACACTTAGCTTGATAATTCAAAACATATCTCGTGCGACAAATACTGAAGATGCTGCTCCCGTGTGACGGTAGATACGCACTCGATCTCCTGTTAGAACCCTGCCACTTTTACATGATTGAATGTGGCTGTCGGAATTATTCCACGTATGTATAACTCTATAGTTTACTCTTGAATAAAATGTTAAAAAATTGCATGTTCTATGTACACAAACATGGCCTAGAAAAGACAAGCATGTTGGATTTCATGGAATTTGTCATTGTTTTAGGACATTTCTTTTAAAAAAATCGCTAAAAACGCCAACAATTCGCATTTTATGCCAAATTCGCATTATTTCGATATTTCTAACGGGCGAAAAATGTGTCCAGACATCACTGCACATTCCTAAACATAACTTTACAGCAATTACCATCTTTCACGGTTTAGGCGTTTGCGAAAAATCAATGTCCCTACTAACAGACAGGACAGAGAGTGGTGTTAATTTCATTGCAATACTAGTGTTGCAGTAAATTTGAGGTTGGGAGCATGCACTTGCCAATTTTTATAATGTTCACCAATGCAGATTTATGTTTCATTTTTTCGTGATAGTATTCAATATATATCCCGTTTGGTTGGATTATTCTTGATATCTTAGAATAGTGCAATGTCATTATGAACGTATGTTAACTTGTGCGAAACCAGTAATACGTCAGGATGATGAAAGAAGACCTTCGTAAGCACTGCTACATTAAAGAAGGTGAAGTGAGCCAGAAGAGTAATAAATTCCAGCAGCATATTTGCAGTCTACAGCTCTTCTTGTTTATGCATGAAATTTTTGTTGGATGTTGCAGTCAATGCAATTTCTATCGCATGTTGTAGTGAGATACTTTGTCGGGTGGCAATATTCGACAAAAATCGTATATATGAATGGAACCTATTTGTTTCAATGTTCCTTCAGTTTGCCCAAGAAAATGCCTTACTACGACGTCCAACAACTATCGGACGGCGCCACCAGCTCTTATCCCCTCCATCTGTTGACAAGTTCTCTTACTACTCCTATACGGACAAGAAAAAAAATGATAATTCAATGAATTTTCCATGTAATATTTAGAGGCTTAACCTTTACTCCCCCGATGATACCATATGGTATCATCAGAGTAAGGTCGTACTGGCCCGATAATACCATATGGTATCATGGTGCTGATTACGAAATAAATGTGCTTTTCGGAACTTCATACTCTTATGTTTGGGTGGAAACTCTGACACAGGTCCGGAGCAAGCCTGGGAAATTCATACTGATGACCAACCTCCCCCCTCTCCACGCAACATATCCATGCCACATTTCCGAACAGAGTTTCACATTTTGGCTCATTATTCAACTTTTATGGCACCCAGGAACATAAAATGTTTCAATCTTTTTGGAAACGTTCATTCTTTGAAGGGAATACTAAGGTTTGCACCTTCTTCCCCAAATAGCGGGAGAAGAAGGGGCAAACTCCAGATTTTTATAGTTTTTTCATTGAAATTCGGGGGTCGTGCCCCCAAACCCCCTTCCTCGGTTCGGCGTTCTGAATTGTACACTGTTGCATGCTCTGATGTTTTAGCTGCAAAACAAAACTTATCCGAAGTAGATTGCTCCCATAGTGCCCGAGTTATAACAATTTTCTGAGTAATATGCAAATTACCTATTTTTTAGTAAAAAAACAGAGTTTCACATTTTGGCTTATTATTCAACTTGTATCGCACCCAAGAACATTAAACATGTTTGATTCTCTCTGGAAAGGTCCATTCTTTGAAGAGAATACTAAGGTTTGTGCCTTCTCTCCATAGCGGGAGAAGAGGAGGCAAACTCCAGATTTTTTTTTTTCATTGAAATTGGAGGGTCGCGCCCCCAAGCCCCCTTCCTCGGTCCGGCGTTCTGAATTATACACGGTTGCATGCTCTGATGTTCTATCCGAGAAACAAAAGTTATCCGAAGTAGAGTGCTCCCATAGGTCCCGATTTTTAACAATTTACCTCCAAAAATGCAAATTACCTATTTTTCGTAAAAAAAAAAAAATCACAGTTTGGCTTATTATTCAACTTGTATGGCACCCAAGAACATGAAACATGTTACGTTCTCTTGAGAAATGTCCATTCTTTGAAAAGAATACTAAAGTATGCACCCTCTCCCCAAAATAGCGGAGGAAGAAGGGGCAAACTCCAAAGTTTAATGTTTTATCCACTGAAATTCGGGGGTCGTGCCCCCAAGCCCGCTTCCTCGGTCCAGCGTTCTGAATTGTACACGGTTGCATGCTATGATGTTTTAGCTGCAAAACAAAACTTATCCGGAGTAGATTGCTCCCATAACAATTTTCCTTCAAAAATGCAAATTACCTATTTTTCGTAAAAAGAAATAAATCACATTTTGGCTTATTATTCAACTTGTATGGCACCCAAGAACATGAAACATGTTTCACTCTCTTGAGAAATTTTCATTCTTTGAAAAGAATACTAAATCTCGCGCCTTCTCCGCAAAATAGTGGGAGAAGAGGGGGAAACTCCAGACTTTTATGTTTTTTCCATTGAAATTCGTGGATCGCGCCCCCCAAACCCCCCTTCCTCGGTTCGGCGGTCTGAATTGTACACGGTTGCATGCTCTGATGTTTTAGCTGCAAAACAAAAGTTATCCGAAGTAGATTGCTCCCATAGTGCCAGAGTTATAACAGTTTTCCTTCAAAGAGTGTTCAAATTTAAAATTCCCGCCGAGAAGCCTGGGCGAGAGAAATCTATCTATCTATCTCTATCTCTCTCTCTCTCTCTCTCTCTCTCTATCCTCCTGCCATCACTGGTTTCTGGCGCCGTGCTGTGCATAAAAGGAGCCTAAAGGTTGAGGCTGAAACTTACGAACGAGATTTCCTGTCCCGTGCAGAGTTCCATAACGATATTTAAAAAAAAATAATAAGACGAAATTCCCTGACATTTCCCTGACTTTTTTTGACACCTCAAATTCCCTGACTTTTCCCGGTTTTCCAGGTCTGTCGCCACCCTGTGTCATAATATGGCGCCCAACATGGTTGATTGGACCGTAACATTTACCCGATTGAAATCCCCAATACACTATAACTACGAAATAGCACACACACAAATAGACAGGGCAAACTCAATAACAGATCTTGGTGTAGTGTTCGATGATAAATTATCGTTTCAGTCACATATCACAAAGACTGTTAATGACGCGCATAGAAAACTGGGGTTCATTATGAGAACTGCAAAAGAATTCAATGAAAAAAAAGCGTTGTTATCATTATTTAACCTATATGTTAGGCCCAAATTAGAATACGCATCTATAGTGTGGAGTCCACAAACCAGTAAACAAATAGATCTTATTGAAAAAGTTCAAAATAAGTTCACTCGCTATATAGTTTTTAGGATAGATGGTGCATATCCAAAGATGACACCTTATAACGAATTGCTAATTAAATTACACATTACCTCCCTTGCAAACAGAAGAACCATACATCAGCTCCTTTTTCTTTTCAAACTTCTTAACGACAAATTGGATTCTTCCTCTCTGCTTTCAAAAATAGCTTTCTATGTCCCCCATCCAAAGTTGCGATCAAGAAAGCAACTCTTTGCAATTTCCCGCACCCGTACAAAATCCGCAGAAATGGCTCCCCTGCGAAGAATGTGTAGCTTGTATAATGAATGGTTAGAGAAGGGCATACACTTGGACATATATGCTAAATTTTCTGAGTATAAACGCTATTTAATGGACAACATTCTTGCTTAATTTTTTAATTTTTATTATTTTTTTTATTATTATTATTATTATTTTTACCTTCTTTATGTGTATATATAAACCCATACATATATGAATGTAATTGTGTAAGGTTTGATTCATTTTTTATCCACGGTAATGTTTAAGGACGATATATATAACCCCTATATGTATTTTTTCTTTTTTTTATATCTGAAATGTGTATAAATATTATTTTGATGTGTATAAATCCTATGTAAGACATTTACTGTGCACTGTAAAAGGGCAGATGCCTGTTGTGCGCAGGATAATAAATAAATAAATAAATAAATTTCGAAATAGCGTCCTCAAGCAACAACAAACTGCTGTCTTTACAAGTGATTCAGTTCCAGTCTAGAAGAAACCTGCCTATCTGGACAAAAGAAAAGACCCGAGATGCAAATTCTGCAATTATTTTCATTTCGATGCCAAGTCTGATGAGCATGGCGGATGCTGTAGAATTTCGCACTACACGCGGGCTCGGCGCCATAAGTGCAGCTCTGACATATCAAAGGGCTTTCATTTTGACAGGACACTAGAATATAAACTCCGTACCAGCTAACTGTAGGCCAGGCGAACAAGAACAAGTCCCTGCGCAAGTAGTGACGCGAGACGGCTCCACCAATGAACAGTGAAAGAAACGGGATTGTGTAATGGGCGACGGGAGTTACCCGCTTTCCATACGACTGTCAGCGTTGCAAACTTTTGAAAAGGATAATACCGAACGCACGTGGCAAACGGACTGTATTCTTGTCTTCAGGTCCGTACGATTGGTTTAAGAATTTCTTATGGAAACGTTAGGGATACAACTGCAAGAGCAAATTTTGACAAGCCGTGCATTTAGCGTACGGACTAAGGTCTGGACCGTACAGATTTCACTCCTCCTCCTCTGCCGATATGCGCGGCCCTGCTCTAGAGTTAGCTGGGACAGAGCATAGAGCTACTACAATCCTGAATACCGACGCATCCTGGAGTTTACGCAACCGGACACGCAGAAACCGTGAAACCACAATCTCAGCCCCAATAATGGCATGCATCATTTCGCACTCACTCCAACAATCCATTGGGTCACCCTGAACGTCCTCCCCCTCCACCAAACCACACCCACTGCCCCACAACCCTTCCCGCCTATCATATTAATATGGCTATGACGATGCATCATATTAGCGAGCGTGGATAATTGAATACGGGTACATCCGAAATGGCGCGCGCTCGTTAGTTACTCACACATAATGCAAATGAACCTCTCTATCGGTGCATTAGCGGCGACGAAACAAACAAAAAATCATATTGCGACATCATGTTGCGTCTATTATTAACACGACCACGCTGAGAGTCATGCCTCACAGTGCTATAGGATCGCAGGAAATCTGGGATATGAAAATACTGCTTACTCCCTCTTAGCCTCTATTTTTTGTATCTTCATTCCACTTTTCAGTTTCTCTTCTCTTTCTAACGGGTGTCCGCAAACGAGAATTTGAACGTGCAGCTGAAAAAAGAATTATTTTTGACCATAATACGTCTACATATGTTGTCCTACGATGAACAAATAAGGAAGGGAAAACAGCCGACAAAAGAACTCCTTCTGTGACCATAATAAGTCTACATATGTTTTCCTTCCATGAGCAAAATAAGAAAGGGAAAACAGCTAACAACAGAATTCCTACTGTGATCATAATAAGTCTACATATGTTTTCCTTCCATGAGCAAAATAAGGAAGGGAAAACAGCCGACAAAATAACTCCTTCTGTGACCCTAATAAGTCTACATGTTTTCCTTCCATAAGCAAAATAAGGAAGGGAAAACAGCTAACAAAAGCATTCCTTCTGTGATCATAATAAGTCTACATATATATTTTCCTTCCATGAGCAAAATAAGGAAGGGAAAACAGCCGACAAAATAACTCCTTCTGTGACCATAATAAGTCTACATGTTTTCCTTCCATGAGCAAAATGACAAAGGGAAAAGAGCTGACAACAGAATTCCTTCTGTGATCATAATAAGTCTACATATGTTTTCCTTCCATGAGCAAAATAAGGAAGGGAAAACAGCTAACAAAGGCATTCCTTCTGTGATCATAATACGTCTACATATGTTTTCCTTCCATGAGCAAAATAAGGAAGGGAAAACAGCCGACAAAATAACTCCTTCTGTGACCATAATAAGTCTACATGTTTTCCTTCCATAAGCAAAATAAGGAAGGCAAAACAGCTAAAAAAAGCATTCCTTCTGTGATCATAATAAGTGTACATATGTTTTCCTTCCATGAGCAAAATAAGGAAGGGAAATACAGCTGACAACAGAATTCCTTCTGTGACCATAATAAGTCTACACATATTTTCCTTCCATGAGCAAAATGAGAAAGGGAAAACAGCTGACAACATAATTCATTCTGTGATCATAATAAGTCTACATATGTTTTCCTTCTACGGGCAAAATAAGGAAGGGAAATTTGCTTACTAAAGCATTCCTTCTGTGACCATAATAAGTCTACATATGTTTTCTTTCCATGAGCAAAATAAGGAAGGGAAATACAGCTGACAACAGAATTCCTTCTGTGACATTAATAATAATACACATGTTTTCCTTCCATGAGCAAAATAAGAAAGGGAAAACAGCTGACAACAGAATTCCTTCTGTGACCATAATAAGTCTACATATGTTTTCCTTCCATGAGCAAAATAAGGAAGGGAAAAACAGCTGACAACAGAATTCCTTCTGTGACCATAATAAGTCTACATATGTTTTCCTTCCATGAGCAAAATAAGGAAGGGAAAAACAGCTGACAACATAATTCCTTCTGTGACCATACTAAGTCTACACATGTTTTCCTTCCATGAGCAAAATAAGGAAGGGAAAACAGCTAACAAAAGCATTCCTTCTGTGATCATAATAAGTCTACATATGTTTTCCTTCCATGAGCAAAATAAGAAAGGGAAAATAGCTGACAACAGAATTCCTTCTGTGACCTTAATAAGTCTACATATGTTTTCCTTCCATGAGCAAAATAAGGAAAGGAAAAACAGCTGACAACGGAATTCCTTCTGTGACCATACTAAGTCTACATATGTTTTCCTTCCATGAGCAAAATAAGAAAGGGAAAACAGCTGACAACAAAATTCCTTCTGTGACCATAATAAGTCTACACATGTTTTCCTTCCATGAGCAAAATAAGGAAGGGAAAACAGCTAACAAAAGCATTCCTTCTGTGATTATAATAAGTCTACATATGTTTTCCTTCCATGAGCAAAATAAGAAAGGGAAAACAGCTGACAACAAAATTCCTTCTGTGACCATAATAAGTCTACATATGTTTTCCTTCCATGAGCAAAATAAGGAAGGGAAAAACAGCTGACAACAGAATTCCTTCTGTGACCATAATGAGTCTACATATGTTTTCCTTCCATGAGCAAAATAAGGAAGGGAAAAACAGCTGACAAGAGAATTCCTTCTGTGACCATAATAAGTCTACATATGTTTTCCTTCCATGAGCAAAATAAGGAAGGGAAAAACAGCTGACAACAGAATTCCTTCTGTGACCATACTAAGTCTACATATGTTTTCCTTCCATGAGCAAAATAAGGAAGGGAAAAACAGCTGACAAGAGAATTCCTTCTGTGACCATAATAAGTCTACATATGTTTTCCTTCCATGAGCAAAATAAGGAAGGGAAAAACAGCTGACAACAGAATTCCTTCTGTGACCATACTAAGTCTACATATGTTTTCCTTCCATGAGCAAAATAAGGAAGGGAAAACAGCTAACAAAAGCATTCCTTCTGTGATCATAACAAGTGTACATATGTTTTCCTTCTATGTGCTAAATAAGAAGGGGAAATCAGATGTTAAAAGATTCCCTTCTGTGATCAATGAGAGAGAGAATTTTATTTCAATGAGCAATAAAAGAAAGGAAATCAGCACCAAAAAAATTCCGTTTATGATCACAATAAGAATGTGTGATAAGCACACATACATCACCGTTCTACAACCGGAAGCTCAAATGCTGTAACTTGACCTTAAAGGTGCCATCTCGGTATTCTTCCGTACCGACCGAGGAAATTTCTCTCCCGAAAACAAACCATTAAGATAATCCCCCGTCTTGCAGGGGATAGCAAGACAGGACCAATAAGTCGAAAAGGAATAAACAAAACGCTTGCCCTCATCCGCCCGCCAGCGAAACGACGCTGCGGATGCAAAAACGAGGGAGACAAGACTCGCTTCCAGGCAGAGAGAGCCCCGCCCGAGTATTGACCCCTCCCGCCATTGGACTTGGTCCACGCTGGATGCTGGAAGGGAGAGAAAGGAGGGGAGAGGCGGCTTTTGTCATCCGCCGCTACAGTGCTGCCACATGAAGGAAAATTTCCCTTTTGCAGCAAAATTATTTCTGAATTTTAAGCGAAAAGAAAAATTTGATGAGAAATACCAAGAGTTAAGGGAAATTTTAAGACTCCACGTCAATATTGGCATATGAAGGAAAATTTCCCTTTGCAGGGTAATTCGGACCAAGTTTAAAGCGAAAAGGCAACTTCCATGAGAAATACCACAATTGAAGGGAAATTTTACGACTCCACGTCAGTGTTACCACATGAGGGAAATTTCCCTTTACAGGGAAATTCGGATTACATTTTAAGCGAAAAGGGAAATGCGATGAGAAATACCATAATTTAAGGGTCATTTCAGGGTTGACACATGAAAGGCCGACCTCACGAAGCACATCGCGCTACGACGCCAGGGCCCCGGGTTCGAATCCCGACCTGGGCATAGATGTTTGTCAGTGCCCACTCATCAATTTCATCATGTCATCACTCATCCCCATCTTCGCAAATTAGCCAAAAGTGGTACAAAAAGCGAAGTTTTTAAAGTTTAAAGTTTTAAAGCAAATCAATTAATGAATCAATTGACACATGAAGGGATATTTCACTTTTGGAGGGAAATTTGGATCGAATTTTAAGTGAAAAGGGAAATTAAATGAGAAATACCACAGTTTAAGGGAAATGTTAAGACATCTGACTATACTTTATTACAGTTTATGTTAAGTTCCAGTTTCGTGTCTACATTATTTATTTATTTGGTTTTCATTCTTAATTCTGCTTCTTTCAATATAAGCCTATCAGTGGCGCATACTGACACCAAGATCTGGGCTATCTCACTAGAAATAAGTTTACCAACTCATACGAAATCAGGTTGCCAACTCATATGAAATCAGGTTGCCAACTCACAGGAAATCACGTTGCCAACTAATAGGGAATCAGGTTGCCAACTCACAGGAAATCAGGTTGCCAACTCACAGGAAATCAGGTTGCCAACTCTCAAGATATCAGGTTGCAAACTCCAGAATCACCATCATCATTTCACTGATATGAATAATTTTATTTACAATTTCTGATCGATTTTCCTCCTGTGTTACATTCTCTAGACTTCAGGCTTCGCACATAGCCTAGCTAGCCTACAATATACGCTCCTGAAGCCTATGTATCTATTTTTATTTGTGTCGAGTTTAATTGTACGTCGCGTTTCTGCATCTTCGGATAATAGTATTAACGATTTAATGGATTCCTGGCCAGGATTCAAACCTGGGACGTCTGGCCAGGAAGCGATGATGCTCACACACAGAGAAAGATGTTTGTTTGGATTAACCAAAAAAATGGTAGCGGTGAACAAATCGTTTGTTTAAATAGGAACCAACCAAACAATTGTTCACCAATACCAAAAGATTTGATTATGTTCTACTTGTTTGTCGCAAACAATTTTTTGGTTACCAAAACCAAATATTATTATGGTAAATCTAACAAAATGTAGCCCATTTGTTTAAGTAAACAAAATTCCTAAACGATTTGTTAAATAATTTATTCATAAAGGGTGGATGCATAGTTTTAAGAAACTAACTGATCTTCAAATACACATTCAGAATAGAAAGTTCACGTGCAAGCTACGGGATTTTGGAGCGTTTGTTTTTCTGCACCACACTTAGCTTCTACTTATATATCCAGAATCGAAAAGTTTGCTCATGGGAGATTCATTTTATTCACTACAGTACATTTTCTTCTTTAACTGTAGCCTTGATGTTCACATATCTTTTGAAGAGTGTTAAAGCACAATTTTTCACTATGATTACAATCAAAGGTACCATTATTTGTTGTCCAAAAACTTATGTTTCTTCTACACATTTCGACAGAACCATCTAGCGGTCGATGTAGGAAACTCAGTAGAAAGTAAGTATATTCTGAGCTTTTTTTCAGAATATTAGGTTGCACAACAACATAAAGACTCTTTTCGAGTAATCATCTATCTACATCAGTTTCAATTTTCGACAAAGGATTTTCATACTACACTCGACGAAACTGGACAATCGTTATTTCAAATTCGAAAGCACGCTCACGCACATATAGTAAATTTCACGAAACGTTTTGTTTCTCTTTACTTACATATGTATCATTTTGTTTACGAGTACCATATTTCGTCTGACCAAATTTTTTGGTATTCTTAAACAAAATTATTTAGTAATTACAAGCAACATTTGGTTATCGGAAACAAAGAGCATAACCAAACAGCTCAACCAAACTTTTTTGGTAATTCCAAACAAACCAGTTTTTTCTGTGCATGTAAAAAAAATTGATTAACATTATTTATTCATACGAACATGGAGCAACGGAAATCCTGCTGCTACTTCTACAACTAATTATTATTATTTGATTTGCTTAGGTGGTGGGAAAAATTGGTCTCAAAAGGGAAATTTTGCCCCTTGGAAAGGTTCATTCGTACCGTCAGATTTTGGCAACACTGTTGCTGCATGGAGCCAGTGTCCTACGGGGTTGACACAATGTCCTAACTCTGCCACGGGTCATATAGCACTCTAGATAACAACCCACTTCGGCGTCTTCCGTGGTTGGACGTGCACAATGGGAACCTCTTCTCTTACAAGCATTCTTAACGGTTGTGCATCACTAGTAACCAGGCGAAGGAAATATGGTTCGTGTAAAGGATACCATGTTCTTTTTCGCTATTTTCCGGTTCCGCAGACGACGTACTCCTTTTTTCCTCTTGTTGTAGAAGGGTAACACATACGTAGGCTATTACTCATTCGCATTTATGGTCACAGAAAAAAATATTTTTCTAGCTGGTTTATCTTTCTTGGTTTGTCATTGAAGGAAAACAGATGTACCCTTTTGAAGATCACAAAATAAATTCTTTTGTCAGCTGATTTCCGTTCTTATTTTTCTCATACAAGGAAAAATATATGTAGACTTATTATGATCACAGAAGGAATTCCTTTGTCAGCTGATTTCTGTTCTTATTTTGTTGACAGAAGGAAAACACATGTAGACTTATTATGATCACAGAAGGAATTCCTTTGTCAGCTGATTTCTGTTCTTATTTTGCTCACAGAAGGAAAACACATGTAGACTTATTATGATCACAGAAGGAATTCCTTTGTCAGCTGATTTCTGTTCTTATTTTGCTCACAGAAGGAAAACATATGTAGACTTATTATGATCACAGAAGGAATTCCTTTGTCAGCTGATATCTGTTCTTATTTTGCTCATAGAAGGAAAACATATGTAGACTTATTATGACTACAGAAGGAATTCCTTTGTCAGCTGATTTCTGTTCTTATTTTGCTCATAGAAGGAAAACATATGTAGACTTATTATGATCACCGAAGGAATTCTTTTGTCGGTTGATTTCACTTTCTTATTTTGCTCACGGAGGGAAAACACATGTAGACTTACTATGATCACAGAAGGAATTCTGTTGTCAGCTGTTTTCCTTTCCTTATTTTGCTCATAGAAGGAAAACATATGTAGACTTATTATGACCACAGAAGGAATTCCTTTGTCAGCTGATTTCTGTTCTTATTTTGCTCATAGAAGGAAAACATATGTAGACTTATTACGATCACCGAAGGAATTCTTTTGTCGGTTGATTTCACTTTCTTATTTTGCTCAAGGAGGGAAACAACATGTAGACTTATTACGATCACAGAAGGAATTCCTTTGTCAGCTGATTTCTGTTCTTATTTTGCTCATAGAAGGAAAACATATGTAGACTTATTACGATCACCGAAGGAATTCTTTTGTCGGTTGATTTCACTTTCTTATTTTGCTCAAGGAGGGAAACAACATGTAGACTTATTACGATCACAGAAGGAATTCCTTTGTCAGCTGATTTCTGTTCTTATTTTGCTCACAGAAGGAAAACACATGTAGACTTATTATGATCCCAGAAGGAATTCCTTTGTCAGCTGATTTCTGTTCTTATTTTGCTCATAGAAGGAAAACACATGTAGACTTATTACGATCACAGAAGGAATTCCTTTGTCAGCTGATTTCTGTTCTTATTTTGCTCACAGAAGGAAAACACATGTAGACTTATTACGATCACAGAAGGAATTCCTTTGTCAGCTGATTTCTGTTCTTATTTTGCTCACAGAAGGAAAACACATGTAGACTTATTATGATCCCAGAAGGAATTCCTTTGTCAGCTGATTTCTGTTCTTATTTTGCTCATAGAAGGAAAACACATGTAGACTTATTACGATCACAGAAGGAATTCCTTTGTCAGCTGATTTCTGTTCTTATTTTGCTCATAGAAGGAAAACACATGTAGACTTATTACGATCACAGAAGGAATTCCTTTGTCAGCTGATTTCTGTTCTTATTTTGCTCACAGAAGGAAAACACATGTAGACTTATTATGATCACAGAAGGAATTCTTACAAACAGCTTATGCACTACGATACATGCACACAGTTCTTTAAAACAAGTTAGAAGCAAGGGGACATTTGATGAACATATTCATGGGCAATTTGCCATACAATATTTGTGCGTCACACTATTCAATATATTCCTTTCAAAACTAAAGGCGTGTGTCTACAGTATGAGCCAAAAGTCACAAGTCTTCAAAGATAATACCAGGGTAAGGAAATGTCCACAACATGCTCTGCTAACTGGAACTTTTCTATACTTTTGTACAGTCAGCAGCAAAAGTAATAGTAGGGAAATTGTTATGTATTAATGTAAAACGCCAATAATTCAGAGGGCAATATTGGCATTGCTTGAAACTTCTCATTTCTGCCATTTTTTGTCTAATCACGAAGATGAGGATGAGTAATGTTATGATTAAATTAATGAAGAGACAACGAAATCCATGCCCAGGCCGGGATTCGAACCGCGTCATAGAGCGCTACTCTAACCACTCCGCCACGGCAGCAGGGAACACAGGATGTGGAATAAATAAGAACAAAAATAGTAATTGTCCTATTTTTATCTTAGCCGCTCATTGTACATTTCACCGTTACAAGCACGATTTGGTATAGCTACTTGCTTTACTAGACAAATAGCTCTACGTCATACAGGAGCGATTGCATCAGTTAAGGCGCATATACACTGCCCTCCAGAAATTAAGCAACAACAAGAAAATGTGAGGTAAAAGAGAAAACAGTTGGAGAAAAGAGAAGAAGAGTGGTGGGCACGCTGAAAGAAAGCAACGAATGCATTAGGGAAAATAGGTGAGTCATAAAGTGCGATCATCGTGCCCTCGCACAGATTTCTGGCGTACCAGGTATTGGAGTCGAAGACGCGCGTGCACGGAAGAGGTGTGTGTCTCTATCTGGAGAGTGCAGAGGTGAGTCAAGTGCGCGGAAAGGGTCGAATATGGCAACCAGGCATCATTTGGCTGATGAATTACGGTGGCGTGCCATCGGTAGACTAGAAGCAGGGCAGTGTCAGGTCGAAGTGGCCAGGTGGCTCAATGTCAATCGTTCAGTTGTCAGCAGGTTATGGAACAAGTTCCAGAGAACGCAAAATGCATTGCGGAGTTTCATTGGAGGTCGACCGCGTGTGACATCGGTCAGGGATGACCGATATATCCGTTTGACAAGTCGGCGTAACAGGTCCGCAACAGCTACCCAAGTGCGTGCAGCGGCTATTGCTGCCACAGGACGGCCTATGTCAACGAGTACAGTACGCAGAAGGCTACACGGGGGTGGGTTGTATGCCAGGAGACCAGTGTTGTGTATACCATTCACCCAGCGTCAGAACACAGACCGCTTATGTTGGGCACGAGAACATGTGAACTGGACACTGGACCAGTGGTGGTCCGTTCTCTTCACTGATGAGTCCAGGTTCTCACTGGACAGTGATTCGCGACGCCGATTGGTCTGGAGAGAGGCAGGAACTCGTTACCATCCCTCCAATATTGTTGAAAGGGACAGATATGGTGGTGGAGGTGTGCTTGTATGGGGTGGCATTTCTATTGGTGGACGTACTGACCTCTATATCCTCCACGTGGCACCATGACAGGTCAGCGCTATAGGGATGAGGTCCTTGCACGTTATGTGGAACCCTTCGCACGAGAACGAGGTCCGGGCTTCATTCTGCAGGACGATAATGCCCGTCCCCATAGGGCAGGACTAGTCGATCGGTTCTTGGACGAACACCATATTCAACGCATGGTGTGGCCATCCCGTTCCCCGGACCTTAACCCCATTGAACACATGTGGGATGCTCTGGGGAGACATCTCGCTGGCCTTGTGCCCCCTCCACAAACACTCCAAGACCTTCAACTGTCTCTCTCACAACAATGGACCCTCATACCCAATGAGTTGGTGGACAACCTTATTGGCAGCATGCGGCGGCATTGTGAGGCGTGCATTGCTACGTGCGGTGATCATATCCCTTATTAGTGTCAGACAACGGTCACTTTCCGTCTCCAACGTTTACCACCTGTGATGCTCCATGCGTACATTTCATTTCTTTTGCCCACGAGTGTACCTTGTTTTGTGTTTCTTCTGTTCTGTAAGGCGTGGGACACTTGTTTCTTTCGTTACAAATAAAATATGTACACCCTCCGGCCTTGTGTTTGATTCTATTGGATGATCACCATTTGTTGCTTAATTTATGGAGAGCAGTGTACTCACACATGGATTTAGAACGCGAAGACTTGCGGACAGACGAAACTGTTCCTGTCGAAGCAAGTGTGACACTTAAAAGGTAATTTTTCTCAATCATAATGGTCCGTCACTTTATATGCTTCAAGAAAGTGCTTAAGCATTCATCAGGATGTAAGTTGTCTCCCCCCCCCCCCAGTAGGCATCAAAGTGTCAAACTCTGTTCGTGGTACACATTAGATTGTTTCAGGCAAGTTAACTCTGGTGCCTGTACTATATGTGGCATCTTACTGGTATTCAAGTTGCCCTATACTCAGATCCCTCTCGGCCCCATTCGAAGCAACGTATTGCACTGAAACTTGCTACAGAGGTTATGGAGACCATGGGGAGGCGAAAACTGACGAAAGAAGAAATAGTTCTAATTTACACCACCAGGTGGAAATGTGGCGTTTAGAATTAAATCTCCCCTGCCCAGAGCCCTCTGGAGCCCGTTCGAAGCAACGTATTGCACTAAAACTTGGTACACAAGCTATGGAGACCATTGGGAAGTGAAAGCTGACGAAAGAAAAAAATAGTTCAAATTTTCACAACCAGGTGGAAATGTGACGTTTAGAATTAAATCTTCCCTGCCTAGAGCCCTCTGGAGCCCTTCGAAGCAACGTATTGCACTGAAACATGCTACAGAAGCTATGGAGACCATTGGGAACCGAAAGCTGACGAAAGAAAAAAAAATAGTTTAAATTTTCACCACCAGGTGGAAATGTGGCGTTTAGAATTAAATCTCCCCTGCCCAGAGCCCTCTGGAGCCCGTTCGAAGCAACGTATTGCACTAAAACTTGGTACACAAGCTATGGAGACCATTGGGAAGTGAAAGCTGACGAAAGAAAAAAATACTTCAAATTTTCACCACCAGGTGGAAATGTGACGTTTCGAATTAAATCTTCCCTGCCTAGAGTCCTCTGGAGCCCTTCGAAGCAACGTATTGCACTGAAACATGCTACAGAAGCTATGGAGACCATTGGGAACCGAAAGCTTACGAAAGAAAAAAAAATAGTTTAAATTTTCACCACCAGGTGGAAATGTGGCGTTTAGAATTAAATCTCCCCTGCCCAGAGCCCTCTGGAGCCCGTTCGAAGCAACGTATTGCACTAAAACTTGGTACACAAGCTATGGAGACCATTGGGAAGTGAAAGCTGACGAAAGAAAAAAATAGTTCAAATTTTCACCACCAGGTGGAAATGTGACGTTTAGAATTAAATCTTCCCTGCCTAGAGTCCTCTGGAGCCCTTCGAAGCAACGTATTGCACTGAAACATGCTACAGAAGCTATGGAGACCATTGGGAACCGAAAGCTGACGAAAGAAAAAAAAATAGTTTAAATTTTCACCACCCGGTGAAAATGTGGCGTTTAGAATTAAATCTCCCCTGCCCAGAGCCCTCTGGAGCCCGTTCGAAGCAACGTATTGCACTAAAACTTGGTACACAAGCTATGGAGACCATTGGGAAGTGAAAACTGACGAAAGAAAAAAATAGTTCAAATTTTCACCACCAGGTGGAAATGTGACGTTTAGAATTAAATCTTCCCTGCCTAGAGTCCTCTGGAGCCCTTCGAAGCAACGTATTGCACTGAAACATGCTACAGAAGCTATGGAGACCATTGGGAACCGAAAGCTGACGAAAGAAAAAAAAGTTTAAATTTTCACCACCAGGTGGAAATGTTGCGTTTAGAATTAAATCTCCTCTGCCTAGAGTCCTCTAGAGCCCGTTCGAAGCAACGTATTGCACTGAAACTTGATACACAGGCTATGGAAACCATGGGGATGCGAAAGCTGACGAAAGAAAAAAAACTAGTTCCAAATTTCATCACCAGGTGGAAATGTGGCGCTGAAATTTGGTGCACGGTGAACATGACGAGAAAAGCTTAGTGCACCCATTGATCACACTGTCTTACTCTTCCAAAGGGTCGTTCACGTTGCACAGGGCGCGTATTGAACACTGCTGCACCGACATAAACTCAAATTACTGGTTGTTGTTATTTCAACCTGGTGGTGAAACTTTGAACTACTCTTTTCATCAGCATTCGCTTCCCCATAGCCTCTACACCAAGTTTCACCGATCCGTTTCTTCGACCGGGCTCCAGAGGGCTCTGAGTAGGGGAAATTTAATTTTAAACACCACATTTCCACCTGGTGGTGAACATTTGAACTTCTTTTTCTCCCACGCATCAACATGGTCTCCATAGGCTCTGCACCTAGTTTCAGTGCAATCCGTTTCTTCCAACGGGCTCTGATCAAGCGGACAAAAACAAGTCTTTCCGCAAGTGGTGACTCGAGTAGGTGAGTGCATGAAGAGATAAAATGCGGCTGCAGCTACCAGCTGTTAGCAGTAGTGAGTACTGCATCGCTCGCCCACTCGTATTCTCTACCGTTATGCGCGGGCTTAATCCACAGGTTACTGGGACAGAGCATACTGCTAGATTATCGTGTTCTCTGAAACATGACCACATACTATTATGGGCAAGAAATCCAATTACATGGAGATGGAATCATTCATACCGATCTCTACTCGCGAAAAAATATTCTATCATAATTTATTAATTATGTGCCTTTAAATATTACGTTCTTCAAGAAGGCAATATTGACAACACGCAATACATATTATTCCAACAACAATCTCAAAATTCTCGTATTTTCATTTGATAAATACGCTGGACTACAAGATAGAATGTGTATCCAATGGCTAACACCGGATAAGAATGCATGTCAGATAAGGTTGCGCCACACAACGGCAGAAATATCAGTTTGACCTTGAACTCGTTCGTCACCACCATTTCTACAAGCGTCTGACCTTGGAAGTTTTTCCTATCTGCCAATCGTCTCTGAGTTTGTGTGTGCTAGAGTCGGTGGCAATCTCAGTTAGGAAGAACATCCGCTACCATGTAGCAACGTTGTCAAGCGTTAACCTACTTTGCTTGTTGCTACGTTTGCACGTTAAACTGAAGCAGCACGAACCAAAGTTCTTCAACAGAGCTCATTAGCAACTGCGCGAGTAAAGAGGTTTGGCAACATGGCGTATCCCGCGGGCAGCGTTCGGCACCTCGGGACACGAAAGTAAACGAAGCCAACCGAACACAATCGAACTGATCAAAAAAAGCGGCCCGTATAGATGGCAGCACCAGTCCTCTCGTGGAAACTCGCTCCCCAATCACCCAGCTGTGCACACACTCCCGTCATGCATCTGGGCCAGCGAAATTAGAGAGGGGTGCATGCGAATATGTGCCCTTGATGCAGGAAATGCTCACAAACACGCAGTTTCGTACGATCAGGATGCTCCCTGTGACACAGTTACCAGGAAACCGATAATGCAGTTTCACGGCTATGCGTCGGATCAAAGAAAAGCACTGAGTCCATTATGATTACAGGTTTTCACAAAAGACATCAAAGCGAAACTAGCGGGCACAATGATAAATCAAAGTTGGCAACCAAAGTGTGTGTGTGTGAGGGGGAGGGGGGTAGTATGGGAAGCAGGCTACGTGGACAGACAATAACGTTCCGTATCAGCGACTTTATACAAAGGAAAGTTAAAACTCATGCTATGAAATAGATTGTTGAAGCAATGCGTAATTTGTTTGTCCAATTGTACTGCATCTCAAGGAGGTGGGGGATCTGTCCCCCCCCCCACGAAATTAATTTTGGGTCGTGTGTTTCGGAATGCTTAATTTGGCTACATTTGAGCAATTTATGATCCGAATCACGAATACTTTTCTTTGTCAATGGCCTCCGTGGTCTAACGGTTAGCGTTAAGCGGAGTGATAATGATCTGTGAGAATACACAGATGTTTCGTCTTGATTTATATCATTCTATTTCAGTTTCATCACTCCATGGACCGTCCTTACAATGGTGATTAGCCATATTTGCAATAAGGTTTGTCCAAAGTTGTTAGTGATACAGGGTGTTCACAAAAGAAATAGATAAAAGCCAATTTATGTAGGATGTACACACGTACCACATACAAGCCGGCATGGTGGATGAACGCGTTAAGTGTTGGTTGTTTTGTCTCGGGTTCGGGACCCGCCTTCTAATCATCACACATCCTCATCGTCGCGATTAGCCAAAAGTGTCAGAAATGCAACGTAAAATAACAAATAATGAATGCCTTTATGTTTGTCACAGATATTCTGTGTGAACTCTCAATAACACGATAGAGGCAATAGCCGAATTCTTAAAGAAACGTAGGAGTACATTGTTTCCACGCTTGTTACAGATGTTGTGATTGGTTATTTCATATCCTGTATATTTATAGCAAGTGGAAGGATATGTCTCTACAAAACACAGGGTGTCAGATCCGGACCTCTTGGTGGCCAACGTGGGAGTGGCATGGTTCCCAAGGACTGGCAGCCATTTTGCTTAACTGGTCACCTGTCATAACAACTGTTGCTGACGTCACGATCAAATTCAGGTCCATTGCGTTTTGGGGAGCCCTGTTTGTAGGAATTGTTAATGCGTACATACACAATACACACTAAGGAGTGGCAGCGATTGTGTTCCAAAACTGGGGAAACAGAACAGTTAGCTTTCCTTTAGTAGATAAGGTTTAGCATAGTGCGGGGGCAAAAGTTGCAAAAATTACGGGGACAACTGCCTCCTAATAGCCGCCACTGACATTAGGTGCAGAATACATCCTAGTCACTCCAATCAGACTTAGTTCTCTGGTATGATCACAAGTTCTAATGTGACGTACGCATACAATTATAATAACATCATGCAGGATTTGAAAGCTTATAAAGGTTGGGGTCGACAATAATTTGTCATCAGTGAAACAAAAGATCTTATGGATGAGAAAAGGATATAGTTGGGCTATAAATAACATGAACTAACAGAACAATAATTTCAAATTTAGCAGAGACGATCTAATGATTCAACACTGACGACAGACAAGTGAGAAACGTGACATATCCTCCCCCCCCCCCTTTACTGTTCACGTCACGGAAGAAAGATGTGATTGTGTACATTTGTTTTCGGCGAACGGAAATAAATTCACAGTCCAACCGGGAAGGGGCGAACGACACATTTTCAAACGTGACAATATTTCACTCGGGGACGAGAATAGACTGTACCAATACTGTGCAGCGAAATAACCCTCTTTCTCCTGCTGCGCTGGAAACTGTGTTGCAAAATATCCTGGATTTATGGCCGCAATTTCATCCTGGTTAGGACGAGGTGGCGATCTTTATCGCGGCCCGTTCTGCAGCTTTACCCTAAACACGAGGGGATTTAGAGCTGGGGAACGTGCTGGCCATTACGTGACACTGGACGCCTTGACAATTGACGTCACTACCAAGTACTCTCATTTACTTGAGTATAAGTGCTTGCCACGCCAATAGATGGCAGCTCTGAAGGCACAACAATTTAAACAATTATTAAAGTGGGACCGACAAACATGCTGCTTCTTAATTGCTTGCTTGTTTCCTTTGTTTAGCCTTCATTTAGTTCAGTGACTGTGGCAACGTTGGTATTGTGGTAATTATAATTTTCTCTAGTTCTCTACCGTCTCTCAATGAAATTTAGTATCATTATTCTTCTTTATTACACTTATATTCACAGTGAAAATGAAATGTCCTCCCTAGTTAAAGATGTTTCTTTTATCTCTGAAAATTATTCTTGATTTACTGTATATCTTTCTCTTTTGTCAATTTTGACTTTCATTCAGGCAGAACGTATTTTTTCTGTTCTTCGTAGTAATAAGCACTGATTCGGTCCTCTTTATAATTAAAAGTCAAAATAATGAACGTATTTAAATTATCGACCGTTCAGTAAACTGCTAAATTAAGAAATATGATTGAACTGGATACACTTCAAGCTTTTGTGAAGGTGACAAAAAGTTTCATTCTTAAAATGGTAAGTAAAACCTAAGTACACTTAATTTAATTTAAGTACATATCAGAGGTGCGAGGCAATTTAAAAATTTTATTAAAATTTTTATAGGTGTTGCAATTTGATACGTATGACATCAGGCACGTAGCCAGGGGAGGGCTAAGAGGGTTGAAGCCCCCTCCCGAAATCCTACAAATATCTAATTTAAATGTTATTTTTATTGTTAATAACATAAATAAAGTTATAAGCACAGTAAAAACTGCATTACATCGAAAAAGTTTAGTGTATAATAGAGAAACCAGGTTATAGTTTTATATTCTACCATTTAATCCAAAGAATAAATGGATCCACAGCTTCCAAACCACATAGTTTGTGAAATGTCACAGAATATAAACTTTATGAGTAATATTTACCACTAACTGTTGAAGCCTTTTTTGAACAATTGTTTAAAAGTTAATAACAAAATACAATAACTATGATTTTCAGTACACTGACTGTGCAAAATACAGGGTGGCGCGTGGGAGTGGGAGATTTTGATAATGCCGTAATGCACAGTAATAATATATATATTGTTACATAATTCTGGACATAAAAAGGTACATCTATGCAATTTGCAAAAAACAAAATAGAACTCACTTTTTGAAAATAACGTCCTCTAAATGGTGTCTCCCCCTGAAGTAACATTCCTGCATTCGGGAATGGATGTTTCTCATAACTTTCTGCAGTACGTCCGCAGTGATAGACCGAATCTCTTCACATATCCCAGCCTTTAGATAAGAAAAAGTGAATGGACATTTGATTCCACTCTTTTAAAAAAACTACACCCTGGAAAAATTACCCCTGCATGTTCTAGAGTTTATCTGCGTTCAGTCAAAACGAGACTTCCAAAGTTGCGAGGCTTCCCTTACGCTCAAAACACGCCCCACCAAGTTAATTCGCCATTACTTAGAGCTCGATTGTTGTCGTCTTGTTTTAAGTCCACTTTAATCACAGTAAGGCTAATCGGGACTGGACCTACAGTTTGAAGTGGGATCCGAACCACTATGTGCCTCCATCCGGTATTGAACCTGGAACCCCTTGATTACAAAAAGCGCGCAGCTCCCCAGACCACTGCTCCACAGCAACTGAAATGGCATTGTCTACGCAACATTCTCATGGTCTCTCAGCGTTGCCAAATTTAACAATGACCTTGTACTACGTGCTTCAAAATTTCCCACTTCCGCGCGCCACCCTGTATAAGAAAAATAATGGACAACAATTGTGTTACATATTCACTGATAAGGTGGATCTAGTAGCAGAGCTATCCGTAACATTCGCTACGAGACTCGGCGACAAGCGGCCCGGCGTCAGCGATTGTCTATCCCGGTGAACGGGGTCCGCGACAGTCGCACGCTGCAGTCTGTTTTTTTCGCTCTCCCTGCCTTCGCTCTCTTTCCCCTTCTGTTGACGTTGCAGACTGATGCCAGTATAATCCTCCCTCGGAAGTTGTGTTGTGTCGTGTCCGTGTGTTGAAGATTGTGGCTTAATATGGCACCACAAAAGTTTACATTACAACAAAGGATTTATCTTGTCGAGTGTTACTTCTGAAAGAGGACTTGTGGAGAAGTGGGACGACGTTTTGCAACGAAATTTCCTGGTGTTCCCGTTCCACATAGGACCACTATATTAAACCTCGTAAAAAGGTTTAGAGTAACACGGTCAGTTCTGAATAAAAGTGGAAAGAAAATCTCACGTGTACTTGCTGAGGAAAAACTCGATGAGATAGGACACAGGTTAGAACAGTCTTCTCGGAAATCTATCCGCCGCCTCTCACAAGAAACGGGTGTATCAAAAACCACAGCATTTAGAGCCGCTAAAATTCTTAAATTTAAGCCCTAATCTAAAAAATAAAGTATACAATGACAATCCGCACACCATCCGTGAGTTAAAAGACAGTATTGTGCGAGAAATCTGGAGAATTACAGTAGACGAACTTATACTGCGTATCAGTTGCTGATGTGTCAGGAGAACTTTTCATACTCTTTCTTCCAAATTCGAACAATTTCTCACCAAGGGAAAAACCTAACATAGGAAATATTCTAGTGTTTTATGGGGAAAAGACTAATGTTGCCTCATGACTGCCATCTGTTATTTTTTGGCATACTATTTATCTTCTTCCATAGTTGATAATAGAAGAGAAGAGAAATTTTGTTGTAAATAGGATTCTTTTCAGTTCGTTAGGAACCAATATAGTTGAAAATGTCACTTTCCTTTCATGAAACGCTTGAAAATTAATTTTAATGCACTTTAGATTGTCTACGTAGTCTATGTAAACTACAACCCAATGTAATCTACGCGTATATTACGTGTAGACAACGCATATAGTCTACGGCACATCACTGGTTTTCACTCAACAAATAAAATATTTGCCCCAATCATTTATACAGCTGCAGTGGTCGAATCTTTTTCTTCTTTAAGATGCCTTGAATAAACAGTCGAACATCTATTGCCTTTCATCTTCTTCTGCTTCTTACTTCAGCTGGCCAGTGTGCTCCTCAATTCTGATTGGTAGTTCTATGGTATTAACGATGGATTTAAGAGACTGTTTCTAATTCTGTCGGGAACTGAATAAGATAAACCGCAGTAGTCGATGGCCAAGTGAGAACGTACCTAATTGCCGTGTAGACTGGCTTTAGCACCATCTTGTGGCGATTTGACAAAACGTATTTTGCTTCCCGCAAATGAAAGGACTAGAGTTTCGTTCTTTTGGGAAGGTAGAAAATAATTACAGAAAAAGTAAGTAAAAGTAAAGTATTTTGCAACTGAAATACTGTAGGCTAGTACTGCTGGCTTTCTTGTAAAAGTGCCGTAGACTATACGTTTACGTCTACATGCGTTGTCTACACGTAATATACGCGTAGATTACATTGGGTTGTAGTTTACATATACTACGTAGACAATCTAAATTGCATTAAAATTAATTTTCAAGGCTTTCATGAAAGGAAAGTGACATTTTCAACTATATTAGTTCCTAACGAAATGAAAAGAATCCTATTCACAACAAAATTTCTCTTCTCTTCAATCATCAACTATGGAAGATAAATAGTATGCAAGAAAAACAACAGATGGCGGTCGTGAGGCAAGAGTGTTCTTTTCACTAGAATATTACCTATATTATGTTTCTTCGTAGGTGAGAAATTGGAAGAAAGAGTATGAAAAGTTCTCCTCGCACATCAGCAACTGATATGCAGTATAATTTTCTTTTAATTCCACGGCGCCCTTTGGTAAGTTCGCCATGTTGTTTACATAGATTACGTCATCTACGTGTATAAAATTGTCTACGTGTAGAATGTACACTATCGTTGTTTACGCGTAGACGCACATCACTGACTGGAAGGCACGCGCATGTTAACTGTGAATATTGTACATTTACAGTAGCATCTATAGCTCGACCACAAGGAAAAAAACCTTCCGTCCAAAGGGTTCGCGCAACTTCCCTGCCGTTATCGGTGTTCGGGGCAGTGTTGCCAGGTCAGATTTGTAAAATTCGGGAGATTGTTCCTTGGAAACCAGAAGTTCTGCTACAAAATCCGATGATCTAATAGAAGAGGATGAACGACGTTCTTGGGGGGGGGGGGGAAGGGCGGCATAGTTGTGCGCACTGGGGGGGGGGCAAGGGGAGTGGCGCGCATTGTTTACGGTGTAAACGTCACAGATACTTTTGTAACAATGGTGCTAAACCCAGCACCCTGTGTTTGGCGAAAATATACCGAAGATCTCCATTTCAGGAGTGGACATGTTTCAAACAAAAGAAAGTAAACCGCCCGAAGGAACCGACCAACATCTTTCATCTCTTCCGCATTTTCCGGTTAGAGGGTGCGTGGAAAACACCCTCAAATTTGCCCTTTCTCAGCATCGACACAAGGGGTTGGGATGCCTCTATTATCGCGAGGAATTTTTATGACAGGAAATGGTAGAAAGTTGTGTTCACAGATGAAGCTAACGTGCCGCCTTTCGTTGTCGGCGATTTTCCACAATCTTTCAAGTCGAATGCTAACAATAACAAATCAATTTGCCTTCTGATGGTGTTCGTGTGCAGCTATCGATAGGGGTGGGCACGCGTCCTGCACCATAATGAAAAAATGCATTACGTATGTGAAATATATTTGGTGAATTAGACAGCATGTCTTCCTCAATAATTCAAGATAGCAACGCTTATGCTAGGGTGCCACCCATCCTCCCCATCTGCTAGAAATACACACACACACCCACAAACACATACATGTATAACATAATTTGCCCACGCTACGAAGTCAGTGTTTCTACCTCGTAAGGCAAGGACGTTTCACTGTGTTTGTGTCACTTCACCCATTTCATCAGTTTTTCATTCATCCATATTGTCGTACTTACCCGTAGAGGCACAAAAGCGACGTAAAATAACTAAAATAAAAATAGAGTTTAGGGTGGGATAAAATACAGCCATCTAAAAATAGTAATGTAGTAAAAGTAATAAAATAATGTCCTAGCACAATTGAGTAGCGTTTGACATAATTTCACAGTTCAAACAGCACTTTTCAGGGCTGAGTGGAGTTCCACTCCACATCTCCCCTCCATGTTCAAGTGAAGATGAGCAGGAAACGTGTTTTTGAGCTGGCCGTCGGAGGTGCCATAGCAATAGTTTATTATGGAATCCTACCGAGAAATCAATAGTTCTGGCAACACTGACGTTGGCGACTCTGAAGGCTTCTTCCTCCTGTCTTTTTCCCCCACCCGCCAGCGCGATGGGGTCTGCGCAGGTTTCTTTCCTTGTGGTTCCACTATAACAGCGTACCTCTCCCGATCATTTATCCTCATCCTGCCTTTCCCCGCCGATGTAGCAAGAAGAATTCCTGAAATTTCCCGCTCCAATCCTGTTAGGGAATCTCCGCCGATACCTGCTCCCCAATAAGCTCAATAGATAACGAGCCGTGGACTCCCAGGAAAGGAATTGATTTTACTCATCCCGTCCTCCCCCCCTCCCCCGCACATCCTCTCCCCCATTCTCCCGATCTTCCGTAACAAGCCTCTGTTCCCGAGACCTCAATAAAGATATTTTTGTATCATCTGCTTACGAGAAAGGAAAATTATGAAACACAAGCCGGTGACTTTTATCGTTAATTTCGTTGATTCAACAGTTCTGATTCAAAATTGAACACTTCAGCTTTCGATATTCCAGTCACTACAATTCACGGTGAATTATATTGCATGGACTGATACAGTGGGATGCATAGGTATTACAAGGTAAATTGTCTTTCGCCATTTTTATTCACTTTGCTTTACTACGTGTGTGGTCCAAGAATTGAAACAACGATAAATAAAGCAGACAAAAAAGTAAAGTGCTCCCCTGTGCTATGCACCACGCCATGAAGCCATATAGGGGGTGTGGAGTTAGGGACCCACACTTTCTTGATCACGGCCGAAGGTGGAGGTGATGTGATGTGATCAGCACCATGCCCCTGGCCGCCTTTACCTCCCACTTTTCTCCAGGTACCCACTTTATACGACGCTGGGTGGGCGCCGGAGCCGCTTGAACATGTGGAAAAAAAATCCCGGTTCTCCCCTACTGGGGATCGAACCCGGGTCTCTCGCATGGTAGTCAGACACCCCTAATGACTTTTCTTTTAGAAGAAGACCTGGCAGCTTTCCCCGCACATCAAATTCATACATGTCAATCTCTTTCAATTCTTATTTTCATCTGGACAGACGAACACAAATATCCACGTCCAAGATGAGATTCGAACCTGGGACCCATGGCGCGCTGTGTTAACCATTCCGCCACGCAGGCCGGCAACGACTGAGCTACCGTGGCTCATCATCAATGAACTCGTGTGAGGGGAAGTGAGTGCAGCTACCAGCCGTTGCAGCAGCGCGCACTACTTCCCGCCAACTCGCTTTCTCCCCTTCTCTACAGTTTGCGCGGCCTTGTTCCACAGATTCCAGGGATAGGGTATAAGCCAGGGATATTTTCGGCTTATTTCCTTGCATAAAGTGGCTCTGGGGCTCACCCAGTCTTAAATAAATGGGTACCTGTGGGGAAAAGTAGGAAGGAGCGTGGTGTTGATCACATCACCTTCAAACAAAATGGTTGATTGATTTATTTTACTTCGCTTTTCTGACACCCTTGACTAATCGCGAGGATGAAGATGAGGGATATTACGAAAATGATATAGGAACTCTCACAAAGAACACGCATGCCCAGTCCGGGATTTGAACCCTGGACAACTGAGCTAACCACTCTGCCACGGAGGTGGCACCTCCAAAATGGATACCTGGGGACAACCTTTGGGTAATGTAGACCGGAGCGTGGTGCTGATCATATCATCTTACATTGACAATACGAACTCGCACGCCTTTTCCCAGAATGCAAGACGTGAAAAGAAGAGTGATAATTAACCCCGGAATCCCATTACAAACTTGACACTAATTAAATTGGGCACTGGCAGATCTTCCGTGTCGATCTGATGCGAGCGGATGGCGGTAGGTTTAATGGCTGTTAAACGCCGGTCACAAAATTAGCAGGTGCCTCGCACGCCTCGGAAGCTTGTCCCGGTTAATCAGATAAGCAAATGAAGGTTAGATGGGGCTAATAGGAACAGCTCGAGACACACCTTAACAACCTGCATCAAAGGCGACATCTGAAAGGCAATAAGCCCGCTACTAGGATCGCTGGTGACAGCAGTTGCACATGAGTTAACGGGACGAGCCAATGCCTTCTTGTATACAAGGCCTGCGCTGGGACTTCCGGTTTGCTTCTGACGACATCATGGTAGTCATTGATCAAAACCTGTGATGTGCAGTAAACTATAAGTTTACGTTACATGTGTTGTCTACGCGTAGATTACATTGGGTTGTAGTTTACATAGACTACGTGGACAATCTAAAGTGCATTAAAATTAATTTTCAAGGGTTTCATGAAGGGAAAGTGACATTTTCAACTATACTGGTTCCTAACGAAATGAAAAGAATTCTCTTTACAACAAAATTTCTCTTCTCTTCTATTATCAACTATGGAAGAAGATAAATAGTATGCAAAAACAACAACAGATGGCAGTCGTGAGGCAAGAGTGGTCTTTTCCCCATAAAACACTAGAATATTTCCTATATTAGGTTTTTTCCTAGGTGAGAAATTGTTCGAATTTCGAAGAAAGAGTATGAAAAGTTCTCTTCACACATCAGCAACTGATACGCAGTATAATTTTGTCTTAATTCCACGGCACCCTTTGCTAAGTTATCACTTTTCACCATGTTGTTTACATAGATTACGTAATCTACGTGTATAAAATAGTCTACGTGTAGAATGTAGACTATCATTGTTGACGCGTAGACGTAAATTACTGATCACAACACAATATTGGCTCTACAGTAGCGAACGTGTGTTAAACGGGCGAAAAATTGAATGAAAGCAGTATATCTAGTGTGCGTAAAGGTGGTGTACAAATACACATTTGCCGCTGTAACAGTGGCGTGCCTAACGGCGTCTCATGGGGAGGAGGGAGGGTACCGTTACATAGAAAAATTGAAAGAATAAGTGCCACTGAGTGAACCCCCCCCCCCCCAAAGCAAAAAGTTCAATTCGTACAGTGCCCCAGAACTATATTGCTTCATGGAATTATATCAAGAATTATAGCTACACATACATAATATGTAAAATCAAGTTGATTGCAATGACAGTCAGGAAAACGACCCGCTATTAAATTACTCTTGCAGTAAATGATAAAAAAATATATCGTAGAGAGGACAAATACACTTGCTAGCCAATCTCTTTTCAAGTTCAGTATAACACGAAACGTGAGAAAATTGTCTTTGGAACAGTTAAAGCTTCAAGGTAGCTTCACACCGAAGTGAATGGCAACAAGGAACACGAACACCTCAAGTCTAAAAAAGCATTCGCTGCACCGACATGTGCAACTTAAAGTGTCGTTCCGTTACGAAAGGTTGCATCCTATTTCTGTAGGTGCGTTTCCAAATGACACGTGTCGCTTCGGTCTGTAAACTACCTCTCGGTTGTGACACGTGTCGCTTCGGTCTGTAAGTTACCTCTCGGTTATACCACATGTCGCTTCGGTTTGCAAGCTACCTATCAGTTATACCACACGTCGCCTCGGTCTGTAAGCTACCTCTCAATTATACCACGTGTCGCGTTGGTCTGTAAGCTACCTCTCAGTTATACCTCGCGTCGCTTCGATCTGTAAGTTACCTCTCAGTTATACCACGCGTCGCTTCAGTCTTGAAGCTACCTCTTAGTTATTCCACTTGCTGCTTCCAGTTATACCACGTGTCGCTTCGGTCTGTAAGTTACCTCTCAGTAATACCACGCGTCGCTTCGGTCTGTAAGCTGCCTCTCAGTTATGCCAAGTGTTGCTTCGGTCTGTAAGCTATCTCACTTATACCAAATAAGAATGTAACTTGTAAAACATGCTGCATACATGATTGTAAGCGGAGAGTTCAATTCTTTACATAAGGTCTGTATAAGTATGACCATTAATATTAACATTGCAAAACATATGTTTTACTATGAAAATACAGCGTAATCATGGGGTTCCGACTTCGATATCTGGTGAAGGCACATAGTAGTTCGGGATCCCAGTCACGATTAGACTGTGTGATAAAACAAAAAAAACTGAAAAATATAGCGGTGAGAAAATTCAAGCCAGCCTCCTGGTGGTGTAGTCAACGTAAGTCGCTACGAAGACAGAGGTCCCAGGTTCGAACCATTTCATCAGTTCATTATTCATCCTCAACGTTGCGATTATCCAAAGAGGTAGGAAAGCGACGTAAAGAAACTAACGCAAGGAGAATTCTCATTAGACCCTTAAAAATAAAATCCGTCGCGCAACAGCCCATGAAGGGCCTTGGCTTACCTACCGACTGCTGGTCTCCCTCCCACGCTTTCCTTCGTCACCTCTAAGCGTGGAGATCTGCAACCAGTATTGGAATAGCCGGGGGGTCAGCCCGACGTATCCCCAGCCGTTATAGTAGGTCTCCGTGACCGGATTACGCTCACTCACTCGGAGCTCCCCAATTTCCTCACGATGGTGGGTTGCCACCGGCCCTATACGTAGGCCGAATAAATTCCGACCAGAGCCGGATTCGAACCTACGCCGTCCCGCAGCAAACGATCTCAAGATGAGTGAACGCCTTAACCCGCTCGGCTACGGAGGACCATTAGACCCTTATTACACGCAAAAAAACATTTGTTCGTAACAAATGAGCATTTAAGCCTCCCCGATGGCGTAGTGGTAACGTCGTTGCCTTGTAATCAAAGGGTCCCGGGTTCAACACCCGGTGGATGCGCATAGTCGTTCGGATCCCACTTTAAACTGTAGGTCCAGTCCCCATTTACCTTTCTGCGCAAAAAAGTAGGCTTAATGAATAAACTCCAAGAAACTCAAATATGAAGATTAGATTTTTTTCTATTTCACTTAGGAGGTCCCAATCATGTCCAATTGCAACCGAGATACTAGTTTGCGGTTACTGTGACACGAGAGAGTAACTTTTCTTACTTGTTAATTTTCGTTACAAGCATGGACGCACGCATGATTTTTTTTTCTATGGAGGGCAAGCAAATTCTTTTTTTTTTCCACGGGCAAATTCCTCTAATAATAGCGTTGCCCCCTCAAAACACGCTACTTTAATTTGAAGTTATCATGTTCCTGCAACACCCTTGTGTTGTGATAATTAACATAAATGGTAACAGGTCGATATATCGGAGACACTTTTCTTCAAATTTACAGGAGGAACTACTTACGGAAATCAGTTTCTGTAGCATTGTCGAAGATTTCAGCCGGAAATCAATTCCTTTTGCTTCAATTTAAGCGAAAATGTAACCACGCCTTTTTTAAAACTATGGTTGCCTAACCTAACTGAACCTAACCGTGAATGGTCCGTGGGACTATCCGCGAATAGTTTTTGGGGCTATTCGTGGATGGTTATACGATCCCAAATGGTTTTTGGGGCTATGCGTGAATGGTTTTTGGGGCTATGCGTGAATGGTTTTTGGGGCTCGCACCATGACATGCGTTCCGTAACACTTCCAGAAATGGCTTATTTTAGTGTAAAAAATGTTTCTAATCGTGTGAAAACGTTAATGGCACCTTCATATATGTTACGCAATACACAATTGGTAAGTAGGAACCATACGAAACACAAAATATCCGATTTTAAAGTGTCTCCGATATAACGAACTGATACCAACATAAATTACTGCGACAGGAATCTTATAAACTTTCTCCTCACTCACAGACTAGTCAACGTACAGCCCAAACCTCTAGACTTACAGATACTTGTAAACAAAATTCCTCAACAGATGTCACTGTGTGTAGTATACATCTGAATATGGTTGTGCTGCTACATATCTACACAAACATACTAATGAGTAGGTCTATTATTCTTGCGAATGCTAATTTCTGATACCAGCTGATACTGTATTACACTAATCCTTCGAAATTATTGATCTGGATGCTAATTTCTGACACGTTTTGATATTGTTTTCACATGATTGCTTCATAATTATATGCACTCATTCGTTATACTGACAAACTGTTTTTGGCGGGTTCCCTACCTTTTCAATCTTTTTATTTAGTGTGTCTAAATGATTTGACGTTCAAGGTGACGGTTGAAACTAAATTCGTGACGTCTTGTTTCTTTTACCACTAATAGGTGACAGTTTTTGGAAATTTCGGGAGTACAAAATGTCTTAATCACGAAACGTTGGGATAATATTGTGCACACACTTGTAAAAAACATTGTAGACGTAAAAGTATAGTGTACGCAAGCCCGTAGCCAGGATTTTATTTCGGGGGGGGGGGGGGGGGCTCATCCCTAATCAGCAGAGGCGTCGCCAGAAATATTTGTAGAGGGGGACAGGCAATTAATAAAAACTTGATTAGTAGAAATAATAATGACAATAATCATTATTACCACTGTTATAATTGTCATTTTACAAGAATAACTATGTTTTTTTTTAAAAAAAAAACAATTTTAATCCAAATTTATTTTTATTATTATAATTATATAAATCGAGGGACTCTGATGATCCACCGTATGAGTGACATTATTTTTCTTACAAATTGTACAGCTAGTGTACTGGAATATATAGATATTGTATTTTGTTATTAAGTTTTTCACATTTCGTTCAAAACAGGCTTTAAAAGTTAGGGGCAAATTTTGCTCATATACTGTGTGACCTCTCACAAAGACAAACTATATATTGTGGGGGCTGTGGATCCATTTATTCTTTGGATTAATTTGTAGAATATAAAAATATAAGCTGGTTGCTCTATTGTACACTAAACTTTTTTAGCTCTAATGTTTAATTTTGCTAAGGAAGTAAAATGAATTATTTAAATGAGATATTTGTAGGATTTCGGGGGTGGGGGCTTCAGCCCCTTTAGCCCTCCCCCTGCCTACGTGCATAGTCTAGAATTGACCATAACAGAGTCCTTGACCTTACGGGCCAATCTTTGAATTGAAACCATCTTGCTACGATTCGACACGCCACGCCACGCCGGGGAACCGTGCATGAGTGTCCTGCACTGCACTTTGATCACCCAAGCGTAATATGGGGCAATTCAGAGGGTGAAAGTGAATGCCAGATGGGGGTGGGGACACGAGATTAGGGCACTTATAAACATCGCATGATTGCAACGCTGTAAAACAAGCTCTGGACGTCGAACACACACCTCTATCAACCCTTGACAATAGAGGGTTGGCTGCAAGGGTTTCACTTCCCCCGACAAAAACAACCGTTACAAATTTATCCACATGCACAACATCACGGCATAGAAACACGAGAATAAACAAACTCTTACCTCCAGTGTATAGTATACATTTTTGAAGTTGTAGTGTTTTAAACCCCCTCTTTGAAGGCGAAAACCCCGTTGGGCGGGCTGAGCTGATCAATAGGAAGCAGACGGTAAGCAAGAATCCGAACTCTGACAAATCAGTCGGTAATTCACGAAAATGCCGTCAGAGGTCAGGCGCTGACGGGGTAACGCTCCCCAAAGCGCGCCAAACCACACTGGCGGTGAGGATACGTAGCATTTATCGACGCTATGGGTTCACGATCGCCCCGTGGAATTCAGGCTCTGTTTACGGTCCGCGAATTGGGGGAGGGGGTTGAATGGTTTGGAAACGGGAGGCAGGGTGCGTCCCTCGCAGAACTGGTTCTACAAGGGTGGACAAAATAGCTGGTCGGTTCGGAAGTCATTGTCCCATGTCGACTTGCATAATGCTTTCAAAGCCCAGTACTGCAGCCAACCAGGATTGCTGGATTCGTTAGATCTTGGCCGAAACCGAGAGCGAACAAGGGCGGAAAAGCGAGGAGTTTGTTTGAAAAAAATTACAAAGATAGACCCATCCCTGCCATTCAAGGGGGCGTGGGGGCTAAATCACCAGGTCTCCACCCACAGAAAAAAGCCTTGTAAAAGTGCCACAAAATGAAAAAAATGAGATATTTGAAATGTGGTAAAGTAAAAATATATAAAAAAAAACTTTCTAGACCCGAAGGTTTATGGTTGCAGCAACACAAGCCTTCCATCTGTCCCTATCCTGGGCAAGATCAATCCAATCTTTTCCATCCTTACCGATTTCCTTTAGGTCCATCTCAACGTTATTCCTCCATCTTCGTCTTGGCCTTCCTACTGGTCTCTTACCATCAGGTTTCCCAACAAGAATCTGGCCTACTAGAACTGTAATTGTATGGGGGAGCGGGGGACCTCGCGATGATGTTAGCTCCGAGCCTCTCAACCAATGGCGTGCCTAAAGAGGGGAGAAGTTGGTGAGTGTTATAACCCCCCCCCCCTCTTTGGCCCAATATGTCTTTAAAAAAAGAATGTCAAAGGGGGGAAAATTCGCCCACGGTATCTTCCGATCCCCATTCACAGCGCAGAAGCGTTATTTTGACAAAATCCTGTTTTCCTGCTGCCTCATTCTGGGAGGAGGGATTCTAAAGTTGCGGTTAGCAGCGGTAGGCCTAATCGGCTGTTTGACAGCAAGTTTCTTCGTAGGTAAACGCGGCAACAGTTGATCACTGCCATAAAGGAGGTCCCCGTGCCGATTGTTATGCTGGTCGAGGTATAAAATGTATACGTAAGCCCCCCCCCCCGCCCCATCAAAAATCCTGGACACGCCACTGTCCTCAATACATATAAATTCTGAACAAATTAAATTTTAACTGTACCCAAGAACTAACTTAGCGTATATAAAACCACGTGATTTCTACGAAATAGTTTCTTTCCTATTTTGCTCCTCCTAGCAGTACAATTCTATATATAACATTTTCACGACTATATATAGCAGGCAGGAGCTACGCCAAATGGTGTGAGCTGTGTCACATGCCCCGTAATCTTATGCGCAAGATTCTTGCGCAGCTGTGATTCGAACCACCAATAGGATTTGTCAGAAGCCCGACCCTGTGGCCGAGTGGTTAGCACATCGCGCTGCGACGCCAAGGGTCCCGGGTTCGAATCCTGGTCGGGCTTGGTTGTTTGTGAATGTCCATTCATCAATTTCATCATTTCATCACTCATCCCCATCTTCGCAAATTAGCCAAGAGGCACAAAACGCGAAGTAAAATAAACTAAATCAATCAATCAAATCAATCAGGATTTGTCAGAAGTGATGGAGTGCTAGCTAATACCGGCTATAAGGTAATTTACTTAATACTTTACTATTGTATAATTTTACAGTGTAATATTTTACAATAAGACCCAAAGGCCTGATCACTATGTAAGATGTTGCAGGATAGCATTTTCCCTGCGAAGACGAAATATTTTTGTTTTTCTTTTTCAACGTCTGAAATTCAGAATTTATGACCAGAATGACGGGGATGCGAGAATTACCGTTTACTTACAGTGGCGGCTCCTGGTGAACCAAACTCGAAGCGCGATATTCCGTCGACAAGTAATAAGAGTTTAGATGACGAATTCCTAATTAATTAAAAACAAACGTGATAAGAAATTGAGATATTCAGTTTTATCGAATATAACGTTTTAACCGCTAATCAAAACCTGTATTTTAGTTCTGCGTGTTGTATAACCTCCTCTTCGTACAACAAAGTAACTATTCTCAACTGGGAATAATGATATGGCGAAATTTTGGTTACAAATTGAACATGCCTCGTATATTCGTGCTTCACATCTTGAGATCGAAACATGCTTTGCTCCGCCCACTCGCTTTCTCCCCTTTTCTACTGTTATGCGTGGTTTTGCTCCACAGAGTACCGAGACAAGAGTATAATTCGAAGCTTTTGCAAAATAATAATAATAATGTACTTGTACATACGTCTGCCAAAAGGACTGGGAGATATCAATTTTCATTTACCTGGAAGAAAAAAAAGAAAAATAACATGTTAGAGAAACGTGTCAACAGATTACACAACAGGATATAATAGTACAGTCACGGACACTTCTGGGTTGATTCAATGGAATCATTACAACCTAGAAATGTTCATGACTGTACATAGTGGTCTAATGATTAAAATATGAATTACCGCATATTTAAGCCCACTTTATAATCATGAGGATATCATACTGGATAATCGGGACTGGGCACATTATAAAGTGTAAAAAAATACATTTAAGCCCACTTTATAGTCATGAGGATATCATACTGGATAATCGGGACTGGATATTATAAAGTGTAAAAAAATACATTTAAGCCCACTTTATAATCATGAGGATATCATACTGGATAATCGGGACTGGGTACATTATAAAGTGTAAAAAAATACATTTAAGCCCACTTTATAGTCATGAGGATATCATACTGGATAATCGGGACTGGATATTATAAAGTGTAAAAAAATACATTTACGCCCACTTTATAGTCATGAGGATATCATACTGGATAATCGGGACTGGATATTATAAAGTGTAAAAAAATATATTTAAGCCCACTTTATAGTCATGAGGATATCATACTGGATAATCGGGACTGGGCATATTATAAAGTGTAAAAAAATACATTTACGCCCACTTTATAGTCATGAGGATATCATACTGGATAATCGGGACTGGATATTATAAAGTGTAAAAAAATACATTTACGCCCACTTTATAGTCATGAGGATATCATACTGGATAATCGGGACTGGATATTATAAAGTGTAAAAAAATACATTTAAGCCCACTTTATAGTCATGAGGATATCATACTGGATAATCGGGACTGGGCACATTATAAAGTGTAAAAAAATACATTTACGCCCACTTTATAGTCATGAGGATATCATACTGGATAATCGGGACTGGATATTATAAAGTGTAAAAAAATACATTTAAGCCCACTTTATAGTCATGAGGATATCATACTGGATAATCGGGACTGGGTACATTATAAAGTGTTTAAAAAATACAAGAAAACAACATGTAAGCCCACTTTATAGTCATGAGGATATCATACTGGATAATCGGGACTGGATATTATAAAGTGTAAAAAATACATTTACGCCCACTTTATAGTCATGAGGATATCATACTGGATAATCGGGACTGGATATTATAAAGTGTAAAAAAATATATATTTACGCCCACTTTATAGTCATGAGGATATCATACTGGATAATCGGTACTGGATATTATAAAGTGTAAAAAAATATATATTTACGCCCACTTTATAGTCGTGAGGATATCATACTGGACAATCGGCACTGGGTATATTATAAAGTGTAATCTGACGAGTTTCGAATCCAGGATCCCTTGACTACAATGCGACTGCGTTAACCACTGCCCTATCAGTGAGGTCATATCAGCGAACATTACCAAAAGGTGAAGTGGAATGTCCTGAGAACAAGAGAGACTTAAAGATCGCCTGGACAAACATAGCACGAAGTAAATATCAACGCATGGCCTCATCATCTTAAGAAATTTATGGATATGCTTTCCCTTGAAGGAAACATTATTTAGTCTCCTCGATAGCACAGTGGTAACGTCGTCGCCTTCTAATCAAGAGATTCCAGGTTCGATTTGGGTCATGGGGATTCGGAACCCGTGCATAAAGTGGACTTAAAAACAAGAAAAACTAAAATCCAAAATATTATTTAATAAAAGTTCATTGGAAACGTGGAGCAAGGCTTTAATTGTGTTATTAATACTAATCTTTATTTACAATATTTTCCACCTCGGAATTTGTGGATAATCGTGACAGAGTCTTGTAAATTGTTTGTTGACTGAACACTTCACGGGTTTTATTTATGTATTTAGTTAATACTTAATATTGTAATTGGCACGAGTGAGAGAGAGAGAGAGAGAGAGAATGAGTGTGAGTGAGTGAGAGAGAGGGGGAGGGGAGATAAAAAAGATGGAAAAAGGAAGAACAAAGAAAATAATATACCCTGTCCCAGCTGACTGTAGAGCAGGGCCGCGCATATCGGCAGAGGAGGAGAAGGAAAATCGAGTGGTGAAAGCGCAGTGTTGCCAACCGTACGGTCAAGACCTTCGTCCGTAAACTAAATGCACGGCTTGTCAAAATATTCTCTTGCAGTTTTATCCCTAATATTTCCCTAAGAAATTCTTAAACCAATCGTACGGACCTGAAGACAAGAATACAGTCCGTTTGCCACGTGCGTTCGGTATTATCCTTTTCAAAAGTTTGCAACACTGACAGAGCAAAGCAGAGAAATCGGGTAACTCCCGTCTCCCATTACGCAATCCCAGTTCTCTCACTGTTCATTGGTGGAGCCGTCTCGCGTCACTACTAGCGAAGGGACTTGTTCTCGTTCGCCTGGTCTACAGTTAGCTGGTACAGGGTATCAGGTAAGGAGAATTGGTTGAGTTGGTGTTTTAAGTTCACTTTATGGACAGCAAGGCTAATCGGGACTGGTCCTACAGTTTAAAGTGGGATCCGAACCACCATGTGCCTCCACCGGGTATCGAACACGGGACCCTTTGATTACAAGGCAACGACGCTACCACTGCGCCATCTGGGAGGCCCTATAGATAAGGAGAGAAAGAGAGAGAGAGAGAGAAATTGAAAGAAATGCAAAGAGGGAAAACAAAGTAAAGTATGGACAGAGAGAAGAGGAGTGTGTGTGTGTGTGTGTGTGTGTGTGTGTGTGAGAGAGAGAGAGAGAGAGAGAGAGAGAGAGAGAGAGAGAGAGAGAAAGAAAGAGATGGAAAGGATGGGGAAAAGAAGGAAAAAGAGAAATGTAAGGTGAGGATAACAAAAAAGGAAAATAAAGAAAAGCAGGTACAAACAGAGAAAAATAGAACAAACGGAAAGGACAGACAAAGAAGAACAGACATAAAGAGATAAAGAGATAGAAAATGGAAGAACAGGAAAGTAGAGAGAGAAAGAAGAGAAAACAAAAAAATTATACAGAAAAAAAGATGGAGGAAAACAGAGTAACAAATAAAAAGGAAAATTTAAAAGAAGAGCAAGAGAGAGCGAGACAGAAAGAGATGAATGATGAAATTGTAGAGATATTATATAACACAAAGTCTTGTTTTATATGACTGACTTACAGGCCGTAACTTACAGCAACTATTTATTAGAGGAAAATAACCAAACCCTGATTACAGCGCCTTGAATAACGTAGTGTGGAAAACGGCACAGTTCTGCGCGCTCTGGCTGGTTCCACTCGAAAATGATCCGCTAGAGGCGCTGGTGTTGAACCCGGTGCTTGGTATTCGTCTGCTTATAATAGAAGTAAATGGAGTTTTCGCTGCAACGTCTGATTCTTTTTCATGAAGCATTTCTATGAATGTGATAATTGCTATGATATTTGGTACAGTGGTCGCGAAGATATTAACAAACATTCTAGACAGTCGACCACGTCCTGTTATCGTGATACTTTCGTTAATAATACGGGGAAAAAAATACGCGTGGAATGCTCTTGGCAACTAAATTTTTGTGTATGAATTAGGTTCATTATTATTATTATCATCATCATTTCTTTTAAAGATATACACACTGAAGCATTTGTATTTTGGATATTTACTGTATCTTTTCTTCCGCTTTAAACTAATCGCGGCGATGATGAAAATGATGATTCCATGAAACGACAAGGGGAACGCCACAAAACTTTCTTAGTGCCATCGACATGAGTGTAAGGCAACTTTCAAACCAATGGGACAAGCGACACGGGATGTTCACACTTTCACTTTTTTTATAGTGACACACACTTCCAGACTGTAAAATAGCATTCATTGCACATGAGGGTCCAAACAGCAAACGACACGTTCATATGGCGTATTCGCGTGCTACTTGTTACTTCGGTCGGAAAGCTCCTTAAAGGAAGGGTGCTCAGACCGAAGCGACGCGCTACAGGGGGAGTTACCAACTAAGTGACAAACGACATGGTGCCGTCAGTCTATTGGCAAGCGTTCGCTGCTAATTGTGCCAACAACAGATAGGCGACACGAAAAATCGCACATTACAACAACAGATCTAGGCGACACGATAAGTCACACGTGTCGCTTCGTCGCTTGTTGCGTCGCTCAAACTGGGCCATTTCCTCAATAGCTTGCAACATATTGCCGTGGTTTGTTGTTCGCGCATGCGCGATGCAATGAGTGTCTTGCTTTAGGGAGATTGCTCACCAAAGCGACAAGGGCACGCGACAGTTGTCGCTTGAGGATGTCACCAACCGAACGCTGGCCTGTGCTTCCCGTCATGCCGCTACGATGTGAAATGTTGCTCTTGATGGCTCGTTTCCAAGCAACATGTGTCGCTTCGGTGTGAAAGTTGCCTTGGACCGAATGACCCGTGTCGCTTTGGTGTGAAATCCTCGTATCGTTTGTCGCGTGTCGCTTTGGTGTAAAATCTCCTTGAGGAAACGGTGCAGTCAGAACGTGTGTTCCTCGAAAGGCTGCATTGATTACGGACTGCTCGCTTCCAAGCGACACTTGTGGTTTGTCGCCTCGGTATGAAATATCTCTCAGGATACTATTTATATTCTAACAACATAGAAAAATAAAACTTTAGTACACAATCCAACACCTGACGTCCGGAATCACTTTGCGATGTTTCTTCTTGTGTTACGCATGTTACTTATTTATTAATTTTATTTTACTTTTCTTCCCAAATTAATGTCATTTCGTGACTGCAAATCACTCCACAAATATAACTGTTTCCATCAATTCACGTACCGCCTTTCAAGACAAACAAATCTACATAATATATTCCAAACACTAACAAAGCCGCATTACTTTCATAAGAAAATTAGCACCGACATTGATCGCACTGCCATCTGTGTTTCTCATCCATCTGGGGAACCAGTTTCTTGGGTCGTTTTCCACACTACGTTATTTAAGGCGCTGTACCCTGACCCCACTCCCTAAGCCCCTTCCTGTTTCCGTAAGTAGGTGCTGCCACGTGGTGACAATGGGCGAAACACGTCAAGGATAACGAAAAGATTGTGTAGGAAAGGTATCAGCAGTAACGTACAAGTATCAGGTGCTGTAGTCCGCCATGACTTGTTTTTGTGTGAATGAAAGTTTGTAAATCGGTGCACAACAGTGGGAATTTTGCTAATTAAGAGAGAGGTGGGGGCAGGGGGCATTGTCCCCGCCGACCTTGGACGGAAGTCCATTCTAGGGGAAGCAAACATTGAGGTAAAAAAACAAGACTAGGATAATCTAAGAATAGCAGGACAAATGGATACTCAAGATGGAATTAGTTTTCACGTGCTCCTTGCATTGTTCTTCCAGATGGACAAGGGCACTTGCAGGGGGCACAGAGGGGCAATTGCCCGCTTGATTTCAAATTTTATGCAAATAAAAATACATTTCGTAAAATTATCTTGCTCGCTTCGCTTGCAATCTCTGCAATTCTTATAGTCCAAGTTCAGAGCCATAGCTATGGGGCGGCACGAGCTGGCCCTGGGAGAAAAACGATCTATATGAAAAAAAAAATGTTAAAGAGAATGCCATGGCGCCCCCGTAAAATTATTTGCGCCCTATTAAATCAATTTCTCTCTTTGAAACTTAATATGAAATATTACTGAAGACACTGTAATCCAAGAAGCCATTGATCAATCAAGGAATTCCTATTTGTTTGTCAGGTGTCAAACACATGTATTTCAACATAATACAATTCACACAATATTTTGGAAAATGGTTAACGTAACCATTAGCAAACATTGTCTGTCTCCCCTTTGAAGGAAATAGAGTCCGTGGTGGACTAAGGGACCCATGTTTTAGCAAGTACAAAAAAATATATTACAATTTTTTACACAATTCATCAAAGTGTAGATAATATTAATATATAACCATTATTTTTTTAATTAATTCGATTTTTCTTCCATAACACAACACAATAGTGTTGTTAGATTCTCGTTTGATTCCTTTGTGCGTAAAAATCTTCCATACTGGAAACTAGAGGGAAACATTATGAAGCAAGGTTTATGAAGTGCTCTTCCTTAATCAGTTCTGCAGAGGCCCAAAGCTGTTGGTACATATTAATCGTCTATTAATATTATCGACCTGTAAATATCAATATATCATACCTATTCTGTTACTTCTCTCTTTTGGGGAAGGGGGCAAGTGCCTCTGTGTACCCTGCTATATGTGCCAATGCGACACAATCTATTAAAAATTTGCCCCCTCTAGGATTGACTTCGCTCCCCCTACAAAGAATTCCTGGCTGCGGGCCTGATTAATTATAAATCCATTAGGTGGAAATTATATTTAAATACTGGCTACATAACATTTTTCATATTTTAAGAGGCTTACGTCAACAATTATATGCCCAACAACGCATAAATTGTTCACGTTTTACACCTTTACGCACGGATCAGCACTGAAATTTCCCCAATTTCCCGTGAGATGTCGACTCCAGCGCCACTCCTATCGGCTGATGTTAGCGCCAGACTTCCCAGCGGAAGAAACAAGAACTACATTCCAGAAGAGGCATTTTATAACATTTTCTGAACGCTGTGGAAAAAGATTTGCATACTACACTCCTTCTTTTACAAAGTTTAAAATTTTGCAAAATGCCGCAGCAAAAAAAATCTAGTGTGTTGATAAAGTAAATAGTATTGACAAAGTGTTTCAGAGTGAATATTTCGAAGCCAGGTTTATTCGTTTTAAATTCTCGATTTATTTGCTTCATTTACAGGCTGTGTGCTACTACGTTAGGTACAGTCACAGGCAATAAAAATGAGACACCTAGATCCTGAAAAACTCGTCAAGTGGGTTGCCTAACTCTGCATCCATAAGTACACTTTAATAGCAAATTTTCATGGTAACTTTTACCATCGCCTTAAAGTTAGGCAAAACATGTAACGCCTTGGACGGAAGCGAGCATTTCAGGATCCAGGTGCCCCATTTTTTGCCGGTGAGTGTACAATAAAAACCAGCTAGTGGATGTAACGATATATTAGCGTCCGCTCAAAATCGTAGGCAATCTAGGTGGAAAAAAAATACAAGAAGGACAACAACAATGAAAAGAAAGTCGTATCAGAAGAAACTTGTAACTTTGGACAAAAGGTGGAGCCACAGCGAACCTCATTTGGTTTAAACGTACATATGACTAAGTAATGAAGATCACGGGACCACTCAATATTTTAGAAATTATTCAGAAATTAGGTGAACTGAAAATACAGAATGTTTATCAAGTTTGTCCAATTTCTGTCCGTGCAGTCAACAATTCTCTCTCTCTCTTGCAAATTCTTATCTCCTTCTTTCACCCTTTTTCTGTTGGCTCTCTTCCTCTGTAATTCTTTACAACTATCCGTTTCTCTTTTAGATACTGTCTCTTTCCGATCTACTCAGATTTCCAGTGATCACTCCTCTTTTCATGGTTCCTTCTCTTTCCCATTTTATCATTCTTTTCCCGCTTCCTTCTGAATAGAGAGAAAGAAAGCGAGAGAGAGAGAGAGGGCAAACGAAACCAAGAGAGAGGAGAGAGATAGAAATATCAGATAAGAGAAAATGATAGAAACCTCAAGACAGAGAAATAAGAGAGAGAGAGAGAGAGAGATAGAAGTACGCCAGAGAAAATGAGAGAGAGACAGAGGGGGGATTAAAGTAGAATCGGAACCAGTGTGCCTGCATTCGAAACAGGGACCCCCAATTCGTAACGAGTGTGAAGCTACTTAGGAAAAGAATAAAATATAAATAAGAACAAGCCAAGATACATGGCGTAACATAAATATAATGCTGTCAGAAATAAACTCTACTGCTGACACTGTCATTATGTTACCCATTTCAATCACATTGTAAGAACAGTTAAGGCACACTCAACTTGTGCATGTTGCTTCATATCGAGTTAAAATTATTATACATTTTCCGACTATAATACATTAAAGCCATCATGCACGCGCGTTGCCTGCCAGCAGTAGACGATTCTCACCGAACAAACCAGCCTCCTGGCCCGTGTGTTTGGTGAATCTCGTTCTTGCACGAAACGCACGGACAGCATAACGAACCTCACGAAATGCACCGAAGCACTCATGGGACGGCCAGTTATCATAACTCGTTTAACGCGTTAAACTCGTGCGACTTTCGGAACGGTCCTACAGTGTGAAAAAGTCCTAAAACAATGAATGCTATACTTGGAAGTATCAGAAACTGAAAGTCTAAATATATTATTTTCAAAAACTCAAATAACTGCACTGGCAACCGTGTAAATTACGTCAGAGGTAGGAAAAAAAGCTCCTTTGTCCTTACACCTGGACAACATATTTGCGGTGAGCAAGTAACCTTACTTTCCGACCAACTACACAACTAATAAAATTCCCAAATCGATCAGTAACAGAGATTCAAGAATTTGGTAAGGTGAAAGGTAAAGTTCCTCATGTCATGAAGACACATTTACTCCTAGAGAGATAGGTACTCATTCATTTGAGGCTTGGTGAACTCCAGAGCCGCTTTATGAGAGGATAGATCACCCACTCCGGATATCGAACCCGAGTCTCCCGCGTGGCAGTCAAACGCCCCACCGACTAGACAACCGCGGCTGAGACTGTATAATATATTTTTAAATTATCTATGGATACTGCGGAATCGTGAACCATTTTTTTTTTTTACGAAAATTTCACCACGCCTGGCAACCATGGTCTGGTTATTTTTCCTCAATTTTTTTTCTCGCCTTTTCTCTGTGTTATATATCTGCCCGTCTATCTTGGAGACGTGGCATTGAAGCCCGGGAAATTAAACCAGGGCCGGTACAATGGAGGGGGGCGGTCTAAGTGATGAAAAACTCGCCAACGTGTGACGTCACGAGGGGGAAAAAATGGAAGAATGAAGTCGTTCCGACACGAACAAGGTGCAGGCACCCTATCTCTTAAATTTCAAAGGGAATTTTCAGGGAAGCAGCAGCGGGGAAATAAATTCTCAGTTTCTCTGTGCGTAATACTCTAAACCTCCCCCCCCCCCCACGCACACATGCCTTCAGCTTTGTTGCTAAAGGGGAGACCCCTTGCTGAAGTTCAGTTGGCACGCGTAAAATTTCAAAGCTGAAGTACGATCTCATTTTACACTCTTAATTAAAAACTCAAGTTCGTCTTCGTGTACATAAGGGAGCGAGTTTCTGATCATAATTTTCCTGTTCGTTATAGAACTTCGCTGACATGGGATTTGTTTCTTTTTTTTAAAAAAAAATCTGTAATCATATACTGTACTGAACGCTAGCCCAATTGGTGGATGACCTTGGGAGTCGTTTCAATCAACCAATCGTCTTTGATGGTACCAGAACTCTGTAGCCTTCTTAAACCCGAAGGTTCATGGCTGCAGCAACACAGGCCTTCCATCTGTCCCTATCTTGAGCAAGATCTATATACTCTTTCCATCCCTACCGATTTCCTTTAGGTCCATCTCAACATTATCTCTCCATCTTCCTACTGGTCTCTTACCATCAGGTTTCCCAACAAGAATCCTCCAAACTCTTCCTTCCTCTCCCATTCGTGCCACATGCCTGCCCACCTAAGTCTTCTTGATTTAATCATTCTAATAATATCTGGACATGAATACAAATTATGTAGTTCTAAATTATGTAACCTTCTCCACTCACCTGTCTCCTCATCCCTTTTAGGTCCAAAGATTTTCCTAAGGATCTTATTTTCAAATACTCTCAATTTATGTTCCTCTTTCAATGTAAGGGACCAAGTTTCACACCCATATAATACTACACGCAAAATTACTGTTTTGTATATTTTAACTTTCAGTTTCTTAGATATTAAACGAGAAGACAAAAGTTTATGAAGAGAGAAGTAACATGCATTTCCTGAATTAAGCCTACCTTTTATTTCCTCTTTAACATCAATTTCATTTGTTAATATTACTCCTGAGTATTTGAATTTGGAAACTGGTTCAAACGAGTTGTAATCAATAATTAGATTTTGATTATTGCCTAACACTTGGTTTCGGCCTGCAAGCATATATTTAATTTTCTCCTTGTTAACTTTCAAACCTATCTCTTTAGCAGTTTTGAAAAATATTTTAGCATTATTCTTAAATGTATTTATATCATCCCCTAATAAGTCTACATCATCTGCATATGCTAACAACTGAGTCATACCATTTAATTTCAGCTGCAAAGTAAATGTTCTACGAACTGCTGTCCAGCAGCAATGTTTCCAAGTCAAATTGTCCATCCAAACTTTAATTTACTCTCGTGTACATCTTGTTGTTTCAAGGACTAGAGTTCTGTCTGTTGATGTGAAGCAGGTTATTTCAATTCGTGATCAACACATTGTGGAAAACAGACTGGCTAAAAATTGTGACGGACAATTTCCCTGCGATCAATTTTGCCACTGCGTGTACAACGGGCAAAGTATTCAGGCTCTACTAGAAACAGCGCTCCTCATGCACTTACAGAGGTTTGGCAACGTTGTGTGCCTCGGATTCTCATTTGTTTATTGCCGCGGGCAGCGTTCGGCACCTTGCGACACGAAAGAAAGCGATGACAGCCGAACACAATATAACTGATCGCTGATTCGTTGCTTTCTAGCCAACAGTTCTAAAAACAGGCTAGTATATTACAAAGTATGAAGGGTGGCTTGGCCCCAGCCTAGGTTCAATACTGAAGGAAGGAGGTGTGGTAATTGGTCGCTAAATACTGGGTGGTTCTACACACATGACAGGTCCCGCCATCTTGAAATGAGTTGTCATCTTTGATTTCGTGAAGGGTAAACTTAAAAGTCAGTTATCACAGCAACTAACAGAGCGATTTTTATGTTTTATAGCTCAAAGTAAAGCTCTTGAAACGAAATTTTAGTCTTATCCGAGTGATTTTCCTAATAAACGTATTTAGGCAAAATTAATAGTAAGAATAATTAAAGCAACAAAAAAAAGTCTAAAAATTTTCAACACCACAGTCGATTCTTACCTTGTCAATATTTATTTTTTAAAAAGTCATCAAAATGGATGGATATGTTACCAACATAACTAAGATACCGCTTTATGATATTAAAGATGGCGTTGTATTTCAAGATGGCGGACGCAAATTTCTGGCAGTCGATCCTAAAAACTGTGTACAGTCACGGACACATCTGGCTGGGTTGAAACAATCCAACTCACTCTATGAAATCGTTACAAGCCATAAATGTCCGTGACTGTACATCGCACCAAGTACTATCAATCTTGTAACCACTAGAATCCGAACTGAACCTAACAGACTGTACTGTAAATAATGTTTACAAAATAGATGATTAGGCTGAAAAAGCATTTGTATTTTCTTGTTTGTTATTGAGTGGGGACGGTTTGCAAGCAATATTAAGCGGGTCACCAGGTCAACTAACCGCTTAGGGCAACCTGTTCAGGAGGTTGGGAAATCCATCAATTCCAGGGTTGGTGAGGAAGCAGGGAATAAGGAAAGGTTTCAATTCCTTCACTTGTTCATTCTTTATGCATGTCTCGTGCTCCTTCTTTATTCTCCTCTCTCTCGCTCCTTCCTTACTCTCTCCTTTACGCTCCTTCTTTATTCTTCTCTCTCTCGCTCCGTTTTTATTCTCCTCTCTCTCTCGCTCCTTCTTTATTCTCCTTTCTCTCTCGCTCATTTTTCCTCCTCTCTCTCTCTCGCTCCTTCTTTATTCTCCTATCTCTCTCGTCTTCTTTGTTATTCTCCTCTCTCTCTCGCGCCTTTTTTATTCTCCTCTCTCTTGCTCTTTTTTATTCTCCTCTCTCTCTCGCGCCTTTTTTATTCTCCTCTCTCTCGCTCCTTCTTTATTCTCCTCTCTCTCGCTCCTTCTATATTCTCCTCTCTCTCGCTCCTTCTTTTATTCTCCTCTCTCGCTCTTTCTTTATTCTCCTCTCCCTCTCGCGCCTTTTTTATTCTCCTCTATCTCGCTCTTTCTTTATTCTACTCTTTCTTGCTACTTCTTTATTCTCCTCTCTCTCTCTCGCTCCTTCTTTATTCTCCTGTCTTTCACTCCTTCTTTATTATCCTCTCTCTCTCGCTCCTTCTTTATTCTCCTCTCTCTCGCTCCTTCTTTATTCTCCCCTCTCTTGCTCCTTCTTTATTCTCTCCTCTCTCTCGCTGCTTCCTTCCTCTCTCCATAGCTCCTTCTTTATTCTTCTTTCTCTCGCTCCTTCTTTATTCTCCTGTCTCTCGCTCCTTCTTTATTATCCTCTCTCTCTCGCTCCTTCTTTATTCTCCTCTCTCTTGCTTCTTTTTTATTCTCCTCTCTCTCTCTCGCTGCTTCCTTCCTCTCTCCATAGCTCCTTCTTTATTCTCCTGTCTCTCGCTCCTTCTTTATTATCCTCTCTCTCTCTCGCCTTTTTTATTCTCCTCTTTCTCTCTCCTTCTTTATTCTTCTCTCTCTTGCTCCTTCTTTATTCTCCTCTCTCTCTCGCGCGCCTTTTTTATTCTCCTCTCTCTCGCTCCTTCTTTATTCTCCTCTCTCTCTTGCTACTTCCTTATTCTCCTCTCTCTCTCTCGCTCCTTCCTTCCTCACTCCTTTACACTCCTTCTTTATTCTCCTGTCTCTCGCTCCTTCCTTCCTCTCACCTTAACGCTCCGTCTTTCTTTACACTCTCGATCCTTTTTCTCTCCTCTCTCTCTCTCGTTCCTGCTTTTATTCAATTCCACTTTGCAGAGAAAGTAAATGAAAATCTCATTAGGAATACAGAACAAGTTCCTTCTCTCGCCAGCTGTTTAATTTCGCTTTATTACTAGTGAGAACCTTTAAGAGTCCACGCTGAAGAATCGACGCTGTTACTTAAACTACAGCGCCTACGCTGTCTTCACCGATGGTTCGCATAATGTACAGGGTGTTCATAAATTCCCGGTAACTTAAAAAAAAAAAAACATTTACTACGACATGCTTGAACAGTACCTCCTTCCTCGGTTGGAAGAATTCCAGCCAACCATAATGTTTCAACAAGATGGGGCAGCCCCTCATTGGTCCAAGGATGTTCGAGGTCTTCTGGATAGGTATTTCCCTGGCAGGTGGATAGGCCGTGATGGACCTATTCCCTGGCCACCGCGCTCTCCTGATATCACACCCTTGGATTTCTTCTTCTGGGGATATGTCAAAGATTGCGTTTAACGCACTCCTGTTCCAGATGTAGCTACTCTTCGAAGAAGAATAAGGGAGAATATCCTGTTACTGGTGATATGCTGGGGCGTGTATGGGCATAAGTGGATTACCGCCTTGATGTTCTGAGAGCAACTAGAGGGGCGCACATTGAGGTGTATGGAATATAAACGTGGAGAGTTGTAGCTCATTTTGCAAACAACAGCATTGTTCTATTGCTTGTGGTTTCCGAGCTATATGTTAAGCCATTATGCTACATGTATTCTAATGTCTTTCGTTCGGGGAAGATTTCAAGAACAGCAGGATAAGATGAGAAACAGAGGAGAGAGAGAGAAAGAGTCGAGGCGAAAACGAGAGACCGAGACAGAGAGATAAACAGATATTGATGTTTGTGTCTACATATTCTTCCGAGAGAATGGGAAAAGGAGACAAAGAGAATATGATACAGATAGAGAGAGAGAGAGGGAATCAGGAAAGGAGAGGAAGAATCGGAAAAGTAATGAAAGAAGCGAAAAGGAAAAGAGCCTGCAGAAGAGAGGGAGATATCCTGGAAATAGAGAAAGAATCTGGACAAGAAAAAGAACCGAGAAAAGATCAGAGAAGGGAATGAAACGGGAAAACAGAGAGATAATCGGAGAGAAGGAACTTCCAATCGGAGAAGAGGGACAACCGGAAAAAGAGAGAGATAATCTGGAATAGAGAAAGAAACGGAAAAAGAGAGAGAGATAATCGAGAATAGAGAAAGAAACGGAAAAAGAGAGAGATAATCGGGAATAGAGAAAGAAACGGAAAAAGAGAGAGATAATCGAGAATAGAGAAAGAAACGGAAAAAGCGAGAGAGATAATCGAGAATAGAGAAAGAAACGGAAAAAGAGAGAGATAATCGGGAATAGAGAAAGAAACGGAAAAAGAGAGAGATAATCGGGAATAGAGAAAGAAACGGAAAAAGAGAGAGAGATAATCGAGAATAGAGAAAGAAACGGAAAAAGAGAGAGATAATCTGGAATAGAGAAAGAAACGGAAAAAGAGAGAGAGATAATCGAGAATAGAGAAAGAAACGGAAAAAGAGAGAGATAATCGGGAATAGAGAAAGAAACGGAAAAAGAGAGAGATAATCGAGAATAGAGAAAGAAACGGAAAAAGCGAGAGAGATAATCGAGAATAGAGAAAGAAACGGAAAAAGAGAGAGATAATCGGGAATAGAGAAAGAAACGGAAAAAGAGAGAGATAATCGGGAATAGAGAAAGAAACGGAAAAAGAGAGAGAGATAATCGAGAATAGAGAAAGAAACGGAAAAAGAGAGAGATAATCGGGAATAGAGAAAGAAACGGAAAAAGAGAGAGATAATCGGAATAGAGAAAAAAGGAAAAAGAGAGAGATAATCGGGAATAGAGAAAGAAACTGAAAAAGAGAGAGATAATCGAGAATAGAGAAAGAAACGGAAAAGAGAGATAATCGGGAATAGAGAAAGAAACGGAAAAAGAGAGAGATAATCGGGAATAGAGAAAGAAACGGAAAAAGAGAGAGATGATCGAGAATAGAGAAAGAAACGGAAAAAGCGAGATAATCGGGAATAGAGAAAGAAACGGAAAAAGAGAGAGATAATCGGAATAGGGAAAAAAAGGAAAAAGAGAGATAATCGGGAATAGAGAAATAAACGGAAAAACAGGGAGATAATAGGAGAAGAGAAAGAACCGGAAAAGAGAGATAGTTGGAGAAGAAGAAGAACCAGGAAAACGCGGAGATAATTGGAGAAGAGGAGGAACCTGAAAAGAGAGAGATAGTTGGAGAAGAAGAAGAACCAGGAAAACGCGGAGATTGTTGGAGAAGAAGAAGAACCAAGAAAACACGGAGTTAATTGGACAAGAGGAGGAACCGGAAAAGAGGGAGATAATCTGATAAGAAGAAGAACCTGAAAAAGAGAGAGAGATAATGGGGAATAGAGGAAGAACCGGGAGAGATAATGCGGAAGGAAGTTAATAAGGAATAGACAGATAATCGAGAAGAGAGATAATCGTAATAGATAATGTACCTGGAAAAGGAAGATTGATTGAGTTGATGTTTAAAGTTCACTTTATGCACATAAAGGCTAATCATTACAGTTTAAAGTGGATCCGAATCACTATGTGCGTCCACCGGGTATCGAACCTAGGACCCCTTGATTACAAGGCAACGACGCTACCACTGCGCCATCGGGGAGGCCTAAAAGGCCTATAGACGGGAGAAAGAGATACTCAGGGAAGAGAAAGAACCGGGAAAGATAGGTATCGGGAAGCGTATTTACAAGCCCTATAGTGCTGCAGAACCAGAGGTATATAACACTTTCTTATTGGCTGTGTGAACCGGAAGTGTTTATGTTCCGTGTCCATTGTTCCTTGTTTCTTCATTTACAGCAAAAGTATGGAAAAATTAGACTTGTGATTATATAGTAATAAAATTTGTAAACAGATTGTCGAAATTATGTTAAGAAATATACGTTTATATAAAATATGTTTAAAATGCTATACGTTAGATATATTTAATTTTCTCAATAATCATTCGTAGTTTGGTAGTTATAATGTTTGCACTGATGTGACTTTAAGAAGAGCTCTGATTTCTGTCTTCTAAAACATTAATTTAAATAATTTTGCTAAAAAATGAGCCTTATTGTAAATGGGTTTCTTATCTTATTGGGATGGATATCTGAATTCTACACTGTTAATTTCAACCCTGCCATCTAGCGTTAACTTGAAGAAACGCTGCATTAACTTCCGGAATGGCAGCCAATCAGTAGCCAAATATCACTGGAGGTTCTGCAGTTCTATACGGTTTGTAAATACGCTATCGGGAAAACAGATAAATCGTTAAAAGAGAGAGAGATAAGAGAAAATGAACCAATAAGGGAAAGAGAGAGATAATCTGGAAAACAGAGTGGAAACAGAGGCAGCACCGAAAAGTGAAACTGATATTTGTAAGGATTACACAGAGAGAGAGAGAGAGAGATATGAAAAAAAAATTGAGGTGAGGGAGGGCGAGATGGGGATGGGAGAAGTGGAGAGAAAGAAACAGATGAAAATATGCCATCATTACAGAATTCCCGTTAATTAAGAAAAGTCTGCCACTGGAATCTTCCTTTAATTAAACAACAATTATCACCGCATGGAAAGAGCACGACAGAACCATAAGACGAACCTATACATTTCTGAAACGATCTACCTGTAACGGATGTAGCTTTCCTTTCCTCCACAGACCACCATGCAACGGTAAACAGTTAAGAATTGAAGCGTATAAGCAAAGGAAACGAGGGGCAAAAGCCTAAACAGAAAATTAATGAATATAAAGATGTTACGTGCAATATTCCTTGCAGTGTCATGTTTGAAGTTGCTGTTTGGAATCTAATCAAGACATAGGCAAATAAGCAACGTTGTTATTGTACAGTCACGTGCAATAAAACCGAGACATTGTATCCTGAAACAATCGCTTCACTGCAATGCGTCATGTGTGAGTGATGTCTGAGGCAAGCGGCGCGCCGAACGCAGGCTTGTGAGTCCAGTCATGTCGCTGCGGTGTGAAAGGTTGCTGTTGATTGGCTCGTTCCTCAACGACATCTGTCGCTTCGCTCTCTCTAAGGGAGGTTTCAGACCGAAAGACAAGAGGCAGCCGACACGCGACAGCAACCATTCACCGCGCATGCGGGAACAACAGACCGAGGCGACACGATACGCATCACTGAAAAAACGGGCCAGTTAGAGCGATATGTGCAGCTTGCCCTGTCGCTTCGGTTCCAAGTGACACGTGTCGGTTTAGTCTGAAATCTCCCTATAAGACTGTACTCAATGGGCGAGCGCGGGAAATGTCAGAACGACATGATGCTCCCTCAGTGAGATTTCACACGCAAGCGACACGTGTCGATTAAGGATTCCAGCAATCAAACGCAGGCTTGTGCAGCCTGTCGTTCCGTTACGGCGTGAAACTTTGCTTTTAATTGGCTCGTTCCCAAGCAACATGTGGCGCGCGTCGCTTCAGTCTGAGAACTCCCTAAGGGCATAAAAATGGGTTTCTATGACAAAGGTCCTAAGAATGAATAAATAAATCTATTTAGCCACTACTGATCAAGCCATCCTTAAAAACATAGAGAATAACAAATAAAACCAAAATTGATACAAAATTTTTAAAGTCACCCTATATGTGTGTGTGTTCCGGGTATAAGCTTTAACTTTGGAGCCTGCGGCCAAAAAAGCACCAAAAAGAGTTTCTGTTCCCTCTCTCTCTCTCTCTCTCTCTCTCTCTCTCTCTCTCTCTCTCTCTCTCTCTCTCTCTGTGTCTCTCTCCATCCGTTCTCGGTTCCCGCCAAACACTAATAAAAGGTTATCGAGAAGAACAGGAAGACAAAGCGGCGGGGGCAATGAAAAAGAACCGCTGCCGAAAATGAGATCGAGAGAGATTTCTGGGATTGATGAGATGCCCCCGGCTGGAGAGAGGAGTCCAGCATCCCTACCAGTTGGCTCGGATAAGGCAACGGTCCGCCTGCTCCCTTCCCTTTCAATATCTCCGATCCGAAATCACTCCTCGCGAAGAAAGAAGATACGGAAGGCCCTCGGCAGTTCTTGATTTCCGGATGGTCGCTCGGGAGCCCCACCACACCACTTTCTCTCTTTTGGAGAAGCCTCTTAAATAACTTCTTCAAGTTCCCACATCCCCTGTTCTCCTAAGGGCTGTGCATGAGATTTGGTGCAAAATATATTGGTACGTTTAATCAGTAAAAGATGGGGATAAGTATAGTTGACGGTTTACTTGGTTAACGTGTAAGATCTGAAGCGAGATGCCGCCACACTCAACCTTCAGCTGTCATTCTGCTTGTCTACTCCACGTGGTGAAGTCCTTGAGCCAATGGGCGCAGCTGTCATTACGCTCGTCTAGTCCACGTGGAGTCTCAACCGTGCGGTGAATGTATTGTTGAAGCTGGTGGGCGTGCTCCGTCGACTTCAAAGCCAGGCGCTCGTTAACCTAGCTAACGCGTCGACTATACCATTATACGAGGCGTCGTGTCTGTCTGCCTACGCGTGTCAGCTATCGACATCTGAAACTAACAATGCCAGGGATTGTGCTGGCTCGTCTGGGAGTCTGCTTGCCTAGAATATCATGAGACTATTCTCTTTCGCTCGCTCGCTCGCGTATACAATTGAATATCATTTTAATGTGACAATAATCATAGACACGAATTGTAAAATATCCGTTCTGGCAGTTGCAGCCCACAATCACGTTTCATTTTCTTATAATCCTGTATTGGTAAAATAGACTAAACTACATTTTAACTTGGAGATAATCAGTGGCGTCGATTGGATTCCAAAACAAGGGGGGGCAAGATGTCAAAACGGGGGAGTGGGGCAAGGGCTGTTTACTTTCCCTTGGTACATAAGGTTTAGCATAGTTCGGAGCAAAAGTAGTGAAACGTGGGAAGGCAATTGCCCCCCCCCCCCCCCCATGTCCCAATAATCGCCGCTCACTGCGTCTTACACTTCACGATCCATATTGGAGGGCCTACAACCACAGTAAAATTACGGTTACTACTAGGCTTCGAGTGTATGCCGCTCGTTTTGCCCGTTCGAGCGTTATTCGCTCGAGCGAAGAAGCTCTCAATTCCATACGCTATCTAGCGTCGTCCATGCGAACTATTTGGCGCTCGAGCGAAACCCTCTCGCTGCAACACTCTATTGGTTAAGGCGAAGAGGGACAATTACGCACCAGGCATGCATTTATTCCAATATCGTCGGAATGAGCAATGCTACTAAAAAGATCTCCGGCAGGAATGAAGAGTATGAATTTCTCCCCATGTGGCAAGTGGAAGCGGTTTCCTAAGTTGATTATTAAGCCTTATACGATTTTTGAAAAATATGATGAATTAGTATTTACCGAATCCCATGTATTCCTTATGGGACATCAACTTCAACTTCAAGTTACGGCTCATCAAATGGGAGTTTCGACTTTTCCTACTGCTATGACATAGTTCTACGTGTCCTTTTTCCGTCCATGTACTTTTCTACGTCATCGGATGTTTGATATTCCCGAGAGAACGAATAAAATAATGGTCCCATAAGCCTAGTGCATTTCTCCTTGCCTCCTACGGCCATCCTGGCAGTGTTGCCAAACCTGATGTGCATAATAGAGCTAAATTTCACCATTAATATAGCTAAAGAGGACTTTCAAGGAGCTAGATTAACGAAGGCTGCATAAAGTGCCTACTAGGGTAATTTCTAATTGTCAGAGGGGTGGGGGTTCTGCTATTACCGTTAGCTTTAAAGTGATGGCAATTTATTCTTTCTTAGTTTTCACCGCCTAGATTTGGCGGCATCACCCATCTCAATAATCCATTGACACTCATATGAAATCAAAAATAAAGGATTCCCGGATAATAATATTGTCATCTTCACCTTAGCCAGAGAGCTACATATAAAAATACCTGGGGAGGAAAGAGGGGGTGGGTGACGCAGCCTATATATGAATATCACGTCACGTGCAAAATGTACACTCATGGCAAAGGTTGGTGGTCTTTATGGGCCGGAGCCAGTGGTGGCACCATTGTGGGGCAGAGGGCGGGTGCCACAGTTCACAGTCAAACGAGTGCACGAAAGAGCCAGATCTGACTTCAAAAGAGCGAAGTTGGCAACAGTGATCAGCAGCTGTCCCAGCGAGAAAGACCAAGGGGAAATTGTCCCTCCTCGCCTTAACTCTTATCTCGTTATCGATCTCGTATCGAGTTGCAAAATCCTCCTCGTTCTGGGTTTGGTCTCGAGTTGTAGAATCTTGTCTTGTTCTCGGTATTGTATCGATAGAATTCATGCAAAATGTAAAGAAATATGTGCAAATCTAATAACACGTGTAATATATCTCCACTATGAAAACCTCACTGTGATCATGTGGTTCTGAGTTCGATTCCCAGTCGAGTAAAAATTGCAGTATCTTAACTATCGCTTTAAACAGTAGATCCATTCCAAATTAATATACTGGAACACAAAGCTTTATAAGTTTTATAGAAGGTAGAAAAATTAACAACGTTTCCTTTTATTGACGTGAATACAACTGGAGTGATTTTAACACGACTGTTTTACTCATAAGATTTAAAAAAATAGCACCTTGTCACAAAATTTCTTCTGGTCAATAGAACATTTCTAAAAAATAACACTAAAAATTAATATCTCAATTGAACCAAAAACAACCCAATAAAATAAAAGTGCTCATTTCTCAAAAATATCTTCTTAGCAACATTGGAAAACGCTTAATGTCTACTGATTTCGAGTGTACATTTACATTCCATTTACTAGTGCCATCTATTAGAAAGAAAGCAGTTCAGAAGCTTCTTTTGGAAATTCAGGCGTTATGTGGCAAGCAGGCAGCAACCCCATCGACGCTTGTTAGTTGTTCAGTGCCAGTTTCAACTATAAAAGTATTTTATGCAAATATTCAGAAGGATTTAGCTAAAATTTGGCTAGGAAGAGGACACTTGAATTTACTTTGTTTGTCCGATGAGTGTACTCGAGGATATGGTCTTTGTCGCGCATGTTTCATCTACCGCCATGGAGGAAGTGTACAGGGAAGGTCTGGGGAATAAGGTGGCCATTCCATTTTGCTGACACTTTATGGTCACCCTATACATGTCACCCTACGCTTGTGTGTAAGACGAAAACAAAAAGAGCAAAACAAGAAAGTACAGGGTGGACACGAATTAAGCGGACACCTTTTTTCACCAATTACGTTTAACAATGAGAACATATTTATAAATAGTAACTTAGACACCACAATGACAATTTGATCTGTTTTCCACATAATTATCAATTTGAGCTCAATTTAAATCAATACGAGATTTCCTTCTATCTGTTCGCGGCTTCTTGCCACATTCTTAAGGTCTGAAACACTTCCGGTTGCATCAAATAACATGTTGATTCTTGAGATAGCGTCACTTTTAAGTGCTAGAGATCCACATTCCTGCAGCATTCGTCACTGAACTTCAGCTATACACGTTATTGGTAACGGAAAGTACACGCACACATTTGACACGCTGCTCAATGACTTAGGCGACTTGCTGTAATAATAAGAAACATCCACTTGTTCCGCAATGTCGGTTAGATTTTAAATACATGTAAAGAAAGATAGAAAGGAAAGGAAAATACTAGCTCAATTAACATAAGAGAGAGCAATGAAAGGTGACCCTTAATTTGTGACCACCCTGACAATACTTTTCCCACAAATGATGCAAAAGATCTACGGAAATCTTCCATCGACTATGCAAAACTGTAGGTAATTTGAAACTATAGGTAATTTGCAGCATGGCTACAAAACAAACCTTTTTACATGCTTGAAAGAGCATTCCATCTCAACGCACAATCGAAGATAGGTACCGTAAGTTTCAAAGAGCAAAGATCAAAGATCAAGCGCCATCTATTTCTTTCCCAGAGAAAGAGAAAAGGTCAGTTGACAGAGGAGACGAATAAAGAGTTTCATTATCAGAAACGGCTGAGGGGGGGGGGGGGGAAGGGGCTAATGAATTCAGGTCCTTCCTTAATCGCTAATAGAGGAAAGTAAATCTGAATGTGATTTTTGTCTGTAAGCAAAGGCAGCTGCGTAATTGTGCTAATTTCATTTCTTTTTCCACTGTGAAGAATCCGCAAAAAAAAAAGTTGCGAGTCCTTACAGGATTCTTTTATTCACCAAAATGGCTCATTTCATTACAGGCTAACAAAGCAGAGGCGACTAAACATACAGGTAGCATTGGAATACCTTTGTTTCTTTCCCGCCAGAAACTGCTGACGTAATGGCGCCCACGTGGCTCAAGCAGCGAATCAGCTTCAATGACGCGTTGATGAAGCGTTTTCAGATTGACTCGTCCGCTGGTCCAATCACTGGTGGTCTACAAGTAGGGTTTGGCGGGAAATAAGCGCTTTGTGTATGTATAGTGCGAAAATAGAACACTTAGTATATAAAAAGAGGCATGTAGGTGATCAAATAAATTAAGACAATGGTTCAAACTATAGAAGTCCGCACCTGGATCTTGAAATAACCGGGCCCTGGTACCGGATTTTCGGTTCTGCTAACGAATCTGGAAACGGGTGGCCTGGACCGAAATTTTTTGTCCATTCTTAGTTCAAACTTACATAAAAGGACAGAGAGGTAATGTCTACAAATATTGGAAACAAAATGTGAAAAATTCACAAAAATGGAAAGAAAATTAATTCTATTACTGACGGAACACTAGATAACGGTTGACGATTCATGAACGTTCATACCAAATGAATCTTGAACTTTAGTTTTTTTTTTCACAGATTCCCCAGAAACCTTAAATTAAGCAAAAATAACTTGAAGAGGAAATGCGATAAAAGACTAATATAAAATACAAAGTTTTAAACGAAACAACATACTAATGCAAGATGAAGGAATCTAAAAACGAAATGTGAATTTTAAAATGTACAAAGTACAAGAGAAATGGCAAGAACATAAAAAGATGAAAATGTGAAGAACTAAAGAAAAACAAGAGAACATATACAGAATACTGCAAATCATGAATAAATAAAACACGAAGCATTGAAACGACATAATTGGATAGCAGAAAGTGCGAATAAACAAGGAAGTTTGGAAAATTTGTAGAAGTAGCTGGTGGAACTAGGACAGTAAATCTAGAAGGGATAATAAACTGGAAGAAATTAATGGATAGAAAGATATGTGATGCACGTTCTAGATTCATTTGCAAGAGTCAAGAAGCAAGGAGACGCACGTGTAAAACAGGAGGAAGGGCTAGGCGTAATGGAAGATAATCCCGCTTCAAAATTGCCTATAAATTTTGAACGAGACATTATCAAGCCACAACCTCTGGTCTACCTCCAGAGCGGTGAAAATTCGATGGGAAGGTTCGAAGAAGAGGATTATTACGTTACGCATTCTATATGAAGCAGCGTTAAAATGTGTACGCAAAATACGTCTTCCTTTCCCAAGAATAATACTTTCCCTATCTCTTTTGAGCCATGCACAGTTTCTTATTATAGTCTGCGAGGTGGAACCTTTGTTTAATTCCCGCCAGAAATTGATGACGTAATAGCCTGCATGTGAATCGAGCAGCCAATCGGCTTCAACGACGCTTTGTCAGATTGGGTCTTTAGCTGGTCCAATCATTGGCGGACAAGGAGTTTTGGCGGGGAAAAGGTGCTACATTTAAGCCAACGTACAGCACCACATACAAGGGTGCTCACAGGGAGGGGTCAGGGGGGCTTACAGGTCGTAAGTTACAGCAACTATTGTTATTATTATTTGAAATAGGGTTATATTTAAGCTTAGTCTATTTTACAACTATAAAAAACAGCTTTTTGTCAGTTATCCAAATTGTATATAGATATAGGCTACAGAATATGGAAATTACAAATGTATGTATTAAAAAAATAGTAGTAATAGTAATAATAATAACAAAAATAATAGCAACACTAAAAACCGTAGTAAAATAATAATAATAATATAAAGTTTAAATGACCCTGCCCCCCCCCCGAGAAAAATCCTGCGGGTGCGCTTGACCACATATACTGACCCTGGCATTAACCTGTGACTTCACTAGATAAATATGGGAAGAAATTCCAAAACGAAATGAAATCCTAAGCCCGAATTTTCATTGTTTTCCTGAATGAAAGATGGCGCCAATTGAAGATTAAGATAAATACGTCCGACAACATTAAAACCGTGAGTTTATCTGATTCTACTTTCGCCTTCAATGAAATCTGTTTCAATTAATTAATCAAAACTTAACAAACGAAACCACATTCCTACATATGTAATTCTTATTTTTATGTTTTCAAATGAATACACATACATTTTAAATTTTTACTTCCATTTCCAGCATTGCTCCAAAAATATGAACGTTAGTATATACGGTTCAATGATCATAGCTTTATGAGAATAAAAGACAGGGAAAAACTAGAATCCTAAAGCATACAAACGTGAACATGTAAAGAGGGGAAGGGAGCATGATGTATTTGGTTTATACGGTTCAATCACTTTGTGTGTTTGCAGCAATGTGCATAAACTTTTCTACTGATAGAACAGGGCACTAGGTCATTTCAGTAAATTAATTCCACTTTCATCCAAATGTTGTTACTTCCAATTACTTACCCTGTTGAAAATACTATATTCTCTGTTCGTTTAATAACAAATTTAACTAATAAAATGTATACCTCACATTTGAACAAGAGTTTTCTTCTCTTCATGAAAAAATATAAATATGCTGACCAAGGCAGTAATTTATTTTATTAAAAACATAAACTAAACGTCAAGTTTCAACCTTCTAGCAAGGTCTTCATCAGACTCTGTATCAAGTATTGGGTTGGTGCGAATGAAATGTCCGGCCCAGGTGCGTCATTGCCAAAGGCCAAAAAAATCAAAACTACAATACCTGGTTAATCAAAATTGTCGCCGTCTGCGGCCACACACTTTTGTCATCGCTCAGCCAACAATTGGATTCCATGGCGAAAGAAGTCTGGAGTCTGCGACGCAAAGATCTCCTCAACGGCATGTTGCACCGCCCGATCATCAGCGAAGGTCTTCCCTGTTAGGAAGTGATCGAGATGCCGGAAGTGATGGTAGTCAATGGGAGAGAGGTCGGGAGAATATGCTGGATGAGGAAGGGTTTCATATTGCAACTCATGGAGAGCTTGCACCGTCCTTTGTGCGACATGTGGCCGAGCATTGTCGTGCAACACGAGAACACCATGTCTGTGGACCATTGCTGGATGCTTGTGGAGAAGTTTGTGGTGCATTTCATGGAGTTTAGCACTGTAACAATTTGCATTGATGGTTTCACCTCGCCTGAGAAAGACATGATGGATCACACCCACCATAGACCACCATACCTGCAACAACACCTTCCGTGGGTGGAGAGGTGGTTTCGGAAATCGCCCTGGACGTTGATCACGATCCAACCATTGTCCTGATCGTTTATGATTGTCATAGCAGATTCATTTTTCATCTGAAGTGACAATCCGATGCAGGAAACCATCCCAGTTATTCCTTACACTCAGAGAACTGCACACCTCCAGACGGCGAGTCTTGTTGATCGGTGTCAAATCATGGGGTAGAGTGCCACACACGTAAATTTGCCGTTGCGTAGAAACGAATTTTGGTTTCGTCTCCCTCTCTCTTAGCATCATGTGTTCTACCCTGCTCGAAAACCTTCGCTATTGTTGCCACATTGTCATTCCATTCCTGGACACACTCGCGCAAACATCATTGAAAACAATTGAATAGCGCCCCAGCTCGCGGTTCCCACCGTTCGGTAGGGACGCTAATGTGGCAATATAGCACGGCGTAGTGCTTGCTTCTTTTATGCAGTGCATGTTCATTGGCTAGCTAGTAACTAGTGTTGCCAACTGTAATAATGAAGCACTATTTCTGTCACGGAAGGGGAAAAGACAGGTAAAGTGGCGGTGAGTTTTGTTGGATTGGAAGCACCATATTTTTATTTTATACTAAGTATTTGACCGGTTTGACGTTGTGTGCGTGTATTGCGTGTGTGTATGTAAAAGTGTGTGTTTGCTAATGAACGTTAAATTCCATAATGCCTCCAGTTCTGTCGAAGTTGAAATCAAAAACCTTGCATAGCCAAGCTCGGGAAATTCAAAGCAACGTGCACGAGTTCATGAAGGAGGAAGCCAGTCATGGTGTTAGCATCTCAATAAAGCATTTTGGCAAGAGAGCAGAGAACAGCTTCAACAAATTGTTCATATTTCATAATTTTGGAATTATTCAAAATAAATAAATTATGTGGCTCCAACATCATTTCAACTCTGGCTCCGGCACGTGTTCTTGTAGAAATTGCATAGAGGAGGCTGTCATTTTTGCTGCTTAATGCGATACATATTGTATTCTGTGTTAAAATTGCCATGCTTTGATGGGTGACCAAGTTCATAGCAGGGCCGGCGGAAGGGGAGGGCGAACCGTCCCATCGCCCAGAGCGGCAAAATTTGAAGAGAAGAAAAAAATAAGCCTATTGAAAACTGTGATCGAGCGAGATATTCTTTTGCGCTGAATAGTATTGGAATAGCATAAGAAGTCTCATTATTTATTTTATATTTTGATGTTTTAGTTAGGAATATATTGATTTTCAATTTTCCGTTGCTGCGTAATGACCGGGGGGGGGGGGGTCGAAATAGAGCGGCATCTGCCGCCACCTCCCAGGGAGGCAAAATGACTAGCGCCTAGTGGCAGTATATATACTTGTTATTGTTGTGGAAGCCGGCATCGTTTGTAAATGTACAACAAAGGCAACCGACTGTCGCCGATCTCAGAGAGGAAATAATAATACTGCTTCAGGAGGAGTGTTATGGTGCAATTGTAGCGGTTTAACACGTTGGCATGTTATTATCTGCCGTTGCAGTTCCATACCAGTGTATACGGGTTTTGGGAGTGAAAAGTTGGAACGCCACCAGTGCATTAATGCAATGAAAAATAATATATATTTTTTTTTTATTTTGTTTGAAATCACTCAAATAAGGAATCGTATGAAGAAGTCTTCTTTGCAGCATTTTTGGTAATTTTACTTATGTGTTAGTTCATATTTTGCGAATTTTTAGTCCATATGTATGTAGCTACATACAAAGCCACTTGTTAGTACATATTAATCCTAGTCCTGGTATAATGCATGACGTTTAAAACTCAACGTTAGATAGACCTGAATTCTCTAATTTTATTGTTGTACGTAACAGCTGTGCATCGGCGCACTGCAGCGATTTTTCTATCTGCTCCATTAGCAACACTGCTTCTTTAGTTGTTTCGCGCATGGCACGGCAGAATTATCTGCGCTGGACTCTACCCATGAGTCCAACTTTTTCACTTTACTGATCGCAGGAAGCCGCCGAACGACAGTGGTATGGTGTATGCCTAACTCGTCTGCAATGGCACGAACACTTTTCCGAGGGTCCGCTTCCACGGCGTTCCTGAGGAGCTCATCCGAACATGATGTTGGTCGATGGCTACTGGATTCATTTTGTAATGCTGTGTCACCGGAACGAAATTTGACAAACCAGCGGCGAATGGTGCGTTCATTTACCATTCCTGGCCCAAATGCACTGTTAGTGTTTTTGGCGGCTTGATGAGCAGAATGTCCCAGTTTGAATTCGTAAAGACAAATAACTCGCAATTGTGTGTTCTCCATGGTGCACTTTCAGACGACCCTGTTCAGCAACAAACTGCATCCTGACTGTCTGGGTGCTCCAGCCTGTTTGCTGGACGTATACGGAGTTTATGACGTTAGACCTGTAACCTCAGTCAATCCCTGTGTTGTGTTGTTGAGGTGAGTTTCCCACCAGACGTCAAAGCGGACATTTCATTCGCACCAACCCAATACAAAAGTGATTCCTGAAGACCTTGCTAGAAGGTTGAAACTTTACGTTTAGTTTATGTTTTTAATAAAATAAATTACTGCCTTGGTCAGCATATTTATATTTTTTCATAATAATGGAAACAAGGCTTAATGGTGTTATTCTTCTCTTCAGCATTATATTCATGGCCATCAGCAGGAATTTTCCCAGGGAGAGGAACAAGGGATATTCCCCCCATAATGGCGACACCCTCACAAAAACACTCCTTCAATTTGAAGTCATCATGTTTCTGCAAGGCCCTTCTAATAATTAACATATTTACTGTGACTTAAACAAAATTATCTGTGTGAAATATATAATTTTAGATTGACATTCAATTTCCAAGGGGAAGGGGCGTGGTCCCCTCGCCCCACCTTCTGGACGTCTATGGTTACTATATTTATAAATAAAACCTGCTTCCTATGTGTTTTTTAAGTAGGGGCAATTAGAGAGTTCACAAACCTCATTTGGGGCTCGAATCATCATGTGGGGCTCAGTGTTGCCAACTCACCCCACGAAAATTTCACCAACTGATATTTTGAAGCTTTTTATGATGTATTTGAGGGCAGAGTTGGCAACACTGTGGGCCCTTACTGTAGCTTTTCATGTCTGGCAACACTGCCGTAGACAGTTGGTAACACTGTGGGCCCACTGTAGTCTTTTATGAGGGGTCCTGCCCTGTTTACATCTGGCAACACTGCCGTATGACAGTTGGCAACACTGTGGGCCCACTGTAGCCTTTTATGAGGGGTCTATTGCCCTGTTTATATCTGGCAACACTACCGTAGATTTTCTGACAGTGTTGCCAACCTACTGGGTTCACTGTAAACTTTCATAAAAGGACCTGAGGGGCCCATGTACTTTTTATGTCTGGCAACACTGTTGGGGGCACAGAGTTGGCGACACTGTGGGCCCTTACTGTAGCTTTTTATGAGGGAGGTCTATTGCCCTCTGTTTACATTTGCCTACCCACTCTACAAAAATTCCACTATATGATCTTTCACAGGCTAAGCTAACCTACAAATAGGAATTGGCAGCACTGACTTATAAACCCACTGGGTTCTCTTGGCATGTTTTTTCATGATGTGTTGCTAGGCTATTGAGCATCTTGGCGTATACAATGTATATATTTTGAGAGGGGGGTTATGGTTTTTTATGCTGTACGAATACTGGAAGCTTGACAGTGACAACCAACAGAGTAGGTAAACCTACATCCAGGAACTGGCAACACTAGTTTCTGACAGTGAATTTGAAATAAAATATTAAACAAAATACAAGAATAAGTACTGTGAGTACAAATAGTACCAGTGTTATGCCCCCAACTCCAACTGGGCAACTGGGGGGAAATAATTGTACAACAATTTGTACCTAATTGTACAATACTTGTACCTAATTGTACAACTTAGGCCGTGTCCGGATTGGCAAGCGCTCCGTACTGTTCTCTCCTGTTGTTCTCGAGTGCCGTCGAAGTCACGTGCAAGTCGTCCCAATCTACATGCCCCCTTGTAGTACGGCTGTCACTTTTCCCGCCAGGTGTCAGCCCGAACTTCACCCACAGTGCTCTGGGGCGCAGGCGCACCGCACGGAAGCAGAAGGTAGACGCCAAACAAACGTCACAATGATTTTCACCTATTTACTAGTTATATTAAAAATGTAACGTGCTACTTCATCATTTACAATTTTTCTACATTCAGTATTATCGATAAACTGTTAAAGTATCATTGAGTTTTACATCGTCTAATCAGTAAATGTTGTCTGTACAAAGTGAAAGTAAGAATATGGCTGCCAAGCGCAGGGTCACGGCGAGTTCAAGCGTGCATCTGTCGCGCCTCTCTGCTCTCCCCTCCAACTCCACGTTTGCCGCGAATTCGGACAACAATGAAAGCACGTGTTTTTATGTTCTCGTAATACTAACCTTGCTCCACTGATTTTAAATTGCTTCCATCCGCTTTTTTTTTTCCTGTGTTATTTCCGTATGCACGCAACATTCGCTTTCAATTCAACCTGTGAGCTGTATAATGAAACACAGGAGTGTTAGTATAGCAGGCTTCGAATTTACAATTTATTAAATTAAACAATAATTTATGTAAGAATATACTTGTACTTACCGAACACAAAATAATAAAAGCACATGTGAATGTTTGCGTGTGTTCATGTTATATGACGACTGAGTAAAAAAATAATGTTGACTCCCCGAAAGATAAAGTTCCTAGTTCGACATCAGATGGATGCAAATTTTATGTTTTGCTCTCCAAAATCTTAATTTTATGTTTGTGCTATTTGTCATACAGCAGAGGAGAAGAGGGGAGAGCCATCTATTAGCAAACAATAGAAATAAAAAGTAGGTCAAACTTTTTCAACACCCAAACATTTTAAACGTCCTCGCGTAGTAATACGATCTAGCTGAAGACGTTTAAAAGAGTACTCTTAGTCGACGAAGCTAATTGCTAGGGCCCTTATATTACTAAAATATTCTTTAATTTGCATATTTCTCATACCGCCATATGTTGTTCTAGTTGACTTCTTCCAAAAAAATGCTAATTAGCGAGAGTTAATTAAGCAAAGCAAGTAAAAGAAGCAAAATAGAACAACATATGCCGGCGTGAGAATATGTAAAAAATCGATTCAGAGGTGGATCGATTTAAAATTGGGGGGATATTTTGCATTTTTCCCCCCTATAATGTACAAAACATTTACCGTACATAATTCTTTCTATTTACAACAGTATAAAATAAGAGGAATGTGTGACAATATCCATATTAACCCATTCGCATACCTTAAATGACAATTTTTTTGCCATGAAATACTATTTAAATTTGGCTATCTCCCGCACAGCTAGACAAGATGTCAAATATTGTGAAAACTATTCAAGCAATTTTATATATTGAAGTGGAAGTACAGTAATAAGTTTGCACATATGCAGTTTACTTGAAAGATAATTAGAAACTCACCTAATAAATTTGATCACACACACTTTTGCATTCTATTTTTATTCCTCAACCTATATTTTCCCTGCCACAGCCACTTTTTTCTCACTTTCACTATATTTTTTAGTTTCACTAACACAATCACAATCACAGAATCTTCTACAACATTCTTATACAACATATTTGCAAGACGTAACAAATGAAGGTTTGTTTACATGAGAAATTACTAAACAAAACACGCTTGAAATGGTATGAAAAACTTAGCAGCGCAAACATACGCGTCATACAACCTCTGCCATCTATTGAATGAAAAAGGAACTACGTGATGAAAATCGGGAAGCCGTCGATTCTGTATAGAGGGAAGATGGAAAAAGAGAGCTCTACGGAAACTGACGCTCTTGACAATATTGTACATCCGTAAAAATTACATATAAATAAGACTTAAGCGTATTATTCTGGTTTCATTTCAGATTTTACCAACCTGTCAGCTGTAGTGTTTAAGTGACAAGCGACTTGCTCAAATATGACGCTTTTGACAATATTGTACACCCGTAAAAATTACATATAAATAAGACTTAAGCGTATTATTCTGGTTTGATGTGTGAAATTATACCAACCTGTCAGCTGTAGTGTTTAAGTGACAAGCGACTTGCTCAAATATGACGCTTTTGACAATATTGTACACCCGTAAAAATTACATATAAATAAGACTTAAGCGTATTATTCTGGTTTGATGTGTGAAATTATACCAACCTGTCAGCTGTAGTGTTTGGGTGACAAGCGACTTGCTCAAATATGACGCTCTTGACAATATTGTACGTATATTGTATTGTATAGGAGACTAGAAGCATATAATTTGGTGAAAAAAAACCCAAGTAAGGTCATAGAGAATAGTTAAAAAAAATAAACAATTATATTTTGCATTGCACAGCATTGGATATTAAATAACATACCCCCAAAAAATCTCTGCATTATGCGTTCTGTAAAAAATTGCCCTACGTGCCAAACTGCTGTGTCAAGTAAACATTTTCAAAGACACTGTCGCACTTGTGTGCCGGAAAAGCGAATATGTGCGACCAAACTGTGCTCTAAGTGTGGAAAAAATATTTCTATTGCCAACTTCAAGCGACACCAGCTTACTTGCAAGAGCACTGGAACATCTCTACCGCAACCTTCCAAGCGAAAGGTAGAAGTAACCTCCCTCGATGCATCGCCACCTGCCAAACGCGTCAAGCTGGCGAAGAAAGCAGACCGATTTGCGTTTGAGCATTTATTAGAAGACTTTAAAATAACATCAGACAGCTTCTGCGATGTGCGTAGTTTTCTGGAGAGCGAGCGAGCTAAGATAATATCCATCCTCAACGATGCATTGGCTACACACTCCACTAAATTCTATGCTGTGCTACGCTGCAAGTATAAGAAACCGTCTGATGAAATATATAAATTCTTCCATGCCACAAAAGCAAAAACACTGCATCAGGCAGATGTCACTGACCTCGACAGCATCTACGGCAAGTTTGTCGAGGAGCTTGTGGCAAAGCACGAGGAGCATCAGGCTGAAGGCTCGGGCGGTTCGCTGTGTGGCGACCCCCACAAACTTTATCTGAAACTTAACAAATTCCTGCCACTGGCAGGGTCTAGCTATATTGCCCTGCCATCCGAGGTTAAAGCAAGGAAAGCTGTTCTCAATATTCAGAACAAAGACACCAAATGCTTCCTCTGGTCGGTGCTGGCAGCACTGCACCCTATACCTTGGGAAAACGGTCCACGCCGTGTTGCACACTACAAGCAGTATGAGTCGGAACTGGAGGATGCAATGGCCGAGATTGCCTACCCTGTAGAAGTCTCGCATATTCGCAAGTTTGAGGTTCGTGCTCGTGACTTGTTGGGCCTGCAATTAAGCATCAATGTTTACGGTCTCACCAAGGCAAACATCGTCTACCCTATTCGGGTAAGTGATGTAGATGATGATAGTGCACAGCAAATTGACCTTCTTCTTATCAAGAATAACACCTGCCACCATTATACGCTTATTCGCTCTTTTTCCAGACTTGTTTCAAATCAGAAAAATAGACATAATGGTCACATCGAGGTGTGTCGCAGGTGCCTGTCCACTTTCGACAACCAAAAACAATATAAATTCAAACACTCTCGAGGACCCAACATTGCTGCTGAGAAGCTAGCTCGCCACATGCTCTACTGTGGTACCAACAAGCCTGCACGAACTATCCTGCCCGAACCTGGTGCAGTAGAGTGCTTTCGCATGCACAGTGCTATGGTGAAGCATCCTGCCTATATTGTAGCAGACTTCGAGGCCTTTCTTCAACCTCTGTCTAACTGCGAGCCCAACCCCGAAACATCCTCTACCATTCCTTTCCAAATCTACGAGGCCTCGAGTTACTCCTATGTTGTGGTGTGGCGAGACCATATTGCCTCCGAGCCCTATGTGTATCGCGGCCGCGACCCGGTCAAACACTTCCTGCAGAGAATGCAACAGGAAGCCATCAAGATAGCGAAGGTGCTGTTGGCCCCCAAGCCCATGCTGCCTCTGTCTCCGGAAGACAAGCATCAGCACGAAATAGCTCTAAATTGTCCTGTTTGCAACTCGGTCTTCACTGACGATAACAAAAAGGTTCACCACCATGACCATTATGGGACCGGAAGCTACATTGGCCCGTGGTGCAACAGGTGTAACTTGAGAGCCAGGGACCCGCGCTTCATACCGGTCTTTTTTCACAATGGCTCGGGATATGATTTCCATCACTTGGTCACACATCTAGGGTACGACGATGCGAGAATCAATGTTCTGGCACAGAACGAGGAGCGTTATATTAGCGTCAGCAAGTGGGTGCCGATCCCCGACTCAAACAAGAGCATCGAGCTTCGGTTCCTCGACTCTCTGAGGTTCCTCCAGGCAAGCCTCGATGCTCTTGCTGGGAAGCTCAGAGACGAGCAACTAACCATTACCACATCAAGTTTCCCGAACTTAGATGTCACACTCATCAGACGTAAAGGGGTCTACCCCTACGAATACGTCACCGACCGTTCCAAGTTCGAAGAAGAGTTGCTGCCTCCCCAGGATAAGTTCTACAGCCAGCTGAGAGGTTCAGGTATTACCGACGAGGAGTACAAGCATGCTCAGTTTATGTGGGTCAAGTTGGGTTGCCGAACTTTCGGTGATTACCACGATGCATACCTGAAGCTTGATGTGACGCTTCTTGCTGATGTGTTCCAGGCGTTTCGGGCGACTGCGATAAACATTTACAACCTGGACCCTGTATATTTTTACAGCCTTCCTGGACTGGCATGGTCGGCCATGCTTCTGCTGACTAAAGTTAAACTTTCACTTATCTTCGATGTTGATATTATGCTTTTCATCGAGAGAGCTATCCGGGGTGGCATGGTCCAAGTGTCGCAACGCTTCGCACACGCCAACAATCACCACATGGCCACTGGTTACGACCCCTCCCAACCATCAAGCTACATCATGTACACTGATGTGAATAATCTTTACGGGCACTCCATGATGCAGCCACTCCCAACAGGACAGTTTGAGTGGGTTGATCCTTCCAACTTCGACGTTAAAGGTTTTGACGATTCGGAACATGGGTTTTTTGCCGAGGTGGACCTTGACTTCCCCGAGGAGTTGCAGGATACATTCTGTGACCTTTCGCCTGCTCCGGAATTCAAGTGTCCACCTGGCTCGGATCAACCGAAGCTCGTCATGGACTTGGAGCCCAAAAAGCGTTATGTGCTACACTACCGGAACCTCCAGTGGTTAATACAGCAAGGGGTCTCGGTCAAAGCAGTTTACCACGTGCTCTTGTTCAGGCAGTCTCCATGGTTGAAGCCGTACATCGACCTGAACACCAACCATCGCACTGATGCCAAGTCCGAGCTTGATAAGGATTTTTTCAAATTAATGAACAATGCGGTATTTGGGAAAACCATGGAGAATGTGCGAAATCGCGTTGATGTGAGGTTGGTGACGAAGAAAACAGAGTGTCGTCGACTTGTTGCAAGCCCGCTGTTCAGGTCTCGAACAATTTACAATGAACAGATGTCTCTGGTTCACATGAACCGGTGCGAGGTGCTACTCAACAAGCCCATCTATGTGGGAGCTGCAGTTTTGGATCTGAGCAAGTTGTGCATGTTCGAGACATATTACGACATACTACGTGCACACTACAAGCACAATATCTCGCTCCTCTACACAGACACAGACAGCTTGGTGTACCATGTTCGCACGGCCGATGCGTATGGTGATATAGCCAAAGTTCCAGCTCTTGAAGAGCTCTTCGACACATCGGGCTATCCCCAGCTAAACCGGTATGGAATTCTGCCCCGGAACAAAAAAATACCCGGCAAACTCAAGGACGAGAAAGACGGGGATGTGATTGTGGAGTTTGCTGGACTTCGTGCCAAAGCCTATGCGATCCGGGCTGAGGGTTCTGTAACAAAAAAGGCAAAGGGTGTAAGCAGGCAAGTGGTTCGGGAGCACCTCAAGTTTGAGGATTACCTCGAGTGCCTCAGAACAAAATCGCCCATTCTACAAAAAGAGCATCGTATCCAAAGCGTCGATCATGTGCTTACTACTAATATTGTCAGGAAAGTTGCTCTGGATGCACACGACGACAAGAGGTGTATTCTTGAATGTGGGGTCCACACACTTCCGTGGGGCCACTATCGCCTCCAAACTAGTAAGGCCTGCCCAGAGTGTAACAAAGAGTAATAGGCAATGCGAAAAAAAAACAATTTTAATTTACTTCCACTTCCTCGATTACATGCATGCATGGCACAGCAAAATTAAACTTCTGGGAAACTGCTTATTGTAGTTTGTACTTGTGTATATAAAATTACACATTTCTTATTGTGTGCTATTTTTTTTAATTTTTTTTTTTGTATCTAAAACTGTTCAGTTACTCTTTCATTCTTGACGTCATACACAAATGTTTTCTCTGCAATAAGAATGACACTGCACAGAGTATCTGCAGGCAAGGCGTCGTGGAACTCGCATACGATCTTGATGTTGGTACGATCGTTAACAACCACCTGTTTTCTTTTAGATGTGTTGATGACAAACATGGGTCTGCGAGCTATGAACTCGTTGGGGTTGTAGTACACGTCCACATTGCCGGAGGTCACTCTCTTGTAAGCTGTGTACGCCTCGTAAAGTTTCAGGTAATCGTTGTTCGTAATGTTTAAGTTATAATTCTCGCGTGGAAAAACTTCATTCCTTCCATTTTTGAGGTAAACATTTTTAATTTTGCAATTATCAAACTGGCTAGAATCTTTCTCTTGGTTATTATCTTTCCCCGTCTGGAAGAGCACGACCGTAAACTCAGGCATATCGTACCGGATGCTGTTGAACTGCGTAGTAACATCAAATTCAAAATGGCTGCCGGAAGCAGGTTTCTGCACACACTGGTAACCGTAAAATTGGATGGGTACTTGGGGGTTCTTCAAAATGTCGGCTTTGTACTTGAGACCGTAATTAGATTCGTATTCCACCACAGGCATGCGCAGCTCCATGAACTGGATGACGCACTTGGCTGCGTCGGGTAGTGTGTTGGCAAGTGCTGCACCGTCTGCACCCAAGGTGCTGTAACGCATCAGCACATCGTTGTCGTTGGCGCTTCTGCGAAAAGTGACGCGCAAGCCACCCTTCCACATAATCTCCGTGTAGTCGGAGAAGAAGCCTGGAAGCAAGCGCATGGGAAACAGTACTGTGTGGCTTTGAGTTTTGATTTTTGTATCTGCTTCGAATCCCCCTGCCTGGTAGTATGCTGCATCGGTCTTGGAGAGTTTCAGTGTTCCCACAGCTGTAGAAGTAATCCCAGGGTAGTCAACCCTATCGATGACGGTGCCATGCTTTCTAACTTCCACTTGCGAGAACAGATGCGGCACAAAATTGTCCACAAGTCTTAAATTTGCATTGGCGTGGAATGCTTCGCCGTTGTCTCTCTTCACCACATCAAACTTGATATACAAATCAGCTCTGTGAGGGTGAATAAACCCATCCCCAACGTCCACATCGTATTCGATCTCCCTGTTCGGCTCGTTCAAATTGGCGAACGTGCGGCGATTGGGTGGGAAAGATTGCAACTCGTAACTTTCGATTCGCTCCATGATTGTTATTTATTATACGTTAATCTCCACGACGGCGGTGGTAGTAGCTCCGGCAAAATTCACCACCTCATTTTTTTCGTTTGTCACTGCCAATTCTATGTTGTCTATGCGATTACGAGATATGGGGAAGTATATCGGTGGTGAGGGTGTGTATATAATCGGTTCCATGAATTCAGAGTTTGGTTTGAACGTAGCGATGATACCTGTCTGCTTGTGGCTGCCTGGGATGCCATCCGAGGATTTGGTGATCATGCCTTCTGCCACGTTGCAATGTATGTTCAGAGTCTCGATGGCTAGAAATTTAGGAATGTTGGCACCGATGTGCTTGATGCCAGGTTCGAGCTTTGTGTTGTTCTCGAATCCCAGAAGCTCTCCAACAGTGCCTAGGTCTACTGTTTCCGTAGCAGACACAATTTCAACTCGGTGAGTTACAGAATTTTGAGATAGCAGTATATTTCTTGGCAATTGAGCTTGCAAGGTAGACAGATTGTACTGTCCTGGCGTGATAACTATTTTTTCATTTCCAACAGTAATTTTGTTATTGTGCTCCGTGACATTGGGTATTAGGTACATGCTGTAGAATGCACGAAGAGCAATAGATTTAGGATAGATGATGTCGTCATGCAACACGAGTTTCAAGACCGAAGTCTCGCTGGTGAGATGGAACACTCCCATGGTGTTTTAGGTACCACAATGCTTTCTGAAAATGTTCCACTGAGGGGTTATTTATTTTAGACATGTATGCGAGAACAGAAAGGCATAGGTGGCCGCAGTTAACATCGGTGAAACCCTGGATGCGTTTGTCATTGTAGTAGAGGTTGGCAACACTGAGATACTTCACCAACCTGGCAGGCGGTGTGCCACCGAACGAATCGAAAACAAATGCTTTGTCATCGTCAATTTTGAGGTAGCATATCCAATGTGTACCAGGATTTTTGTAACTGTCCAGGTTGACCACGCCATACTCCTTTTTCTTCACAGCAGAGGGTAGAGAATCGGACATGAAAACACCCCTGAAGTTGCTTATTCCCAACGGTTCGATCAGAGATTCAATATCGAAGTTGGACAGGGCTTCTTCTTTTTTTTATATTTCTTCAAAGCATCGAGGTTGTTTTTTCGTTTTTTGGTCACACCTTTCCCCTTCTTCTCCATAGCCAGGTTGTGACGTTTCTGTTCTTCCAGCTCGGCCTTGTTCTTCTTTGCATCGATGACGGTTTTGGCAATGGCAGCACTGCCTCCAGCCAAGCTGCCCACTGCACCCAAAGCTGCCAAGATGGCCGGAATGCTGAATATGAAACCTCCAATCTTCTGCTGCTTCCGCGAATGCTGCAACTTTTTCAATTGTGGAGTGCTGAGCAGCAATTTCATTCCGTGTCCTTTGGACAAGCATGAACGTTTCTTCTTGAGTTGTTTCTTGGTGAGTAACCCATCGAGGGCACCCAGCGTTTTCAGATTCGAATATGGTATCTGGTACACGACGCCCTTGGGCTTCATGATGTAATTTTTTTTTTACGGTATGTTATTTTATATATATTCCGAGATTTTTTTGTTTCCCTCTTGTATAATTTTTTTACGGTATGTTATTTATATATACTTTGCAGCTATTAAACAAATTCGATTATGTGCTTTGTTTTTTTACCAAGAAGTTCTTTTGTCCCCTTGTACACGATTCGAGTTGTGTTCTCGATTAAAATGGATAGCTTCTCGTCGGATAACATGCTAGCGTATCGATCTGGTAAAAATAGGCTGTATTGTCCGTTGAGCAACAGACGTACTTTAGGACCAAACTGGGTTGCAACAATTGAACCAGAAGTTATTGCATAAGGTTTGTCCACTTCCAATTCCTGAATTTTTATATATTCGACTGACAAATTTAGCATTTGTTTTAATGCCTGGACGTCACTAATTTTTTCACTCATATCGAAGAAATATTTTTTTTGGTCTCGTAGATTTTTTTACAGTGTGTTATTTATAGAAAAAAGTTTCGGCATTGCCTAATGCGATCAAGTGATCGATGATCCTGCTGGTTTCAGCATTTGAAGCATACCAGTCGTCTGTATATCGTCTCCTCCCCTGTCTCCACTCGTGAAGTTCGTCCATCTTATCAGCCAATTTTTCATCAGCAGCCCGAAAAAAAGCATAGGGAGAAGAAGAAGATTTTACATCGCTTATTTTTCTCAGATGATCCAGAAGTAGCATTTCACAGGGCAAGCGAAATTGTGGTGTTATTTTAACTAAATCAATAAGCTTTTTAACATCCTCGTGACTATTGTCGAAAGTAAATGTAAATATTTTGTATAACACTTCTGTTGGTAAGTCTGTTATATGCGTAGACATTTTTTACTGTATGTTATTTAATTACAGCCCCCATCCCAATTTTCGTTTTGTATTCATGGCAATGGTTGTGCCCAATGCTGCAACCCGTTCACCCAGCGAGGCGTCTCTGCTGACGAGTCTCCCGAACGCGGCATGCTCCAATTTTCTGTCTGCATCGTGACGCGCATCTAAATTCATATATGTGTTGTAAGCAATGTCGTGATCCTTGCATGCAGCATCCAGCAGATTTACCCCCTTGTCTCCTCTCTCCAGTCGCCGTTCCAGTTTAGTACCCGGTCCGCAGTACTGGTAACCTGGTAGGTGCATCTCGAAGGGTAGCTTGTTGATGATGTCGTTCACGAGACCTCGACCCTCGGCCACATTCCAGAATTTGGGAGGCAGGGTGTTGATGATTTTGATAAGATAACCTATACCTTTGTTGTCGTTGACAATAAAGTTGCTAAGCTTGGTGCTAATCATGTCCATGATGCCCACCTTCTCGTTGTGGAAGTTGCGATTACCTGCATTCTCTTCACCTGCGATAACCAGCAAGCGATCTACAAGCTTTCTTACGTCGTCTACCCAAACAAACTCTTTAGGTAGGGTATTGTAGAGTTTGACACCGCTGCCAGTCTTGAGCTGGTTCCATATTGGCTTGATGAGGTTCCTGTATTTTTCTCCACTGCTTGATTTTACGCGATTCTGTGTTGCATCGTTGTTTTGGTACAGGGCATCCGTCATAATTAAAATTTCTGTGTAACTTTGGTAATCCTCGTCTGTGTAATCTTTAGGTTGCTTTTTGGTGATAAGTTCCCACAGGCCCACAGTGCCAGGATACCTAGTCCAGCTGTTCTTCTCGCCCAAATTAATTTTCACGTCGTCACCTTCGAACGTAACTTTTGACTTTCCAATTTTCCAAACCACACCCTCGTTAAGTTCCACAGAGGGGTACAATCCAAACACCTCGTCCTTTTCAAATTTCCCGGTGCTCAGGTAATCTCTCGCCAACGGACCTAATTCAACTACCTTGTCCGAAGAGGTACTGCCTAGAACCTGACGTCTCAGAGGTGCAGCTCCAAGTTCGAACGGGGTAGTGTGAATACTGGATATCGGTGTAGGCACAGCATAATTTCGAGCAGCAAGTGGCACGAGCTCGTTGATTAAATCTTTATTTTGCTCGGTAACATTTTTGATGTCTTTACCTAGTCCACTTATAGCATCAATAATAGGTTGGTCCTGTCGCTTTTTCTCTTCGTAAATTCCGCGATTCTCTGATTTCCAACCCCTGAAGCGTTTGGCCAGGTAGTCGCGCAGCTTCAAGTTGTCGTCTGCGAGTTTGCGTTTCATTATTTGTTATTTATAATACGTCAAGACGTTTCTTGTAACGTCGCAACGTTTAGAAAGTTGTTTATTTTGTTTCTGTATTTTCCGTCATTGGGTTTCCTCGTCATGTCTATCGTGGCGAATCCGAAATCATCTTCATTCCAGCATGAAGAGCAAAATTTGGAAAACTGATTGTAGTTCATGTCCCCGCCTACATAATCATCGTAAGCATGTTTTAAATTGGTGTGGTCTTGACGAAACAAGCAAATAAAATTAGCGTTGTCTCGGAGAAGCTGCTTGGGAATTTTAGAAAAAGTCTGAGCAAGATAGAAGCAGTCCATGCCTCTGTGCCGCCCCTGTGTAAAAAAATTGCGAATTTCGTTATGGTTCTCCAGGATGACATCGTCGAAGACCACCACCGAATTTTCGTGGCAGCAGTCTAGCGGCATTACTTCGGAGGCGAAAGTAGCTATGCTCAGCCCTTCGTACAGTTTTGTCAGCTGTTGATATTTTGCTTGCTCCAAACTTTTGGAAAAAACATACAAGTGCCTGTTCTTCCAATCTAACCAGTCGGGAGCAAGAAGAAAATTATCAATAAGTAAAGTTGTTTTCCCACACCCTGAAGGTCCGACAATAAGGCAGCGAATGTTGTCCGGCAACAGTTCGCCGTTTTTCCTAGCCTGACGCTCCGGGGGAAAATCTGGCAGTCGCCTCACCACATCCCAAGCACCCGTTACACAATCACCTCGTTTGCATCGATCCAACTTTTTTCCTCGAGTCCCAACCATTTCACCAACAGTTTGTCACCTTTTCTACGTAATACTTTTTCGATAAGATACGTATTGGGGTATTTTGTTTTAGAGAGTTCCTCCTCGTAGAATCGCCCTTTCAAAATTTCGTCGCGATTATCTTTTATTATATACGTGTGACGGTTACCGGGTAACAATCGAGCAACAGTGAAAAGTTCCGTACTCCAGTTTTTGGTAAAGCCTTTTTCAAACATGCGCTTAAATTTACTAATTCTTACTTGGTCTCCAATTTTGAATTTCGGTTTTTTGTTAGTGGGCCGGTACTTGGGGCAATAAACAGTAGAGATCAGTCGTGCCTCACCAGACTTGCTGACATCGGCAGGCTTCATGCGTATCGTGCTATGCAAACTGTGATTATAGTCGTTTACGAGTTCCGGAAGCACATTGACCCACTTGTGGTTACCTTGAAGCGTGAATCGTTTCCACATGCGTGTTTTGAGAGTACGGTTAAAACGTTCCACTATGCTGGCTTTGATGTGACTGAAAGTCGAGTAATGTTGAATATTTTGCTTCTGAACAAACTGTTGAAATATCGAGTTGTAAAATTCCTTTCCGTTATCCGTTTGAAGAAATCGAGGTCGCCTGCCACTTTCATTGAAAATAGTTTTGAATGCTTCCATTACGCACACACCTGTTTTAGCCTTGAGGGGCAAAGCCCACGCAAATTTTGAAAATGTATCTATAACAGTAAGAAGATACTTGTATCCTTTGTTGATTTTATGTAATTTTTTTAGGTTGCCGCTACTCATTTCCACAAGGTCAGCCTGCCAAAGGTCATCCACGCCTTTGGTCACCACCGCCAGTCGTTTGTAGTTTCGTCGTGCAGGTTTATGCAGCTCGTTCACGATACCCTGCCTAGACATGGCGCGAAAATAAGAATATAGCCTGGATGGGATTTCTGGCTGCAGACAATGCTGGGTTTTCTATATACAGCTTGTCACCTATTTCTATGTCGATAATTTGAGTGGCATCTTCGGCATAGGCAGTCTCGCGACTTTCGGGGTGTGTGAAATCGACCAGCTCAACTCCTCTTATTTTAGGCTCATCGCCAATGTTCGTCACGGTCATGATTGGGTAGTGGGTTGCGTGAGGCAAAGACCAGTAGGAAACCTTGACGAACTGAAGTGTGCCAGCGAGGAAAAATTGATGATAGGCTTTTGCAGGAGTCAACATGTAGAGTTTGTAACCTGGATTGAAAGGGGAGGAGAACTCTCTGTTTGGTATGCTGTACAGTTCGATGACAATCGTAGACTTGAGATTGTCGATGCTGGCATTTAGAGTGTTTACGTTGGTTCGAACCTCAGTCTCCACATCCTCCAATCTGCCATTCACCGATTCCAGGTGTTCCTCGATAGCATGAACAACAGTGTCGTAGTTTGGTTTGATCTTTACATCGACAATAAGGCTCTTGAATTTTTCATTTAAGTCATGTAGTTGGGTGCTGAAATTAGCTATAGTCGATTCCTGACTTGCCTCGATACTCCCAATTTGCTCTTTCACGCTGGCAATAATCTGCTGCAGGCTTTCTACAAGCGTCAACTTGGAGCTCTGTATTACAAGGTCGTGGACCTGGGTTCTAATTTCCGCAAACAATTCATGCAGCTCGGTGATGTTCTGGTTGGTAGGTAAAGTCGCGACAGACCCCCGTATCGATTCAATTTCGGATTGGATGTTTTTGATGTCGTCGGATTTGAGTATTCGGTTGAGAGTTCTCTTCACGCTTTTCAGTTCCTGAGAGGTAGGCAGGGTGGCCACCGTGTTTTGGAGCGATTCCAAAGCTTTTTTCACCGCGTCCAACTCGGAGGCATCGGCAGCAGCACGTATGCCTTCTTGCAGTTGTGTTATGTCATCCTGGGTGGGGGTAGATTGTTGCAGGGTTTCCAACTTAGTCTGTATGTCGTCGATCAAGTGATGGAAATGAGACAACTCGGATTCTGCATTCAGATTTTCCAGTTTGGCGATTTGCTGTTGGACGTTGGCCAGTGTATCCCTGATGCCCGGCAGTTTGGTTTCCAGCTCATCGTGAACGTTCGCCAGATCATTTCTAATGACAGCAAGAGCATCCTCAATATGGGTTATGGTGCCTTGCAGCTTCCCGAAATCCTCGTAGGTCTCAAGTTGGAGTTTGATGTTGGCCACGCTACGGGCAATCGCGTTCAGTTCGCTGGACGACGGTAGATTGTTGATAAAATCCTCCAGCGTTTGGAGTTTAGTTTTTACTTCGTTGATGGCCGCATGCAAAGCATCCGTTTGAAGCTCAGCCTTGATGCTTTCCAACGTAGGGATTTCGAAAGATTGAAACTGTTCGCGCAATTTAGCAACACTAGCGTTCACGCGATCGTAGTCGTCTTGTGTTTTAATGCTTTGGATGATAGTTTGCAGTTCGGTCTGGATGTTGCTTGTTTGATCCTGCAAGCGTTGTTTCAGCTGTTCAACGTCTGAGGTTTGCGTTTGTTGCAGCTTCAGAAGTTCGTTCTGCAGATTGCCCACACTCAGTGCCAGCTTGTCGAGATTGTCTATCGACGCGAGGTCGGTGTATTTTTGCAGCAGCGATTTTAGCTCTGCATCAATCTTGAGTACAGGGTCCAAGCACTGAGACTGCAAGCTGGCTATCTCGGACTGGAGGCTGGAGTTGAGCGTGGACTGGAGGGCCTGCAGATCGCTTCGCAGCTTCTTGACCCTGACGTCGAGCATGAGAAGCTCGTCGCCATGGTCGTCGCGTTTCGTATGGCCAAAAATATCGTTAGGCATTATTGTTATTTATTATAGGATAGCTAATTTTCATTTCTATGAAAAGAGGGATGAGTTTGTCGTAGTCGTCCAAGAGCTCTATGTACAGGCGATCGCCAGCAGATACATCGTACGTGGTGGTACTGTTCATCCTATCGTGTTTGATGCGATAGATGTTCTTGCCGGAGGAAATTTTGGCCTCTCCTTTATTCTCGGGATTCATGTCAAACTGCAGTTTGCCGGAGATGGGGAATTGGTAATAATTCAAGTTGTTGTTGAATATGTAGAAAGTCTTGCCCACATCCTCGTCGTACTGGGTCAGGATGCTATTCAAGTGTATAATCAACAAACCGTTGAGTTTAGATAGGGAGGGTAACAGGTCCCAGCTCGCAGGTGGCGATGGTGCGCTTTGGGCGGATACCTCCATAGCCTGCTTCCTGAAGCCAAACAGGTTCATAGGCATTGTTATTTTATTTTATATTTAGCGATTCGATTTCGAGCCTCAAATAATAATTCGAGCGTCAAATAATAATTCGAGCCTGAAATAATAATTCGAGCCTCGTTAGTGTTGCCAATTCCTATTTGTAGGTTAGCTTAGCCTGTGAAAGATCATATAGTAGAATTTTTGTAGAGTGGGTAGGCAAATGTAAACAGAGGGCAATAGACCCCCCTCATAAAAAGCTACAGTAAGGGCCCACAGTGTCGCCAACTCTGTGCCCCCAACAGTGTTGCCAGACATAAAAAGTACATGGGCCCCTCAGGTCCTTTTATGAAAGTTTACAGTGAACCCAGTAGGTTGGCAACACTGTCAGAAAATCTACGGTAGTGTTGCCAGATATAAACAGGGCAATAGACCCCTCATAAAAGGCTACAGTGGGCCCACAGTGTTGCCAACTGTCATACGGCAGTGTTGCCAGATGTAAACAGGGCAGGACCCCTCATAAAAGACTACAGTGGGCCCACAGTGTTACCAACTGTCTACGGCAGTGTTGCCAGACATGAAAAGCTACAGTAAGGGCCCACAGTGTTGCCAACTCTGCCCTCAAATACATCATAAAAAGCTTCAAAATATCAGTTGGTGAAATTTTCGTGGGGTGAGTTGGCAACACTGAGCCCCACATGATGATTCGAGCCCCAAATGAGGTTTGTGAACTCTCTAATTGCCCCTACTTTTTTATCTGTAATATATACTGTAATATATAATACTAGAAATAAATATTAAAAGGCGTTTCTCCACTGTCTACGGCGATATCATTACACATACTTAGGAGTTCCAGTACACATTTCTACATAAGAACGTTTTTACAGATACCCTTATTTTCCTCAAGCGTTTTACATCTTGTTCAATTTCCTCAAATTGAAGCCAGATCCTTCAGGAAATTTAAGTATAGCAATGAACGTAAAAATTTTGACGATGTGGTTGTAAAATAAAATTACTAATTAACTGCTGCGTTAATATAATTATCTAAATTTAATTATCCTAGATTTAAAAATAATTTAGGAAATTTAAAGTGAGATAAGACAGATTTAGGGGGGCTCTGACCCCTTAGCCCCCTTGGCTAAAGGCCTGATGAAGGAACAATTGAGTGGAAAATGTTACATAATATTAAATATTAGAATATGCAACCAGATTTTGGGGTGTACGAATAACATTTTAACAAAACACTACAGGAATAACTCACCACGATTAGTAAAAGTGCCAGTCGCAAGAAATAATAGCCTGAAGGTACACAAAACTCTAATATATTCTTCACTAAATAACATAGAAGAGAGCAGGTCAGCTTACACAGTACATGTATACATGAAACGCCGTTTATCAACGAAATTCAGCGATGCAAAACACAACGGCTTCTTCTCTGTACTTCCTTCGCACACTACAATTGTTGCCAGGTCCTACTTCAAATGACTTTCCACTATACTACTTCAATATCACCAAGTTAACTCGTGACATAATAACCTATCTGATTGTAAAGAGTTAAATGGAGAGGACATGCACAAATGGGTCAGTAAAGAAGAATTTTAAAGATTCCTTTTCGTAAACCTAGTGGTAAGATACCTGAAAGTAAAGACAAAGATTAAATGACTGTATTTAGAAGGACCAGAAGGAAATAATCAGTGTGTTCAAGATTGGACTGATCCTCTGTTGAATAGGGCCATAGTGGAATTTTGTGCTGAAAAAGCAACAATCCTTCGTCTTTAGCAGTGCCAGCACTGGCGTACGCAGAGGTGGGGGGGGGCTTAAGAGGCTACAGCCCCCCCCCCCGAAAATTAAATTTCAAATAAAGGCAGTAATAAATTACGTCAGAAAAAACTTAAAATGAACTCCGATAATATTTTTGTGTTGAATAACTTTTAGAACGAAGCTTTAAAATACGTGAGATCTCATATCTCATAAAAATAAAACACGAACAACAGGATATCACTGGAATTCTTTACGGCGATGCATTCTATGATCCAAGCAAATATATAATCTCACACTGTTCAGTAAAGGTTAGATTCATGGCACTGGACCCGGTTCACATTCACAAAGATATTGGTACAATTTCAATTGAATTCACATAATCCTTGAGTGACGTGGAAATGTGTTTTGGATTTTCTTTGTAGATGTGAAAAAAATTGACTAGTGACGCACAAATGCCTTCGCTTACATTAAAGTTCACCTAACATGTCACTATAAAACACGTGTTCTTAATCACCTAAATGCATTTAATAGGACTACATGAGAAAAGTAGCTTAAATCTTCAACCAGGCTATTCATGTCCACCAAAGATTGAAGAAAATGCTTTCGAAAGTACGGTTTTCTTCTAACTCCTGAACTACCGCCCTCCTACACTAAAATAAAACATTGCACTAAGTAAAAGTTAGTTTGGTGGAAGGATCACACCTTACACTTCTGTTGGGAATTCTACCAATCCCAATACAGTCTGTATAAATCTCGAGTCGAGGAAGGGAACCTGTATGGTGCTGTAACCTGGCGGAATTATGTGGAACTATGTGTAGCCATTCCAAATCCACTATCCCATAAACCGTATCGGAATATAAACATTATCTCCATAGATGGCACTGCTTGTAAAATCTATATATATGGGGTGTACGGAAGAACAAAACTAATCTAATAGTTTTGGTTTACAAATTAAATTGCCAAATTATAGATTAAAAGAAAAGTTATGCAAACAACTATCAGTTCCATATGTTCTCTATGATATTGGTTATATTACGGCACTTATTATATTCAATACAAGCCAATCACATATCAGCATTCTGAATAGTCGAATAAACTGACGAGTTTTTATTTTAAATACGAAGAAGTTTTTTAAAAGTACGGATGCCTTTTCAATTTCACACATGCACTCCTCGCATATGCTACGTACAGTGCGATCCATGAGTATTGCCGTGCAAATTGTCCATGACTATTTCCATAAATTTTTCTCTTACATGCTATGCGTTTATTATGCGATGGATTTTTATGTATGCTGGTGCAGAAGTTGTCAGCAGCTTGTTTTGAGTTTTAATTCTTGACGCTCTTATTGGGTCAAATAAAGTGAACGAACATGGTGATGGACAATTTGCACAGTAATATTCATGGATCCCACTGTACAATTAAAATGATACTTATGCATGAAGTTCGGAACTACGCCACTAGGTGGTAGCAGCATCACTACTGCACTGTTAGTTGATTAATTTGGTTTATTTTACCTCGCTTTTCTGCTACTTTTTGGCTAATCAGATCAGGATGAGTGATGATATGATGAAATCGATGAAGGGACACTCTCAGGTTAGACAATACGTCACAAATCATGTGACAAAATCACTACATGGCAAAGAAACGTCTTTTTTTATATAAAGCTTTTGATTCGTGGACACGTCGATTAATGTGAAGATATACTTAACATAGTTGTGTAAGATTTTAAGTGGCCTAAGTATATTAGAAAAAACGAATTGGGAACCGTATATTCTGATCAGTCCTCGTATATGAGGATGACGAAACATAAACCAAGCTGAAAATCATTTTAGTTAATTTCATGAGTATCATAAAACAGCATAAGGATATAACAAAAAAAATAAAAAATAACTCACTCCTGTTTTCTTGACTATAGAAAACAGAGGTTCGTGTGGTGAGGGGTGGTTTAGAAGGGTGGATTAAGGGGCTAATGGTATTTAACTTCTACTCTTCTACTCGATTTTCCGAAGGGATAAAAACAACCCAAAACTTAAGGCACTGATTGCTTTTTAATCTACCTCGTTAGAAGGAAAGTTTATCTTCTACTTCCAGATCAGAAAAGAGTCGAAGCAGCTGACTACAAGATCGAAAAGTCTGACTTTGGAATACAGTGGCATACACAATGGTCATTTCCAGGGGGTATCTTACAGTGTTGATGATGAAGCTCGAGCGTTTTTTGTTCTGTTAATATAATGCTATCAGTCACCTCATCCAGTTTCGCCTAATTGTTTATCAGCACAATATATTCATGAACCGGACGCCATTTTTAGGCAAAACGGGATATCCCTCTTTCGCCAAATCTCATTTCGCCTAAACTGGTTGAAAGGGAAATGTTTCAAATGAGGGAAATTTAGCAGGGATATACGTGCTCTGTTTTGTTAATTCATCCTTAGCTTTCCTTGATGTCACACACCTGGTTAGGTTAGGTTAGATATAAAAAGAACCAGCAGAAAATGAAGCGTCAAAGAAAGCTGCTTGTAGTTGGCAATCCTGCTAAACGTCAGAGACTGAAGTGAAGACTTGTTCAAGATTGACTCTTCGAAATGTTATAGAAAATACACCAGACTGTTGGATTGTGTGACAATCCTCCTTTTTAAGAGTAACTTGTGACTGTTCGTAATTTGCATGGGCACAAGATCCGAATTGTTTGGTGCTTCCAATACTTTCTTTCCGATCCGGTTTAGGAGAAATGGGATTAGGCGAAACGGTATATCCCATTTTGCCTAAAATGGCGGACAGCTGTTAGGTCTGATTGACAGGTGCTGATAAGCCATTAGGTGAAATTGGTTGTAATTGTCAGCTCAAAACTTGTAACGAAACCTTTCAAATCCTGCAAGTTCACAGATTATACAGGGCGTCATTTCAATGGCGCCCACGGACCACGGAAACGTATAGAGGACATCAAAACAAACAACTTTTCTCCATAACATTTTTCTCGTTGGTGCGTCGTTTCGCCGCTACAGTCGTTCAAAAAAGCCCGTTTTGCCGCCTGAATGCTGGCAACCACACACAACATTTGATTGCATTGGTGACGTCATATCTCGTCGTGAAGCGATGTGTTCCATGGTTGCCAGGAACACACATACTCTGTGAAAAATGACATAGCTACAATCAGCCACATTATGTACCGTAACACAAAACGAGAAAGCACGTTCTGTAACCTAACAGGAAGTAAACAAACGATACGAAATATAGTAGAAAGAAAATAGAATTCAAGTGGAAGTGGTCATATCGAATTTTGTCTCACCTTACATGTCAAATATTTGCAAATCTAGTTACCAAGTTGGCATCTACAATTTAGTCTAGCCACTTCGTTCTTCTGATACTACGAAGTTGTAATAGTTTGCAAATGTGAACAGGGCAGTATATTCGTTACTGATTCATCATTACGTTGTTACTGTGGTTGTACGTGTTTTAGCCGTAATGTAACATCGTGAACCTCGGATACTTCCGTTATCAGCACGAAAGTACCGCATGGCATCTGGACACAAACCTGTAGATATCAACCTTGCAACGAGATTTGCAAATATTTGACATATAGTTGGGCGTAAACAGCCACGTGTAAGCTGTAAGTCCAATAAAATTTATTGTTGTTGATATTTTAGATGTAGGCGAGACAAAATCCGACATTGACATTTCATTTTGAATACGTTTTTTTTTTTTACCATTTCTCATATCATTGGTTCACTTCGCCCTTCCCCTGCGATGACTGCTGATCTTCTGGCTGGTAGGCTATGATGTTCGGTCTTCTGGACGCGTTTCTCGCTTTGTTTTACAGCTAATAATGTGGTTGGTAGTTTGTCATTTTTCACAAAATTTGTGTGTTCCTTGCAACACTGCCGTGCGCTGTTTCGCCGCAGGATATGACGTCACAGGTACGATTAAATGTTGGGTTGGGTTGCCAGCATCCAGGCGGCAAAACGGTCATTTTTGAACGGCTGTAGCGTCGAATCGACGCACCAACGAGAAAAATGTTACTGGGAAAAGTTGTTTGTTTTGATGTCCTCTATACGAATCCGTGGTCCGTGGGCGCCATTAAAATGACACCCTGTATAACGTGTCTTGCAATTTGTCCATCACTGCAAACAGCAGCTAATGAACGTCTAATGAACCCCCACCATAGGATTTCTCCGAATAGTGGGTTTTGGGGAATCTTTTTGGCTGCCGGGGTGTAAGGGGTGCTACTTCCACGTAGTGCACCCAATAGTCAACCTCACTTCCACGTAGTACACCCTGGACTGCAGACTAACGAGGCTCTGGCGACTGGCATCATGACCAGTATAATTTTGTTTGCGTTGTCCTGTGTTTTGTCCTTATTCGTGCTGAGTGCTCCTTTAGAGCCTCAGCTTTTAACGAAAGTCAGAAGATTTTAGTATTTTATTATTTAATTATGCAACGTTAGAGTTGTTATGTGTAACGATAAGGGGCTGGAACCCGTATAATGTGACGGGTGCAAAATAGCCTTAGTGCTGACGCACCCAAAATTTTAAATTCAAAGTAATATCAAAGTTTTTGGCTGCCTGATTGGTTGGGCGTTTTTGATATGTTGGAGATGTATATCTCCAATAGAGCTAAATGGCATTCGCGCTGTATCTGGAAAGATGATAAATTCTACGTTTATTGTTTTATTGCGTCTTCCTACGTTTACAATCTTTATGATTAGTTACAAAAATAAAACATAGGTATGCTAAGAAGTATATATATATAAAAAACTAATTTTCATATATTTTTCCAGTTATTGAAGAAAAGTAAACAAAAATAAGTTTGTAAACAAACTGTGAAGAACAATTTTGGAGTTTTCAAAATTGTAAATCCTCATAGTTTCTAGTGAGAAGAATGCGCTTGACATAGTTTTATTGATGCCTGGTTGTGCACTTGAAACTTTCAAGCGGAGATTCAGTTCCAAATTTAGTCTATTATAGATTTCGAACGAGTATATTATTTCAAAACATATGAAACAACGAGCGAGACAGTCACAGAATCAGCTTTATTTCCGTGTTGAGCCAGAGTGGCAAGAAAAGTAAAATAAAAGTGACGAAGTGTATGTACAAAGTTACAGTCAATCTTACTCCACACCCGAGTAACTACATTTTTATTTTCCAGCCACGAATATCAAACATGGTACAGCACAATCCATTTTTCTATAAACTTCTTATCAAGATGTTAGTCTATGTTCTTATGTTCAAGTCGTTCACCGGACGAAGAACACACATTGCCATCTGTTGACTTGTTTAGTCACAATATTACTGTGACGTCACGCTTGAAGATTGAGTCCAAACATACATTTCACGTGGTTTTAGCCTATGATAGCATTCGATTGCATGGAGTAAATTTAAGTATTCTGACAGAAGTTATTAAATAAAATTGCGATGCGTATCGTTCATCAATGTAAAGATGAGATTTCGGAGAATACGTCGATATAATACACATACCTTACAAATGAGAATGAAAAGAATACATGGAGTAGGACATCGCGTAAAGTGAATGCTCCTAGCAGCGTGCTTTCTGGAATCGCAGCCAATAGGCGGCGCCGCTGCAGTCACGTGAGGATGCTAAACTCCCAGAATTCATATCGGTTGCTGCACTGAAGGTGAACTCGGCTGAGCTTCGGCTGTATTCGGAAACGAAATTGCTCGATTTTCTTTAAATGCATGATTTCCCTTCACCAGTTACTTTTTATCTTATGCTCTGTAAGGTAGGCATGTATAATAAAACGACGCATTCTCCGAAATCTCATCTTTACATGGATGTACAATACACATCACAATTTTGTTTCATAACTGCCGTCACAATCCTCAAAGCTACACCTTGCGATATAAATTCCAATGGTATAAGACAAACCCACGTGAAAACCTTGTTTGGACTCAAATCGTGCTCATACGTCTACTGTGACGTCACCACTAATATGGCCCATGTCTTTGGATGGATGGGTCCTCAAGATATTTTCTTCGAGATATCGACCAGGCAAGTTATCGAAACATTGCCAGATCGATCATTCGCCATCAGGATAACTTCAAGGTGTGATTTTGATAGGGTTTTTGAACCATGAACGCAATGCATACGTTCAAACTACACGATATTACCCATAACGCACCGTCCAATCGCATTATAACCTCCGGCCTTTACGTAATTACCAAGCACACGTGAAAAGTCAAAAGTTATTATGCAATTTGAAGCGGATTCGCATTAACAAATTGAACTGTAATTTGGAATTGGAATTTGGCTGCAGGCGAAACAGGTTCGGCGCGTGAACACACATATGTGCTTGGCTGGGAGAGGGGGTAATTGAAGTGATGAAAGGTACGTGGCTCACATTTCGTTTATCGTTCTGTGGTAATTAATAAGTAAGAGGTGTGGATTAAACGAACGAATCTGTTCAATACAATTCTGCCTTTCCTTTAATGAAACTGTAATTAGATCCCCATAATGATGTTATTTAAACCTAACTGGCTGAAAACAAATAGAACTATCATGGAATATTATTATACCGTATCAGCAGAACGCTGAGGTGCGAACCAAGGTTCGAGGGTGTCTATTATTTTTTTGAATTTTGAGTTGTTAAGTCCACTTTATGGAGAGATAGGCTAATCGGGACTGGACCTACAGTTTAGTGTGATCCGAACCAATATGTGCCTGTTCCGCCGGGTATCGAACCCGGGACCTCTTCATTACAAGGTGACGACGTTACCACTACGCCATCGGGGAGGTCCTAGAAGATGTCTATCACTATGACGCAAGCAAAGAACATTTTGGCAAAGTTGGGGAAATTGGAAGTAAAACAATTCAACCTGATAGTAAACTATCTACATGATAAGTTCAATTTTAATAAATAAAATTAATAGTTTTCAAGGTGCTGTCGCGAAAACAAAGACAATTTAGTTATCGCCTGTTTATATAACATTTGCCGACCTCCGCCGTGGAGTGTTTAGCGCAGTGCGCTCAGAATCCCGGCCTGGGCATGTGTGTTATCCCTTCATCAATATATCATATCATCATTCATCCTCATATTCGCGATTAGCTGAAAGTGTCAGAAGTAAAATAATCCAAATCAATGAATCATTCATCATATTGGTCTTCCCATTTATATGATGCTTAAATACTAGCCATATTAAAACAAGCGGTACGGAAGACTGCAGATGATTTGATTTGATTTTAAAATTATGGGTGCGTCAGCACTAAGGCTATTTTGCACCCGTCACATTATATGGGGTCCAGCCCCTTATCTTTACAAAGAACAACTCTAACGTTGCATTAAGTAAAATCTTAAAAGCTTAAAATGTTCTGACTTCCGTTAAAAGCTGAGGCTGTAAAGGGCCCTCAGCACACACAAGGACAAAAAACAGGACAACACAAACAAAATTATACTGGCCAGAGTGCCAGTCGCCAGAGCCTCGTTCGTCTGCAAAACGCAGTCCAGGGTGTACTAACGTGGAAGTGAGGTTGACAGTTGGGTGTACTACGTGGAAAATCACCCCTTACACCCCGACTGCAGATGAAATGAAGATGTTGTATACAATGCTCCCTCTGTACAGCCCCTCCCCCAACACGAACCCCTTCTCATACATTCTATCTTGTGTCTATGTTATAATGTACATATTGTGTGCTTTTTTTCTTTATCGACTCAAATTACCAGTTTAATCTCAAATTAATTATTTCTCCTTCATAATTGTAGATGTTGAATTTTGATATTATCCTCATTTGATTGCTGCTCCAATTTTGCTCGCGCCAAAGCAACAAACATTGGACTGACTAATGTGAAACGGAACTAGTTGACACAAGAGCATGCGCTTTGTTTGTTTTATCATGGAGCCGAGTTCCGCTTGTAAAGAGTTCCTGGATATCAATTGATGCCGACTACCGTTTATGACGAGTTCTGGGATATCTCTTGCTGCGGAGTTCCGTTGTGAGGAGTTCTGGGATTTCCCTTGCTGCAGAGTTCGATTGTGAGGAGTTCAAGGATATCTCTTGCTGTTGAGTTCCGTTGTGAGGAGTTCTGGGATTTCCCTTGCTGCAGAGTTCGATTGTGAGGAGTTCAAGGATATCTCTTGCTGCGGAGTTCCGTTGTGAGGAGTTCCGGGATATCCCTTGCTGCGGAGTTCCGCTTGCGAGAAGTTCCTGAATATATCTTGCTGCGGAGTTCCGTTGTGAGGAGTTCTGGGATTTCCCTTGCTGCAGAGTTCGATTGTGAGGAGTTCAAGGATATCTCTTGCTGCGGAGTTCCGTTGTGAGGAGTTCTGGGATTTCCCTTGCTGCAGAGTTCGATTGTGAGGAGTTCAAGGATATCTCTTGCTGCGGAGTTCCGTTGTGAGGAGTTCAGGTATTTCCCTTGCTGCGGAGTTTAGTGGTTTCTCTTGTTACGGAGATCAGTGATTTCTCTTGTTACGGAGATCCATTGTGAGGAGTTCCGGGATATCCCTTGCTGCGGAGTTCCGCTTGCGAGAAGATCCTGTATTGCCCTTGTTTCGGAGTTCCGGGATTAACCTTTCTGCGGAGTTCCATTGTGAGGAGTTCAGGGATTTTCCTTGCTGCAGTGTTCCATTGTCAGGAGTTCTGCGGAGTTCCATTGTGAAGAGTTCCTGGATTTCCCTTGTTTCGGAGTTCCGGGATTAACCTTTCTGCGGAGTTCCATTGTGAGGAGTTCAGGGATTTTCCTTGCTGCAGTGTTCCATTGTGGGGAGTTCCTGGATTTTCTTTGCTGCGGAGTTCCATTGTGAGGAGTTCCGGGATTTTCCTTTCTGCGGAGTTCCATTGTCAGGAGTTCCTGGATTTCTCTTGCTGCGGAGTCCCATTGTGAGGAGTTCCAGGATTTCCCTTGCTGCGGAGTTCCATTGTGAGGAGTTCTCGGATTTCCCTTGCTGCGGAGTTCCATTGTCAGGAGTTCCCGGATTTCCCTTGCTGCGGAGTTCCATTGTGAGGTTTTCCTGGATTTCCATACCTGCCGAGTTCCATTATGAGGAGTTCCGGGATTTCCCTTATTGCGGAGTCCCGCTGTGATTCTCCCTTGCCTCCTAGATTCATCTACGGTGTAAACCGATGGGTGTATTGTTTGGGATGACGTCTGTTTTATCCCTTCTTGCGTCTGTTCACGGATGAAATTTTTAGGCGCTTAAAGTACGTATATTTGATGCACTGCAGTGCAGTTCGAGGCGGAAGAAACTAGTAGACTGTCTTGGTAATGAAAATGCATGTAGTCATGTGGTCATCCATCCACGAGTGACTTGGGGAAGGGTCCCCTCATCACATCATACACTCAGGACGGCACTGTTTGGAGTCTGTGGCATCTGATGAGTCACCCTGGACATCGTTAGTGCACTCGACGGTTCCAGTTTTCTTGTTAAATTTTACGCATCACTGGACCATGGTGAATTGCTTTCTTCTCACAGGTCTTACCTTAAAGTTCGAGTTCTTACTGTAGAAACCTTATATGTAAAATCTAGAATGATATTCACATGTGACTAAACTTCAAAGTATGTGTTTTTTATATATATCTTGCTAATCCATATCCCTTTTATTCTTGAAGGTGAACAAACTATACAGTATTGTTTGTGAGATTATCATGGCTGTCAACCCATATATACGTGAGAGACATCTATATGTCAACGCAAGCACTTCAGTACATAGCTACCACAGATTTGGGATATAAAAAGCTGAACTAATTTCGTCCAGCAGAAAACGGCTAATTTCATACATTTTCTGCCCTCACTGATGTTCTGTAACGAGCTTGAAGGCTACACTTCTAACGCGGTCACGTGATCCAGCAGCGCACTGCGCACGCGCCAACTTCCGATTCGAGTCTCTGCACTTTTTGGACATCCCACGTGCACATGTATTGACACAAGACAGATAATCTCGCACATAATATTCCACACAAAGTTACCCGTGGAAATATTTGACTTTCGCGGTCGTCCAACCAGAATGCATTGCATGGCAAACAAAACCCTGCGACGCGTGGGATTGGATAAGGGCGCCCCACTCGGGGCATCGCCGAAGAGGGGCAAAACTCCCATCTCGCATTCTATCCGCGTCCCGTAGCGTCTTCCAGAAAGGTACACAGGAATCAGATGGGGAAACACGCAGGCGACTGGGAGCATGGAAATTAGATTCCAGAAAACCCGAACTTAAAAATAGCCTCCCTTTTTCTGCATTGCTTTTTCTGTGCTGAAATATTGACGAAGGTTAAAAAATAGGCGTATTTTGCATTGACAATTCGCTTCTGAAACGTAAGTTAAAATCACTGTGCGAATAAAGCTTTTTGCTTGTGCATTCAATGCCGCATTGATTTCATTTCGGGGGGGGTAGGGTTTTACTATGGCCTTGTGGTTCTCTTAGAATATTGGTTCAAACCTAGGTCATTAATTCTAACTAACTAACTCTCTAGACTTCTTAAACCCGAAGGTTCATGGCTGCAGCAACACAGGTCTTCCATCTGTCCCTATCCTGACTAAGATCTACAGGGTGTTCATAAAGTCCAGGTACCATTACAAAAACCATAGCTCGGAAACTACAAGGGTTGGATAAAAAGTAATGGCAACACTGGTATAATTGCTACTTGACTGTATTGGCAGAGGAGCACGTGTTACATTCCTACAATGTAATCGCCCCCCCATCTCTACGACCTTCTGCCACACGTATGGAAGGCGTCGTACACCGTCAGCGCGTCCATCTCTGTCGATGTCCCGCAGTGACCGCCCTATAGCACGTATGATGGCTTCGCGCGTGTCGTAGTGCTTCCCGCCCAGTGGTTCCTTCATTTTGACAAAACGGTCGTAATCACACGGTCTCATACCGGTGAATACGTCGGATGTACCAGTACCTCCCACTACCAGTTATGCAGGAGCGCCGTCACATTGTTCGCAGTGTGACACCTTGCATTGTCAAGCAGGATGATGGGACACCGTGCCGTCGCTTCCTTCTTAATGCGAGACGAAGGTGGTGTTGCAAGAAGGTGCAGTAGTAGGCTGCGTTGACCGTCTGCCTAAGAGACGTTGTTCTTCTTCCCTAAACATATTGTTAGGGCGCTTGCACTCTCGTCCTCTGCTTCAGAGCACTGCTGTTTTTGACTGAATAACATACAATCGCACCCCACTCACTATACTTCCTCGTCTGACATTCCTTTATCAACCACGAAACGGTTGTGGCGCTGTGACTCGCCCCTTTCACGGGACAACAGTGTTGCCATTACTTTTTATCCAACCCTTGTACATGCAATAGAACAATGCTGTTGATTGCAAAATGAGCTACAACTCTCCACGTTTATATGCCATATACCTCAATGTGCGTCCCTCTAGTTGCTCTCAGAACATCATGGCAGTAATCCACTTCTGCCCATACACGCCCCAGCATATCACCAGTAACAGTTAGGATACTCTCCGTTATTTTTCTTCGAAGAGTAGCAACATCTGGAACAGGAGTGTGTTAAACGCAATCTTTGACATATCCCCAGAAGAAGAAATCCAAGGGTGTGATATCAGGAGAGCGCGGTGGCCAGGGAATGGGTCCATCACGGCCTATCCACGTGCCAGGGAAATGCCTACACAGAAGACATCGAACATAATTGGACCAATGAGGGGGTGCCCCATGTTGTTGAAAAATTATGGCTGGCTGGAATTCCTCCAACTAAGGAAGAAACGCTAAATAAAGGAAACGAATCAATTAAACCATACTTATTTTTTTTTGGGGGGGGGGGGGGGTAATGAGCTATCTCGCTTGTCTTTCTCGCCCAACGGGTTGCCAGGTGCCCGGGATTGCCTAATGTTGATGACTTGCCCAAGAACCAGTCTTGCTTGAAGAAGCAAGATATTGTAAACGTGCATGATTACTACAGGAATTAGAAAGAAGTACGAAATTCTACTTCGCTCAGAAAGCATGAAGTGAAAGAAGTTATTATCCGAGAAGTGGCTTCTTCACGCCATCTTGAAATATGCATACTGGTCGCATTTCCAACTGGCGGCTGGGAAACAACGAATCAGCGATCAGTTGAATTATCTTCGGCTCACGTCGGGTATTTTCGTGTCACGAGGCACCCGAACGTTGCTGGCGGGACGAAACAAATGAGCGTCGGATACACCGCATGTGGCCAAACGTGCTGTAAAACGGGGAGAGGGAGTTGATCAGCGCCGCTACTGGATAAAAGTTGTACCATAGTACACAAAGCACGGGCAATTAGTACACAAAACACCCAAACACTGTGCAAACAAAGCTAATAAAAACAATTGACAAAATAGAGACGTACGCTTGGAAACGTTGTAACGGGAGAGCGATGTTACCCCTACAGCTTTTAGTTCGTAACTGAGGTTGTTGACACTCATCGAAAAGCACATCCCGAAAGACAGATAGAAGTCTTGAAATATCAGCGATGGTAACTTGGGAAATAAGTTTAATAACTTGCGACTAACTCGACCGAGTTACTCAGTGGAATTCTGGTATTTCTTAAAAGTAATCTTCCGTAAACTGCTTATTATTAACTTGGAAGGCATAAGGATGACGCTTCCCAGTGGTTGTGCATCCTCGCAAAAGCATGACGTCACTCTCGACCCATTTATCCACTTTCGGGGAAGTTTCGCCGGAGTTGCCCAATTAACAACATTCGCACGATTCGCTGCCTAAGTTAGCTACTAACAGGCATTTCAGCCTCAATAAGTGCTCGTGCCAGCCCAGCAGAACTAGTCCCAGAGAGAAACATGCGTCTAGGCTACTGCAAGCGAGAACTATATGCAGTGCCTAAGGGTACGAACATGTGACTCGGGCGAAGTACGAAGGACCAATAGACATGCAGATACCAGACTGAAAACGTGGGCCTTTTAATATGTGTCAACTTGAAGACAAACATGGATGCGAGTATACCTTCATATTTCCACGTGTAACAACTATTTTGAAGATAGTGAGTCATTGCACCACACAAGATTGCAATTTTTAAGTTTACTACGAAGGATATAACTCTCCATATTCAACTTCACAAGTGAGAACAAATAACTTCCGTAATAGTTTCATACATCGGAGACACGTTTCTCCAAGGTTTCCAACGTTCGTCGAGGTATTTTCTTTCATCGTGGAATATAATTGACCGCGAAATCATGTATTTTTCAAGAGAAATATCTCACCGACGCACAATTGCCATTGCTTTCATTTGCTTGCCCTACGACAACCGGATGCTGCGTACGTTTGATGACGTAAGCCCCTGTCAGTGTTTCAAACACTTTTTTTTTTTTACTATGCTTGCCTAACGTAACCAAACCTAACCTAACCTTATCGGAAATGGTTCGTGGGGCTATCCGTGAATGGAAATACTGCATGCCCACTACGGTAGTCAAGATTTGCCCGCCATATTCTGTGTTATGCAAGCGAAAAAAGGAGTCAAAGAAATTACTCTCTATGTGAAAAATTGTGTTTTTTTTTTTCGTGTAAAAAGCATAATGGCACCTTGAACTATGTTCCGCAATACACAATTGGTAAGTACGAACCATGCGAAACACAAAATATCCGATTTCAATGTGTCTCCGATTTATGAAACTGTTACCATAATTTCTTCATAAACATGAAAACAATAACAAGCTATAATGCGCAGCTCCGCCATGTTTCTATCCCCCTGGATATGCGCGAGGAAGATGCGCGGCTTCAAACAAAAGCGCATCGTTTCCAGTCTGCATCTAGAGGTCTGTGGATGGACCATATTAGTGGTGACGTCAAGAGCAGACAACTGAGAACGATTGAGTCCAAACCAGGGGCGATTCCTCCATATAGGAAGTGAAGCAATTCCTACAGTTCATTTATACTTGTTTCCAGTTCTCTACTTTTTGGGAGTTTAATGCAGGTAATAAAATTATGAGCACAATGTACATACAATTGACTAGATTAGCTACTGCCAAGAGTTGCCTGGTGTTGCTCGCCCCAGCAGCAGCCCAAAAAAGATGGTCCCGAGCTTTCTTGCTGCTCGCTGAGGAACATCGGCGGTCATCCTACAGGCAGATGGGTGAGGAGTGGAAGGGGAAGTGAAGATCAGCCAGGATCGAGGAACCAACAAGACTTTCCTCACAATCAGCGATGCCAACCCCAGCAAAATGGTACTAAACCAAGCACAGTTTGATCTTTGTTGGAACTTGGCAGCCTGCTTTTGGCATAATGGTAAAATCTAGCATAATCTGCAAATGCCAATTCATAGGAGAGGGAAATCTTTTCTTCATCATGCCGGATTTAGTTCGTCAGTAGATTTTATGGTAGGGAATCGGTAGAAAGTTGGAGGTAAACAATTTTCTCAAACCTTTTTAAGTTCTATGTTGAACCCATGTCGTTTGTTGCGCCATTGTAAACAAATCTGTGGGAAAATGTACACGACTGTATTACGTAACGCAAGTTCAACACTCTAGAAAAGTAGATGTAGAATTAAAGTTATCAGAAAAAAAATTAATAATAAATCCTAGCACAATTTAGAAGCATTTAGCATAATTTCAGAGTTTATGTAGCATTTTTCATTGTCGTCAATCCACATTACAGGGAGGAGAAAGAAAATCGAAATTATGAAATATCGTCAATGTTATTTTCGTCGCTTTTTATGGGCTCACATTTAAATGTTTCATAGTTTAAAGTGAGGAGCAAGGGCCCCCTTCCATACCCTGAGCATGGGCCTGCAGTTAACATTCTAAATGCAATGGGTAGTACAAGCAATACGTGTAATTGAACGCATTTTTCAAATCTTTCTCGGTTTATCATAACTTCTTCCTACACTCCGAAAAAGCCAAGAGTCGCCACTGGTCCAAACAAAGTTTGCACGTGGTTTCGTCCAGTGATGTGCAGTAGACTATAAGTTTACGTCTACATGCGTTGTCTACACGTAATCTACGCGTAGATTACATTGGGTTGTAGTTTACATAGACTACGTAGACAATCTAAAGTGCATTAAAATTAATTTTCAAGGCTTTCATGAAAGGAAAGTGACATTTTCAACTATATTGGTTCCTAACGAACTGAAAAGAATCCTATTTACAACAAAATTTCTGGTCTCTTCTATCATCAACTATGGAAGAAGATAAATAGTATGCAAAAAACAACAACAGATGGCAGTCGTGAGGCAAGAGTGGTCTTTTTCCCATAAAACACTAGAATATTTCCTATATTAGGTTTCTTCCTAGGTGAGAAATTGTTCGAATTTTTAAGAAAGAGTATGAAAAGTTATTTTCACACATCAGCAACTGATACGCAGTATAATTTTCTCTTAATTTCATGGCACCCTTTGCTAAGTTATCACCTTTCGCCATGTTCTTTACATAGATTACGTAATCTACGTGTATAAAATAGTCTACGTGTAGAATGTAGACTATCGTTGTTTACGCGTAGACGCACATCACTGGTTTCGTCCTATCATATAGCATTGGACCTTTCATCGTACGGAGTAGTTTTAATGATTGTGACAGTAGTTATGAAACAAAATTGTGATGTGTATCGTACATTCATGTAAAGATGAGATTTCGGAGAATAAGGTAAGAAAACCCGAGTAAGTAAATCATTCAATTTAAAAGAAAATCGGGCTATTCCAGCTCTGAATGTATTCTGCAACGGAGCTGCCGCGTTGAATGCTGGGAGTCGAGAAGCCTCACGTGACTGCAGCGGCGCCGTCTACTGGCTGCCATTCCGGATCGGACGCCACTAGGAGAACTGGATTTCTTACTATAGTTATTCTTTACCTCATGCTCTGTAAAGTATGTGTAATATATCTACATATTCTCCGAAATCTCATCTTTACCTTGATGTACGATACACCTCGCAATTCTGTTTAATAACTGCTGACAGAAGTCTTGAAGTTACCCCTTGCAATGGATAATCCAATGCTATCATAGGCTAAAAGCACACGAGACGTTTGTTTGGACTCAATCTTGCAGCGTGACGTCACACTAATATGGTCCATTCTGTCATGCCTGCTCGGCGGCATCGTCAAAGGATTTCGCTGTGGGTGGGATCTACGGATAGAAGAAATAGTTTCTGGTGGGTTTTGCTTTACTTCCTTCTCATTCTTTCCCTATTAATCTCGTTATCTGCTTCTTCCTTGTTGCTAGCTTCCTCGAGCATGAGTTTTCCTTGATAAAGGATCAGGTTAGAATATTGTAAATGTATATATTGTGTACATTTTTATTTCTTTATCTCCCTCTACTTCCTCTGTTTATACATTTCTCTTTCTTCCGTAAGTCATGACTTTCAAAACCCATTTCGAAGTGATTAGTAGAACACGGTACGAGGTCAGGAAACCCGGGTTCGAATCCCGGGCTTGGCATGGGTGTTCCTTTGTGAGTGTCCATCAATTTCATCGAATCATCACTCATCCTCATCTTAAAAATTGGCCAAACGCGAAATATTTATTATATCTCAAAATATGTAACATGAAATTCACATATATCGTTCCTAACATCGTAATTCGCAGACACTTGCAATTTTAGCTTGCCTACATACAAAGGAAAAATATGTAATTACTTAATAATTCTGGCCCTACCCATAACATTTTGCAAAAAACAACGCATAGGCTATTACATAATTCCACACAATTCATATAACATGGAGTTGGCTACCATGAAAATGAAGTCATAAATAGTACCACAAAAAACTTTCATTACTTTACAAATTACGCCAAAAAAATAACTTACTAGCGAAGGGTATAGAAAGGTTAAGGCCACCTGACTGGCTTCGTTTGTAACAAAAGCTACTAAACGTAGAGAGGAGACCCAAGGAAACTGACGTCACTCGATTCTACCCAGAGAGGAATCACATCCATTTCCGTCCACTTTTCGTCGCTAACTTATTTTTCTTTCCGCGAAACTTTTCTTTGGAGAGTTTCGCAGCGGAAAGGAGGAACGTGCAGTAAAAAAGAGGAGGGGAGGCAAAAAGGCGGGAACTAAGAACAAAAGAAGCAAAAGACGGAAAGCGAAGACACTGAAGGGATGGTCAAGAGTCCAGCTGGGAGCAACTCGCATCCTGTTACAGACTGGACTTATCTTGTTACAGATAACGATATATTCTCAGGGGACATCCAGCTACACTCTTATCTTCTTTCTAAAATTCCACGCTGATGTCCACCGTTCTTTGTGAGTGTCCCTTATCAATCTCATCATATCATCACTCATCCGCATCGTCGCGATTAGCCACAGTGGCAGAAAACTGGAATCACTGGAATCAAATGAAATCCGTGGAGACTGTGAATGCTTCGGTCGAAATATTTGTTTGCTTGGGGCATTTCATCCAACCGAGTTTCATCATAATACGTTGGGTAGTTTCTGATAAGTCAGAGTGCACACGAGGACACGATAGTCGAATAAAGATTTTGTTTTTCAAATTTGCTATGTATTTCCCCAACACAATTTTAAGCTAGTTGCTTCAGAGGCGATATTTACGAAAGTTTGCAACTATCTGGGCAACTGGTTTTGGCAACTAGATCGTGCCCGTTTTCTGCACACCATACTACGTGATTGACACCACCCTCAAGACAGTGGAGGCACCACATGTAATACTTTTGTTCACACAGCATCTTTGCAAACAAGCTAAACAAAACTATTTACGAGTGTACTACAATGAAGTATTAAATATATGTTAAAGCTCATCCCTCCCAGTGAAACCAGATATGGGTGGGTCACTGGTTGGCCAAATCTTTAATGAAAATCTAAAGTTTAAATACCGTAGTAAAAACAAATTTCGTTACAAATTCAAACGTTGCTTTGCAAATGGATTAAATTCAAAGCTCCATGGTTCATGGATTATTCAGATGTTCTCATCACATCCATCATTAATCACCAAATTTGTATTTTGCATTTTGACAGGGTGTGCAATGGCCCACGTGACACCCTTAACGCGTCGCCACTGTACTTTCCAAATATGTTGTATCAAGAAGGAATAACATGTGAACTTAGAAATACAGTGTTACATAGCGTGTGCAACAACATTAAATAGGCGACTAACAGTTTGGTACAGTGTTGTTAAAGGTCCAGGGATTTTAAATAAATTCAATTCCGGTCCGGGAGAGAAAATCAGCAAGCGTAAATGGGTTGTGGACCGTAAAGAACCTTTTTATCTGTGAAGTATTTCAATTCGGTTCAGGGATCTTCTTTCCGGATGAATTTAAATACTGTCCAGGAACCTTTTTTCCGGATCAATTTAAATGCGGTCCAACTTACGTGAAACAATACGCAACTTCCACCTAGGAAAGAGGTTCCGGTCCTGTTGTGGAACCCAATAGAATTTATGGGTTCGTGGACCTTTACCAACCCTGGTTTGGTAATTAGTTAAGCAGTCAGTACGAAATCTAGTTTCGCTGCGAACTATATTTAGTCACTAAGCGCGACTAAGAACAAAGGCCTTCTGGGACAACAAGTCTACACACTCAAACACGTGGAAATTTGGTTCAATCTCACCGTGTAACCTGTGTGGAATCTATCGTCTACGCTAGCACGAAGCACGCAACCCTCCATCTAATGGCCGCCTTGTCCGCCTCAAATTAAAGAGCGCCATGTCTCTCTACCGAGAAATGGAGCCACTTCCGGTTCCGGGCGTCTCCTTTGTTCTGACCTCTCTTAATTTCTTCCCTCACGAACGCCTCCCGTGTTTCGATGGAACTCTTTACGGGAAATAGATCGGCACGAACGATTCTGTCACAGATTCTCGCCTTTTGTTGCTCTTTCCAGTTATTTTACGTTTATTTCCACCCTCCCAGCTAATCACGACGAATAAGTTTGGTCGTCAGTTCAAGAAATTCACGAAAGAACAAATTCTTAACCAGAACTCGGACAGTTAGTTGCAGTAAAGGAAGACTCCACAACTGCCCATTTTCGCATGTGGCAACAGTTGTGATATTTCACTGCTGCCATCTGTGTCTAGGCGCGAAACTATTTCCAAGCAAAATTTTCTGAACGGGTATTGCATTCATCCCACAATGGCTCTTAAAACTGTAGTTTGCCTTTTACTTACAATGCCTTGCGCTGTGTTTCTGCACAAGCCTGGTCAATGTTCAGGGTGCGCTGTGAAGAACACAGAACTCAGAATGAAGCAATCACACCACGTATGAGTGACTCGGACAGTAAATACAGAGTGCGCTACATCATTTCACAGCTCAACATCTCTGTATATTCGCTGTCCGATTGAACCTTACTTGCTATCATAGGCGTAACTTGGCGGGTGCAAGGGGGGGAACTTGCCTCCCAAAATTTTCAGGTTACGAAATCAAAAAGTTAAGGATATTTTTCTTTAACATCATGGAACCTGAGGAGCAAAGTATTGAAGAGTATTTTTTATGATTCTGCAAGTGTAAGTTATTCAGGAAAATAGTTCTGGACGCTATTTTTATGGGTTGGAAAACTTGTCGATACTGGCCCCCGAAATTGTCCTAAGTTTGACTCTGCCCCCCCCCCCCCCCGTTAAGTCCGAAGTTTAATTCTCCACCCACAAAGTTGAGTCGCAAGTTTAATTCTGCCCACCCACCCCAAAAATAAAGTCCCTGATTTGATTCTGTTCTCAAACTTTAAGTCCCAAGTTTGATTCTGTTCTCCAAAACTAAGTCCCAAGTTTTATTCTGTCCTCCAAAATTAAGTCCCAAGTTTGATTCTGTTCTCCAAAATTAAGTCCGAAGTTTGATTCTGTCCTCCAAAGTTAAGTCCGAAGTTTGATTCTGTCCTACAAAATTAAGTCCCCCCTTTGATTCTGCCCTCTCCCCACCTCCCTCAAGTTAAGTCCGAAGTTTCATTCTGCATCCCCAAAGTTCCAAGTTTGATTCTATTCCCGAAAGTTATGTCCCAAGTTTGATTCTTCCTCCAAAGTTCCAAGTTCGATTCTGCTCCCCAAAGTTAAGTTCCAAGTTTCATTCTGCTGCCCAAAGTTAAGTTCCAAGTTTCATTCTGCTTTCAAAAGTTAAGTCCCAAGTTCGATTCTGCTCCCCAAAGTTAAGTTCAAAGTTTGATTCTGCTCCCCAAAGTTAAGTTCCACGTTTGATTCTGCTTCCAAATGTTAAGTTCCAAGTTTGATTCTGCTTCCAAATGTTAAGTTCCAAGTTTGATTCTGCTTCCAAATGTTAAGTTCCAAGTATAATTATTCTTCCCAAAGTTAAGTTCCAAGATTGATTCTGCTTCTCAAAGTTAAGTTCCAAGTTCGATTCTGCTGCCCAAAGTAAAGTTCCAAGTTTGATTTTGCATCCACAAAGTACCAAGTTTGATTTTGTCCCAAAAAGTTAAGTCCCAAGTTGAACTCTCCTCCCCAAAATCAAGTCCATGGTTCGATTTTGTCCCTCCCCACAAGGTTAGACCCAAAGTTACGCCCATGCATGCTATAGTCTGCACCATGCCACACCATCACAAAACTCACATGTTCTTCTACAGTGGTAAATCGCGACAATATGAAATCTCTGTACCCAGTAAAGCACAAGACATTACATTCTAGGCACACGTTCACTAGGGCGTCGAAATTCAAAAGCAGCGTGCAGAGTGAAGCTTCACATTACATCTGGTCCCAGGCACCAATCCTAATGTTTAATGCACCAGGAGCGAAGTTCCGTGTCCTCCAGGATGGCCCTCAAGTCGTGGACCTTGCCTCCGTCTTCATTTGGAAACGGGTGCCCACGGGAACAATATCCGGGAAATTTGTGGCCCTTTAGGGAGAAGACAAGGGGAAATGCGAAATGTCTCAAATTCGCATTTCAACTGACAAATGTCATTCCTTCCCTACACATCCTCGAAAAAGTTTGTCCTCTTTCATTGAAAATTCAATTATGGCAGAGAGTTATAAATTAGAAAAATATTGCTGTGTTCGCGGACAGACATGCAGTGTTTCCATTCCAAATTGGTTTGAGTTGGTGTTTTAAGTCCACTTTATGCACAGTAAGGCTAATCGGGACTGGACCTACAGTTTAAAGTGGGATCCGAACCACTTGTGCCTCCACCGGGTATCGAACCCGGGACTACTTGATTACAAAGCAATGACGCTACCACTGCGCCATGGGGGAGGCCCATGTTTCCATTCCAAATTATGGATCATGCTCTCACTTGTAAATAGCATTTACGCTCAAGGATTACAACACATTGGTTATCATTCGATAAATATCACTAAAACAAGACAGCGCAGATTAAGTTAATCGGTACATCAATATGACCTGTGAACGGCATGAAGTATGTGTGGCCTAGGAAGACGATTTCGCTCGAGCTAGATAGCGTACGAAATTTAGAGCTTCTTCGCTCGAGCGAATAACGCTCGAACAGACATAACGAGCAGTAAGCTACCTAGCCGGCCTGCGAAAAATCAGGCGAGGCCAGGCCGGCTCGGTAGCTCAGTGATTAGAGAAATGGCACGGTATGCCAGAGATCTGGGTTCGAGTCCTCGTCGAGCCTGCATTTCTGGCTGAGAATTTCTACGTAGTACATCTCCTGTGTGAGCCTAATCTACAATAACTTGTAGCTTAGTAGCAGGGGTGCCCACAGGGAGGGTTCGTGACGCGCCTGCGTCATGGAAATTTTTGGGGGGGACAGGATTTTATACCAATTCTATATATCTTCACACAAAAATGGGGAGGATCGTATCGTTTGATTGATTTGTTATTGATTTTTAGTTTTGGTTATTATGTATAGTTTTTCTACCTACCTGTGGGTGATCGCAGGGATAGGGTTGAAATGAAACATCACCTCTTATGCCTTTAGAATCTGTTTGGATGGAGGGGGGGGGGGCGTATTCGCATTAATACAATGTTAGTCGAGCAGACAAACTCTGCAGAATAAGGTTGACACTAACAATGGCAGTGAGCCTAAAGTATCTAAGTAAACATATATTGCTTAAATATGTCTGTATTATACAGTGACGCAACCACAGGGGGGTCATTGCCCCCCCCCCCAACCTTCGACGGAAGTCAATTCTAGGGTGGCAAGGGGGGACAAACATTGATGGCCAAGGGCACCTGCAGTGGGGCACAGAGGAGCAATTACCCCCTTCGATTTCAAATTTTATGCAAATAAAAATACATTTTGTAAAATTTTCTTGCTTGCTTCGCTCGCATTATCTGCTTTTCTCGTTTTCGTCAAGTTCACAGCTGTAGCTAGGGGCGGCGGGAGTCGGCCATGGGCGCCGAATGATCTACAAAAAGGTTGTAAAATAGAGACTGTCATGGCGTCCAGTGAATTTTTTTGCACCCTATTAAATCAATATTGTTTTAAATTGCAAAAAATTGATCTAAAAATTTTCTTGCCCGCTTCGCTCGCAATCTACTTTTTTTCTGTAATGTAATGTATTTAAATAATATGTGTTGTATATTTGTATTGAATAAGTTTTGAATACGTACACAATTTAGTGTTAGCTTGTTGCATATGTATTTTCTTATTTTATGTCGTTCAATGTTGCATATGTGTAAAACATATGTTGTACATGAAAGTTACACATATACATATCTTCGGAATGCATTTATCACTCATTTTCTGCCATTCAAAAATACAGTTTGTGTGCTTGATTTCCATTATTGGCTAATGTGAAATTGACGACGGTGTTGAAAAAATATTTCAAATCGTTTGTTCAAAACAAATGCTTTAGTACAGGCTTCGACCCCCTTTAATCGTAATTTATGAGATAATAACTACTACTACTAGTAGTAGTAATAATAATAATAATGTCATTATTATTATTATTATTGGTACGTTTAACCTGGTACTTGCCCCCCATACAAAAATTCGTGGTTGCACCTCTGGTATTATATTTTTCCGCAAATTTTGTCTGACAAAATAATTTGAGTAATTAATTCGGCATAAACGGGGGGGGGGGGGATGTTCTACCTTTTGGGGGGAGCGCGTCATGAGCCTTGGGGGGGGGGGGGATGGGCACCCCTGCTTTGTAGCACACGTGTCTGTGGTAGTTGATCCTCAGATATGAATCATGAAGTGAAAGAGACAGTGACATTGAAATACCTGCTGAAAGATGTAGAATTTACATCCTCGAGGGGTTTGAGAATTTACAACCCACTGTTTCGTTTGTTATGCGTGTATATTAACATGCAAACACACACACACAAACACGTACGCACGCACGGAAATAATTGCATCAAGAAATAGACACTCGTGAACACAAAGGTTTGGATACGCTTGAGAATTTCACACATAACAGCACCGACAGCTACCGCACCACAGTTGGAACACTGGTGTAATGTTTCGTGACACAAAATATGTCCCCATTAGTTATCAGGGGATTGAAGTTACGTTCTAACATTACCAATTAGCTTTCCAGCACTAGAAGAGGCGTCCAATGAACGTCAGCAACACACGATTGGTTGTCGAGTACCGCCGAAATCGGAACAAGTTGGAACCTGGAACATATACTGGAACATGGATTGGCTCAGATCTCGTATTGACACGAGACAGGGAATAATGTTAGTAAATTGAAACGAAAACGAGAATTTTTTTAAAAAAAAAATGTGTACCCAAATCGTGCAACGTCCCCCGGTTGTACACCAGTCATCAGAAAGTTAGTCCGCTACTCCTTTAGTCGGGAACATGAGAATCTTTGCAAATCATCAGGGCTTGCTGGGTAGAAAAGAAACACAACATTGTTTTCAAAGTTAAACGCAGTTTTATAATGGCTTATATTTCATAATCACTTACCAATAAAACACCAGAACATTCAATACTAACGTTGGGCAATTCACTCACATACAGCGAAAGTCAAATTACATAATTAATTGCTTACTTTCAACATATCGACATGAAGAAAACTCGAAAACCGAAAATCTATTCTTGAATTCTCCCCGTTTCCAAGTTCTTATTGATTCTTCATCTTCACCTGTTTTCCAAACTCAGTCTGTCGTCAGGTGAGAAACATTCAGGTGGGTTCAGTTCCTCTGCTGAGATGAGAAAGTGACGTCAACACGAACAGATTTTGACGTATTTATAAACATATATAAAAGTTCCAACCACAACTGTATCAATCTAACTATAGTTGTCTGTGACAACTTGCACATTATTTGAAGTAACGAACATTTTAAAAATCTTAACTTCTTACAAATATAAAACCTTAAACACTCAGGTTCGTTACAATCGATATTAAGTACAGAGACAAATCTAGAGTTAGATTATAGTTAAAATTGTCATCGGAAACACTGAAATGGTTATCGGAATGCTGAATGACATATCGGATGTCGGTTCATAACCAAAATTATTTTCACACTCTTGTATTTTTCTTTCGCCTCACGAATTTCAATAATTTCAAATACCACGTGAGCTAATAGAATTAATAAAAAAAATATGCTAGTGTCCTCAAAGGATTGTGTCAACAGAAAAAGCTTTCCGACCAACACACACTGCGGTTTTAGAAAGAAGAATGAATCTTTACCGAACATCAAAACATTTTTGTCTGTTCTTGCATAACACGTGGACGTATTATCGTGTATCACATGCATATCCATCACTGACAATCCTATGGATATTCAGGACTGGATATCCTATGGACATCAAATGGAGATCCCATGGATATCCAGGACGGAATAACGCATGGACATCCAATAGAGATCCCATGGATATCCAGGATTGGATATGATATGGATATACTGGACGGAATAACGCATGAACATCCAATAGAGATCCAATGGATATCCAGGATTTGAGATGATATGGATATCCAGGACTGGATATTGCATGGACATCCAATGGAGATCCCATGTATATCTAGAACTGGAGATTATATCGATATCGAGAACTGGATATTGCATGGGTATTCAATGGAGATCCAGGATTGGACATGATACGGATATCCAGGACTGGATATTGCATGGACATCCAATGGAGATCTCATGGATATCCAGAAATGGAGATGATATGAATATCCAGGGCTAGATATTGCATTGACTTCCATCCAATGAAGATCCCATTGATATCCAGAACTGGAGATGATATGGATATGAATGACTGGAGATGCCATGGATATCCAAGACGGGATATCGCATGGAAATCCAATGTAGATCCTATGTATATCCAGAACTGGAGATGATATGCATATCCAGAACGAAATATCCCATGGACACGCCCTAAAAAGTGACACCAATTAAACATACACACAGAATACAAAAAAAAAACACGAGGAGAGCTTACAGTTCGAAAGAAGAAAACAATAAAAACTAAATTGCAAGCTAGAAAAATGTCAACCTACCTGATTGGTCGGACCCAGGCGGGCCTCTTGGCTTTCCGTCCGCAGCCCATTCGTCATCTGGAAGAAAACAAGACAGCCATTAGATCATGGCCAATTGGAAATCACGGAGAGCGATGTGATATTGTCTATGATTTATAACACACATTTCCTGGTCGAAGCCTATTACGTGGGAGAAAAATATGACGTTTACGACCGAGGGAAGAAATAATACACTCCCAGGGCCACTGGGAAGAAAGAGAGTAAGTGCCTTAATGTGACATTTCGACATCATTTGACAAGTCTTACGCTTTTCCTTTCAAATTGATACACTTCAGAATCAATGTCCTGAACTCAGTGTTCCATCATACATTGTTGGTACTAAAGTTAAATACGCTCTCAAACAACGGCCACCGCAGGATTTTTCCTGAGGTGGGCAGAGTCATAGAAACTATTATTATTATTATTATTATTATTATTACTATTACTGCTATTATTGTTGCCATTATTTTTGTGGCTATTATTATAATTATTATTATTAACATTACTAATACAACTACTACTACTACTTCATATGTTTTTATTAAAATTACATACATTTGTAATTTCCATATTCTGTGTATCTATACAGGGTGTCTCAAAAGTAATAGCGCAAACTGACACAGGTGAAAGTACACGATAATAGAAGCAAAAAAGACACAGTAAACATGGGTCTGAGAACGAGCCGTTTTCGACCTAATCGCGAATGTGTGGTTACAAGCCGCCACTGACTTAATTGTTTGTAAACGTCGTCGTAGTTGGTAAAATGCTAATAGTGTGTGGCAATGTGTGGGTACAAGCCGCCACTGACTTCAGTGTTTGTAAACGTCGTCCTAGAAGTGGCGTTGGAATCAAAAAGGATGGTTAAAAAGAGCAAACCTCTGAAAGCGCCAAGAGCAAAGCACTCGGTGTTTACGAAATGCACGTACGTATGTAAATATGTATATAATCATGTAATCGCCAAGTTATGTATCAATTTTAAATAAATCATGTGATCAGGGTCATGTATTAATTATATGTAATTATCATTACATGTACAACACTATAAATGAGCATTTACCTGTAGTGTGAATTTTAAATAAAAAATAAAACTTGAAGGGCTCCGGGTGTAAAACATGGTGACATTGTGGTAATTTTTAAGTTACAAAGTAAAATATGCCATCCTTCAACGTTCGAATGAAATTGCCATGTCATACAATTTGCATTGGACAATGAAGCCTTGTGAAATTGGTAAACCCAATACGAAAACAATTTATCTACAATATAGCTTCTTATAACTCAATATTCTGACCAAGGCAGAATTTATTTTATTCTAAAACATAAACTACACGTAACGTTTCAACCTTCTGGCAAGGTCTTCTTCAGACTCTGCACCAAGTACAAATCTTGTGTCTGGAGGGGGTGATTTCTGTGTGTGTGTGTGTGTGTGTGTGTATATATATATATATATATATATACAGGGTTAGTCAAAAGTATCGGGACAGGCCAGTAATAACGAGATGCGTGGACGGAGCAAAATCACATGTTGCAAGTGGGTATTGGTGCGGAAACTGCATTGAATAGGGGTGTGGCCATCATGGCAGCCATCTTGGATTCCGCCATATTGGATATCACACAATATTTTCAAATGGAAAGGGGTATGTATGACACATCAATTTAGGCTAGAATTGTCCCACAAACGACAATCCGAACTCATTTTTGACCTATCGCCATTCCTGGAAGAGACAGGGTGTGCTACGTTTGACTGCAAGAAATTAGATTTGTCTGAGAGAGACGTTTGGACGAAATCGTGTAGCAACGAGGCAGTTTCTTTAGATGTGTTACAATCTTTTGTGCAAAATCCGCATACATCGACAACCAGCGTTGCCAACAAGCTGAACATTTCCCAGAGTTCAGTGCAACGAATTTTAGTGCGCAGTAAGTTTAAGCCCTACAAAGTGAGTTTAGTGCACGAACTGACGGAAGATGATTTTGATCGCCGTATTGAATTTTGCGAAGTAATGATGCGAAATGTAGATAACGATAGTATTCACCTCAATGACATTGTATTCTCTGATGAAGCGACATTTATGTTAAACGGGCAGGTGAACCGACATAACTGTCACTATTGGAGCGATGAAAACCCTCATTGGATGATGGAACATCATACGCAGTATCCACAGAAACTGAATGTTTGGGTAGGAATGATGGGAGGCATCATTCTTGGCCCTTTCTTCATTGACGGCAATCTGACAGGTGAGAAGTATTTGATAATGCTTCGTGAACAGATTGTCCCTGCCATCCAAGTGTCCACACAGGACTTTAATCGTGTTTGGTTCCAACAGGACGGAGCGCCGCCACACTATGGACGGGATGTTCGACAATACTTACATGAAACCTTTCCACAACGATGGATTGGAAGACGAGGTATGATCGAATGGCCTGCAAGATCTCCCGATCTATCACCCCTGGATTACTTTCTATGGGGGCACACGAAGGACAAAGTGTATCGCATCAAACCACACTCCCTGAATGATCTACGGAATCGCATTGTGGACGAAACAAGAGGACTTTCTCGGGATATGCTGCAACGTGCATTTTGCAGTTTTTACGATCGGTTGGCATATTGTCAGACAGTCGACGGGAAGCAGTTTGAGCCCTTGCTTTGATGCATTCTGTAACTCAATGTCATGTTTTCTTGTTCATGCTCTCTGTAACTTCCAGTGTACAGTTACCCACAGGAATACAGTAAACAATAATTTCAGACAAATCTAATTTTTTGCAGTCAAACGTAGCACACCCTGTCTCTTCCAGGAATGGCGATAGGTCAAAAATGAGTTCGGATTGTCGTTTGTGGGACAATTCTAGCCTAAATTGATGTGTCATACATACCCCTTTCCATTTGAAAATATTGTGTGATATCCAATATGGCGGAATCCAAGATGGCTGCCATGATGACCACACCCCCATTCATTGCAGTTTCCACACCAATATTAATTTGCAACATGTGATTTTCCTCCGTCCAAACGTCTCTCTCAGACAAATCTAATTTTTTGCAGTCAAACGTAGCACACCCTGTCTCTTCCAGGAATGGCGATAGGTCAAAAATGAGTTCGGATTGTCGTTTGTGGGACAATTCTAGCCTAAATTGATGTGTCATACATACCCCTTTCCATTTGAAAATATTGTGTGATATCCAATATGGCGGAATCCAAGATGGCTGCCATGATGGCCACACCCCTATTCAATGCAGTTTCCGCACCAATACCCACTTGCAACATGTGATTTTGCTCCGTCCACGCATCTCGTTATTACTGGCCTGTCCCGATACTTTTGACTAACCTTGTATATATATATTCCTGTTTTGTACCTTGTTTCATTTGTACTTGGTACAGACTCTGAAGAAGAACTTGCTAGAAGGTTGAAACGTTACGTTTAGTTTATGTTCTAGAATAAAATAAAATTTCTGCCTTGGTCAGCATATTGAGTTTTTCATATCATGGAAACAAGGCTTAAGGGTATTATACTTCTAATAACCTTTTTTTCCTAATTAACTCAGAAATGACCAAAATGTTACATCCGAGCCCTTAAATTAATTTAGTCATTTTGTAACGTGGTGCTAACGACATACAAAGATACAAAATTTGAATCTTACTTATATTGTTTAGTATAGATTCTTTATTACTTCTGGCTAATCACGATAGACTACAAACTTCCCTATCTGTCTATTGTTGAAGATGCTGCAATTTCAAAGGATATGCCCAGCTTGCATTTCCAAAGCAATTATTTTTCAGTGAAGGGCTCTTGGAAAAGGAAAGTAGTACGTAAAATCGGCTCGGAATTCTTTCCCTTTCTTGAAACTTAACGAGTTTTTAACAAGCCCTTCGTGCAGAAACGAAATAGATTCGGCGAAAAAGTATTGATTTATTGAATTCATTTATTTTACTTCGCTTTTCTGCCACTTCGGCTAATCGCGAATATGAGGATGAATTTTGTCAAGAACAAATTGTTGGGAAGGACGACCACAAACACACAAGGATAGGACACAATCCATGACCAGCAGAATGATTACACTGCCCGAGTGCCGCAGAGCCTTGTTAAGTCTGCAAAATGCAGTCCAGGGTAGCACTAGTGTGACCCAACAAAAGCGACGGATTTAATATGCTGAATAGAACACTTTTTTAAAGAAGAAGGACAAATATTTTTACATCATTACAACGGGTAAATGCTCCGATTTAAGAATGCCAAGTTTGATTTACGCAACATGTTCTAACAATACCTTTATCAGTGATTGTTGCAGCTTAGTTGACATGGAGGGTTACGCAAAGGAACATCGAGTTCTGGTAGTGAAAAGTCATTACAAGAATTGCGAGTGTTATGCAGAGGCTGTAAGGAAGCTTTGCGCTATCCTTGGACGTGAATGTGCACCTAGTGAGAGTAAGTTCGCAAGTTGATCAAGAAATATGAGGAAACAGGTTCGACAGCAGACAATAAAACAACGCGCTCTCAAATCTAGCCGGTCTGTTGAGAACATTGTTATTGTGAAAAACTCAATATGCTGACCAAGGCAGAAAAAAATATTTTATTTTAAAACATAAACTAAACGTAACGTTTCAACCTTCTAGCAAGGTCTTCTTCAGACTCTGTACCCAGTACAAATGAAACAAGGTACAAAACAGGAAGATATATATATATACACAGAAATCACTCCCCTCCAGACACAAGATTATTAGAAAGTTGTTTTCTCTCTAGAACATTCCAGCAGGTGGCCTTCCCTTGTCAACTGTACTTTCACCTGACAGCCGATTTGGATAAACATTTCCTTTCATCCGGAAGGTGGTTTGACTCTATATATCACTTCATTCCTCTTCCTTCTTCTCTCCTCTTTCGCTCTTGTCCTTTCCACTCTTTCTAACACCTTCTTCCATTCTTTGTTTATCATCAGTCTTCCATTCCAGATCATTGAGTCTTTTTCACCTTTCTTCTCTATTTCCTTGGCCTCCTTCCATTTTCTCACTAGTATTCTCTTCTCCCTTCCTATCTGCTTAGCCTCATCCCACTCTATGTCATGTCCTGTTTCTCTCGTGTGTTTAAATATCGCATTTCTCTCTATCTTAAGTCGTACATCATCCCTATGTTGTTTCAACCTGTCTTTTAGCCTCTTTTTCGTTCCATCTATGTACACACTCTGACATTCTTTACACTTCACTTCGTAGATAATCCCTTCCTCTTCCTCTTTAATGTTTTCCTTTTTCTTGAGGAAAAAGAGGTTAAAACACAGGTGAAAGTACAGTTGACAGGGGAGGGCCATTTGCTGGAATGTTCCAGAAACAACTTTCTGATAACCTTGTGTCTGGAGGGGGGTGATTTTTGTGTGTGTGTGTGTATGTAATATATATATATATATATCTTCCTGTTTTGTACCTTGTTTCATTTATACTTGGTACAGCGGTACAGAGTCTGAAGAAGACCTTGCTAGAAGGTTCAAACGTTACGTTTAGTTTATGTTTTAAAATAAAACAATTTTTTCTGCCTTGGTCAGCATTTTGAGTTTTTCATATCATGGAAACAAGGCTTGAATGTGTTACTGTCAGGGACGGCGACAGGGGTGGGCACGGGTGGGCAAGCGCCCACCCAAAATTTTCTGTTCCCCCCCGATTGCCCACCCAATCAAATTCAATAAGTACATATACTTGGGGATATGTAAATGCTTCAATAAATAAGTGTATTCTGGTGTTCATAACATGTATATTTTACTTGTGAATATCATCTACGCTAGAAATGTTCACATATTATCAACCCATAAAAAGCTATTGAAACAAAAACTGTGATCAAATGAATACTTCAATGATTAAAAGCAGGTAGTAGGCTTAGGAGGCTCAAAATTATGGAGGGTATGATCAAGATTAAATCAGAATTTAGGGTGAACTTGAGGACTGCAGCTTCGGCCCTTCACTGGGAAAGACTGCTTTGAAAAGTACCACACAATGAAAAAAAAATAGGTACTTCGGATGTGGTAAAAAGTATAATAACAAACCACACAATGTAACTTGGCGAGAAGTTATAACTGAAACTGTGTAGAAGGGATTGGAGTGAGGTCTTGGTTCTGTAAGCTCCAGGTACCTCCAGGCCTCCACATACGTATACAAATCCTGGCCAAGGAAATAATCTCCAAATAAACAAATCAAAACATCATCTTAGCGTTACTTCCTCCAGCAACACAATTAATTATTTCTACTTTTTAATTATTTTTAGAATAATTTTATCAAGAAGACTTAGATGGGCAGGCCATGTGACACGAATGGCAGAGGAAAGAATAGTTTACAGGATTCTTGTTGGGAAACCTGATGGTAAGCGACCAGTAAGAAGGCCAAGACGAGTATGGAGGGATAACGTTGAGACGAACCTAAAAGAAATCAGTAAGGATGGGAAAAAACTGGATTGATCTTGCCCTGGATAGAGACAGATGGAAGGCTTGTGTTGCTGCAGCCATAAATCTTCGGGTTTAATTTGAATTTGAATTTAAAATTTTGGGTGCGTCAGCACTAAGGCTATTTTGCACCCGTCACATTATACGGGGTCCAGCCCCTTATCGTTACACATAACAACTCTAACGTTGCATAACTAAAATTATAAAATATTCTGACTTTCGTTAAAAGCTGAGGCTGTAAAGGAGCGCTCAACACAAATAAGGACAAAACACAGGACAACACAAACAAAATTATACTGGCCATGGGGCCAGTCACCAGAGCTTCGTTAGTCTGCAGTCCAGGGTGTACTACGTGGAAGTGAGGTTGACTATTGAGAGCACTACGTGGAAGGAGCACCCCTTACACCCCTCTTCGGGTTTAAGTATGCTAGAGTGTATAATATAGTTTTAATTAGCTCTGCATTGAAATTCCCGAAGTGTGCCTTCTTTTTTATTTCATTACAATTTTTATATACCTGTCATCTTCAAATATCAATATGGTATGCGAAATATCAACTTTATATTCGTTCTACTAATAAGAAAGAATCACAATATTCACTATAATACCGAAGTGAATAAATTTTAATAAACCAGTTATGTATGAAAAAAGCTACAGAATTATTCAGTTCTAATGAGTGACTTATCCTATTTAGAAATCCTCGTTCCACACATAAATTTTGCCCCATGAATCAACCGAAAATGTCAACAGAATCTGTAGATGCAGCTGAAGTAAAGAAAAAAAGTTATGTCATGAAGTATCCAGAAGACGATTTTGTTAGTTTTTTTTAAAAGAAAACACTTCTACGCTCTGATAGGCTAATCGGGACTAAACCTACAGTTTAACGTGTAGTCCGAACCAGTGTGCATTGTCTTTCAACAAAGGAAAGGGGAATCGAACACAGAACCTCTTCATTATAATGCGACAGCGTTATGCCATTGAGGAAAAAATATACAGAAAGAACTCGCACCAAACGTGTCATTTTATCACCACAGAAGATGCTTCCATTTTTAGAGAGTGATTGCCTGATACAAATATGTGAGGCTTTCGGAAATCAACGTCATTGCTCACGGAATTAGCTGCCTTGATCCACTAATGAAACGCTGTGCAATTGAAACTACCATCTCAACTTTCTAAGAGGTATGAACTAATGAAACTCAATTTTTGGAAGAGTAAGTTGTGGTTGATTTGTTATGTTTTAAGTCATTTTTCTGCTAAATTTGATAATGACTACGATAAGGTTCATGAAAGCAACGAAGGGGCGTAAACAAACACATGCCAACACTCAAAATATAAACCCTCATGAATTCATAAATTATTACTTTGACAGCGGTTCCAGGCGCCAGGGAGTCGTTGCTCTGAACGAATAAAGTTTCCAGGGTATGCTGCACAGGATAGAGGTTGACATTCTAGTGTGTTCGAAATGATCACGCCATACAACCCAAGTCATCTATGAAAAATAGATGAATTATTACTGGTACGGTGATCAACTTCGATTAATTCCTTGTGTCCTAAATCATTGTGTTACCTCAAAAAATATGCACATGTAACCATACGTGTATTGCCTCTCCCGCATTAGTAACATGACAGTTCAGCAAACGAATTGCAACTTAGCTAATAATCTCTTCAATTCTGAACAGATTTTTCAATCTTGCTTGTTTATTACTTATGAGTGTATTTTTGTCAAAATAGCCTAGCCTAGGAATACTTCATGGACAATGAACAAAGAATTGGTTTTCCGTGTGTGCTTTAAATCATTCTTAATAAGACGTTCATTTTAATCCAAACATTTAGTGGCGGCGATTAGGAGGAGCGTGAAGTGGGGGACGCAGTTCGCCCCGCCACATTTTGCCACTTTTTGCACCCGCACTATGGCCTCTTTATGCTAAGCCTTTCCTACCAAGAAAAGTATATTGTCCTTGCCCCTCAAATGTTGGCACCCAATCGCCGCTACTACAAATATTCAGATAGATTTGTCAGTTGTACAAACCCTGTAAGGTAGGAAAAGTAACCCCCAAGGAGTAAGGAAACTCTTCCAGTCAAAAACTCGTACGATGAATATGCTCAGGAACATGCTCTAAAATTACGAGAAACTTCACGATTGTCTACCATCGTACTTTCTATCACTGTCGCCGAATACATGAATACATAAAATCAAGTATGTGCCTTGTATTTGCAACACAAACTTAAACCTAATTCACATTTATTTCACTGTATTAACATGCATGAAAGAATGTGATTAGAATGTATGGCTGCGCATGGGTACACACTTCCTTGAAATGATTGTGTCCATCAGAGACAAAGCGAAAGGAAATGGAACAAGATGCGACAAAAGATTAGAAAATAATAAAGAGGAAAACAAGAAAAGGAAAGGGAAAAGAAGTAAGAGGAAAATAGGTAGTGTAAGAGAGAGGGGGATACATACGTATTATATACTATATATAATAAATAATCCGTCGCGCAACAGCCCATGGCATACCTACCGACTGCTGGTCTCCCTCCCACGCTTTCCTTCGTCACCTCTAAGCGTGGAGATCTTCAACCAGAATTGGAATAGTCGGGGGGTCAGCCCGACGTATCCCCAGCCGTTATAGTAGGTCTCCGTGACCGGATTACGCTCACTCACTCGGAGCTCCCCAATTTCCTCACGATGGTGGGTTGCCACCGGCCCTATACGTAGGCCGAATAAATTCCGACCAGAGCCGGATTCGAACCTATGGTCTTACATTTATACTGCCCACCCTAATCTATCAATATGGAGCTTCTGCCCACCAGGTCGAAAATTTCTGGCGCCGCCCCTGGTTACTGTGCATGACAGTGTTATTGAGAGTCCAAAGAAAACTTTTATTCTTAAACCGGAACATTTACCCGTTGTAATGATGTAAAAATATTTGCCATTTTGTAAAGATACAGTATTTTCTTAAGCATATTAAATCCGTCGATTTTATTGGGGCACCCTTCATTACACACACAGAGAGGTACAGACAGGCGGAGGGAAAAACGGAACCCGATACATTTTCCGTTCGCACATGGTTGTGGTGAGCTGTGAGAATTTTTTTATTTTTGTTACTTAGCGTCGCTTTTCTTCCACTTTTGGCTAATCGCGATAATGAAGATGAGTGATGATTGACTGATTTATTTTACTTCGCTTTTCTGCCACTTTTATATATCGCGAACATGGATGGTGATTAGGTGAAATGGATGAAACGACAATCATAGAAACAAATGGACAGCACACATGTCCCAATCATAGAAACAAATGGACAGCACACATGTCCCATAGAGGAATATACTGGCCATGGATCCATGCGCCAGAGCCTCGTTAGTCTACATTTGCAGTCCAGAATGTACTTCGTGGAAGTGAGGTTGACATTGGGTGTTTTAAGAAAGGATCACCCTTGTGTGTGATGATATGATGAAATTTATGAAGGGTCATACTCAAAGAATACCCACGGCTTCCCCGATGGCGCACTCCTAGCGTCGTCGCTTTGTAATCAAGAGGTCCCGTGTTCAATACCTGGTGGAGGCACATAGTCAGAGCCGGTTTTTTTGTGTTAATTTTTGAAAAAAGTCGTGAAAAATATATAAAATATCGTGTTTATAGTTACAAATATGGCAGTAATTTCGTGATAATTTTTAACGCCATGCACTTATACATAATGTTACTAAATCAATGAATGATTTTATACAAAGCATACAATTTGCAACATTTATGGGAAAATAAGCTTAGAAATAGTAAATAATATATGTCACCTTCTGGAAATCAGCCTTTCTCAGTTATATTTATATTTTAGAAAAAGTGGTGTGTAACTTTCGGGTTACCGTATTGTGCCTTTCCAAAATGATTTCTCATTCCGTTGCAGCCAACATATTCAAATCGAATATATTTCTTAAAAATAAATTTGTAAAAAAAATGCCATTTTCTTCTTTTTTTATCGTAAAAATGAAGATGTTCGCAGAAACGGTAAATTTTCGCGAAAATTCGCGAGAAAATTACAGCCGTAAATCAGTCACATTTGTGATAAATCGTGCATATAATACTTGCTGCATCCCTCCGTTACATTTCGCGTTTATCGCTAATAACAAAGAAACCCATTCCTGCACATAGTGGTTCGGACCCAACTTTAATCTGCAGGTCCAGTCCTGATTAGCCTGTCTGTGCATAAAGTGGACTTGAAACAATACCAACTCAACTCAAAGAACACCCGATTCCACGCCGTAGCGTAATGTGCTAACCACTGTGCCACGGAGGTCGGTTGTGAGAATTATGCAAGACGTTCAAAAGACGTCTCCTAAAATTTATTATTCTTTTGCAAAGACTTCGTTGTCTATGTGTAGATTAGTATATATTCGTCGATTTCCATAAGAACATAACCTCTTGTTCTCTTCATAACGAAAGAGATTAATGATCTTCTTTTTTTTTTGGGGGGGGGAAATCGACTAAGAGAAAGATAAAAAATCGAGACAAGATGAAAAATGAGTAACAAAAGCATAAATTCCGGTTGGGTCGGTTAGTTGCCATGGCAACTGGGACACAGGTGGTGTAATGATCTACGGCGGCTTTCCCGACTCCGACCGTAAATTGTGGCGTTTGCTATCTTCCCGGTTTTCTCTATTTATTTTTTTTACTCAGCAAAAACGTTCGGAATTTTCCGTTACGGAAGGAGCAGTAGATGGAGCGACTTGTTAATTTTTGTTGTGCAGCCAGATGACGTCATCCCTGCAGCATTTTTGTGTTTCTGTGTTTCCGCCGCGGTGTGAAAACTTGATTCTAAAGTATGTGCCTTGTGAAATTATACTGGTCGCCTTTTGAACTGGCGGTTGACCTTGGGAGCTATTTCAGCCAGCCAATCATTTTCGTGTACATGTTCGCTGGTGCGACACGTAATCTCGGTTGTGAAGTACGACTATAGCTCGAGCATCAGGTTGGCGTTGACGGTAAACACAACCTGGCCGCCACGCATGCGTGATGTCTGAACCCAACGAGGGGACGTTTCAAAAACGTCACAAAGACAGAAACTAGACAATGAAACGATGACATTGTAATGTTTCTGAAACAAAACGGTACCTTCGTTGGGTGCTTTACGTAACATCAACGCGTAACCATAATGTTAGAAACGTAAATGAAAGATTGCAATATTTCTGAAATATGTCTGAAACTTGGTGTGCTGTATAGGTCTCGTCTGATCTTACGACGGCCGGCCCACATGCTGGCAAGAGAAATGGGGAGCGGGTAAGCGACCAATCCAGCGCAAGAAACACAGCAGCTTGTAGAACGAGTTGCGCGCAGCACCTCCTCCCGCGACGTCATAACTCTCGGCGTCACCGCTGTTATCTGGTTGGTCTGCGGTGTATTCTCCGCTCCCCACTTCCCTTGCCAGCATGTAGGCTGCCCGCCGTAAGACCAGACGAGAGCTGTAACATCGGCTGCCTTGCAGGAAAGTTGCCAGGTATAATCCTCGTTTTGCTTGTTGATGTATACAAAGACCCTAGGTTCTGTGACACTCAATCCCTTTTCGCTGGAGCCTGTAGCCGAGTGGTTAGCACATCGCGCAAAGGTCCCGGGTTCGAATCCCACTCGGACTTGGTTGTTTGTGAATGTCCATTCATCAATTTCATAATTTCATCACTCATCCCCAACTTCGCAAATTAGCCAAGAGGCACAAAACGCGAATTAAAATTTAACTAAATCAAACAATCAATCAATCAATCCCTTTTCCTGCGTTCCTGGCGGCCAACTTGACTACGTATTCTAGTTCGTTGCACCTTTTGACACTAGGTGTGATGCAGGTGTCAGGCTGGTGCAAGGAAATGCCGTTCAACCAAGTAGCGGTGTTCAAGTTCAGAAGATTCAACAAATGCCTGTCTGCTGCTTCAAACGTTCATTTGATTGGTTGGCACGCACCGTGTAATCATGCACAACACACCAAACACACTGCTTGACACCAAATCAACGAAGATGTTGCACCGTGTTGCTCTTGTTTGTTTATCTGATACTGTTTAGGCCTGCCTCCGAAGAGAAGTGCTTATCACAGCAGACTATGACGTCAAGGCTCCGGGTTCGAGGCCTAGGTTTATTGGTAACGCCGTCGCCATATAATCAAGAGGTAATGGGCTTGATACCCGGTGGAGGCACATAATTGGTTCTAAATTCCACTGCAAGATAGTCCAGTTCCGATTAGTCCTTCTGTGCATAATGTGGTCTAAAAAAGAATATCGAACCCTGGCCAGGCATGGATGTGTAATTGTGTTTCTAACAACATCCATTTCATCCTCATCGTCGAGTTTAAACTCCAGGAGTTGAAAAAGTGACGTAAAATACGCTAAATAACAATAAAAGTTATCTTACAAGAAATTTTGTATTTGACTTAATATGTGTATGTAAAGGGTGTTTCATAAAGTGCGCAGGATTTAAATCGCTTGTCATTTTTTTTGTTTGAAGTGGGAAACACTGTTCTTATAATTTTCGTTATATCTTATCATTCCGATTATTAATTGATCAATTGTTTTTTTTTTCAGATGTTCAGTTGAGTTGCCATGGAGCCATCGAACACGTTACAGAAACGGGGAGTGCAATGCAGAGACTGTCGACAATGCGGTAGCTATGCATTGTTTGTGCAAAGAGCCAGACAACAATAGAGAAGTAATCACATATTCACAGTCAAGGAATATAGAGATTAGGTAAAGCCATCCGAAGATTGCCGATCTTGCACGAACGCGTGACGTCACCGGAGAAGCAGTGAGCTCGGCTGAAGCAGACGGCCCGTAGCATTTATATGGGAGATTCAGAGAGCGAAAGTATATTATTACTTTTAGGAGGGGGAAAATAATAATTGTCATCCTCCAAGATGGTATTGAGGCATCCTTTTAATGATTAGTAACATAATTGAAAACGCGCTACTTTTAAAAGGGGGCAAAGTACATGTGAAATAATGTATTTTGAAAATCCATATTCCTGAAACTTTCTGACCGATGCGCTACAAAGAAAGTTGCGTGTTCTCCTTTAGAATTTCGTCATTTTACAAATTGTAATATAATTTTAACAAAAACGTTGCATGCTAAATAAGAATTAAAGAGTTTAAAAAAATAATTGATTAATAGACTTAGATTATTTTACTTCGCTTATCTGTCACATTATGGCTAATCGCAAAGATGAGGATGCGTGATGATATGATGAAATTGATGAAAGGAAAGTAGACCCATGCCCGGGCGGGGATTCGAACCTGGGAGCCCTTGGCATCATGAAGCGTTGTGCTAACCACTTCGTCACGGAGGTCAGCATTACAAGGAAATAAACAGAAATTGGCATCTATGTTTTAATATGCGAGAAACATTTGGGAGGAGGTTATTGAAGTAACAAATAATTATTACAAGACGTTGTGATGAAAATTATTAATATATCTGAAATATCGAGAGTTGACCTTGCAGTCTCTAAATGTACTTTTAGGGTTACGCAAAATCTTTACTCAAAATTGCTAGTGTAAATTTATAAGCTATTAAAATTTAAAACTTATTCCTGTTCGAAAAGAGAAACTGCCAAGTCAAATTAATATTTCGTAGAAATACATATATTTGTCTTTCATGAGGCCAAGAGAGTATTTGGAGGGGACGCTGGCTTGGGAAGGCTATAGCCCCGGATCTCGATCTGCAAAGGGGCTTCCAGTGGGAAAACATTCCTATGAAATAGTCCAGAAGAAGGGTCGAAATGTTTTTTTTTTAAAATGGCTCAAGAATACAAAGATATAAGTGGAGTGTGTGTGTGTGGGGGGGGGGTGGCTACGTGAGGTAACACAGTGGAATATGATTCACAATACTAAAATTAAAATAAATATGTGGGAACAATGGAAATCAAAATATGTTGTAGCTAGTGACAGCGCAATAGTAAAGATGGAGGGGTAAATCATATTTTCCTGGGGCAATCATTTCCGTTACATACGGCACAAAAATGCATATTTTGGCTAAAAGAGCATTCATTCATTTATTTATTTTGTCGTTTTACTAGCGGCAGATAAGAGAGAGAGAGAGAGAAATTGTCGAACGAGAATTGGGAGGCGTTCCTGCCCCCCCCCCCCCCCGTAGTGTGGTTACTGCCAATGGCTATGCTGGAGAAGAATGCAGCAATTAATACGCTATTAAATAAAACAGATACTTTTAAAACTTTTAATCAAATTATTTGCGAACTATGATTTAAATTTAGAGAGAGCACATACCTGTTTAATTTAATTTGGGTCCGTTAACTTCAGAAGCCTGCAATTTCCGAGCCTTCTTCCGGTGTAACTGCACTGCCCTTTGAGCCGTAGCTGCTGCGTTCAGGTGGCGGAACGAGCAGAATACTAATTAAAACAAATATGTGACAAATATATATATATAAAAAACAACGTGTTGAAGCTATTGACGGCGCCAAAGAAAAGACAGAAGAAAAAGAACGTGGAGAGTGCAGTGATATTTTACGGGAAGCAGCAGGCACGTATCCACGAATTCCTTTCGGGGCGGCGGCTGAACACCATTTTTTAAAGGGGTATCACAATTGTATGTTTAAGGCCAGTAGTGGCAATTGGGTTCCAAAATGTGGGGGTGGGGGGGGGGGTGGACAAGGAGACAAGCATTAAGAGGCCATAGTGTGATAGTGTGGAGGCAAAAGAATGGGGAGCAACTATCTCCTAAATCGTCGCCACTGTTTAAGGCTGTCATTTTAATCAGAACGTGAAATCGGGACATTTTCTACCACTCAACTCCTCTGTTTCCATGCATTAATATTGTGTGCCGGAACCCTCTCAGTATGTATGTTTGTCCATTTCTTCTCATCAGGCATCAAAACATCTATGTACCAGAAGTGTTTTTACGAAGGTGTTACACATGCACGGAATGCACAATCCACTCGACAACGCAAGATTCAAACTGTGTGCAGGGAACTGGAATCAGACAGTTCACGAATATTTCTCTCTCATTCGAGCCTGAACACCACTAATGTGTCTTGTCCTCCCATGTTTGCATGTTTGGTCCTGGCATAACCAAATCATCACTCAAAACTTGGATTTTCAGTTGATCTGTGCAGCTTATTTCTTTTTTAATAAATCGCTCCAATGCCCAGCCCGATACTGCCGAAATATTCACTTTAGAGAGAGAGACCTTCGATCTCTTCGTCTTTCGACCCGAACTACTCGTAGCACTACTCGAAGTTCCGCTGTCGTCAATGTCTTTAGCTTTGGGACCGAACTGGAACTAGTAGTAGACTTCGTTACTTTACGGTATTTAGTCCATTTCATTTTCGAATCACTAGATCTTATAAAGCAACCAATGGACACTGACTGATCACTAATCGACTGTATGAATTGTCACACTTACCTCTGAAGTCTCCACCTATTCTGTTGTACAGATCAACCGGGAAATTGAAGCCACGTATTAATATCCTCATTATATTCTAGAACGTTTCGCAGATATCAAGATTCGTAAATATTGCCAGTAGTTCGACTCCTTCTCTTTTTCAAGAACGTTCCCTCTCGCGCTTTCCAGAGATTAAAAAATTACAATGAATCCGAATCGCCCTACCTGCGGCGCTACCTTTGTTGTGCAGCTTCCAAATGCTGACAAGTCTCTTCTACATAGTGTTCAAGTTCGCTACGACAACACCGAAAGCGTAAGAAAAGTATACGTGAAATATTATCAACAACAGGGTTATAGAACATTCTCCGTCTTGCCTTGATAAGTATTTCTCTCCTAAAATTATCGTCACATTATTCAAGAAGACAAAAACATAACTTTATCTAGTGTAAAATGAAAACTTTCCTGGTGGGGGGAGTCCACGAGTTACGATCCCCACCTTGGATACGAGCTATAAACAATAACAGGGTCCGTAGAACATTCTCCGTCTTGCCTCGATAATTATTTATCTCCTTAAATTATCGTCACATTATTGAAGAAGACAAAAACCTAATTTTATCTCGTGTAAACTGAAAAATTTCCTGGGGGAGGGGGCTCGAGACACCTGATGCCCACCTTGGATACACACTATTAACAATAACAGGGTTATAGAACATTCTCCGTCTTGTCTCGATAATTATTCCTCTCCTTAAATTATCGTCACATTGTTCAAGAAGTCAAAAATCTTATTTTATCAGTGTAAACTGAAAAATTTCCTTAGGGAGCGGGGGGGCCTCGAACCACCTGATCCCTACCTTGGATACGCGCTATTAACAATAACAGGCTTATAGAACATTCTCCGTCTTGCCTAGATAATTATCTCTCTCAAATTATCACCATATTATTCAAGAAGCCAAAAACCTAATTTTATCTAGCGTAAACTGAAAATTTTCTGAAGGGGGGCTTGAGCCCCTGATTCCCACCTTGGATACAAGCTGTTACCAATTACAGGGTTATAGAATATTCTCCGTCTTGCCTCGATAATTATTTCTCTCCTTAAATTAACGTCACAGTATTTTATTTGACACCACAAGAAACAAAAAAACTCATTTTTTCTAGTGTAAACCGAAAACTTTCGGGGGGCTTGAGCCCCCTAAGCCCCTCCTTGGATATGTGCCTGGGAAGCAGTCACGTTTATTACACCCTTACATTTACATACAATATTATAAAGTTCTGCTTTTAGATCTCGCACAATGCCTTTTTCACAAAAATGGGCAATCTCGCATTTTTTTATATTAATCAAGCTGTGATATTTTAGATTTCTTCCGTTAGTTTTCTGATAATAGTTTTCACAGTTTTCCATAGCATTTAGGCATGATTTCAGTTGACAAGAACAAAATAATCTTATTTCAAAACATAGAGCAAAAAGAAATCCAACGCGCTTAAGTTAAAACTCCCTTACATTGGAAGCCTGGAGAGAACAAAACAGGGGGTCCTTCGTAACACGATTTCTTGGAAACCATTTTACACATTTGAATCAACATTGTGATAAATTGATTAGAAAGGATGAATCTTAACAGTAAAAGTTGTAACTTTTCCCCTGCTACTATATTTTAGAAGATATTCGTTGTCAAATTTCTCAATATTTGCATAAGGAACCAGCCTTTTCCGTGCCGAGTGTTTCGATGGTGACGTCATGCATCCACGGACAACTGCGCATACGATCTGCGCCGCCGAACGAGCACCCCCTGATTCACAGTATCCAGTTTATCCAGCGCAGGCCATTCCCCTTCTCTATAATGTGTTTTCAAAATAACGACCCTTTGCTCGATAGTAAACCGTTCCATGGCAACTCAACTAAACATCTGAAAAAGAAAAAAACAAAAAACAATTGCTCAATTAATAATGGGAATGATACGAGATAACGCAAATGATAAGAACAGTGTTGCCAACCTTCAAACAAGAATAAGACAAGCGATTTAAAACCTGCGCACTTTATGAAACACCCTTTACAAGTATTTTACTCTGTAAATTCAGTACTGTATTGAGCTCCCCGAACGTTAAATAAATATGACAAAGAAGTGAAAATAGGATATTCTATAAAGTACAGGGTGATCAAAAAGAGATTCAACCTTATAGGGAAATGTAGTTGATTATCATTTTCACTATATTTTTGCTTGTTAGGTGGTGAGTAACAGTGGAAACTGCATTAATTCAGGCTGGAAACTATATAAACAGCTGATTAAGCAAAGTAGTTGCTGTAGACATGTGATTAGCTGTGTTTTGTTTTGTTTTGTGTATATATTCTTTATGTATGTTCTTGATCTTCACTACATACACTCACAGAAACTTGGTGACCAACCACGTCCAGAACGTATTGTATATATTGTACAATAAATCGTTTCTCATAAAAGTTTGCGTCTCTTTTTGATCACCCTGTATAGAGCAAAACATTGTCAGTGTCATTCTCTGACAAAACCTCTGCAAAATGATCAATTGCAAACGCCTGGCAGCCTGCACAACGTTCCCAAAGGTTACAGGAAAAGGTCACAGAAGAGAGCTACACCCATGATTCCTTGCGCGATAGAACAGTTGAAGCAAGAAGAGCTCTCTATTTGTGCTTTAATGGAATCCGATAGTCTGCAGCGTTTAACGGGTCAGAAGCTAGTTTAGCATAATTAGGGGGAGAAGATTTTAGGTGCATTAAGCTTGGAATATTTCTTTTGTTTTATTTGCAGGGGGGATTCAGCACGTCCGGAGGAGGAAGCGGAACTAGAGAACAAACGCCTTGCTTGGGAAATTCTCCCCGTCCCATTTGTGTCCCGGGGACAGAAGACGGGTAAATTTATCAAGCCCCTGGAGGGAGCCTGTGTCTCGCAATGTAGCTGCGAATCTGGTTGGGTTGTTCGTTATCAGGGGAGACACTTGGTTGTTCTTCATAGGCAGTGTTGCAACCCCTGGATATCAAGATATGTCTGAATTTGGTTATTAATGCATAATGTACTGGTACGTCAAGTGTTGATTAAGAAAATAACTTTCAGAGAACACTTCGAGATATATCGAGACAGGCCTCTATAAGATCATCGACTGATGTTACTGATTTTACTACACTTTTCTTCAACTTTTGGCTAATCGCGAAGATGAAGGTGAATAGTGACACGTGAAATGAATGGACAATTATACACACATGGGCAGCACACAACATAAGGCCCAGACTGTGAGTCCAGGTTGTACTCAGTGATGTGCAGTAGACTATACGTTTACGTCTACATGCGTTGTCTACACGTAATCTACGCGTAGATTACATTGGGTTGTAGTTTACATAGACTACGTAGACAATCTAAAGTGCATTAAAATTAATTTTCAAGCGTTTCATGAAGGGAAAGTGACATTTTCAACTATATTGGTTCCTAACGAAATTAATAGAATACTATTTACAACAAAATTTATCTTCTGTTCTATTATCACCTGTGGAAGAAGATAAATAATATGCAAAAAGCAACAACAGATGGCAGTCGTGAGGCAAGAGTGGTCTTTTTCCCATAAAACACTAGAATATTTCCTATATTAGGTTTCTTCCTACGTGAGAAATTGTTCGAATTTGGAAGAAAGAGCATGAAAAGTTCTCTTCACACATCAGCAACTGATACGCAGTATAATTTCTCTCAATTCCACGGCACCCTTTGCTAAGTTATCACCTTTCGCCATGGTGTTTACATAGATTACGTAATCTACGTGTATAAAATAGTCTACGTGTAGAATGTAGACTATCGTTGTTTACGCGTAGACGCACATCACTGGGTGTACTAAATGAAAGAAAAGTTGACATGTGAGTGCTTTTAGGAAGAGTTGTGCATATGTGTTATTTAGTGTTGCTTTTCTGCTATTTTTGGCTAATGGCGGCAATGAAGTGATGTTTGGACTCCCACAAAAGAACGCCCATACCGGGATTCGAACCCGGGAACATCGAAAGTTGATAACTTAAGGCTCTCGGCCACCGAGATGGCTACAGGTAACTGTTATGGCATCTCCCTGCTGCTGTCTCAATAGGGCTTACTCTCCAAGAAGCCATCAACACGAGGCAAGCCCAGGCACCTGGCGACAGGTTAGGTGAGAATGAAGGAGGGAGATTACTTAATCCTTCCTGCTCCCCCATCCCCTCCCAAATAGGCAATTGCTAGGCCGGATAGTTCAAGCAACTGACCGAAACTCCTGCAGCAGAGAACAAGTAGGCGAGGAATCATACAAAAACTCTCTGAAAATCTTCATAAAAATCTATTGTTCCATTGAACAGGCAGGAAAATCTTCACATTTCTGGAACCAGGTCCACGATATATTTCCCTGAAGAGCACGTACGCTATCCCGTGAGAGACAAGTGCCACTCGAACGACATCTGCCGTTGGCGCTGGTATTTGCATGTTTCGGAAGCACCCCTCCTAACTGGCGCCTAATGAAGACTACAAACAGACCACCAAAAACTTGTTTCTTCTGCAGGGAGATTCAAAGCACCCTAACGAGAGAATCACGTAGCGACGTATTCGAGCTGTAAACTCTGGCCTAACGAACTGCGACGAGCGACAGTGGAACCTTGCAGGAACGAAAGGGGGTGGATTCGTGTGGTAAAAGGCCATCTACAGCTATAACTCAAATCGCAAACTCCGCTCGTCTGTTAATGTCAAACTAAGCATCCTTCCGGACAAATGGTGAATAACCGAATTTTCGATAGCGAACTTTCTGGATACAGGAGGTTCAATTGAATAAGCGTGGATATTTGGATAACTATTCGGATAATCACGTCCGACGGAGATATTCTACACAGCGTACGTTTTAAGATGAAAGGAGAACTAGTTCGATTATCATTCGTTCTCCGAAGATATTGCATGTAGGACAACAAATTGACATGTTTGTGTGTGTGTGGAAGGGGGCCTCCCGATGGCGCAGTGGTAGCGTCATTGCCTTGTAATCAAGGGGTTCCGGGTTCGAACCTGTTTTAGATAACTGTAGAGCAGGGCCGCGCATAACGGCAGAGGAGGAGGAGGAGGAAAATCGAGTGATGAAAGCGCAGTGTTGCCAACCGTACGGTCCATACCTTAGTCCGTAAGCTAAATGCACGGCTTGTCAAAATTTGCTCTTGCAGTTTTATCCCTAATATTTCCCTGAGAAATTCTTAAACCAATCGTACGAACCTAGAGACAGAAACACGGTCCGTTTGCCATGTGCGTTCGGCATTATCCTTTTCAAAAGTTTGCAACGCTGCCAAGCGAAGGAGGAAATCGCCCATTACGCAATCCCGTTTCTCTCACTGTTCATTGGTGGAGCCGTCTCGCGTCACTACTTGCGCAGAGACTTGTTCTCGTTCGCCTGGTCTACAGTTAGCTGGTACGGATAATAGTGGTTCAGATCCCACTTTAAACTGTAGGTCCAGTCCCGATTAGCCTTACTGTGCATAAAGTGGACTTAAAACACCAAATAAATCAATCACATGTTTGTAATGAGATAATAAAGTATTTATCAAGTTACAGAAGCTGGAATATATCCAATGACTAACGAATCCAGAAATTCCCTTGACGCGCAATTCTTAGTCTATTTAACGAGTATTACGTATAATATAAGCGCAGATGTATGGACAATGAGACTAGATGATGAACAACATCTAAAAACAACAACGAAAACAAAAAACAAACAAATGATAATCAGAAAAATACATAGCGCAATCAAGGAAGGCGATAATTGGAGACCGAATGAACAAATGAATGTCATCTTAAACATTTATCAAAGCAAAAAGGATAAGTTAGGCGGGCCACACAGAAAGCATGAAGAGAGATAATACAACTAAGCATCATGCACGAGTGGATGTACGAGGGTTGTTTGAAAAGTTCCAAGAATGACAAAGAAAAACACAGTTACCTGTTGAATTTGCTTTAATTTTTCTACGTACTCTCCCTTCAGAGAAGTTCACTTCATCCAGCGATGTTCCAGCGCAATGACGAAACACAGCTTTCTCAAAGATTGCAAAAAGTCCTCCACTGCCGTTTTCACGTCTTGAAAATCGCTTTCCACCGAGGATTTTTTTAAGCTTTGGGAACACATGAGAGTCTTGAGGGTGCCAGTTCAGGCAAATCAGGGGGGTGTGGCAGCAAATCGTACTTCAATTTGTTGATTGTTTGCCACTGCAGAAACACACGTGTGTGGGCTGGCATTGTCCTGATGCAAGATGATTTTCTTCTTCTTCAATACTGGTTCTTTTGCATGAATATTTGCCGAGAAGGTTAGCATAGTACTGTCCATTGATGGTGGATCCAGTTTGGAGATTATGTATCAAAAAATCTCTCCGATGCTATGATTTTTTCCTGCTGATATGAGAGGCTTCACCTTCTTTGGTGGTGATGAATCATGATGCTTCCATTTTTTGATCATTCTCTTGTCTATGGCGTGTAGTAGTGTATCTGTAGTGATGAAACAGGCCAGACATTCATTGGATACTCGCATATGCATTCACTTCTGATCGACTGTCAACACATGCGGCACCCATCTTGCAGACATTTTTCTCACCCGCAATTGATCCGTCAAAATACGAAACACCCGTTCACTTGAGATGTTCATAGCTTCAGCAATTTCACGTACACTTGCTCTGCTGTTCATACATCTCGACACAAAACAAGGGAAGGTACTTGGGTGATACTGTGAATGTGTTCCTTTGAAGGGTGGTGGATTACACTGGTGTCACGAGCCGGAAATAGTATAACGAGTATCGTTATACGAGTCATATTATATTCAACTGTATTCATGTTTTTCTCTATATTATTGATAATGATTATTGATAATTAACCATGACTGTTGCTGCGCGCATGTTTGTATTCTTGAGGACTCGCAGAACAAAATTTTTATATCTGTTGGCAACATTGTGCAGCGCGATACGAGTAACAGATCTTTTGAACGGTTCATTGGTAATAACTGATCTTGATTTCCGAACGGGATCCAGCAAGAAAATGCTTCTTTCTTTAATGTGATTTAGCGAGTTCGTGAAAAACAAAGATTAAACCATGGGTTTTAATCATTCTCGGATATACGTTGGATGTGAAAGCAGTTCTGCACTGGGAATTGGACTTGTTGCCGGAAATTGCAGGTTGGAATCTGAACGTGAGGAACGGGTCGCGGAAGAGCGATTCAGGAGTTCGGGGAGAAAATATGGTAGACGCAGAAGTGAGCTGTTTGGATGCTGCAGATATCAAGGGATATCGGTCCATTTATAGGCGATCCATCCAAATTGAAGGATGCCTATGACCCACAAAGGATAAGATTACCTGTTTCACGAGAAATTTGTGAGCGCAAGTGAAGGTGTGAGCGGATATGTGAATTTTATTTTCGCTCAATATTCACAAATTGAAGGACCCGGATGCATTGTAAGTAGGAATCCTTTTCTATCTAAGTGCTTACGGATAAACTCAAATCCAACTTGGAATACATGAAACTCATCGGCATTATACGTGATTTAAGCTAGCTTTCGTGTGCGTATATTATGGCCATAATACGAAACTCAATACGTCGTTAATTTGAGCGCGAAGCATATGCTTGAGGCAGCCATCTTGTCGAGAAAATCTCTCGCTGCCTAAGACTGTGTAAATATTAATTATTGTATATAATTTTAATTTATCGTGCTCAATTTATTCATTGTTTTCTGGGATATTTGTCAAAATTTACCTCATATCGATTGAGAGATTTGTAACGTATGTTCACGTCCGTTAGCTGTCAATAATTAAGGCTGCTAAAACTTACATAGACAGATTTCATTGTTGGTTTTCATACGTTGAAATGGCATAGAATTGTATTTGTCAGCAACGTCAAAATGATTTAATCTGGTAATTTTTCAGATTATTTTTATCACACGTAATAATTGACGGTGTCAATGTGCATGGTGTGATCGATTTTAAGGAAAAGACAGCGTTCACATCAGTTGATATTCACGCATTAATACGCCATTGTCTGGCATGTTGGTAAGGTGCAGAATGTAGCTTACACAAAATGTTGTGTTATGTGTTCGTCGTAATTCAAAATAAAATCCAGCAGATCTTATTTCTGCAATTGTTTTAGTTAATAAATGCTCATAAATCAACTCTCTAGTGTGAATATTATTAATTTACAGATTTCAATTCATGTAAGATAACCATGTGCATACTAATGTCAGTGATCTCTTACAGGTGGGGGGTTCACTTCTTACTGGTCACTCGTGCATGAATAATAACTCAATAAATTGTTACTTACTTTTACCTTAGCGTATTCGTTATCAGGAAAGAATTTAAATTAAGTTCATTTTTCGGGTGCGTCATTAAGTCAACGGAGATGGGTTCATTTTGATATACAGGGTGGACAGGTGACAGCGGAATTAAGTATAAAGCATAAGTTCATTTCTGCTGCGGTTTTATACTTCTTGAGGTCAATAATGGTGAACATAAACTTTTAGGGTAATTTTGGTCAAGATTCTTCAGTTTGTTTTAGCTTAATTGTTGTAATTCTTTAACACGGCTACCAGCGTTACCGATGAGATGGGTGGGGTCACGTGTGAGAATTTGATGTGATTTCAGTGTTTTGCAATTGAGATGTCATCTAAATTGTTCACATTAACTTAGTATACCTACCCACCAGGCATTGACATTCTGATTGGGAGTTCTCACCTCTCAGGGTTCGTCACATTAAGATTACGAGACGTCAGTGTTAAAAGTTTTATAGGCATTAAGCATATTTTTATTTTAATTTTTTGGAAAAAAAAAAAAAAAAAAAAAAAAAAAAAAAAAAAAAAAAATGGGAACTGAAAACGAACCTGTGACGTTGGAATCGTTGTTCGCGTTCATCAAACAGAGTGATGAAAGGAATGATCAACGGTTCCAAGCGTCAAAAGCAAGTATTGAGTTGCTGAAGTCAGAATTAAATGACAGTAACCAATTGCTGAAGTCAGAATTGGATGACAGTAACAAATTGCTGAAGTCTGAACTTACCGCTCACACTAGTATGTTGGTGGGGAAACTTCAGTCAGACCTCAGTGATACCAGCAAATGTATCTTAGACTTGCAACAAGATGTGGTCAAAACAAATGAGGGTCTTCATGATCTCACTTTGACAGTCTCTCAATACAGATTAGAATGCATGAGTAGAGCTGAAGTGTTAGATAGGAAGGGTGATGAATTGGCACGTAGGTTAGATTCGGAAGTACAGGGTGTTCATGAAACTTGTGAACATTCGAATGATGCTGTTACTTCTCCTGCGGTTACAGATTGCTTGTGTATTTCACGTTTGGTCGAATATGACTACTGCACTGGCACTCGGACTTCCTGGTCAGAAAGGGGTGCACAGTGTACCAGCGAACTTAACCAGAACGTAGCGTTAGAACAAAAACATTACGAGGGAAATGATGGAAAACATATTGTAGGCAAGGAGGGTGCTCTTGGGGCGTCAGGTAACAGGGATGAGCCTTTCTCTGTCGGCTTCCACTGGGATGTTACTTCTATCCCAAAACCAAACTTGCAAGTTTCTCTATCAGGTATTTGTTCCGAAGAATGTTGTTCTCTGGGTTCGTCTTCGTGGGGTAAGCTTGTTCGCACGGTGCAAAGTGATACAGGGTGTTCTGTAAGCGAGTTGAATCTCCGTCACACACCCACTGATACAAAAACTGCTCAGAATAACTCTGTATTGTCTGAAACTGGTAATTATTTACCTGAAATGTCCTTAGATCAAGATCATTCGGTACTCAATGTAGTCAAACCAATATCTGATTATTCACCGCAGACTGTTGTGGGGAATTATGTAGTCGAACTCAGAAGTTGCAGTTGGTGTGGTCCAAAGCATGTTCCCATGGGGAAAAGAAAGGCCAGTATGATATTTGTCGTTTCTTCGATGAAATTAGGAACTGGTTATTCAGTCAGGTGCAGGAGGCGCATCAGACATAAAATGAAATCACCAGGGGAGACTCAGGTCAAGAAAACTTCTGTAGTCAGTCGAACAGTTGCGGGAGGGAGAGTGCCCTTACATCCTAGCCATATTAAGAAAAGAAAAACAAAGAAGTGTCCTCGGAAACATATCAGAACAAAAGTTTGGGGGGAAACTTCTAGTATTTGTCTTCTTTGGGCATTGTCTCTTTTGTACAGAGTACGACTGGTTTGGCATCGTACTCATGTCAGAAGAAAATCTCATGAGATGCGATAGGGAGAGTATGATTGCTCAAAGATGAAGCCTAGTGAGGTCATCAAAGCAATCATCACTCTTAGATCAGTGTAGTAAGTTTACTTTGTACAAATGTAAATATTGCACGTAATATATTTTAAATGGGCAAATATTATAATTTATGTATCTTTGGGGTGCTTAGAAAGAGATTTTGAGTATAAATATTTGTTTTTAATATTAACTTGGTTTTGATACGTAATTTCATTGGGGATCTTGTGTCAAACTAATACTCAGGATTAGGAATCTTAAGGACAATTAAGTGCAGGAATTCTGAAGATAGAAGCTTATGTGGAGTTATGGTACTTCACCATCATTTAGAAGCAAGTGACTCTATAAGCCTTAAATTCGATTTCGTTTCCATGACGTAGGTAGCTTCATTTTAAATCTGTTGCTAAATGTGCATACTACGTAGTATTGTCGTGAAATTTTAGTACGAACCTATTGTAGTAAAAATTGAGAATTTGAGCGTTCTAAAGGAACGTAGGGGAACATCAGGGACACTAGTTGTCGTATTTGTTCATCCTTTTAAAGATGTCTCCACGCATAGGTTATGTGAGAACGGAAGAATGTCGAGAGGACGTTTGCCGCATAATAATGGTTTGATCCTGACACGAGTCCGTCTTGGAGCTTCTGTAATAGAATGTGTCTCTCAATAACGATTAACGGTTATAATAAAGGTTAACTGTTATAGTCAATATTCAATAGATACGAACATACTTTATCTAAAATTTGGGATAGCAACGTGAAGTTATGAGTCCTACGGAAACTTACTTTCGATTCGCTCATGACGAGTGTCGTGGTTTATTTGTGGTGTTGATACGTAACTAACAATAATGATGGTGAAACATTAGGTGACAGAATTTATTCGCCGCGTACTTACGGGGCTGATGTCATCAGCTGTTTGTTGTTGCTTCTGTCTATCAGATAATTATTCTTGCACGTATTCAGTTAAGGTTGCTGAGTTTGTCCGAACATGGATTCATATCTGTGAAAAAACATTTTCCTGGCTATTTGGCAGATCAAGCTCTCAAATTTTATACAAACTCTTTAAACACTTATCTTGTGTAAAATTAAAATTTAAACGTTATTTTCGCCTCCGGAACTTCGATTAAACATGCCAAGAAGATTGACTGACATTCCATTTGTGAACGAAGGTGATAATATCACTTGGGAGGGCAAATTGGTCATGGCAAATCTAACCAGTTTCAATAAAAGGCAAGAAAGGTTAAAAAAGCTTAATGCAAACGAGGCAACTCATCCAAAGGTTAAAGTAGGAAATTTGGTTTTCATTAAAAATCAAAATTCTGGCGGTGTGAGAGATAAGGTAATAAAGAAATATTGTGAACTCTTTGTTGGGCCCTATCTTTGCATCAAAAATAGTGGTAATTCCACACTGGCATTGATTGATTGTGTTACAGGGGAAAGATATGATAATCAATCAATAGAAAATTGTAAATTATGGAAATGTTCCTTGGACAAACTGAAGTATTGGGTAGAGTACATGCAAGACGGGAATTTTACAGGGGTTCAGGAAATATTGATGAACCTGAAAAGTACCTGGGAGCAAGGAGATTCCTTGGTCAGGGATTTGAAGGAAAATGAAGATTAGAGGGTAAGGGTAGGATATTCTTGTTTGCCAAGTGAGATAGTGCCTGCGGCGGGCCATGTTGCCAAGTTGGTACAATTTCGCGGCGGGTTTGAGCATGAAGTTAATTCCTATTGTTTCTCCCCTCTAAATCATTTTCATACGGTAGTTCAAGTCGGTGATTTGCTTTTGTGCACAGACTTGGGTCAAGGTAGGAATAGAGGTGATCTGATAGGAGAGATTTTGCTGAGTTCAAGGTAGAGTTCACTTTACTGATCGTAAGTTGAAAATAAATTTTGGTGAGAAACGCAATTAGATTTGCACAAAGGTGTGGGCATCGAGTAGGATGTCAAGCCTATCGTCAAGCTTGTACAAAGTCAATATATATATATTTTTTTGAGGGTTTCTTTGATGTCAAAGCAGTTGATGTGGTGGTTATTGTGATTGGATGGTTCAAATTAGCGTTTGCCAGCGGTGGTCTGTTTAAACTAGTGGGCCATACTTTTTGTAGGGACTGCGTGCCATCGTGAGATTTAATTGCAAATCAGCACCAGTTGAGGTGCACTAGTGTCGAGTGACCAGTGCGATTTGAACTTCGCACATATTGTAAAGATTCTATAATCAAAAGTTGATATATATGTAAATATTTTGATATTGAGTGATGATTGCTAATATTGTAAATGTAGTGTAATACTAATCTTGTTATGGTGTGTAAATTTGTGTTTTGAGTGTCGCTTCATGTAGGATGTTGTAAGGAATAAGAAATTGTGTGTTAATTGGGTTCAGCCTCTTGTTGGGCGCCAATTATAACGAGTATCGTTATACGAGTCATATTATATTCAACTGTATTCATGTTTTTCTCTATATTATTGATAATGATTATTGATAATTAACCATGACTGTTGCTGCGCGCATGTTTGTATTCTTGAGGACTCGCAGAACAAAATTTTTATATCTGTTGGCAACATTGTGCAGCGCGATACGAGTAACAGATCTTTTGAACGGTTCATTGGTAATAACTGATCTTGATTTCCGAACGGGATCCAGCAAGAAAATGCTTCTTTCTTTAATGTGATTTAGCGAGTTCGTGAAAAACAAAGATTAAACCATGGGTTTTAATCATTCTCGGATATACGTTGGATGTGAAAGCAGTTCTGCACTGGGAATTGGACTTGTTGCCGGAAATTGCAGGTTGGAATCTGAACGTGAGGAACGGGTCGCGGAAGAGCGATTCAGGAGTTCGGGGAGAAAATATGGTAGACGCAGAAGTGAGCTGTTTGGATGCTGCAGATATCAAGGGATATCGGTCCATTTATAGGCGATCCATCCAAATTGAAGGATGCCTATGACCCACAAAGGATAAGATTACCTGTTTCACGAGAAATTTGTGAGCGCAAGTGAAGGTGTGAGCGGATATGTGAATTTTATTTTCGCTCAATATTCACAAATTGAAGGACCCGGATGCATTGTAAGTAGGAATCCTTTTCTATCTAAGTGCTTACGGATAAACTCAAATCCAACTTGGAATACATGAAACTCATCGGCATTATACGTGATTTAAGCTAGCTTTCGTGTGCGTATATTATGGCCATAATACGAAACTCAATACGTCGTTAATTTGAGCGCGAAGCATATGCTTGAGGCAGCCATCTTGTCGAGAAAATCTCTCGCTGCCTAAGACTGTGTAAATATTAATTATTGTATATAATTTTAATTTATCGTGCTCAATTTATTCATTGTTTTCTGGGATATTTGTCAAAATTTACCTCATATCGATTGAGAGATTTGTAACGTATGTTCACGTCCGTTAGCTGTCAATAATTAAGGCTGCTAAAACTTACATAGACAGATTTCATTGTTGGTTTTCATACGTTGAAATGGCATAGAATTGTATTTGTCAGCAACGTCAAAATGATTTAATCTGGTAATTTTTCAGATTATTTTTATCACACGTAATAATTGACGGTGTCAATGTGCATGGTGTGATCGATTTTAAGGAAAAGACAGCGTTCACATCAGTTGATATTCACGCATTAATACGCCATTGTCTGGCATGTTGGTAAGGTGCAGAATGTAGCTTACACAAAATGTTGTGTTATGTGTTCGTCGTAATTCAAAATAAAATCCAGCAGATCTTATTTCTGCAATTGTTTTAGTTAATAAATGCTCATAAATCAACTCTCTAGTGTGAATATTATTAATTTACAGATTTCAATTCATGTAAGATAACCATGTGCATACTAATGTCAGTGATCTCTTACAGGTGGGGGGTTCACTTCTTACTGGTCACTCGTGCATGAATAATAACTCAATAAATTGTTACTTACTTTTACCTTAGCGTATTCGTTATCAGGAAAGAATTTAAATTAAGTTCATTTTTCGGGTGCGTCATTAAGTCAACGGAGATGGGTTCATTTTGATATACAGGGTGGACAGGTGACAGCGGAATTAAGTATAAAGCATAAGTTCATTTCTGCTGCGGTTTTATACTTCTTGAGGTCAATAATGGTGAACATAAACTTTTAGGGTAATTTTGGTCAAGATTCTTCAGTTTGTTTTAGCTTAATTGTTGTAATTCTTTAACACGGCTACCAGCGTTACCGATGAGATGGGTGGGGTCACGTGTGAGAATTTGATGTGATTTCAGTGTTTTGCAATTGAGATGTCATCTAAATTGTTCACATTAACTTAGTATACCTACCCACCAGGCATTGACATTCTGATTGGGAGTTCTCACCTCTCAGGGTTCGTCACAATAGAATGATTTGTCATCACAAAAATGGCAGCCAGCTTCCGGGTGACGAGCGCTCGCCAGGGGGAGTGTGAAGCAGTGCTGCCACATTAAGGGGAATTTCCCTTTTGCAGGGAAATTCGCAGCGAAATGTTAGCCAAAAGGGAATTTCGATTAAAAATATCACAATTTCAGGGAAATTTTAAGACATCTGACTACCTTATTACAGTTTATGTGAAGTTCCAGTTTCATATTCACATTTTCATTTTTTCTGTTATTATTTCTGCTCAGTGGCCGCGGTGGCTCAGTCGGTAACGCGTCTGACTACCATGCTAAAGGTCCCGGGTTCGATCCCCGGCCGGTTCAAATCCGGGAACTTTTCTAACGATGGAAGCGGCCCCGGCGCCCACCCAGCGTCGAATAACATGGGTACCTGGGGGAAACCCTGGGGGGTAAAGGCGGTCAGGGGCGTGATGCTGATCACATCACCCTACTCACGACCGGATCAAGAAAGTGTGGGGCGTTACCCCCACACCCCCTATACGCCTTCATGGCGTGGTGCTATGCACAGGGGAACACTTTACTTTACTTTTTTTACCCTTGAATACAGCGTGCATCTACTTAGTATATTTCTGTTAAGTACATCGCTTTTCTGCACCTTCGGATAATAGTAACGATGAGGATTAACGATTAAATGGATTCCTGACCAGGATCCTGAGACATCTGGTCAGGAAGCGATGAAAGTGACATGTATGTGAACAATTTAATATTTTTTATTCACACGGACATGGTCCAACAGAAATACTACTACTACTGCTTCCACCACTAATAATAATAATAATTACAGCTACTGCTACTACCACTACTAATACTTATTATTATTGTTGTATGATTTGCTTAGGTGAAGGGAAAAATGGGTCCATAAAGGGAAATTGTGCCTTCATATTGTGGCAACACTGGTGTGAAGAGAGCGGGCAAGGCGAGTGGTTGGTCTTAAGGCTCGGTTGGACCTTTGGTAAGCAAATGGGCGATTTTTTTCAAATTTTCCTCTCCATTCCAAAAACTTATTGGATATTTCAAAATATGAAACATTACATCAGCTTAGAATTTCTTCTAGAGCATTGACGTGCATTTTCATGTAGTTTTCTTTCATTGTTGTCTAGATATTATCAATAGTTTAATAGACTTATGTTATCACAAAACTATTGATAATATCTAGACAACAGTGAAAGAAAACTACACGAAAATTCACGTCAATGCTCTAGAAGAAATTCTAAGCTGATGTATTTTGAAATATCCAAGAAGTTTTTCGAATGGAGAGGAAAATTTGAAAAAATCGCCCATTTGTATGCCAAAGGTCCTCCGAGCCTTAAGTGGTGCGACTCTTGGAAGTCTTTCCGTGCAACAGTGCCCAAAGTACACACCGTCAACGGACCAAAAGGAGCCGACGAACCAGATCAGGTACAGTGATGACATTAGTAATTTAAGTATCAGTGTTCAGTAGATCAAACCCGCCTCGGGCGTGTCCCCCCCCCCCTTACCTGTTCGGCCTGGACATAATAAATAGGTGAAGGACAAAGGAGCATTAATTACTCCATTTTCTCACATTTAAATTCTCGTAGCCAAGCTGTTAGGCCGGCGAACGACCTAACGTAACACTGGCATGTAGTTCCGAACTACTGCTGCCATCTGTCGTAGAACTTTTCAAACGACCCTCGTATTCTACAAGAAGAAGTAGCAGACTCAAATTAAGATGGCACGACTGTGTAACACAAGATCTACAAGAATGCAATATTCATTTACATGAAAAACTCAATATGCTGACCAAGGCAGAAATTTATTTTATTATAAAACATAAACTAAACGTAACGTTTCAACCTTCTAGCAAGGTCTTCTTCAGACTCTGTAATAAAGTACAAAGGTAACAAGGTACACAACAGGACTATATATACACACACAAAAATACTCCCCTCCAGACTATTAGAAAGTTGTTCTGGAACAATCTAGCAGGTGGCTTTCCCTTGTCAACTTTACTTTCACCTGAAAGTGAATGTGGTTGAACTATTTATCTAACACTATTTCCTTCATTCTTCTTCCTTCTTCTCTCCTCTTTCTCTCTTGTCCTTTCCATTCTTTCTAACACCTTCTTCCATTCTTTGTTTATCATCAGTCCCCCATTCCAGTTCATTGTGTCTTCTTCACCTTTCTTCTCTATTTCCTTGGCCTCCTTCCATTTTCTCACTAGTATTCTCTTCTCGCTTCCTATCTGCTTAGCCTCATCCCACTCTGTGTCATGTCCTGTTTCTCTCATGTGTTTAAATATCGCATTTCTTTGGAGGGGAGTATTTTTGTGTATACGTATATATAGTCATGTTGTGTACCTTGTTACATTTGTACTTGGTGCAGAGTCTGAAGAAGATCTTGCTAGAAGGTTGAAACGTAACGTTTAGTATATGTTTTATAATAAAATACATTTCTGTTTTGGTCAGCATATTGAGGTTTCATATCATGGAAACAAGGCTTAATGGTGTTATAATTCATTTACAGTGAAAGAGTTGGTGCAAAACGTGTATGGACTGATAATTTACATGTCTATACGTGTGTGAAAGTAGATGTTCCAATCAGCTGCCAGTACTTGGTAATGTTTTAGAAACACTAAAACGCACCACAGCGCCACAGAGAGCATAGGCGGCAGGCATGTAATGAGAACTTCCGCCGGAAGTTGGAAAAGGTTGACGCAACATCAAAAAGAGTCCATTCCTTGTTTCGAAAGAGAGAAACACACACGTTCAACGCCTCGAAGGATATAGAACGCCAGTTTCATTCTGGCGGGGAGGATCCATGTTAATAAAGAATTCGTTTCGAGTGCGAGCTTAGTGGGTTGCGAAAATGGTGTCCGAGGGGCAGGAGGGACCGAGAGAGAGAGAGAGTGCGTTAAAGGGGACGATATGTTCTGACGCCTTGAAGAGGGACCTATTGTATCGCTGCTAGCGGACGAGAGGGACTGCAAACTATAACACTCGGTTTACGGCCTTCATTGTTGACACCTAAATGTGACACAAGGACCGTCCTTCGATGACTGACGTCATAATTGCTATGACAACCGAACAGGAACAGGTGTACGCGGTGAATTTTCAGGAAACATGCGTAATGGGTTGATTTGCAGGAATATTCACACGGGACTACGTTTCAAGAACACACACAATGAGTTTAGTTTTTACTAACATGCATGCAAAGTTAATTTTAGCAAACATGTTTTGATTGATTGATTGAGTTGGTGTTTTAAGTCCACTTTATGCACACTAAGGCTAAACGGGAATGGACCTACAGTTTAAAGTGGGATTGATTTCATGTTTTAAGTCCACTCTATGCACAGTAAGGCTAAACGGGAATGGACCTACAGTTTAAATTGGGATTGATTTCATGTTTTAAGTCCACTCTATGCACAGTAAGGCTAAACGGGACTGGACCTACAGTTTAAAGTGGGATCCGAACCACTATGTGCCTCCACCAGGAATCGAACCCGGAAACCTCCCCGATGGAGTAGCAGTAATGAATGGGTCCCGGGTTCGATACCCGGTGGAGGCAGATAATGGTTCTGATCCCACTTTAAACTGTAGGTCCAGTCCCGATTAGCCTATCTGTGCATAAAGTGGACTTAAAACACCAAATCAATTGACAAGTACAGTAAAACCTCGTTAATCCGGACAAATGGGGGGGGGGATAAATTGAACGGTTTATCGAAAGTCCGGAATAACTGAAATATCCTAAAAGAACAGTAGAAAGGCCAAATACACTATACAGTACAAAATCTGCGGGAAACAGAATTTCATCAGTGGTTGACTGTCTTTTCTTTGGGAAGTTCTCTTGTTGACTTCGGCTTATCGGGGTTCGGATTAATGAGGTTTTACTGTATACGGATAATTTTCACGAACACGAGTATCACCCTGTACTTGTAGTAATACTTAAGAAACCATAAAAATCCTGCTCTGAAAAAATATATAAATAGTTTCTTTGCATGGAGAACCGTATGACAACCCTGTACTTAGATCAGCAACATAAGCAGTGTTGCAAGGTATCTGTTATTGAGTAACGAATGATTGATATTATTTATTTGACGTAACTTTTCTCTCACATGAATGGTGATGATAGATGAAGGAAGAAGAACAAATGAAAGACACAACACGAGCCTGGGGTGTAAGGGATGACCCTTTGCAAAGACACCCAAAAAATTCACCTTCATCCCCCACGTGTCGCAGGCCAGTACAATCCTTAGCAGGGCTGTGTGTTGTCCTGTGTTTTGTCCTTATATATGCTGAGTGCCTCTCTAGAGCCTCAGGATTTAGTCCTCAGAGGCATACAGGGTTTGTCCAATAAGTATCGGGACTGAAGTCATAAAAAGAAATTTATGTACAGTGTTAATATTCTTCAAAATATGACCCTCCTGCATCAATACACAGCTTTTCCCACTTTTCATGCGCCCCCTGGAAGTCGGCAACCGCAAGACTGTTGAGGCACCCCGTCGAAGCCGCTTGCTTCGACCGCCTCAATCGTCCCGAAACGATGTCCTTTCAGGCCATGGGCGTCCGGAAGGAGGGCAAAGGGGGTGGGGGGGGGGGGCATGTCCCCGTCTGGAAAATTAGAGTCATCCAAAAATTATGTATTTCACACATATAATTTCATCTTAGCCACAATAATTTATGTTAATTATTGCATTAACACCATAAATTCAAATTTAAGAAATGTGTTTTTAGGGAACTACACTCTTTTGGGGGGAAAATGTGCCTTGTTTGCCCCCCCTGGAAGAAATACCTTCCTTGTCCCTCGATGGAAAAAATTAGGCATACCCACTATTCGATATTAGGACGGCTTTTTTCGATTCCTCAAATTTGCATTGTTTTTAATTTTGTACTGTACAACAAAGAATTGAACAATGAGGGAGATAAACACATCAAAAGGCAAAAGGTAAGGTACCAATAGTTCATATTACCAAAAATTACGCATTTCTGTTCATTTTCGTGGGTTAATTATGGTGATTTAAAAAAAAGTATCCGATATTATGCAGGTTTACCCTACACAAAACACCCAAATAATGTACAAACAAGGCATTAAAAACAACTGAGAGAAACAGACGTGCTTGGCAATGTTGTAACGGGAGAGCGATGCCACCCCTACAGCTTTTCTGTCGCAACTGAGGCTGTTGACATTTAGGCTACACCCCCAAAGGCGATTGGTGGATAGATAGAGCTATGCAGTACATTCCAACAATTGGGCGTGCGATCAGTATAATTGTAGTCTACGGTGTAGTACGTCGAAGAGTGACACTTTATTGCCTTCGTCAGGACACCGCTAATTGAATTACGACAGCGACAGAGATAACATTTCATTACGGAGTGTGTTCCAAATTTCTTAACATGCCCATCTTAAAGAAAGAAACAATCCTTGTAGTTGTCAGATTCAGCGCTTTGAGAGAAAGAAGAAATTAGATCCATCATTTGTTTCATTTTCTCTTTGATAACTTCCGAAGAAAGAGAACATTTCTATCAATGTCCGGCAGAAAGAGGGTCTACAGCTCCAACAGAATACGTCAATACCAGCGGCTAACACAACGCAGGAAATCAATTGCAGATGTCAATTCACGTTCCTCCCTCAGGAAATCCCTTGAAGGCATTTCTGATAAAAGACAGAGGGATTTTTTTGTTTACTTTTTGGGGTTTTACAGATTGGCAGCAATATTAGAGCGCAAATTTCCCGCAGTGTTTCCAACTAAGCTATTAGGAATCAGGATTTTACCCCACTTTGTAACAGCGTCAGTGAACTCTTCAATGAAATCAACACATTAATTCATCTCCTAAGATGTTTAAATACTACAGCAAAAAATATAAATTTGATTTTTTTCTTTGTTTGTAGTATACTTTGTACTCAGACCTGACTGACTTTCTGATGACCGCATATGTTTCAGCATTAGAATAATCGAAATAAGTTTATACTAGAGATCGTTTATTGTTGAGTTTGTTTTTAAATCCACTTTATGCACAGAAAAGCTATTCAGAACTGAACCTACAGTATAAAATTGGATCCGAACCACTATGTACCTCAACCCGGTATCGAACCCAGGATTCCTTGATTGCATATGAACATTTCTTCAAAAGAGAGGTTCCGATGCTGTAACGTACAATAGTTCAGCAATCATGACACGAATGCCTTCTCCAAAAGGGAAGTTCCGATGCCGTAATGTACAATAGTTCAGCAATCATGACACGAATGCCTTCTCCAAAAGAGAAGTTCCGATGCTGTAACGTACAATAGTTCAGCAATCATGACACGAATGCTTTCTCCAAAAGAGAAGTTCCGATGCTGTAACGTACAATAATTCAGCAATCATGACACGAACGCCTTCTCCAAAAGAGAAGTTCCGATGCTGTAACGTACAATAGTTCAGGAATCATGACACGAACGCCTTCTCCAAAAGAGAAGTTCCGATGCTGTAACGTACAATAGTTCAACAATCATGACACGAATGCCTTCTCCAAAACAGAAGTTACGATGCTGTAACGTACAATAGTTCAGCATGACACGAATGCCTTCTCCAAAAGAGAAGTTCCGATGCTGTAACGTACAATAGTTCAACAATCATGACACGAATGCCTTCTCCAAAACAGAAGTTACGATGCTGTAACGTACAATAGTTCAGCATGACACGAATGCCTTCTCCAAAAGAGAAGTTCCGATGCTGTAACGTACAATAGTTCAGCAATCATGACACGAATGCCTTCTCCGAAAGAGAAGTTCCGATGCTGTAACGTACAATAGTTGAGTAATCATCACACGAACATCTTCTCCAAAATAGAAGTTCCGATGCTGTAACGTACAATAGTTCAGCAATCATGACACGAACGCCTTCTCCAAAAGAGAAGTTCCGATGCTGTAACGTACAATAGTTCAGCAATCATGACACGAACACCTTCTCCAAAAGAGAAGTTTCGATATTGCAGCGTACAATGGTCGACCAATGATCGCAATGGTTTCCATTGATCCGTGACAGAAAAGCAATGCTCGCGAGGGGGGGAAATGGGTCAAGCAGCAATTTTCGCAGTCGCTCAAATTCGCAACAACTCGCCGGAACGATACGCGAGAACTCGCCATTAATTATATAACAACGGCACAGTAACTCCCCCTGGGGGCCGAGGTTCGACCGTGCCACAGGGCTCGAAATTAGTTTTAGCCTTGCAAAATTGGAACCGCAAATTGCACTTATCCGCCCAGGCGGACACCGCATGCTCAACTAACGTCCGTATGCGGAAATAACAGAAACTGAATTTAATGTTTACAGGCGTTAAAACGCAACCCCTTACTCTGCGTCCATCAGGCACTAGATTTATGGAATTACAAGGGATCTGTGTCAAGCAAAAACATATGGTTTTTCGCCCTAACATGCGGAATCTCCGGACAGATATGTTATTTGTTTTTGCTCACACCGCCAATTATTATCTTTCAGTTTGTCCGCGAGATGAGTTATGCCTCCCAGTGGAGTTAATTGGACATAACGTGAATGATTTAGTGTATCGATCTGTGCGGCGTGAGAATATTAATAATATATATACTATTGTCGTAGAGGGGACGTACGACGGTTTTGGATAATGTGCGCGGGGGTTAGTGTAGCAATAGACGAGGGTGGGACGAAGTTTCCTGAAAGTGCCCTTTTTTCAATCACTTTGAGAGCATTTTTGTCTTAAAGGGTTCGTATTTTTACGTAACCGTTTTGAAGTTAAGGCCAAAAATGACAGTTTCACACCAGGCATGCGTTTATATCAATACCGTCGGAATGGGAACTGCTACTGAAAAAAGCTTGGCTTGGCTTGAGTTGGTGTTTTAAGTCCGCTTTATGCACAATAAGGCTAATCGGGACTGGACCTACAGCAACTGAAAAAATCAAATTATAGGACAAGACGGTATGAATCTGTCCCCATGTTGCAAGTGGAAGCCGTTTATAATGTTGATTATTAAGCTAGATACACACTGTAAAAAATATGTTGAATATAGACTCCCATGTATTCCTTATGGAAAAACAACTTCGGTATAGGCTACATAACCAGTTCTTGTAGAAAAGGCTATAGCAGTAAGTATAAACACGTTCTCAATATTCTTATACTCTGCTGTATGTAGCTATCGTTAAGATTAGAATGTTGAAAAAATGTATAATAATCCATAGACGATTAGTAACAGAGCGAACGTTTAGGCCTGGCTCATTAATGACGTAATCTATACTAGCCCGTGAGTGGTACACATGGGTCCTCAGGACCCAATGCAATTTTGTTGACGTGCCCGTATTTCTGCATGTATATTGTCCTTGAGCTGTTGTAATGTTTGTGGTTTGTTCTGAGGACCATTTTCGGCCATCGCATCATCTCGAGAAACACTGACATCAACTGGCCCTCCCGTTCGCCTGACCTCACTCCGCTTGATTATTTTCTTTGGGGCTTTCTTAAGGACAAAGTGTATGTGACCAAACCATAAACATTACATCAGCTCAAGGACAATATTCGTGCAGAAATACGGTCACTCGGACCAGAAGTGTTGACCCCTGTCATGCATCATGTGCTACACAGGGCCCGTATCTGTGAGGCCCATAATGGCGGACACCTACCTGAGATTATATTGCACACATAAGTGTAAACAATCTGCCATCCTTGGTCTTCAAGTCTGTGAAATCTCATTGGAAACTAATGATCAATAAAAAAGTTATCCACAGTTATATCCCCTTTTGGCCCACCTGTATATTGTCCCACGTGTGCATTCTGTCTGTGAAGTAACGCGTACATGGTGTAGTGTGGTCCGTAATCCACAACCTGGCAACACCGCATGAACTTGCGATGGCCATGCTGAGATTTCTGCAGCCATGTCGTGACGGAGGAGTAAGGGTGTCGTCACGTAATAGTTATGGAGCAGCGAGTGGACATAACGTTTCATGAAAGACATTCTGGAAACTACTTGCGGGAGGACAAAACAGAGCATTTTCGCTACGGTTCTTGTCCGAACCGACAAATCGCAGAATGGAAGTCACTAAATTTACCAAGAGGCAAAAAACTGCAGCTCCAAAAGCCAAGGGAGAAGACAATGTGTTTTTTTTCTTTTTAACGACAGAAAAGGTATTATTCATCATGCAATTGTTCCAAAGTGAAAGTGTAATTGGTTGTTACTATCGTAGTGCACTGAATGATTATGGAAGAGAACTGACCGTATCGGACCTCAGTATCCTGAACCGGGCAATTGGTTCCTGCTCCACGATAACGCACGGTCCCACAGAGTAGTGGTTTTCTATGTATTCCTAGTCCAAAAACAAGTTAGAGTGTTGAATCATCATCTCTACTCCCCTGATTTATCCCCCCTTTTTTATTCCCCGTTCCCGAAAGTAAAGCTGCTGCTGAAATTACGCACTCTTGATTAACACAGTACCATCCAACAGGTTGTGACGTCCAATCTCCACGTCATACCACATGAAGACTTGCAGATGTCGTATCGATCATTGGCCAATTGTGCCAATTGCTGTATTGATGCAGGAGGGATGTACTTTGAGTAATACACAGGAATTTTCAATTTGTGTCCTTTTCATCTGATAACGATTGTCTCATTAACTAAATTGTCGCACTGAGTATAAATTTTCAACCAAACATATTATATTTTTATACACCTACAACTTCAAAGAGAAAATGTTAATCACGAGAAAAGTAGAAAGTGGATTACCAGATTAGAGGAAAACCTTCATTAGCTGAATAGTTCGTCATTGATTACGTCGACTACAGGCAAGAAAATGGACTGACAAACCTCCCCGACTCAACTTACGGTCCGCGTTTCAGCAAGACCTGGAAAAACTGTGCTGTTCCCGTATGTTGATACATTTCTTATGTAGTAGAGGATTCCGTTACTAATTTCTGGGAGAAATTATGAAGAAGATGTATCTTGCGCTATAGCTACAGAAATTGTTTGTTTTCGGAATGTAGTGCAAACTGAAATCAAAAGATGAAACATGTCGAACATCAGGGAAGTTTCAGAATTCTGCTTGATAGAAAACAAAATCTTAGAAATTAGCATTCCTGACGTATGCACTGCTTGTATACTATAAATGACCCTATCTGTGACGTCTTCATCAGCTGAGATGTCGAAGCTAAAATTGATCAAAAATTACTTTAGAAGCGCAGTGTCAAGAGTGGAATTAAGTGGACTGGCATTGTTAAGCATCGAATGCGATCAGGCTGGAAAACTGGACTTGACAGAACTAGCAAAAGAATTTGCTTCCATCAAAAGACGCAGAGGACTGGTAATGGGCATTTGACAACATTTTTGTAGTAACTGTGTATTTTTGTATATAATTAATATGTATTTTTTTAGTTTGTTTATTGTCTTAACTTTTCGTACCAGTTTTTATATTGATTCAAATTACATGTATGTATTTTCATATTTGTGCATACCTAATATAAATGTATACTCTGTCCCAGCTAACTGTATAGCAGGGCCGCGTATATCGGCAGAGGAGGAGGAGGAAAATCGAGTGTTGAAAGTGCAGTGTTGCCAACCGTACTGTCCAGACCTTAGTCCGTACGCTAAATGCACGGCTTGTCAAAATATTCTCTTGCAGTTTTATCCCTAATGTTTCCCTAAGGAATTCTTAAACCAAGCGTACGGACCTGGAGACAAAAGTACGGAACGTTTACCATGTGCGTTCGGGATTATCCTTTTCAAAAGTTTGCAACACTTCCAGAAGCAGAGAAATCGGGTAACTACCGTCTCCCATTACGCAATCCCATTTCTCTCACTGTTCATTGGCGGAGCCGTCTCGCGTCAGTACTTGCGCAGAGACTTGTTCTCGTTCGCCTGGTCTATAGTTAGCTGGTACGGAGTTTAGGTGTGAGTTAATATTTTAGAAAAGGAAGCATTTTCCTTAGTGAGCAGGGGTGCACAACTGAAAGTTGCGGGGGGGTGTAGAGCGTCTTAGTTGAGCTACTGACTGACAGCGAACGGAGCAAAAGCGAAAGGATTAAACGCGAAGGAATAAGCGCGAAAGGTACAAGCGTTCGCGGTTGTTCTGGCCACCCTAAGGGACGTGCGATGTGTTTTATTTTCAAAATTACTTTTGCAGCAACCTACTTTTACCTTACTTCAGGCAAGACCCAAGATGGCTGACGGAAGCTGGAAGATCTTACTTTTCCAGAAACACACTTCTTGGTCCTCTGTAGCATGTGGAGACTGGGACATCTTGTGAAAGCAATAGGCCCCCATTAGTATCCAGGTCCGACGGTGCGTGCAAAACTACTCGAGCCACGGGTTACTGCAGATGAGGGTTTGGAAGGAGGGATATTCTGATCTATTTGGTGGGGGGTTGGGGGTGATGGAGTTCTTGAACACTGGGGGGCGAATTCAATTTGGAGACGCTGCGGTGTCACGGTGAGTTACTTTGAAAAGGAAATGAATCCTCCAAGACATTTTTTTACCCTCCTGCAGAACTTTGAAAGGAGCCTGGTGGAACAAGACGGTGCGAGGAATATCACAGGAATATTCCTCAACACGGAGGCGGAAAGTGGATACGTTTTGGAAAACGGGCTTTTTTTGCAATTTCTAAATTCTTTGGACCACAGTTGCCGCAAAAATAGTATTGATACGAGGGTAGTCTCCGTATTGTCTCGACTCGAAATTTTGTAGGAGGAGCAACAGTTATTTTTTTAAAAAAACCGAGAACGATACAGATGTACGAGGGCCATCCGGAAAGTACAGTACCCGTTCGCACCGTGTGGAGCGCTACTGACGAGAGTAGTCGCCGCTCAAGGTCAAACGACTATAGTTCGTATATAAAGCCAAGAACTGGGCGGCTCTAAATGTTTTAGTCTCTTCAAGGTCTAAAGTACACTATAAATTGTGTAGTGCAGTCACACCAGGCGAGTTTCTACAATTGAAGACTTAAATTGGTAAACGCTGTAAGTGCCACAATAATCCAAACACCGTTTTCCACGTTAAACTGTGAAATGTGCCATGCTTTATAATGTGGTGGCCCTCTAAGTAGTTCAAAGGGCGTGTAAAGAGGTCACTAGTGTGCACGTTCTTACGGGCTGATGTGCGGAACGATGCGATTTCCCAACACTTTCGCTTTTGGCACTTACAACGTTTACCACTTTTAGTCCTCAAATACTCAGAACAGGTGTACCTGCACGCTCCTTTTGGCATTAATGCAATTGCTTAACATCACCTTTGGTGCCCTGTTGCCCCATTGGCTGCCGAAACATATCAAGTATGAGGCGGAGATCCATGATGACCTGGACCAGGAGATGCTGTTTGAATTAATGATGCGTGAAAACCATGGAGCCGCACCATCAAAACCCAACAATCCAGGGACACACTCAACCGGCTAGACGAACTTACAAGCTGCCCCGTCTTCAGCGAGAAAGTGGATCTTTTCTGCGATCTCTAAAGTCAAGCAGTACCACGCCGGGACAGTACTTGGATGGGTGACCGTTTCGAAGGAGCGCGACGGCCCATCCCTCTAGACCATCAAGAAGTAGAAAACTTAGGAAACAGTTCTCTCAATCAACCACTTCTCGCCTGCAACAGCTGTATGGTGTCAATCAAACATCAATGTTTACAAGAACCGCCAGCTATAATACTATAGCAGAACACCGGAGGCAAAGCTGAAAAGCTGAAACTCCCAGCATAGTGTAAAACCACCAGGATACGATACGAAAAATGTATTGGAATATTGTCAGGACAAAACAGCACAACAACTTTGAACTGACAAGTTTGCCAGAAGCAGTAAAAATCACATAAAATGCTAAATTTGTACCCTATTGCAACTTTATATGTACGAAACATACCGTGCGTCCATTTTCTTGCGAGGCCGAGAGATCCGGATCGAAGTGTGACGGGCGGAGCTAGCGGAGATGGCGACATTTTCGACCAGTAACGTCCCGCTTATTTTTATGGACATATCTTTGGCATGCAGATATTTAGCAGGGACGTTCTGTGCAAATTGCCTACACACGTATGGACACGAGTCTATTTTCACGTAAGTGTCATACATAAATATTATTTTGTTCTAACGTGAACTTTGCGGCTGGCATTTCAATCGCCTCACTTACGCACAGCACACACACACTGCAATTACACAAAGAAGTAGCAAGGCAAGTAACAAAAAACCACACTCTTTCACAGAGTACGAAATTAACACGCTCTTGGTTCAAGGTCTGTTCCTCACTCCATTCGCAGCTCTGTCCAGGGCACCTGTAGTCGCGAAGGAAAGAACAACTCAACCTCGGAGCTTTCAGATTGCAAACAATGCTCACGAAAACCAATGACATTTAACGGTTTAGTCTGCAACGTAATCTTGACACAGTGTTGCACATTCGAAACCTCCAAACGATTCCGAGCGAAGCAAAACGCTTTCGAGGGTAAACTTACGCAGGACGTTACTGGTCGAAAATGTCGGCAGCTCCACTAGCGCCGCCCGCCACACTTCGATCCGGATCTCTCGGCCTTGCAAGGAAATGGACGCACGGTATTATGTTGTGTGTCATTTAAATTAATTATGAGCAGTTTCTGGCAACACTTAACGTTCTGCTAATTTATGGTTATTGCTACAGATAAGTTACTTACTGTATATGCAGGCCACATTATACGAGGGGCGTACTATAATGATTTATACTTTATATTCTTTCACGTCCGATGGTCCACCATTCGAGAAGTGAGGACTAGTCTAGTCTACCGATTGCAGGCAGCAGTGTCCAAAAAAGGATTCTCGGGGTTCACACAGCAGCACGTTCCGTACATCATTGTCAGCGGACTATTGGACAACTTTGAAAGCGACTATAAGGGCAAGCGTTGGACAAGTTGGTTTCTATGGAGATAGGGTGTGAACACAGCAGATATTTACAGACGATTGGTGGCAGTGTGTGTGGTGAACATGCGCCTTCGCGGTAAACCGTTTACAATTGGGTGGAAGGCTGGAAAAAAGGACGCACGTCAACAGAAAAAGAGACAAGTTCTGGAAGGAAATTGGCTGTGACAACACCAACAAACATTACACGGGTTGAGCAAGTCATTCTTGAGAACAGGTGCATCACGTTTTCTGAAATGGTGGTGACCACGGGCCTATCCATAAACACCATGCAGCGAATCGTGACTTGCTCAACCCGTGTAATGTTTGTTGGTGTTGTCACAGTCAATTTCCTTCCAGAACTTGTCCCTTTTTCTGTTGACGTGCGTCCTGTTTTCCAGCCTTCCACCCAATTGTAAACGGTTTACCGTGAAGGCGCATGTTCACCACACACTGCCCCCAATTGTCTGTAAATCTCTGCTGTGTTCACACCCTATCTCCATAGAAACCAACTTGCCCAACGCTGGCCATTATAGTCGCTTTCCATGTTGTCGAATAGTCCGCTGACAATGCTGTACGGAACTTGCTGCTGTGTGAACACCTGGAATCCTTTTTGGGCACTGCTGCCTGCAATCGGTAGACTAGACTAGTCCTTATTTTCGAATGGTGGACCATGCGACCTGAAAAATAATATAAAGTGTAAATCATTATAGTACGCCCCTCGTACATCTGCGAATCGTTTCATTTACATCCCCCCTCACCCTGCTAAACAAGTAAGCAAGCAAGAACACGTCAAAAACAGTTCATGCCATTTTCGAATTCATTAGCCCAAAATCTACAAAAAAAAAAAAAAAATATGTTTTGTTTTTGTACAAATTGCATAGTAGAATAGTGTGATGTGACAAAATTGTCGATGGGCCCGGACCCCGTAAACCTCTACCTGACTACGCCAATGATGCTGAACATTACCAATCCCGCATTCACACTAGAAAACTTGATCTTCTACACCACGGATTCGTTAATTGTTACTACTTCTTTTCTAACAGTGTATAGAGTAAATAATAATGAGAAATGCAAACAATGAGTACATTTTCAGCTAATTCACAGCTAACTGTACTACATTCCTTGATTCCAATTTTCATTTGTCAGGCTTGAAAAAGAAACGCTCTGCCTTAGATAACCCAACTCCGTTCTCTTTCATGAGCACGTGATTTACTTAAGAAACAAGGGTATCCATGTTCATTCGTTATGCAAGGGATGTCTAAAAAAAATCTTAACGAACTGGAAGAAAAGAAGTCGTAAGCTTTTTACGAAACGGAGAAAAAGTAAATTTTCCTTGGAAAAAACATCCTAGCCCTCAGGAAATGCTTTTGTGGACTCGGAAAACTAGATTCTGGGAAACCCCTGAAGCGTTCTTGCATCTCAAATGATCTTCATATTTTTTTATATATATATGCCTGAACCAAAGAGATATAAGGCTACAATTTATGAAGGAGATGACACACCTTTTAAAGCAGCGAATACTGGATTCAGGAAACACTGAACATGGATATTAACAAATATTTATTTATGTTGCTAATAGATGGCAGAGTACAGGACAAGGTAAGTAAGTACTTAAATATTGGGCTACTAAAGCTAAAGTTAAGCTTTATATACAATGGATTAGTGTTTTTTCATGACATTGCTTAAGTGATATCAGAAGAGTAACAGTGGGGAGATAGCGGGTAAGACAAGTTAGTATTCACACTGTGAGATTTAAAGCAAACACAGGATATAAGATGTATATTTGTTCCCAAAGTTAATTTAAATGAACATTAAATATTCTCGTGCCAGAATCAACTTGGTTAACTCATAGCTATAAAACGTTCACACGTTGCCATTGCAACCAGTGGGCGTGGCCGGAAGTGAAGTCACCGGTAGTGTTGCCAACTCGTAGCCTTATACGATGTATATTTTGAGGACCCACAGCCTTTTACGATGTATGTTAACCTCACCGGCAGTGTTGCCAACTCGTAGTCTTTTACGATGTATATTTTGAGGGCCCACAGCCTTTTACGATGTATGTTAACCTCAACGACAGTGTTGCCAACTCGTAGCCTTTTACGATATATTTTGAGGGCCCGTATGTTAACCTCACCGGCAGTGTTACCAACTCGTAGCCTTATACGATGTATATTTTGAGGACCCACAGCCTTTTACGATGTATGTTAACCTCACCGGCAGTGTTGCCAACTCGTAGTCTTTTACGATGTATATTTTGAGGGCCCACAGCCTTTTACGATGTATGTTAACCTCAACGACAGTGTTGCCAACTCGTAGCCTTTTACGATATATTTTGAGGGCCCGTATGTTAACCTCACCGGCAGTGTTACCAACTCGTAGCCTTTTACGATGTATATTTTGAGGGCCCACAGCCTTTTACGATGTATGTTAACCTCACCGGCAGTGTTGCCAACTTGTAGCCTTTTACGATGTATATTTTGAGGGCCCACAGCCTTTTACGATGTATGTTAACCTCAAGGACCTTCGGCGTAGCCTTTTACGATGTATATTTTGAGGGCCCTCGGCGTAGCGTTTTACGGTGTGTTCGAGGGGGGTGCCCACTGGATTCTTACAATAGAGCAGTGTTGCCGAGTCATGTTACCTTAGCAACCTTGGTGAAAGTACATTAAACTCGTCATTCAATAATGTGTAATCGGCTCTGAGATGGTCCAACATTTTCAAAGGAAAAGCATGGGAACAAAATATTTGTACTGAAAGATGAAGTTCATAGCTCATGGAAAAAGCAAATGTACAAATCGTAGAGGTAAAGTTCCTTGCCACACTAAACTTCTGATGCTTCACAATAAATTATGTTTTCAAGGAGAAAATAGCATATATTTTGTTTTGAAATATATCGTGCAAGGTACTGATTATGTTCAACTGTAAATAGTGTGTTATAGGCTGATAAAATTGTCCAAACTATCATATCAAACGAAAAACCAAACAAATTCAGCTGTGGAAAATATATAATAGTGTGTGGTGTTAACATAATAAGTAGGGACATTGAATTTTCGCGATGCGCGAAATCGCGAAATGTGAAAAAAAGATGCTTTTTATTCGCGAAGTAATGCGAAATGTGTGCTTTTCCACGAAATGAACGCTTTTTCGCGAGATAACCGTGAAATATCATCAAATAAAGTAAAAAACACGCAAAAACCGGCAATCGAGGTTGTGCGCGCAAACTGCCGATTTGTAACGAAACGTTTGCCTAAAGTTTCCTACCACTTATCTTCGATCATATCAGGAAGACGCTGCAAATTGGGATTTGTAATGCACATAATCTCAGTTCGAAAACTTCGCTCCCTGTCAAGTTGCATTCCTTTCTTCCCCCGAATGTCTACTCAACTTCCAGTTTCATTGAACTTGCTAGCTGTAGCAGCGATAAGATTAGTCTGTTCCCGCACATCAAGGGAAACAATTGTGTCATTGGTGTTCAGTCATGAATGAATTTTGTTTATCATCATGTGATTTTCAACATGTGTTTGTGTATGTGCAGTAGTGATTATTTTATTTGTTGGACAGCAAGGATATCCTTTAAATGCACACAATGGATAAATCATTTGAGATATGCAATTTAGAAATGAAGTGATTTTGTGTTGATGTTTTCTTTTTGGTTGGACAGCTAAGTACTTGTGTATGTGTACAGTATATAAAAATGAAGTAGTTTATCAATTTATAGCTATTTTGTATGTTGTTTCCTCTCATGATGAAAAAGTGTGTGCCAATTTTTTTTTCACCGCTGGTATATACCGCAGATCTAACATTTTATTTACAGCTCTCCTCAGTTTTTATTTACCATAAATTTGTCTTCCTAATAATAAGACTAATTTCTTTTTCATTTTAAGTTGCAATTACGGATTCAGTCTGCTGCCACAAGAAACTTTTAAATCCCGGAAAATAAAATCTACCAGCTTAGTTTCACGAGAAGTAAGACGAAATAATACATGCAGCTGTCAAAATATTAAGCACAAGAAACAGATTAGTAAATAAAAAATACACATTCACTGTACTTTGATGTGAAAATTTTACATGGAAACTTTTGTTACGCAGCCTAACTCTCTATGTACAGACTATAATAAGAAAAGGCATGATCAAAAAACACAATCATCAGAAGAAAATGAAATTTTATGCAAGTTATTCCATTTTGTGCTTAGTCCATTTGGCAGATATTCCTTCCGTGTTTAGTTCATTTGGCGGTTACTCCTTCCGTGTTTTGTCCGATTGGCGGTTATTTCTTCCGTTCTTAGTCCGTTGGGCGGTTGTTCCTTACGTGCTTAGTCCATTTGGCGGTTGTTCCTTATATGCTTAGTCCATTTGGCGGTTATTCCTTCCGTGTTTAGTTCATTTTGCCGGTTACTCCTTCCGTGCTTTGTCCGATTGGCGGTTATTCCTTCTGTGCTTAGTCCATTTGGCGGTTGTTTCTTACGTGCTTAGTCCATTTGGCGGCTATTCCTTCCGTGTTTAGTTCATTTGGCGGTTACTCCTTCCGTGCTTTGTCCGATTGGCGGTTATTTTTCCGTTCTTAGTCCGTTGGGCGGTTGTTCCTTACGTGCTTAGTCCATTTGGCGGTTGTTCCTTATATGCTTAGTCCATTTGGCGGTTATTCCTTCCGTGTTTAGTTCATTTGCCGGTTACTCCTTCCGTGCTTTGTCCGATTGGCGGTTATTCCTTCTGTGCTTTGTCCATTTGGCAGTTGTTCCTTACGTGCTTAGTCCATTTGGCGGTTGTTCCTTACGTGCTTAGTCCATTTGCCGGTTATTCCTTCCGTGCCTTGTCCATTTGGCGGTTATTCCTTCCGTGCTTAGTCCATTTGGCGGTTGTTCCTTACGTGCTGAGTCCATTTGCCGGTTATTCCTTCCGTGCATTGTCCATTTGGCGGTTATTCATTCCGTGCTTTGTCCGTTTGTCGGTTTTTCCTTAACTGCGCAGCCCAAATGGGGATTATTCCTTCCAAGCTTAGCCTTTTGGAGCTTAATCCTTCCATGCTCAGCCCATTTGGCGGTTATTTTTTTCCACACTTACCTCATTTGGTGATTATTCCTTCCGAGCTCAGCCCATCTGGCGGTTATTCCTTCCACACTCAGCCCATTTGTAGGTTATTTCTTCCGTGCTCAGCCCATTTGGCGGTTATTCCTTTTACGCTTAGCCCATTTGCCGGTTATTTCTTCCCCGCTTAGCCCATTTGGCGGTTATTCCTTCCGAGCTTAGACCATTTGCCGGTTATTTCTTCCGTGCTCAGCCCATTTGGCGGTTATTCCTTTCACGCTTAGCCCATTTGGCAGTTATTCCTTCCGAGCTTAGACCATTTGCCGGTTATTTCTTCCGTGCTCAGCCCATTTGGCGGTTATTCCTTCCGAGCTTAGCCCATTTGGTGGTTACTTCTTCCGTTCTCAGACCATTTCACGGTTATTCCTTCCGTGCTCAGCCCATTTGGCGGTTATTCCTTCCCCGCTTAGCCCATTTGGCGAATATTCCTTCCGTGCTCAGCCCATTTGGCGTTTATTTCTTCCGTGCTCAGCCCATTTGGCGGTTATTCCTTCCGAGCTTAGACCATTTGCCGGTTATTTCTTCCGTGCTCAGCCCATTTGCCGGTTATTCCTTTCATGCTTAGCCCATTTGGCAGTTATTCCTTCCGAGCTTAGACCATTTGCCGGTTATTTCTTCCGTGCTCAGCCCATCTGGCGGTTATTCCTTCCACACTCAGCCCATTTGTAGGTTATTTCTTCCGTGCTCAGCCCATTTTGCGGTTATTCCTTTTACGCTTAGCCCATTTGCCGGTTATTCCTTTCACGCTTAGCCCATTTGGCAGTTATTCCTTCCGGGCTTAGACCATTTGCCGGTTATTCCTTCCGTGCTCAGCCCATTTGGCGGTTATTCCTTCCCCGCTTAGCCCATTTGGCGAATATTCCTTCCGTGCTTAGTCCATTTGGCTGCTAATGTGTTTTCCCATCCTCTTTCCGGTACGGGACAGATCGATTTTACATCATGCTACAAAAATCATTGACATAGGCTGTAAACTATTAACTCATAAATACGCAGAGACGCGCATCTCCTTCAAGAAAAACACTTGTACCTTCTGAGACGAAGCAAAAATAATGGAAGAGGCTGGAGAAAATTTTATAGACGCCTCCGCAGTATGTTAGTCCCTTTCAACCCCCGTCACGGCAGCCGAGAAACCCAAGACCTCAATTCGGAGCACAATGGAGCGTCATCCGAGGGGGGGAGGGGGTGGGCGGGGGTTTCGCCAGAAAGAGAAAAGTCGTGCCGGTTGCCTAGGATACCGGTTCTCTTCCTTTCTTTTATCGCCTAGCTCGCTGATTTCTCTCGCAAAGACAGAGATTTTCTAACGGCTACTCTTGTGCACGGCGGTGGTGGATTTGTTTCGGGAAAAAAAAAAATCCAATTTTGTACCCAAAAAATCCCTTCGGATTGAAAATTTTCCCACAATTCCCGGACTAAAATCCCTTTCGGTCAAGGGCGAGTTTTCTTTAGGGTGGGGCTAGATACACTCGGAAAGAGGGAACTAAGTCCTTCTGACGTACTTGCACGAAGATCAATAGCATTTGTTGGGCAGAATTGGTTTAAAACTGAGTTAGGTGATGATTTTCAGGACGTCTCCCCCACAATCTGTTTGGACACATTGTTTTTCACTTTAATGTATAAGAGTATTGATTAGTATAAGCTATATCATAGACACCGACTTGTCAGGAAGGCACTGTTAAACCCCTTATATACACATTAACTCAATATTATAACTTATGTACTCATTACAAGGTCTAATGAACCGGCCTCCGTGGTGAAGTGGCTATAATAACGCGCTACGAAGCCAGGGGTCCCGGGATTGAATCCCGGCCTGCTGTTCTTTGTCTGTTCCTTCATCCCTTTCCTCATATCCTCACTCATCCTCAACTTTGCCATTTTCGATACCAGGTGGAGGCACATAGTGGATCGGATCCCACTTTAAACTGTAGGCACAGTCACGATTAGCCTTACTGTGCACAAAGTGGACTTACAACATCAAATCAATAAACAATAAACAATCAACTACGCGATTAGCCAAAACTGGTAGAAATGCGAAGCAAATTAAAACCAAACCAAATCAACAAGGTCTAATGTGTGTATCAAATCATAAGGCAATGCTGAAAAATATCACAATTGCTCATTTTTCACGTCATAGCATGTAGAGGAGAATCTTCGCGTTTGAGTTTCATTAAGTGCAGTCTGGCCATAAGGAGCGAATACATCGCAATTCTCGCGTTATCGCACAGGCAAAAGATGGAATTACATTTGCAATTGGAGCCGCTATACCATAAGAAAGAAGTGCCAGTAGCATGAAGGTGCTAATACGAGCGAAATCGAAGTTGCTCCATCCGTGGCATAAAGTAAACCAAAGTTCATCGGGCAACACTTACACAGATGCGTGCAGCATCGAAACTCAAAAAACATCCGTGAGATTGAATGCTAATTAGGCTACTGGGAAACGCATCACCTGATCTGCTGTATGCAGCCACAGCGCATGCGCAAGAAATTTCGCGGAAGATTACGTGCAATGCGGTACGGTGTTAAGGTATTGCGCAAGGAAAAAAATGAACCATGCAGAACGCGGACGTCACGGAAAACCTGCAAGAAACAAAAATACAGTATTGTATTCCGGAAATTTTCACAGGGTGTACAATATGTTTTGTGAAACTTTAGGTAGGAATTATAATTCTATTAACTTTTGATTATATTTCCATTAAATACGAGAGTACAATTCTGAAATCATTGAACTTATACAAAACATGTCATAGATGGTAGCACTGTGCGAAGTAAGCTTTTTACGTTCGGGGGGGGGGGGGGGAGGATGCTCACTCAGTGGCGTATTTTTAATTTTATTTCGTGAAGTACTATTCTTTAGATATGCAGATTTGTGTGTTATCAGTCAGTAAATTATACTGTTGCCTGCGGTTCAAAGTACCTAAGAACACTGCTTCTAACTTTGGTCATTAAATCTATATTTAATATATAAAAATTGATGTATGTATGGGTGTATGTATATAAGTTTGTTCCGGCATAACTCTGGAACGCCAGGAGCGATTTCAACCAAACTTGGTATTAGTGATATTAGTGTAGAATCCATAGTTTTCGGGGTTGCTAAGATGAATAGTGACAGTTCAAATGCCGTTCAACTCCAAGACACCCCTGGCAACCCTAGGGGGAGATGAGGGTAACATATTATACTTTTTATATATTTATACGTATTTACACTATAAGAAAACCCAAATTGATACACAAAAAGAGCTATCGAACTAATAACAACGAAACTTAACCAAATTGTTATTGCCAAGTTAAAAATTAACGTCCATCTAACCTAAACTTAACGTCCACCTAACCTAAACTTAACGTCCATCTAACCTAAACTTAACGTCCATCTAACCTAAACTTAACGCCCATCTAACCTAAACTTAACGTCCATCTAACCTAAACTTAACGTCCATCTAAAGTAAACTTAACGTCCATCTAACCTAAACTTAACGTCCATCTAACCTAAACTTAACGTCCATCTAACCTAAACTTAACGTCCATCTAACCTAACCTTAATGTCCATCTAACCTAAACTTAACGTCCATCTAACCTAAACTTAACGTCCATCTAACCAACCTACAAGTTTCTTGTGAACACTTCAATACATGTGCAATATCAGCACCATGCCATGAACACTTAAGTGTAAAACAGCCTGCTTTTGTCTTGGCTAGATAAGGTTGGTCAGTTGCAGAATGGTGTTCTTATTCAATCCACAAGGCTGCAGCCATTTCGACAAGAAATATTCGATACATAGTTTAGCGATCCTATAGGTGCCATATGCTTTCAATTATATTTTCTTTGAGGGGGGAAAAACATCCCTGGCTGGGATATTTCTTTAGTGGGGGATATCCCTGGCAGTGGTGGCGATTAGGGAGGCGCAGGGGGCAGTTGCCCCCACACTTTTTGCCACTTTTACCTTCGCACTATGCTAAACCTTACGTACCAAGGGAAAATAAACTGTTCTTGCCCCCCCCCCCACTCCTTATTCCAAACCAACTCTTTTCCTTTCTCTTCCTCTGGTGGTTTGAAATAAGAAGTATGGGGGAAGACCACAGAAAAGATATGCAAAGTGCTTAGGAAAGCGGGCATTAAAACTTACAGAAAGGGAGGGAGAAGCATCTTAGGAATAGCGAAGAATGCAAACAAGAAAAATGAAAACAGAGAAGAGGAAGGGATTATCTACGAAGTGAAATGTAAAGATTTACAGAGTGTGTACATAGGAGAAACGAAAAAGAGGCTGAAAGACAGGTTGAAACAACATAGGGATGATGTACGACTTAAGAGAGAGAGAAATGCGATATTTAAACACACGAGAGAAACAGGACATGACATAGAGTGGGATGAGGCTACGCAGATAGGAAGGGAGAAGAGAATGCTAGTGAGAAAATGGAAGGAGGCCAAGGAAAGGTAGTAGAAAGGAGAAGAAGACACAATGAACTGGAATGAAGATAAACAAAGAATGAAAGAAGGTGTTACAAAGAGTGGAAATGACAAGAGCGAGAGAGGAGAGAAGAAGGAATAAGAATGAAGAAAGAAAGGCAAAAGAGAGTGAGATAAAGAGTCCAACCACTTTCCAGACAAAATGAACTGTTTAGCTAAATCGCCTGTCAGGTGAAAGTATGGTTGACAAGGGAAGGCCACCTGCTGGAATGTTCCAGAAACAACTTTCTAATAATCTTGTGTCTGGAGGGGAGTGATTTTTGTGTATATATATCTTCCTGTTTTGTACCTTGTTTCATTTGTACTTGGTACAGAGTCTGAAGAAGACCTTGCAAGAAGGTTGAAACGTTACGTTTAGTTTATGTTTTATAATACGAGGGTCACTATTTATATTTTGAGCCTAACAATGAAAAAACAGGAATTTGGCATTGAAAACTGCTTTATTGTTTTTCGAAGTTTTCTCCTTTATGGTCAATACACTTTTGCATTCGTTCGAACCATTTGTCAAAGCAGTTTTTCCAATCTTCTTGAGACACCTCCATAATATGGTTTTTGAACGCATCAACGGCGTCCTCCGCCGACGAAAATCGTTGTCCACGCAATTTATTCTTGACATTCGGGAACAAGAAGAAGTCATTGGGTGCCAAATCAGGACTGTACGGCGGATAACCCATCAATTCGATTTTTTGACTGTTCATAAAGTCGGTTGTTAGACGAGATGTGTGACAGCTGGCATTGTCTTGATGAAGAATGATCCGACGGCGTTTCTTTGTTTTCCGTATTTGACCGAAGACCTCTGGCAAACAAATTGTTGTGTACCATTCAGAGTTGACCGTTCTACGTTCCTCTAAAGGCACAGTTGCCACATGACCAGTTTTCCCGAAAAAACAGGCGACCATTTGTTTCGATGTGCTTCGAGCGCGAACAACTTTTGTTGGATTGGGTTCATCTTGAAACACCCATACAGTCGACTGCTGTTTACGTTCCGGCTCATATGCATATATCCATGATTCGTCACCTGTTACAATCTTATATACGTCTTTTGAAGCACCACGATTGTATTTATTGAGCATTTGTTTCCACCAATTGACGCGAGCGTCTTTTTCAGTTTTTGTCAAATTGTGTGGGATCCAACGAGAACATACCTTTCTCACAGCTAAATGATCATGTAATATTTTATATATGCTGGTGGAACTAATGCCTATGGTTGCCTCAATCTCACAGTATGTCACTTGACGATCTTGCAGTATTAGGTTTTGCACAGCATCAATGTTTTCTTGAACAACAACTGATTTTGGACGACCTTCGCGAATCTCGTCGGTGAGCGAATGGCGGCCACGATCAAATTCGTTATACCAGCGTTTCACAGTGGCAAAGGATGGGGCTTCATCGCCAAATGTGGAAGTAAGTTGATCGATGCACTCTTGTCTTGATAATCCACGTCGAAAATCGTAAAAAATCATCGCACGAAAATGTTCACGAGTTAATTCTATTTTATTGTTGTCACGCAATCTCCAAGGCAACATAAACAACACAAATGAAGCTATTGACAAAACATTTGACGTACGTTATGGTCAATAATGCCAGACGATTCCGTGCAAACGTCAAATCGCGCCTAACTTCAATCAGTGTTGCAAAGTTTCAAAATATAAATAGTGACCCTCGTAAAATAAATTTCTGCCTAGGTCAGCATATTGAGTTTTTCATGTAAATGAATATTGCATTCTTGTAGATCTTGTGTTACACAGTCATGCCATCTTAATTTGGGTCTGTTACTTCTTCTTGTAGAATACGAGGGTCGTTTGAAAAGTTCTACGACAGATGGCAGCAGAGAGGACAAATCAAATAATAATAGGGGGAGAGTGAAAGGAAAAAGGAAGAAAGAAATGTTTTTCAACCCTTTCCCTCCCTCTCTCTGGAGAGCGCGGTGAAGAACATTATCTTGGCAAACGACACTTTACTTTAATGCAGGCTGCATGTCTCATATACAGATGCTCAATACACATCAATACACAATACGCATTAAGGTTTGACTATTAAAATATTATTTAACTATCTGTGATTGAACTTGAAAATAGTTCCATTCATGCTGTTGCTATTTATATGCACTCTGCTATTGCGGTATTGTCCGAAACACAACAACTTTGAAGTTTTATTCGAGGAGAAAATGCGATTTTTGTTGAGATTTCGCGAAATACACGATGGAGCATGTTTTCCACAAAACTAGATTTCATAATGACTAGTTAACTAGGTAACAAACTGTTAGTCGGCTACTATTGTTGTTCAACACTTTACTAAGTATCTGACTATTATTAGTAAACAATTAATTATATTCTTTACCTTAACCTAGCATTAAGCATTTCGAAGAATGCAAAAGGAATTCCATCTTTGTCACGTGACTGAAGCTTAGTTCTGATTGGCCGCAATGAGTGCATACACTAGCAGCGAAATTGCTGTTCAACCAGATAGATAGTGAGCATTCTCGTTTGACATTAAGTTCAACGTCCAGCATTACTTACAAAGTTTGCAAAAATAGTATGGATATTAAATTAAATAGGACTTCCATAATGACTTGTACTATTTCTGTGTGTGTGTGTGTGTGTGTGTGTGTGCGTAGATGTACGTAAATACTATATAGTCGGCTTCTTCGAAAGACTATTCACAACTGCAATATTCCCGTAGAACGAAATTTCCCTTTGGGGATGTTCTTTCACTGTAAATTCGTGGTTATATTGCGAGTTTCATACACCAGATGGGGGTAGTGGTTCCAACTTTTCAATTACGAAAAATTGTACATGTGCTTGCACCGAAATGGAAAGTTTTTATTCGAAAAGGTCCTACGAAATGAGTCAAATTGCACTTTAAAATGTTATTTTATGCAGCAAAGGGAAATGCAATAACTCATTCATACATGTGGACTTCTGCAGGCTAGACGATGTTACTTTTCGCCTTTTATGTCAATAGGAATGTTTTTTCACCTCCTTTCCTCTCAAAGAAATCACGAAATAGTGTTTCGGCGCTTAAAGAACCAGTCGGCCATTTTGTCTTCAATGGGATAACGGTATGCTCCTCAAAATGGCGGCGTTGCCACAGTTACTTCATTCCATATTATATATACTCTGTTCCAGAAGTGAAGCTAACGAAAGAAAACAAGACTCTGCGCAAGTACTGGGTCGAGAGGACTCGACCACTGAACGCGTGGAAGGGATTGCACGGAGAGGGGCAATGCGACTGCAGCTATCGGCTGTTTACAGCAGCGGCACGGCGCACTATGGTAGAGAAGGATAGAAGGCGAGTGGTGCGGCTGGAGCGTTTTCCCCTCCACGCACTCACTTGCCCTCTCACGCGTTCATTGCTCGAGACCTACAGAGTCGTTACATGCGCAGAGACTAGTTTTCGTTCGCTTGCTCCTTAGATTCCTGGGACAGAGTGTAGGTGAACGAAGAAGGTCGGGGAGAGCAGAGGAATTCCATAAATGCTGCGGCTGTTAGGTTTGGCAATGCAGCACCAAACGAAAACATATCGTATCCACGGTTACCAACTTTCCTTGATTGATTCAAGGGCCAACACAGCCTCTTTCTACTCTCCTATCAAAGTAACAAATGATTTTCTTTTTTTTTTAAATAAATTGTATTTGGTTTTAGCTTTTCAGCCATGCACCAGTTACATTTTTTCTCACATTATAAAAATTCACACAGTTTGGTACTCACGTCACTCGGGAGAAAATGCATTTTTGACATTTCCTCTAACATTTTGCGCCTCTTGTTTTGTGCATAATAAATTGTTGTTCATGTATCATAGGTTTTGCATGCACGATTTTCATAAAGGAAACTGCACTACCCAGTTGGTCGAAATAATCCATAAATATAAATGAGATTTTAGATTAAAAAACTGTAACAGTTCACAGCAAATAGCAGCTATCACGTACGGAACCAACGGCATGGAAATGCAATTTCTGTAAGCTGTTCACTGATCACATGCCAATATTCATTAATCTTCGCATCCGCTTCGCTCGGTATAAATTGTATGCAAGCAGCAGAGTCTCTGCGAAGGCGACACACCGACAGAACAGCGGCTGCAGATCGAGAAAAGTAAAAACTGCAAGGTATATCCTGAAAAGTAGGCAACCATTTACATACAAGTAGTTCGGGTTGCACACCAAGAAAGGATATATTCTGTAAGAGACACATTGATAAGTAAATAGCTGTGTTTCGTCTCTGTCACATGAATCAAGTATGATCCTTGAAGATAAGTTGTTAATAGCACCTCGACTAACATGAAATAATGCAATGCTTTTGTCTACATGCTTTTATCGCATTTACATTTTCCCATCATTGTTTGTTCTATCATAAGGTATACATCTGCGAACGCATGCCATCTAGCGTGTTTATGTTGCATCTCTCTCAGGTTTTCAACTCAGCATGCCTCAATCAGACTTTTCAAGCTTTACCAGACATTTACGGGTCATTCTGTAGGGTTCTAACTCACTTCAAGTAGGATTGCAGTATATTTTTAGGGTAAATGTGCGAATAAAATCGCTCCAGTTATAAGAATTACGATACTTTTAAGTATTTTTTTCCTTGTACATGAACATGTTTGTAACAAATTGTTTACAAATAAATGAAAAATCCATAGTCACTGTTCAGTCAGAAACAAATTTAATATCCCCTTGGAAATGGAAACACTACCCATTGTCAGGGCATCCCCGATGGCGCAGTGGTATCGTTGTTGCCTTGTAATCAAGGGGTCCCGGGTTCGATACCCGGTGGAGGCTCAAAGTAGTTCGGATCCCACTTTCAACTGTAGATCCAGTCACGATTAGCCTCACTGTGCATAAAGTGGACTTAAAACACCAAATCAATCAATCATTGAGTTGGCCACCACATAGAAAGCCATACTGACCTCGAAATTCATGATACTCCTACACTCCTCTAGGCCTATACTCCGTCCCCGGAATCTATGGATTAAGGCCGCGCATAGCGGCAGAGGAGGGGGTAAATCGAGTAGGCAGAGCGAAGCAGTACCCGCTGCTGCGAAGGCTGGTAACGGCAGTCGCTTTCCCCCTCCACGCAATCCCGTTCCCTCTCACGTGTTCATTGGTGAAGCCGTCTCGCGTCACAACTTGCGCAGAGACTTGTTTTCGTTCGCTGGCTCCAGAGAAAAGCGGGACAGCGTACAAGTGTACATTTTCTGCAAAGAGATCTACGAAACTGTCACCTTACTTTCCGAGCACGCCGGGCGGACAGCCATAGCGAATATTACGACACTTGCGCCTTTAAAATACGATCAATTAAAGCGACAACTGGTCCTGTCTTCGGTTATTTGAAAGAGCGTTTTGGAGACAGAGAGAGACTTCCACAAAGCCTTTGGTAGACTTGGCTTTTAGCTTGCCCTCACGATTCGGGTTGATCTACTTCTTCCTGGCCATCTAGTGACGGGTTTCCTCTCTAATTTCTGTTCGCCTCCGTTCATCACATCTCCGCCCACGTACCCCCATTCCAATGTGGGGGCCCAGGAGCACCCACCCCGAACCTCAAGAACAGACACGCTTCGACCCACTGGACTTCCTATTCGACCTGCAGCGAAGAGAGAAACCCATGCCTACCGTTTCAGCACGGATTTAACTCTGAAATCAAAGTTTTCCTCTTCACTATGGAAATGTTTAAATTAACCCTATCCACGAACTGAATAGAAATGTAATGTTGGTGATTCGCAATTATACATTCTGTTAATCCAAAGTGTCATTTTTTTTCACTTTGAGAAATCCTGGACTGATTTCTAGAGGAAAGTGCCAAAATATGGAGTAGTGGGATATCTCTCCTGTATGGCGCTGTAACCTAGGTGAGAGCAGAAAATAATGACCAAAATATATATATTCGTAGTGCATAGCTACCTGTTGTGAAACATGTGCGGAACAGGCGGGACTCGTTCTTTTGTGTACTTTGCAGTTTGTGGATTATGGGAGGTGACTTGTTTGTTATGTTGTTTCTTTTCCTAACGCAATATAAACGTAATGCTATATATATATATATGTGGGTCGGTGAGAGAGAGAGTACTTTTCAAGCCCGGGGAGAGAGGTCACCCCTCCCTCCCTCATGTATCTCTCTCTCTCTCTCTCTCTCTCTCTTTCCCCTCTCTGTTAGAGATGAGAGAGAAAGGAGTATTTATTTCTTCCTTCTTCTCCCTCCTCCCTTCCAGAGATAGAGAGAGAGAGGGAGAGAGAGACGGAGAGGGAGGGAGAGAGGGGGGAGAGGGAGAGAGAGAGAGGAAGAGGTAGAGAGAGATGGAGAGAGATGGAGAGAGAGAGAGAGAGAGAGAGAGAGGTAGACAGAGGGTGAGAGAGGGGTAGAGAGAGGGGGGAAATAGAGAAGGAGAGAGATGAAGAGGGAGAGGAAGAGAAAGAGGTAGAGAGAGATGGAGAGGGAGAGAGAGAGGAAGAGAGAGGGGAGAGAGAGAGACGGAGAGAGAGAGAGAAGCGCACCCGTCCATATATATATATAAATAAATCTGAGGTTTTGCAGTGTAGGTACTGTGAGGTTTCAATGAATCTGTCGTTGGCTAGGTCCGACGTTTTGTGGATATGACATCAAAGATGTTCAGGTTTATATGAAATACCATAGGGGGTTGCAACATTGATTAGTATTCCATATATAGAGCTTTACTATTACTTTCGTTATCTCTTTCAAGATGAGCAAGAAACGAAAGTTATGGGAAGAACAAAATATGATGGTTGCAATTCATAACGTAAAAAAAAAAGGGCAAAATTTCATAATGTCCCCAGAACAAACTTAATTTAATTGCATCAAACGAAACACCGCAGGAAGCGGTATTGAGGACTTAAGAAGGAAACCAATTTTTTCACCCGATTTGGAGGAACAATTGGTGCAGTATCTCTTTATGAACGGCAAACGTTTTGGGTTGCTACCTCTGATGTTTGTACTCCAACCTCTGCCCACCATGATATCGCTTCAACGTTGCCTACACCCAACACATCTGACAAAGAAAATAACTCCATGGACGGTTTCTCCAGTACCAATGGCATAATAGTTTTTCTTGTATGTACGCATTGCTTGCATTGTAGAATTATTTTCCTGTAGTTTACGGTTATTACAAGATAAGAAAACAGTTTTCCTTTGTGACGTTTCAGGAGAACACACGCTCCCTTCATCAGACATTTATTTTCATTTTGACTAAAGATACAGTTATAACAATGGTTAGTAATTTTTTAAACAAAAAGAATCCGTTATACGAGGGCGATTCAATAATTATTGTCCCCGGCATACTTAAAGGATATGAATTGCAATGAATGATGGGGATGTTGTAGCCTAATGTCTTAGATGCCTATATGCAAAATTTCAGAACCGTAGATACTATAGTAAATTTGTTTTTCTCGTTTTATGTGTGAGAGATGGCACTTAGTTTGAAAAATGGAGAAAACCGAACAACGAGCTGTCATCAAGTACCTCCAGAAAAAGGGGCTAAGCCCAAAGGAGATTCATGAGGTCATGGTCAGTGTGTTGGGTGATGGGGCTCCTACCTACCAGGTGGTAAAAAAATGGTGCCGCGATTTCCGTTGCGGCAGGGAAAGCTGTCAACAGGCCCCTGGTGCTGGTCCTCCAACAACAGCATCCACCCCAGAAAACATTGATGCTGTGCATGACATGATTATGGCTGACGAAAGAATCACGGTGCAACAGTTAGCAGACATCATGCACATCTCTGTAGGCTCAGTGGAAACCATTGTGCATGAACACTTGGGATTCAGAAAGGTGTCAGCGCGATGGGTCCCCAAAATGTTATCCCGTGAACAACAGAAAGAGAGAGTTCAATGTTCAAGGGCTGGTTTGGAGCTGATGGGGGCAGATCTGAAGCAGTTCTGTGATAGATTTGTGACAGTGGATGAGACATGGCTCCATCACTATGATCCCGAGTCCAAACGACAGAGTATGGAGTGGCGGCACAGCAATTCTCCTCCCCCCGCAAATTCAGGGTGCAAGCATCAGCACGCAAGGTTATGGCCACAATGTTTTGGGATGCGAAGGGTGTGCTCCTTATTGACTACCTGGTGGGACACACTGTTACTGGGGACTATCATGCAGCCCTAATCCCTAAGTTACGAGAAGCAATCAAGGAGAAACGGCGTGGGATGTTGCGGCGAAAAGTGCTGTTTCACCACGATAATGCTCCAGCACACAGAAGCCATGTTACTGGTGCCGCAATCCATGCTGCTGGTTTCCATGTGTTGGAACACCCTCCCTACTCACCCGACCTCGCCCCTAGTGACTTTCATTTGTTCCCGAAGTTGAAGGAGCACCTCAAGGGGATGCATTTTCCCTCAAATGCTGCTGTTATGGACGCTGCGGAAGAATGGCTCACGGCTCAGCCACAGACATTCTTTGAAGCTGGCATAGTGGCTTTACAGCATAGGTGGAAGAAGTGCATTACTGTGAAGGGGGAATTTGTGGAAAAATAATACTGCTTATATGTCAGGGACAATAATTATTGAACCACCCTCGTATAATGGATGTTGTCAATGTTACATTGTTGTAATATAGCAACTTAACTGTGAAAAGAAGCAGTCCGTTTCATTTTTATTCCAGATAATTGTTTCTTGATCACATTTTTGTTTAAAAAATTACTAACCATTGTTATAACTGTATCTTTAGTCAAAATGAAAATAAATGTCTGATGAAGGGAGCGTGTGTTCTCCTGAAACGTCACAAAGAAAAACTGTTTTCCTATGCTTGTAATAACCGTAAACTACAGGAAAATAATACCAATGGTATAGTGGTAGTGGTTCTGAAAATTTTGGGGATTCAACTCCCCCCTCCCCCTGCAAATACTGTACATTTTCAGAAACCTCCTTGTTACTTTACTTGCAATTACCTAAGATTTATGATTTTTTTTTACTAATATTCCTATGTTATTCCACATGCTATGTATTCCTTTTTTTGTTCATTGCCTGTGGTATTCCTATTTGCAGGACTTTTTTCTTAGGATAGAATTTTGACATTTTTTACGATTTCAATTTTTCTTTTCCTGATATGTTCTTAAGGTAATTCAATGGTGGATACTCTTGAGAAACATATGAAAAATTTAATTTTTGTCAGTACTTACATTCTCGACAGTTAGCTGAATGTGCACATTTGGTACTTTCCCCTATATATTGACTGGTTAGAAGACGCCATCATATGCGAAATATTAAGTCAATTCAAGACATCATAGGGCCTCCCCGATGGGGCAGTGGTTGCGTCGTCGCCTTGTAATCAAGGGGTCACGGGTTGGATACCCGGTGGAGGCACTTAGTGGTTCGGATCCCACTTTAAACTGTAGGTCCAGTCCCGATTAGCCACACTGTTCACAAAGTGCTCTCAAAACACCAACTGAATCAAAACTCAATATAGTCCTGTAACCACATTTGTTAGCTAAAGTACATTTGTCAGTATAGGAAATACCTCATGAAATAGTAAATTCCTCGGCTAGATAAATCATACAGCAGTACATTCACCAATTAGATAAGTCATGTGGACTACATTCGCCTATTGCACGAATCATTCACCACTGTATAAGTTAAGAAGCAGAACATTCGAGAAACTATGAACCCAGTACAATCGGCAGCAAGAAAAATCCAGAAGCAGTATATTCACCAGTTAGATAAACCACGAGGCAATTTGCTGGCGAAATGACGGCATCAATTCGTCACTTTGTAGGAGTGGATTCACGTCTTGTGAAATTACAGACTAAGCTACTTCGCCAGATTGCTGAATGATGGCTTGATGAATGTCCTCATTTGCGAGATTATAGAGCGCAACAGAGTCGCTACTTAATCCCTTAAAGACATCTCATAATAAAGACCGATGCATTCTGTGCATTTCGTAAAAGGGGTAATCCGAAGAAATCAACTGGCAGGTCAACGTTCATAGCAGTACATTTCTTGGTTAGATAAACCATGAAGCATACATTCCTTGATTAGATAAACCATGAAGCATACATTCGTCCGTTAGATAAACCATGAAGCATACATTCGTCCGTTAGATAAACCATGAAGCATACATTCGTCCGTTAGATAAACCATGAAGCATACATTCGTCCGTTAGATAAATGATGAAGCATACATTCGTCGCTTAGATAAACCATGAAGCATTCATTCGTTGGTTAGATAAACCATGAAGCATTCATTCGTTGGTTAGATAAACCATGAAGCATTCATTCGTCCGTTAGATAAACCATGAAGCATACATTCGTCCGTTAGATAAACCATGAAGCATACATTCGTCGGTTAGATAAACCATGAAGCATACATTCGTCCGTTAGATAAACCATGAAGCATACATTCGTCCGTTAGATAAACCATGAAGCATACATTCGTTGGTTAGATAAACCATGAAGCATTCATTCGTTGGTTAGATAAACCATGAAGCATTCATTCGTTGGTTAGATAAACCATGAAGCATTCATTCGTTGGTTAGATAAACCATGAAGCATTCATTCGTCGGTTAGATAAACCATGAAGCATACATTCGTTGGTTAGATAAACCATGAAGCATACATTCCTTGGTTAGATAAACCATGAAGCATTCATTCGTTGGTTAGATAAACCATGAAGCATTCATTCGTTGGTTAGATAAACCATGAAGCATTCATTCGTCCGTTAGATAAACCATGAAGCATTCATTCGTTGGTTAGATAAACCATGAAGCATACATTCGTTGGTTAGATAAACCATGAAGCATTCATTCGTTGGTTAGATAAACCATGAAGCATTCATTCGTTGGTTAGATAAACCATGAAGCATTCATTCGTCCGTTAGATAAACCATGAAGCATTCATTCGTTGGTTAGATAAACCATGAAGCATACATTCGTCGCTTAGATAAACCATGAAACATACATTCGTCCGTTAGATAAACCATGAAGCATACATTCGTCGGTTAGATAAATGATGAAGCATACATTCGTCGCTTAGATAAACCATGAAGCATTCATTCGTTGGTTAGATAAACCATGAAGCATACATTCGTCGGTTAGATAAACCATGAAGCATACATTCGTCCGTTAGATAAACCATGAAGCATACATTCGTCGGTTAGATAAATGATGAAGCATACATTCGTCGCTTAGATAAACCATGAAGCATACATTCGTCCGTTAGATAAACCATGAAGCATACATTCGTCGGTTAGATAAATGATGAAGCATACATTCGTCGCTTAGATAAACCATGAAGCATTCATTCGTTGGTTAGATAAACCATGAAGCATTCATTCGTTGGTTAGATAAACCATGAAGCATTCATTCGTTGGTTAGATAAACCATGAAGCATTCATTCGTTGGTTAGATAAACCATGAAGCATTCATTCGTTGGTTAGATAAACCATGAAGCATTCATTCGTCGGTTAGATAAACCATGAAGCATACATTCGTTGGTTAGATAAACCATGAAGCATACATTCGTTGGTTAGATAAACCATGAAGCATTCATTCGTTGGTTAGATAAACCATGAAGCATTCATTCGTTGGTTAGATAAACCATGAAGCATTCATTCGTTGGTTAGATAAACCATGAAGCATTCATTCGTTGGTTAGATAAACCATGAAGCATTCATTCGTTGGTTAGATAAACCATGAAGCATTCATTCGTTGGTTAGATAAACCATGAAGCATTCATTCGTTGGTTAGATAAACCATGAAGCATTCATTCGTTGGTTAGATAAACCATGAAGCATACATTCGTTGGTTAGATAAACCATGAAGCATTCATTCGTTGGTTAGATAAACCATGAAGCATTCATTCGTTGGTTAGATAAACCATGAAGCATTCATTCGTTGGTTAGATAAACCATGAAGCATTCATTCGTTGGTTAGATAAACCATGAAGCATTCATTCGTTGGTTAGATAAACCATGAAGCATTCATTCGTTGGTTAGATAAACCATGAAGCATTCATTCGTTGGTTAGATAAACCATGAAGCATTCATTCGTTGGTTAGATAAACCATGAAGCATTCATTCGTTGGTTAGATAAACCATGAAGCATTCATTCGTCGGTTAGATAAACCATGAAGCATACATTCGTTGGTTAGATAAACCATGAAGCATACATTCGTTGGTTAGATAAACCATGAAGCATTCATTCGTTGGTTAGATAAACCATGAAGCATTCATTCGTTGGTTAGATAAACCATGAAGCATTCATTCGTCCGTTAGATAAACCATGAAGCATACATTCGTCGGTTAGATAAACCATGAAGCATACATTCGTCGGTTAGATAAACCATGAAGCATACATTCGTCCGTTAGATAAACCATGAAGCATACATTCGTCCGTTAGATAAACCATGAAGCATACATTCGTTGGTTAGATAAACCATGAAGCATTCATTCGTTGGTTAGATAAACCATGAAGCATTCATTCGTTGGTTAGATAAACCATGAAGCATTCATTCGTTGGTTAGATAAACCATGAAGCATTCATTCGTCGGTTAGATAAACCATGAAGCATACATTCGTTGGTTAGATAAACCATGAAGCATACATTCGTTGGTTAGATAAACCATGAAGCATTCATTCGTTGGTTAGATAAACCATGAAGCATTCATTCGTTGGTTAGATAAACCATGAAGCATTCATTCGTCCGTTAGATAAACCATGAAGCATTCATTCGTTGGTTAGATAAACCATGAAGCATACATTCGTTGGTTAGATAAACCATGAAGCATTCATTCGTTGGTTAGATAAACCATGAAGCATTCATTCGTTGGTTAGATAAACCATGAAGCATTCATTCGTCCGTTAGATAAACCATGAAGCATTCATTCGTTGGTTAGATAAACCATGAAGCATACATTCGTCGCTTAGATAAACCATGAAACATACATTCGTCCGTTAGATAAACCATGAAGCATACATTCGTCGGTTAGATAAATGATGAAGCATACATTCGTCGCTTAGATAAACCATGAAGCATTCATTCGTTGGTTAGATAAACCATGAAGCATACATTCGTCGGTTAGATAAACCATGAAGCATACATTCGTCCGTTAGATAAACCATGAAGCATACATTCGTCGGTTAGATAAATGATGAAGCATACATTCGTCGCTTAGATAAACCATGAAGCATACATTCGTCCGTTAGATAAACCATGAAGCATACATTCGTCGGTTAGATAAATGATGAAGCATACATTCGTCGCTTAGATAAACCATGAAGCATTCATTCGTTGGTTAGATAAACCATGAAGCATTCATTCGTTGGTTAGATAAACCATGAAGCATTCATTCGTTGGTTAGATAAACCATGAAGCATTCATTCGTTGGTTAGATAAACCATGAAGCATTCATTCGTTGGTTAGATAAACCATGAAGCATTCATTCGTCGGTTAGATAAACCATGAAGCATACATTCGTTGGTTAGATAAACCATGAAGCATACATTCGTTGGTTAGATAAACCATGAAGCATTCATTCGTTGGTTAGATAAACCATGAAGCATTCATTCGTTGGTTAGATAAACCATGAAGCATTCATTCGTTGGTTAGATAAACCATGAAGCATTCATTCGTTGGTTAGATAAACCATGAAGCATTCATTCGTTGGTTAGATAAACCATGAAGCATTCATTCGTTGGTTAGATAAACCATGAAGCATTCATTCGTTGGTTAGATAAACCATGAAGCATTCATTCGTTGGTTAGATAAACCATGAAGCATACATTCGTTGGTTAGATAAACCATGAAGCATTCATTCGTTGGTTAGATAAACCATGAAGCATTCATTCGTTGGTTAGATAAACCATGAAGCATTCATTCGTTGGTTAGATAAACCATGAAGCATTCATTCGTTGGTTAGATAAACCATGAAGCATTCATTCGTTGGTTAGATAAACCATGAAGCATTCATTCGTTGGTTAGATAAACCATGAAGCATTCATTCGTTGGTTAGATAAACCATGAAGCATTCATTCGTTGGTTAGATAAACCATGAAGCATTCATTCGTTGGTTAGATAAACCATGAAGCATACATTCGTTGGTTAGATAAACCATGAAGCATTCATTCGTTGGTTAGATAAACCATGAAGCATTCATTCGTTGGTTAGATAAACCATGAAGCATTCATTCGTTGGTTAGATAAACCATGAAGCATTCATTCGTTGGTTAGATAAACCATGAAGCATTCATTCGTTGGTTAGATAAACCATGAAGCATTCATTCGTTGGTTAGATAAACCATGAAGCATTCATTCGTTGGTTAGATAAACCATGAAGCATACATTCGTTGGTTAGATAAACCATGAAGCATTCATTCGTTGGTTAGATAAACCATGAAGCATTCATTCGTTGGTTAGATAAACCATGAAGCATTCATTCGTCCGTTAGATAAACCATGAAGCATTCATTCGTTGGTTAGATAAACCATGAAGCATACATTCGTCGGTTAGATAAACCATGAAGCATACATTCGTCCGTTAGATAAACCATGAAGCATACATTCGTCGGTTAGATAAATGATGAAGCATACATTCGTCGCTTAGATAAACCATGAAGCATACATTCGTCCGTTAGATAAACCATGAAGCATACATTCGTCGGTTAGATAAATGATGAAGCATACATTCGTCGCTTAGATAAACCATGAAGCATTCATTCGTTGGTTAGATAAACCATGAAGCATTCATTCGTTGGTTAGATAAACCATGAAGCATTCATTCGTTGGTTAGATAAACCATGAAGCATTCATTCGTTGGTTAGATAAACCATGAAGCATTCATTCGTTGGTTAGATAAACCATGAAGCATTCATTCGTCGGTTAGATAAACCATGAAGCATACATTCGTTGGTTAGATAAACCATGAAGCATACATTCGTTGGTTAGATAAACCATGAAGCATTCATTCGTTGGTTAGATAAACCATGAAGCATTCATTCGTTGGTTAGATAAACCATGAAGCATTCATTCGTCCGTTAGATAAACCATGAAGCAATCATTCGTTGGTTAGATAAACCATGAAGCATACATTCGTTGGTTAGATAAACCATGAAGCATTCATTCGTTGGTTAGATAAACCATGAAGCATTCATTCGTTGGTTAGATAAACCATGAAGCATTCATTCGTCCGTTAGATAAACCATGAAGCATTCATTCGTTGGTTAGATAAACCATGAAGCATACATTCGTCGCTTAGATAAACCATGAAGCATACATTCGTCCGTTAGATAAACCATGAAGCATACATTCGTCGGTTAGATAAATGATGAAGCATACATTCGTCGCTTAGATAAACCATGAAGCATTCATTCGTTGGTTAGATAAACCATGAAGCATTCATTCGTTGGTTAGATAAACCATGAAGCATTCATTCGTTGGTTAGATAAACCATGAAGCATTCATTCGTTGGTTAGATAAACCATGAAGCATTCATTCGTTGGTTAGATAAACCATGAAGCATACATTCGTCGGTTAGATAAACCATGAAGCATACATTCGTCGGTTAGATAAACCATGAAGCATACATTCGTCGCTTAGATAAACCATGAAGCATTCATTCGTCGGTTAGATAAACCATGAAGCATACATTCGTCGGTTAGATAAACCATGAAGCATACATTCGTCCGTTAGATAAACCATGAAGCATACATTCGTTGGTTAGATAAACCATGAAGCATACATTCGTCCGTTAGATAAACCAAGAAGCATACATTCGTCCGTTAGATAAACCATGAAGCATACATTCGTCGGTTAGATAAATGATGAAGCATACATTCGTCGCTTAGATAAACCATGAAGCATTCATTCGTCGGTTAGATAAACCATGAAGCATACATTCGTCGGTTAGATAAACCATGAAGCATACATTCGTCCGTTAGATAAACCATGAAGCATACATTCGTCGCTTAGATAAACCATGAAGCATACATTCGTCCGTTAGATAAACCATGAAGCATACATTCGTCCGTTAGATAAACCATGAAGCATACATTCGTCCGTTAGATAAACCATGAAGCATTCATTCGTTGGTTAGATAAACCATGAAGCATACATTCGTCGCTTAGATAAACCATGAAGCATACATTCGTCCGTTAGATAAACCATGAAGCATACATTCGTCCGTTAGATAAACCATGAAGCATACATTCGTCCGTTAGATAAACCATGAAGCATACATTCGTCGGTTAGATAAATGATGAAGCATACATTCGTCCGTTAGATAAACCATGAAGCATACATTCGTCCGTTAGATAAACCATGAAGCATACATTCGTCCGTTAGATAAACCATGAAGCATACATTCGTCCGTTAGATAAACCATGAAGCATACATTCGTCGGTTAGATAAACCATGAAGCATACATTCGTCCGTTAGATAAACCATGAAGCATACATTCGTCCGTTAGATAAACCATGAAGCATACATTCGTCCGTTAGATAAACCATGAAGCATACATTCGTCCGTTAGATAAACCATGAAGCATACATTCGTCCGTTAGATAAACCATGAAGCATACATTCGTCCGTTAGATAAATGATGAAGCATACATTCGTCGCTTAGATAAACCATGAAGCATTCATTCGTTGGTTAGATAAACCATGAAGCATTCATTCGTTGGTTAGATAAACCATGAAGCATACATTCGTCGCTTAGATAAACCATGAAGCATTCATTCGTTGGTTAGATAAACCATGAAGCATTCATTCGTTGGTTAGATAAACCATGAAGCATTCATTCGTTGGTTAGATAAACCATGAAGCATACATTCGTCGGTTAGATAAACCATGAAGCATACATTCGTCCGTTAGATAAACCATGAAGCATACATTCGTCGGTTAGATAAATGATGAAGCATACATTCGTCGCTTAGATAAACCATGAAGCATTCATTCGTTGGTTACATAAACCATGAAGCATACATTCGTCGGTTAGATAAATGATGAAGCATACATTCGTCGGTTAGATAAACCATGAAGCATACATTCGTCCGTTAGATAAACCATGAAGCATACATTCGTCGGTTAGATAAATGATGAAGCATACATTCGTCGGTTAGATAAACCATGAAGCATACATTCGTCCGTTAGATAAACCATGAAGCATACATTCGTCCGTTAGATAAACCATGAAGCATACATTCGTCCGTTAGATAAACCATGAAGCATACATTCGTCGGTTAGATAAATGATGAAGCATACATTCGTCGCTAAGATAAACCATGAAGCATTCATTCGTTGGTTACATAAACCATGAAGCATTCATTCGTTGGTTAGATAAACCATGAAGCATACATTCGTCGGTTAGATAAACCATGAAGCATACATTCGTCCGTTAGATAAACCATGAAGCATACATTCGTCGCTTAGATAAACCATGAAGCATACATTCGTCCGTTAGATAAACCATGAAGCATACATTCGTCCGTTAGATAAACCATGAAGCATACATTCGTCCGTTAGATAAACCATGAAGCATACATTCGTCGGTTAGATAAATGATGAAGCATACATTCGTCCGTTAGATAAACCATGAAGCATACATTCGTCCGTTAGATAAACCATGAAGCATACATTCGTCCGTTAGATAAACCATGAAGCATACATTCGTCCGTTAGATAAACCATGAAGCATACATTCGTCGGTTAGATAAACCATGAAGCATACATTCGTCCGTTAGATAAACCATGAAGCATACATTCGTCCGTTAGATAAACCATGAAGCATACATTCGTCCGTTAGATAAACCATGAAGCATACATTCGTCCGTTAGATAAACCATGAAGCATACATTCGTCGGTTAGATAAATGATGAAGCATACATTCGTCGCTTAGATAAACCATGAAGCATTCATTCGTTGGTTAGATAAACCATGAAGCATTCATTCGTTGGTTAGATAAACCATGAAGCATACATTCGTCGCTTAGATAAACCATGAAGCATTCATTCGTTGGTTAGATAAACCATGAAGCATTCATTCGTTGGTTAGATAAGCCATGAAGCATACATTCGTCCGTTAGATAAACCATGAAGCATACATTCGTCCGTTAGATAAACCATGAAGCATACATTCGTCCGTTAGATAAACCATGAAGCATACATTCGTCGGTTAGATAAATGATGAAGCATACATTCGTCGCTTAGATAAACCATGAAGCATTCATTCGTTGGTTAGATAAACCATGAAGCATACATTCGTCCGTTAGATAAACCATGAAGCATACATTCGTCCGTTAGATAAACCATGAAGCATACATTCGTCGCTTAGATAAACCATGAAGCATACATTCGTCCGTTAGATAAACCATGAAGCATACATTCGTCGGTTAGATAAATGATGAAGCATACATTCGTCGCTTAGATAAACCATGAAGCATTCATTCGTTGGTTAGATAAACCATGAAGCATTCATTCGTTGGTTAGATAAACCATGAAGCATACATTCGTCGCTTAGATAAACCATGAAGCATACATTCGTTGGTTAGATAAACCATGAAGCATACATTCGTCGGTTAGATAAACCATGAAGCATACATTCGTCGCTTAGATAAACCATGAAGCATACATTCGTTGGTTAGATAAACCATGAAGCATTCATTCGTTGGTTAGATAAACCATGAAGCATACATTCGTTGGTTAGATAAACCATGAAGCATTCATTCGTTGGTTAGATAAACCATGAAGCATACATTCGTCGCTTAGATAAACCATGAAGCATACATTCGTTGGTTAGATAAACCATGAAGCATTCATTCGTTGGTTAGATAAACCATGAAGCATACATTCGTCGCTTAGATAAACCATGAAGCATTCATTCGTTGGTTAGATAAACCATGAAGCATTCATTCGTTGGTTAGATAAACCATGAAGCATACATTCGTCGGTTAGATAAACCATGAAGCATACATTCGTCCGTTAGATAAACCATGAAGCATACATTCGTCGCTTAGATAAACCATGAAGCATACATTCGTCCGTTAGATAAACCATGAAGCATACATTCGTCGGTTAGATAAATGATGAAGCATACATTCGTCCGTTAGATAAACCATGAAGCATACATTCGTCCGTTAGATAAACCATGAAGCATACATTCGTCCGTTAGATAAACCATGAAGCATACATTCGTCCGTTAGATAAACCATGAAGCATACATTCGTCGGTTAGATAAATGATGAAGCATACATTCGTCGCTTAGATAAACCATGAAGCATTCATTCGTTGGTTAGATAAACCATGAAGCATTCATTCGTTGGTTAGATAAACCATGAAGCATACATTCGTCGCTTAGATAAACCATGAAGCATTCATTCGTTGGTTAGATAAACCATGAAGCATTCATTCGTTGGTTAGATAAACCATGAAGCATACATTCGTCCGTTAGATAAACCATGAAGCATACATTCGTCCGTTAGATAAACCATGAAGCATACATTCGTCCGTTAGATAAACCATGAAGCATACATTCGTCGGTTAGATAAATGATGAAGCATACATTCGTCGCTTAGATAAACCATGAAGCATTCATTCGTTGGTTAGATAAACCATGAAGCATACATTCGTCCGTTAGATAAACCATGAAGCATACATTCGTCCGTTAGATAAACCATGAAGCATACATTCGTCGCTTAGATAAACCATGAAGCATACATTCGTCCGTTAGATAAACCATGAAGCATACATTCGTCGGTTAGATAAATGATGAAGCATACATTCGTCGCTTAGATAAACCATGAAGCATTCATTCGTTGGTTAGATAAACCATGAAGCATTCATTCGTTGGTTAGATAAACCATGACGCATACATTCCTCGCTTAGACAAACCATGAAGCATTCATTCGTTGGTTAGATAAACCATGAAGCATTCATTCGTTGGTTAGATAAACCATGAAGCATACATTCGTCCGTTAGATAAACCATGAAGCATTCATTCGTTGGTTAGATAAACCATGAAGCATTCATTCGTTGGTTAGATAAACCATGAAGCATTCATTCGTCCGTTAGATAAACCATGAAGCATACATTCGTCGGTTAGATAAATGATGAAGCATACATTCGTCGCTTAGATAAACCATGAAGCATTCATTCGTTGGTTAGATAAACCATGAAGCATTCATTCGTTGGTTAGATAAACCATGAAGCATACATTCGTCGCTTAGATAAACCATGAAGCATTCATTCGTTGGTTAGATAAACCATGAAGCATTCATTCGTTGGTTAGATAAACCATGAAGCATACATTCGTCCGTTAGATAAACCATGAAGCATACATTCGTCCGTTAGATAAACCATGAAGCATACATTCGTCCGTTAGATAAACCATGAAGCATACATTCGTCGGTTAGATAAATGATGAAGCATACATTCGTCGCTTAGATAAACCATGAAGCATTCATTCGTTGGTTAGATAAACCATGAAGCATACATTCGTCCGTTAGATAAACCATGAAGCATACATTCGTCGGTTAGATAAACCATGAAGCATACATTCGTCCGTTAGATAAACCATGAAGCATACATTCGTCCGTTAGATAAACCATGAAGCATACATTCGTCGGTTAGATAAATGATGAAGCATACATTCGTCGCTTAGATAAACCATGAAGCATACATTCGTCCGTTAGATAAACCATGAGGCATACATTCGTCGGTTAGATAAATGATGAAGAATACATTCGTCCGTTAGATAAACCATGAAGCATACATTCGTCCGTTAGATAAACCATGAAGCATACATTCGTCCGTTAGATAAACCATGAAGCATACATTCGTCCGTTAGATAAACCATGAAGCATACATTCGTCGGTTAGATAAATGATGAAGCATACATTCGTCGCTTAGATAAACCATGAAGCATTCATTCGTTGGTTAGATAAACCATGAAGCATACATTCGTCGGTTAGATAAACCATGAAGCATACATTCGTCGGTTAGATAAACCATGAAGCATACATTCGTCCGTTAGATAAACCATGAAGCATACATTCGTCCGTTAGATAAACCATGAAGCATACATTCGTCGGTTAGATAAATGATGAAGCATACATTCGTCGCTTAGATAAACCATGAAGCATTCATTCGTTGGTTAGATAAACCATGAAGCATACATTCGTCCGTTAGATAAACCATGAAGCATACATTCGTCGATTAGATAAACCATGAAGCATACATTCGTCCGTTAGATAAACCATGAAGCATACATTCCTTGATTAGATAAACCATGAAGCATACATTCGTCGGTTAGATAAATGATGAAGCATACATTCGTCCGTTAGATAAACCATGAAGCATACATTCGTCGCTTAGATAAACCATGAAGCATACATTCCTTGATTAGATAAACCATGAAGCATACATTCGTCGGTTAGATAAACCATGAAGCATACATTCGTCGGTTAGATAAACCATGAAGCATACATTCGTCCGTTAGATAAACCATGAAGCATACATTCGTCCGTTAGATAAACCATGAAGCATACATTCGTCGGTTAGATAAATGATGAAGCATACATTCGTCGCTTAGATAAACCATGAAGCATTCATTCGTTGGTTAGATAAACCATGAAGCATACATTCGTCCGTTAGATAAACCATGAAGCATACATTCGTCGATTAGATACACCATGAAGCATACATTCGTCCGTTAGATAAACCATGAAGCATACATTCCTTGATTAGATAAACCATGAAGCATACATTCGTCGGTTAGATAAATGATGAAGCATACATTCGTCCGTTAGATAAACCATGAAGCATACATTCGTCGCTTAGATAAACCATGAAGCATACATTCCTTGATTAGATAAACCATGAAGCATACATTCGTCGGTTAGATAAACCATGAAGCATACATTTCTTGATTAGATAAACCATGAAGCATTCATTCGTTGGTTAGATAAACCATGAAGCATACATTCGTCGGTTAGATAAACCATGAAGCATACATTCGTCGGTTAGATAAACCATGAAGCATACATTCGTCGTTTAGATAAACCATGAAGCATACATTCGTCGATTAGATAAACCATGAAGCATACATTCGTCGGTTAGATAAACCATGAAGCATACATTCGTCGGTTAGATAAACCATGAAGCATACATTCGTCGATTAGATAAACCATGAAGCATACATTCGTCCGTTAGATAAACCATGAAGCATACATTCCTTGATTAGATAAACCATGAAGCATACATTCGTCGGTTAGATAAACCATGAAGCATACATTCGTCGATTAGATAAACCATGAAGCATTCATTCGTTGGTTAGATAAATGATGAAGCATACATTCGTCGGTTAGATGAAGCATGTAGCATACATTCGTCGATTAGATAAACCATGAAGCATACATTCGTCGGTTAGATAAACCATGAAGCATACATTCGTCGGTTAGATAAACCATGAAGCATACATTCGTCGATTAGATAAACCATGAAGCATACATTCGTCCGTTAGATAAACCATGAAGCATACATTCCTTGATTAGATAAACCATGAAGCATACATTCGTCGGTTAGATAAACCATGAAGCATACATTCGTCGATTAGATAAACCATGAAGCATTCATTCGTTGGTTAGATAAATGATGAAGCATACATTCGTCGGTTAGATGAAGCATGTAGCATACATTCGTCGATTAGATAAACCATGAAGCATACATTCGTCGGTTAGATAAACCATGAAGCATACATTCGTCGGTTAGATAAACCATGAAGCATACATTCGTCGATTAGATAAACCATGAAGCATTCATTCGTTGGTTAGATAAATGATGAAGCATACATTCGTCGGTTAGATGAAGCATGTAGCATACATTCGTCGATTAGATAAACCATGAAGCATACATTCGTCGGTTAGATAAACCATGAAGCATACATTCGTCGGTTAGATAAACCATGAAGCATACATTCGTCGATTAGATAAACCATGAAGCATACATTCGTTGGTTAGATAAACCATGAAGCATACATTCCTTGATTAGATAAACCATGAAGCATACATTCGTCGGTTAGATAAACCATGAAGCATACATTCGTCGATTAGATAAACCATGAAGCATTCATTCGTTGGTTAGATAAATGATGAAGCATACATTCGTCGGTTAGATGAAGCATGTAGCATACATTCGTCGATTAGATAAACCATGAAGCATACATTCGTCGGTTAGATAAACCATGAAGCATACATTCGTCGATTAGATAAACCATGAAGCATACATTCGTCGGTTAGATAAACCATGAAGCATACATTCGTCGGTTAGATAAACCATGAAGCATTCATTCGTTGGTTAGATAAACCATGAAGCATACATTCGTCGGTTAGATAAACCATGAAGCATTCATTCGTTGGTTAGATAAACCATGAAGCATACATTCGTCGGTTAGATAAACCATGAAGCATACATTCGTCGATTAGATAAACCATGAAGCATACATTCGTCGGTTAGATAAACCATGAAGCATACATTCGTCGATTAGATAAACCATGAAGCATACATTCGTCGGTTAGATAAACCATGAAGCATACATTCGTCGGTTAGATAAACCATGAAGCATTCATTCGTTGGTTAGATAAACCATGAAGCATACATTCGTCGGTTAGATAAACCATGAAGCATACATTCGTCGGTTAGATAAACCATGAAGCATACATTCGTCGGTTAGATAAACCATGAAGCATACATTCGTCGGTTAGATAAACCATGAAGCATACATTCGTCGGTTAGATAAACCATGAAGCATACATTCGTCGATTAGATAAACCATGAAGCATACATTCGTCCGTTAGATAAACCATGAAGCATACATTCCTTGATTAGATAAACCATGAAGCATACATTCGTCGGTTAGATAAACCATGAAGCATACATTCGTCGATTAGATAAACCATGAAGCATTCATTCGTTGGTTAGATAAATGATGAAGCATACATTCGTCGGTTAGATGAAGCATGTAGCATACATTCGTCGATTAGATAAACCATGAAGCATACATTCGTCGGTTAGATAAACCATGAAGCATACATTCGTCGGTTAGATAAACCATGAAGCATACATTCGTCGATTAGATAAACCATGAAGGATACATTCGTCCGTTAGATAAACCATGAAGCATACATTCCTTGATTAGATAAACCATGAAGCATACATTCGTCGGTTTGATAAACCATGAAGCATACATTCGTCGATTAGATAAACCATGAAGCATTCATTCGTTGGTTAGATAAATGATGAAGCATACATTCGTCGGTTAGATGAAGCATGTAGCATACATTCGTCGATTAGATAAACCATGAAGCATACATTCGTCGGTTAGATAAACCATGAAGCATACATTCGTCGGTTAGATAAACCATGAAGCATACATTCGTCGATTAGATAAACCATGAAGCATTCATTCGTTGGTTAGATAAATGATGAAGCATACATTCGTCGGTTAGATGAAGCATGTAGCATACATTCGTCGATTAGATAAACCATGAAGCATACATTCGTCGGTTAGATAAACCATGAAGCATACATTCGTCGGTTAGATAAACCATGAAGCATACATTCGTCGATTAGATAAACCATGAAGCATACATTCGTTGGTTAGATAAACCATGAAGCATACATTCCTTGATTAGATAAACCATGAAGCATACATTTGTCGGTTAGATAAACCATGAAGCATACATTCGTCGATTAGATAAACCATGAAGCATTCATTCGTTGGTTAGATAAATGATGAAGCATACATTCGTCGGTTAGATGAAGCATGTAGCATACATTCGTCGATTAGATAAACCATGAAGCATACATTCGTCGGTTAGATAAACCATGAAGCATACATTCGTCGATTAGATAAACCATGAAGCATACATTCGTCGGTTAGATAAACCATGAAGCATACATTCGTCGGTTAGATAAACCATGAAGCATTCATTCGTTGGTTAGATAAATGATGAAGCATACATTCGTCGGTTAGATGAAGCATGTAGCATACGTTCGTCAGTTAGATAAACAATGAAACATACATTCGTCGGTTAGATAAACCATGAAGCATACATTCATTCGTTACATAAATGATGAAGCATACATTAATTGATTAGATAAATCATGAAGCATACATTCGTCGGTTAGATAAACCATGAAGCATACATTCGTCGGTTAGATAAACAATGAAACATATATTCGTCGCTTAGATAAACCATGAAGCATACATTCATTGGTTACATAATTGATGAAGCATACATTAATTGGTTAGATAAATCATGAAGCATACATTCGTCGGTTAGATACACCATGAAGCATGCATTAGTTAGATAAATCATGAACATTCGTTGGTTTGATAAATCATGAAGCATAAATTCGTTGGTTAGATGAATCCTGAAGCATAAATTCATTGGTTAGATAATTCAGGAAGCATACATCGTCAGTTAGCTAAACCGTGAAGCATACATTCGTTGGTTAGATAAATCATGAAGCATTCAATAGTTAATTAGATAAACAATGAAGCATACATTCGTCTGTTAGATAAATTACGAACTAAATACTCCTCACATAGATAAACTATGAAGCATACATTCGTTGGTTAGATAAACAATGAAGCATGTTATGTTGGTTAGATAAATCATGAGCAATACATTCGTCAGATAGATAAACCATGAAGCATACATTCGCCGGTTAGATAAAACATGAAGCGTGCATTCGTCAGATAGATAAAACATGAAGCACTGAAGGTTCTGAGACATATCTGTAACAATATTTGATATCCTTCTTGGCGTTCCGTATCCGTTTTGGCAATGCAAAATTCCTGTGGGGTAGGGATGATCAAATATTAGAATCGAGCTGATTCATTCGGATGCTGCCAAAAGAGAAATCTCGTCGGTTGAGAATTCCATTGAACCATGTGTAGACTTTTGATACCCATCAGCTGAGGATTTCGTATGTACACTTGGAGGATTTCCAACAGACCCTACGGTATTGGTTCGCGTACGAGTCGTTCGTATGTAGTTGTGGTGGTGTCGTTCCGCTTGTGCTTGCCCCTTGCTCTCTCTCTCTCTCTCTCGCAAGGTTCTGCAGTCTGAGCTGTGCTATCGATTCGCAGGCGGAGAAAGCCCTGGATGCGAGAGGGTGTGGTGCTTTTCTTGCGCGCTAAAATTCCAACTTCATATTCGCTTTCGCCCACCCTCTCCTGTTTGCCTGTTTCTGAGCGAGCAGGCCGTACCTTCTCCTTCTGAATGAGGCGATTGCATAAATCAACATTTCAACTCCTGGAATCATTACCTTTTGGGCGCATCTCTCTTTGACTCGCCGAAGAAGTTGAGAGACGAGGAGGAGAGACTCGTGCAAACATTGCAAATGAGGTGTGCAAGAAGCGAGCAAAGAACAGACAGACCATGTAGAAAGTTCCCATCTGACTATTGAAGATCAAAGATATCCATTTCCTACGAAACACGCTTTCGCAGAATCGGTACAAAAAAAAATCAAGATTCTTCGATCCTCATTTATGACCAACACTTTTCATTCACTCCTCATTCTGCAATCGACCTGTCCAGGAATGCATGCATCTAATTTCGAGTTTTCTTTGATGCCGAAACAAGAAAGAAATGGCAATTCGCCTGTCATCAAAGCCAGAGGAAGCTCATTTAATTCTTGTCCACAATTTTCAACATCGAACTCTTTCTTATGGATGTTTTCTTCTAAAATTTTGGCTATGGGCTAAAACGCCTCTCACGAAATACTGGCTCAATCACAACGAATACCAATATGGGGACAGATTAATATTACACAAGCGATTGTAAACAAAAGGCGTTGAGGATAATACAGGGTGGCTCAATAAGTCACTTAACACCCCCCGTAAAAGGCCACTGCGGCATGGAATGCACTTGGCCTTGTACTGGGGGTGTTAAGTGACTTATTGAGCCATAACTTTGTGGTATTGTTAACTCTGCAACAATTAAAGTTAGATGAAAACAAATGTCACAGTTGTTTTCCTGGTGAAATTCTAGCCCATTTTGATATGTCGCACGACCCTCTTCCCATTTAAATTTCTGAAGTTGAATTCAAGATGGCGGACATCAAGATGGCTGCCGACCATGCGGGTGACGTCAATGTGGTTCCCCCTTGGCCAGGCAACGATTTGTCGCCATTTTCACGTTCCATGCCGCAGTGGCCTTGTACGGGGGTGTTAAGTGACTTATTGAGCCACCCTGTATAAAGCTATAAAATTATGCAACGTCGTCCCTATTCAGTGTGAAAATAAGCTAGTAGAGGAATGCTACATGCATGCCAATGCATATAAAGGATCAAGGAGATATTCATTGAAATATTTCCTATTTTTATAACACTGTGCCTGTAAATTGCCTTTCCACTCGAAAGGGAACCCATAAAATGTCACGTCATTGGGTAAGTATTTCACCGAATGGTATCAAATTTGTACAAATTGCAGTTCAGTACATGAGAAAGTTGACGTAGCAACACTGTACGTCGTAAAGACTGAAGAAGTGGGTCAACAGGCAGGTTCAGCGAGTCGGATGGTACCAACAAGACGGTGCAACGTCACACACCTCGGGAGTGAGCATGGCTGAGGTGGAATCGTTTTTCCCTAACAGAGTCATTTCCAAAGGATTGGGGCCCCCAAGGTCACCGGATTTGACTCCACCTGACTTTTTCCTATGTGGTAACCTTAAAGGAAAGGTCTTCAAGAACAAACCACGCACCCTCGATGAGCTACGGGAAAACATCCGCCGTGAAATCCATGCCGTGACACCCGAGGTTCTGACAGCTACATTCACAAACTGTGTTTACAAGTTGGTGGAGGTCATTTCCAACACTTTTTGTGATGTAATTTCTTTTCCCACAAATACAGGTATAGCCTGACAAGTTAAGTCCCGATATGCGCAGATCGCTGCGGAGCACTTCCTATTACGTCATCCTCCCCACCACTCTTCTACTCACTGGTCTGGCGTTGAGAGTACCAGTGGTGCCAACTCAGCAAATTTTCACTGTTTAGCGTGACGTTGCATGCAGGCTCCTATTATATCAGTGGTTCATTTAATTTAATCCGGTCTTTGAAAATGCGTGCGGTGCGCCGATCGTAAACTGTAGTATTACGCACGTGCGTTAAGGTTTATTATAACGAAGGGAAATTACAGGGCGAATGACTTCATTTTCTGAATGCAACATCGAGCAATGGCCAGTTTTTTTTTTTGTTTTTTTTTTAACTAGTGGGGTGGTGGTTCGTTTGTTTATCCTACAACAATCACTACGAGAACGCAATCTGATAACACGCTTGCCTGTGTTCTTTTCTAAAGCATTGAAATGTTCATGCTCTTTACTCTTGGCTGCAAGATTCTTACTTTGAAAGAGATGGACTTATGGACGAGCGTATAGAAGAACTGAATTAGACTTGGTGAAGCCGATTCAGACACGGACACAGATTCATCGGTAGACACAGACTCGGATGAGTGGGAGAGTGAAACTGAAGAAGGAGAACTGGAAAACATTTAGAAGGTGAGCCAGTTGTATCGTTTATATATTTTTCATTTTTCTATCGTTTTATTTCATACATTTCTTATGCTGGTAATAAATATCCCTAATATAACTTAATTCATTTAAGGTTTAAAGGGAAAATATCAAAATGTATTTAGAATTTAGCGTAATCAATAGGTAGCGTAGGTGACGGGATACTAATTCATGCCTTTCACATTCAAATTTCGTTGAAAATTCTCAGACAATTCCGCTCCCTCCAGGTTGCAACACTGTGAACGAAAGTCGCCGCAGACAATGGAGTGGGGAAATGTGATGTGAGGTGCGCAAACAATGGATTGCAGCGTCTTGTTTTTAAACTTGTCAAGTTATATGTCATGTTCAAATTTCGTTTCCTTTACTCTTCATTTCCATTTTTTTTATAAAACAAATTCTGGGTTCCGTTTCGAGTGGGACACCCGTTATAAGGAAGTCTATAATCTAAAGATCATTGCAAGAACCTGCCGTACACTACAACAGTAATTATTTACTTAGTTTTTCAGCGACCAATCTCCACCCTACGGAGAAAAATGAAAGATTTTTCCCACGCTAAACAATACTTGTGTCACGAGGGCAAACTCTAGAGAGAATCGTTTATCCAGGGTAATTGTACAAAAGGCCAGGAATCGAGCGAGAAACGCTACCATTGATTGACAAACAAAGCAAATAACACAAGCACACAATGCCGTCATTGTATTGTGTGGAGGGGAGGCCGAGGATGGGATATCCAGACTCCCTATTGTGTTGTATTGTTGGTTTGGGAAAAAAAAAGAGTGGACATTCCTGTGGGAAGAACGAAACAAGCAGCATTTTGAAATTCCACTGCGTCCAATACCCGGTCAACTTATATAAGGGCGTGCTCTGCTTTCTAAGCTAAGTTCATATAGCTCAGGCCAGGATTTTTATGTAGGCAAAGCATGTACATAAATATGTAGAAAAAATCACTTAAATACGTAATGACAACAGTTTAGAGCACAGTGCGACCTTAGCCGACATTCCTAGTACTCCATTTTCGAAATTAAAGCAAAATAGAGTCGCGAGGTATATTAATGCGTCCATAGGTCTTAATTGATGGAATTGATACTGGTATGCTCGTGTAGGGGCCGCTAAGGTCAGAGCGTGGTTTAAGTGGAGCCGGAAAGAGCATCGTGACCATACTTTGCATAGACGTTGCTGAATATGAAATGGTGATTCTAATAGTCATATATCATATCACCGTCAGAGATGCATTCAAATTTCCACAATAGAGAAGAATATCTTCATTGAACGAACAAAATGGTTTGTTAGGCAAAAATAGAATGTACAGATAATGCAACAATACATTATTTCTTAAAGACATAAAAATTACTTCTGTTTCAGTAGGCTATATACCATGTTAATATGATGCGCAGTGAATCACTAAATACACTTTGACAGATTTTCTTTTTAAATTTTCGAATACGTTTTCGAAGAAATTTTTAAATAAGTTTTCAAAACAAAATTTGAATGTTTGTCCAACAATTATAGCTCCTAGCTCTGTGAAAAATCGGAAAGATGACCCAATTAATGCATTTTATGTAAAAACGGGAAATATGTACTAAACTAAAAATATTTAACATGAAGTTCATGTACAGTCACGGACACTGCTGGGTTGTAACGATTCTATTGAAAGTCAATGCATTCATTACAACCCAGAACTGTCCGTGACTTTACACAGTCCGTCCAGTGCGAAAGGTGACTAATGAGAAATGAAAGAAAAGACGTTGTGGACTGGTAGTTTACAATAACGTTTATACCTCGTGAGTCAATACATGCACTGAAGCGGTTCTAGAACTTTGTGAAGCAGTCTTGGTACTCCTCTTTCGGAATTGCCTCTAAAATCACGGTCGAAGCCTTTTGGATGTCTGGAATGGTGTCGAAACGCCTTCCTTTCAACGCCAGTTTCAGTTTGGAAATAGCCAAAAGTCGCATGAAGCTAAATCTGGAGAATATAGAGGGTGATTGAGCTCCACTATCCCTATTTTGGCCAAAAACTGGCGTACAAACTTGCTCTTGTGCACAGGTGCATTGTCGTGCAACAGAGACCGTGAGCCTTGTTCCCGATATTCAGGCCGAACTCTACGAATCCTGGCCAATAGACGATGCAAAATACGCACGTATTACTCAGCGTTGACAGTGCGACCGTCTGGAATGAATTCCTTGTGGATGATGCCCTTAGAATCGAAGAAAACCGTGAGAAGGGTTTTGATTCGGCTCTTCTGCATGCGCACTTTCTTCGGTTTTAGAGAGCCTGGACCCTGGACCATCACGAAATCTTGCATACCACTTAAACACGTTCTTACGACTCAATGCCTCACTACCGTAAACAGTTTGAATCATTTGAAACGTCTCTGTTGCACTTATACCCAATTAAAAACAGAATTTAATGTTGGCACATTGCTCCGTTTCCGACCGACGTTCAGCAGGTACTGTCAGGCACGAGATCCGTATGCGTCGACCGTCGACGCTAGTGCTTTGCAACTTTGCCGGAAGAAAGTCGAAATGTGTCGCTACGTGTACATATACTTCTCTATAAATGGCACTGGTGGTTCCGTGGCAAAAAAATCAGTCACCTTTCCTTCTGGACGGACTGTGTATATTGTTCCTAACATCGTCAATCAGCAACATTTGAAATTTTTGCTTCGCATACCAAGAAAAAAAATGTAATTACATAAAAATCCGGGCCCTAGTCATAGCACGTCAGTGCCGTGATGGGATTTAGTAAGTTCAATATGAAATGTCGGCCAAATGGTGACTAATATAAGAAGCATGAAAAATTAGAAATATTCAAATCAGAATATTCGTTCGTTATGAATTGTGCTACTGGAAGATCCAAGGCAAGTAGTAATGTATTATTTCTTTCGAAAACCGCATTTGGTCTAACGTCAAACCATCTAGCAAATCATCACGGGGCGTTGTTCTTACAAGCTGAGTCTACAACATGTTAGAAACCATGGTAGGAATAAGCTACAGACGAGAATAGGTGGTAGAGTTTGCTTTAAGTCCACTTTATAATCACATAGACTACCAGAAACGGAACCACGAGAGATGTAAAATTTAGGAGTTCCGGGTTCTTTGTGGATATATCTTGATCAATTTCATCATCATCACGATTAGCCAAAAAAAGAGGAGAAGAGCAAAACAAAATAACAAAAATCAAATAAAAATTCTGCAAAATTTGTGGGTTTCATCACTAATAAGTATTATATAGTATGCCCGGTTCGGACCATATACAGGAAGGAGGATACAAAGGAACATATACCCTTCCCCAGCTAACTGTAGAGCAGGTCCGCACATATCGGAAGAGGAGGAGGAGGAAAATTGAGTGGTGAAGGCGCAGCGTTGCCAACCGTACGGCCAGGCCTTAGTCCGTAAGCTAAATACACAGTTTGTCAAAATTTGCTGTTGCAGTTTTACCCCTAATATTTCCCTAAGAAATTCTTAAACCAATCGTACGGACCTGGAGACAAAAATACGGTCCGTTTACCATGTGCGTTCGGTATTATCCTTTTCAAAAGTTTGCAACGCTGCATAGCAAAGGAGGAAATCGGGAAAACTCCCGTCGCCCATTACACAATCCCGTTTCTCTCACTGTTCATTGGTGGAGACTTGTTCTCGTTCGCCTGGTCTACAGTTAGCTGGTACGGAGTTTAGTGTGAATAAAGAGCGGGGAAAAGATTGAAGTAATATTTTTAATGTGGTTTTCTTCAGACATGTGAACGTTCTGATTGTATTTTTGAAAAAGTCCACGAACACATCCTTCCAATTCGTTACCAGTCTTTGTCTCCTCATCTTACGAGATACCATTACTCTCAGAATACTACATATTTAGTATTATCCATGGTATGGTTGGAACTGGAGCGTTTCCCTGGATTGGGATGCCGTAGAATGGGTTTGAACCTGCAACCTCCAGTTTGAACAATGCTTCTTCCTTCCTTACGATACGAGTCCCAGTGAAACTAAACCGCAGTTACCACATACTATGGATTCCCGTACTACTATTACAAAACAAGGCCATCTTATTGTACAAGCATTCTTGGCTATTTCTTGAGATTTCTGTATTGAAATCTCAGAAACAGCCTGAAAATGCATCAAACATCTTCCACCATGCACTACTTGGTTGTTGTGCCCAATCCAGATCGCTCAAAGAATAAAACGAGAGGAGGGGAGAAGCTCATTTACCACAAGGATCGTTGAAACCGAGTTGGAACTCTGCCACGATCTTCCTACAGCTCCTAGTTCTGATCGGTGCTCCGTAATAGGAAGAAGACGGTGAATAAGTGTCCCAGAAACTAAATAGGGAAGAAACCAAACCAGCCATGTTTACCCCCGCAGGAAGAAGAAGATGCTGAGTGCATGCTGTGGATGACGCCAGCCACAGTGGGTTTGGCGAGGTCAGAAAATTTACCAAGCCAAACGATCAGCGGCTAACAGAACAGCAGGATATAAAAAAAAAAAAAAAAAAAAAAAACAAGACGCATCCGATATGCCCAAGAGCAATTGTTCTGGAAGTATACAAGAATTGTTAACGAAACATGTAGAAGTGGTTCGCTGCATTGGGATACTTTAGGGAGTTGGCCCATGTTGGGCGCCAATTTTTACGAATACAAACCAAAATGGTGCGAGGAAACAATTAATGTGCATGATAGTGGTGTTATCACTTTTCAAATTCACTTGCATATGAAACATTTTGAAGAAATGTACCCTGGGTGTCACAATCTATAAACAGAAGAGAAACTTCTTCCAATTAATCCACAGTAAAACCAGACAAATCCATCTGAATACGTCACACTAAAGACCTCTCTTTACGAAATTCCAGGGCACACTACTGATTGGTGGGTTGTGAACTGACAACAAACCAATCATACATATCCTGTACCCATGGCACCACTAACTCTAAATATGGGACACGTTCAAGGGTTTCGTGAAATGGAGAAGTGACTTAAATTCTTCAAAAATATTTACCTTTAAATATAATTTCGAAATTTTTGAGCATAAAAAACTGAATATACATACGTCTGCCGTAGCACTAGGAAAGTCAATGTCCACATACCTGGAATAAAAAAAATTCTATTAGAGAAACACGAAAACGTATCAAGAAATAAGAAATAATACAATACATATGTAAAAAAATACAGTGAAGTAAATACATCTGTATACAAATCGCATTAAAACATACTTCTGTATATTACAGATTGAGATTCGTGATCGAAATCTGTTTTTGGGTTTAGGTCATTTCACAAAGCACTTAATATGATGAGAAAATAAGGGTGTTACAAGGTATTATTGTTACTACTAGATCACATCACATTATACATTTTCCGTTTCATTCCATAAGCAAGCAACGGAAATCTAGTCAGAAAACTATTGTTATTCTAATTAGATGACATTTATATATATTTCAAGCTATGTTTGAATTTTAAAATGTTACTAACCGAATTGTTAGTGCTTGTGCAGCAGAATCACTCATTGTTTCAGCTTAACAATACCGCAATTCCTATTAAATATCTCCAATGTCTGTTTTGAACGGGATTTAAATGTGAGGTAAATATGTAATTTAACTTACTGGTTCCTGAAGACGAAAACAGGCAGGTTTTTTAACACACATAATGCTATATTTTCACTTTCGACCTTCTGTTAGCACCATAATATTACTGTAAGATAAATATTATGTTTGGTTATTCATTCAGCTGAACCACGTGTGCTCCTTGCAGGCCCAATTAATCTGATATGCACTCTGAACTAATACCGAAATGCCCTCAATGAGCATACAAGTGTAATTAAACCTCGGAAAGAACTAATTATCCAGGAAGTCAACTCCAAGCGAACGCAAGTAGTACAGCCAACGGGGCAAAGTGTCCATAATCAGGTTCATTTACTCTGTTTTAAGGAATTTCAGGTTCAAACAAGAATGCTTATGAGCACAGAAGCTCCTCTGCTGTACTATCTTCGCAGTTTAATGTGACAACATTTGGTGAGAATGCGAGCAAGAAAACTTTCCTTCTAAAATATTAGTTGCAACTCTTACACTGTTCTCGCAATGATCGTTGTATGATTATTAGAATCACAATTTCATATTCATAGTCAGCAACGTCTATGCCGGGTATGGCCACGTGTGCTCTTTCCGGGTCCAATTAAACCACGCTCTGGCTTTAGCGGCCCCTACACGAGCATACAAGTATCAATTCCATCAATTAAGACCTGTGGACGCATTAATAAACCTCGCAACTCTATTTTGCTTTAATTTCGGAAATGGAGTACCCAGGAATGTCCGCTAGATGGCAGTGTTTTCTTTAGCAGCTTTCTCATCTCTCTTCTTACTCTCCTCGCCTTCTTCACGGAGCAGAAGCAATATTTACAGCCGAGCGAATTTTAATTGGAAGTAAACTGAGGAGGATGGGTGGGGGAGAGAGCTGAATTCCTGGACGCTGGCCAACGAGCGCATTACGTCACTCAAGCAGACGCTTTAGTTTACTTAAGGACATCAAAGCGAAGGATTCTCCACTTGAAAAGTTTTGAAGGGCTGGGAAAGAAGAGCTAACGGGAAAGTCATCAATTAAATTACGAAAGCAAAGATCTCGTTCGTTTATGAATAAGAGTTTATTCTCAAGTGTACGTACGGTCTGTGAAACTTTATCTTAGTCTTTTTTCTTCATCCTGTATGGTAGAGGAAAGTATCCTTCTGGGTAACTTATGTTCTCCTCTTTCATGTTAAGTTAAGATGGCGGGACCGGCTTATGGGCAAACCGGAAGCGGAAGCGTCTTTGGGTCCAGGCGGGGCTTCCGCTTAGACTGGCCGCTTGACCACTGAAGTGGAGGTTCTATAGTGACCGAGAGGTTTCTCGGCTGAGGCAAATTGAATGTGAGGTTGTGCCTTACTATCGGCGGGGAAGGAAGAGCCTACTGGTGAAGGAACTCCTTATTGGTGCGAAATTGGTGAGTGGCGGGAAAGAACTGCCTATTCAAGGAGCAAGACTTGTCTACTGGCGGGAAAAGAACGGCCTACTGGTGGGGAAGAAGTGGCTATTGCTGGGTATGGAAGTGTCTATTGGTGGGGAAGGAAGTTGATATTGCCAGGAATAAAAGTGTGTATTGGTAGGTAAGAAACTGGCTATTGACGGGAAAGGAACCAGCTATTGCCAGGAAAGGCAGTAGCTATTAGCAAGGAGGAATTCGACTATTGGTGAGGAGGAAACTGTCTCTTAGCAAGGAGGGATCCGGCTATTGGTGAGGAATCGCCTTTTGGCGGGAAGGAAACTACTACCTTTTGGCGGGAAATCAAGTGGCTATTGTAGGGGATGGGAGTGTCTAATGGTGGAAATGAAGTGTCTATTGGTGGGTAAATAACTGGTTATTGGCAGAAAAGGAACCGGCTATTGCCGGGTAGCGAATTGTCTTTTTCCAGTCAACATGTGAATGTGGGTTCGTTTCTTGCTCTCTGATTGGATGTTGAGAAGTTACGGTGCTCGGATTGTGAGAATATCTTATTTCTTATTTTCAGCACAAATTTGCTGCTTTCTAATCTAATCTAACCCAACCTAACGTACAGCGCAAATAAGATATTCTCACAATCAGAGCACCGTAACTTTCCAACAGCCAATCAACAGCCAAGAAATGAACCGCATTCACAAGTTGACTGCAAAAAGAAAAAGCGCCGCCAAGACAGTGGCTATTAGCAAGGAGGAAACTGTCTATTGGTGAAGAAAGTATTGCCTATTCGCGGGGAAGGAATTCCGTTTCGGTGGGGAACGAAGTGGTTATTGGCGGGAAACGTAGCTATTGGTGTGAAAGGAATTAGTAATTAGTGGCAGAGGAATCTGCTATTGACAGGCAAGAATCACCCCATTGGCTCACAGAAGAGACAGAAAATCTACATAATTTACCCAAAAATTACAATGTACGTACAATCTATCCATTGTCCCTCACTGACACGGAGCATAATTTACAGAGATAAAGTTGGAAAAACCATTACATATTCAAACGTCCACACGGAAAATTTCATTAAATGCGGTCAATTACTAGTAGGAGTAACCAATCACAAAAAACAATTTACGCAGGGAGGATTAGTCTGTGGTCGGAATCATAAACGAATCACGACTCATCTCCTCTATTCCCCAAATCTAATCATTCATTAACTAACCTTCAAGCATCAAATTAAGCATCAAAAGCTAACATAAATTATCCAGTTGTTGATCTCTAGGCAGGTGATCAGCGCACCTACCGGCAGCAAAGTAAATTAGGGTGAAACGCAATGTAAATACAAGCAGAAAAAAACTCACTCAGTAGGAACGAATGTTGAATAATTAACATTATTACATGATGTGAGTAATTGAAAAGGAAAAATATGAACAAGTTAAAATTACAGGCATAAACCAAATTAACAATGGGACAAAAAATTAATGAAGCAAATTAAAATGTTAAAATTACAGGCATAAACCAAATTAACAATGGGGAAAATTTTTAAAGTAGCAACTGAAAAAGTTAAAATTACAGGCATAAACCAAATTAACAATGGGACAAAAATTTAATGAAGCAAATGAAAATGTAAAAATTACATTCATAAACCAAATTAACAACGGGACAAAAATTTAAAGAAGCAAATGAAAAAGTTAAAATTACAGGCATAAAACAAATTAACAATGGAACAAATATTTAAAGAAGCAAATAAAAATGTTAAACTTACAGGTATAAACCAAATTAACAACGGGACAAAAACTAAAAATGCAAAATGTGAGAAAGTTAAAATTACAGGCATAAACCAAATTAACAATGGGACAAAAATTTAAACAAGCAAATGAAAATGTTAAAATTACATTCATAAACCAAATTAACAACGGGACAAAAATTTAAAGAAGCAAATGAATAAGTTAAAATTACAGGCATAAAACAAATTAACAATGGGACAAATATTTAAAGAAGCAAATAAAAATGTTAAACTTACAGGTATAAACCAAATTAACAACGGGACAAAAACTAAAAATGCAAAATGCGAGAAAGTTAAAATTACACGCATAAACCAAATTAACAATGGGACAAAAATTTAATGAAGCAAATGAAAATGTTAAAATTACATTCATAAATCAAATTAACAACGGGACAAAAATTTAAAGAAGCAAATGAAAAAGTTAAAATTACAGGCATAAAACAAATTAACAATGGGACAAATATTTAAAGAAGCAAATAAAAATGTTAAACTTACAGGTATAAACCAAATTAACAACGGGACAAAAACTAAAAATGCAAAATGCGAGAAAGTTAAAATTACAGGCATAAACCAAATTAACAATGGGACAAAAATTTAATGAAGCAAATGAAAAAGTTAAAATTATATTCATAAACCAAATTAACAATGAGACAAAAATTTAAAGAAGCAAATGACCAAGTTAAAATTACAGGCATAAACCAAATTAAGAATGGGACAAAAATTTAGAGAAGCAAATGTAATAGTTAAAATTACAGGCATAAACCAAATTAAGAATGGGACAAAAATTTAGAGAAGCAAATGCAATAGTTAAAATTACAGGCATAAACCAAATTAACAATGGGACAAAAATTTAAAGAAGCAAATAAAAATGTTAAACTTACAGATATAAACCAAATTAACAACGGGACAAACATTAAAAATGCAAAATGTGAGTTAAAATTACAGGCATAAACCAAATTAGTGCAACACAAATGAAAAAAGTAAAGCATGAAAAGTTACAATTACAGGCATAAAGCAAATTGCAAGAGGACAATAGTTATTTTATACGAGTAAGCCATTCAAACAGCAAAATATGAATACAAATGTGATAAACATTATTGTAGAAGTCATTAAGAAAATGAAATATGAAAAGAACGGTTAAAATTACATGCATAAACCAAGCTAACAATGGCGCAATTGTTATACATGAATGCAGGAAGGATTATTAAAAATATTGACAAAATAATTTAAAAAAATGGTAATTGTAAAGATGTTACTTTGAGGATTAGCCAAAAGTGGCAGAAAATCGAGGCTAAATAACAAAAATTAAATAAAAGCAAGAAACAATAGCAAGACACGTACTAGAACTAGAATGTCTAAAAAGGACTAAAATGTCCATAGTAATGAATAGATAGGGGGCACTCAGCACACGTAAGGACAAATACAGGAGACGCACATGATCCCATAGATGGTCTAAGCGCCATAGCTTCGTTAGCCTGTAAAATGTAATTACTGGGGTGTACTACGTGGAAAAGAGCTTGACTCTTGGGTGTCTCCGCTGACAACCACTCTTCGCCGATCTCCGTGGCTGAGTGGTTAGCACAGCGCGCTACGACGCCAGGGGTCCCGTGTTCGAATTTCGGCCTGCCCATGGGTGGTCTTTGTGAGTGTCGCATCATCACTCATCCTCATCTTCGCGATTGTCCAAAAGTGGCAGAAAAGCGAAGTAAAATACGCCAAATGAATTGAAACGAACATTTCATCTTTAAGCAGAAGTCCATCCGTAAAGCCTTGATATAAATGGCGCTACATTTCCCACATTTAACATAGCAGAAACAGCAGAGAAGCGCGTTTGGAGACAAGGGTCCCCTCGGGCGATTGTCTATTTCGGGTGAGATCACGACCATTGTGCCCTGCAGGAATAAAGACCAAATACACAATTCTATTTCCATACCGCCTACGTTTACAACATGTGAAAGCAGACGAATGTCTACATTTGAGAAGGCCAGTCTGCACGTGGCACGAGGAAAGGATATGCAAAGAGAAGAGGAGGAAGAGGGGTATCTTAAAGGAGATATATTATGCTTGGTCCCTTCGCTGAGTCTCGTGGTTCATAATAGCTATTCGAGTTTCTTAGATTTACTGGAACAAAAGCGGCACTTTTGCAAATATAAAATAATGATACAGTCCATTTTACAATTACAAAACAATCAGGAAGTCCATTTTTACAATAAATAAAGAATGATGCAGTACACATTTACATGTACAAAAAAATTATGCAGTCATGTTTGCAACAAAATAATGATGCAATAATGTTTACAATTGGAAAAAGAATTACTCAGTCATTTACAATTAGAATACAACAATAATGTAGTCCATACTTAGAATTACGAAAGATTAAGGCAATACATGTTCACAATCAGGTAAGAATAGTGCAGTCCAAGTTTACAACTAATTATACGATCTGTCTTGCAATTACAGAATAATTATGCAGTCATGTTTACAATAAGAAAATAATGATACAGTTATGCTTACAATTAGAAACAAATTATGCAGTAATTTACAATTAGATTATAATAATAATATAGTCCATGTTTACCATTAGGAAAGAATGCGGTCCATGTTTACATGCTGAAGAAAATTGTGCAGTCATATTTACACTAGAAGACAGTAATGTTATTCATGCTTGCAATCTGGAAAGACTGGTGCAGCCCATGATTGCAATTTGGAAAGAATGATGGAGTTCATTTTTACAACTATTAAGAAAGTATGACGTAGTCCATGTTTACAATTAGAAAAAAGATGTCAACATTTACAATTACGAAAGAATTACGCAGTCCACGTTTACAATTAAGAAATTACCATGAAATCGAAGTTTGCAATTAAGATAGAACAATAAAGTCTGAGTTTGAAATTTATAAAGAACAATGAAGTCTAAGTTTGCAATTAAGAAAGATCAATGAAGTCTAAGTTTGCAATTAAGAAAGATCAATGAAGTCTAAGTTTGCAATTAAGAAAGATCAATGAAGTCTAAGTTTGCAATTAAGAAAGATCAATGAAGTCTAAGTTTGCAATTAAGAAAGAACAATGAAGTCTAAGTTTGCCATTAAGAAAGATCAATGAAGTCTAAGTTTGCAATTAAGAAAGATCAATGAAGTCTAAGTTTGCAATTAAGAAAGAACAATGAAGTCCAAGTTTGCAATTAAGGTAGAACAATAAAGTCTGAGTTTGAAATTAAGAAAGAACAATGAAGTCTAAGTTTGCACTTAAGAAAGAACAATTATGTCCAAGTTTGTAATTAGGAAAGATCAATGAAGTCTAAGTTTGCAATTAAGAAAGAACAATGAAGTCTAAGTTTACAATTAAGTAAGAATGATGGAGTCCAAGTTTACAATTAGCAAAGAATGATGCACTCCAAGTTTACAATTAAGAAACAATAGTGCAGTCCACGTTCACAATTAGGAAACAATTGTGCATTGATGTTTACAATTAGAAAAGAATGACACAGCCCACTTTTTAAAGAAATATAGCTGACCCATTTTCAAGAAGGGAGAAAAAGAATGAGATTGTGGTGAGTCCTGCCTTGCATCAGTGTCATGGTTACTTTGTCTTGCACCTTCAATCACTTCTTTCCTATTTTTTCTAGATAATTGATATTACACTGAAGCCTTCCTATATTCCCCTTTCATACGGCGAAGGAAAACAATTTATCCTGCAAAGGCATTGTCGAGCGTGATGTTGGCAGCCACAGTACGGGGCTGCCGATAACTCGTCCCGGGGCTGACTTGAAGAGAAACCAATAATCGAGGCACAAAAGAGGGCTTCGATCAAACGGCTGAGCAGCCTATTAATGTTAGTCGATTAAACTGGATGTCTCCTGCCGCCGGAGGGGGGCAGGGGTGGGCTGTGTCTTGGGAGGGTTTCTCCATTGATCCTAGCAGGATGACATTTTCACATGGAGGGAGGAAGGGGGGCTTGAAGGAAAGACGTCAAAGCCTTCTTCTCTTAAATATCCTCCCCTTGACTTCCAAGACACGATGAAAGATTTGCCTGGAGTGGTATCCGGTTTCGTCTAAGAAGTTAGAGCACACATACGCCGCTGATTGATTATCTTAATCATAAGTAGTTAGACGAGTTTTCCAGTGTTATCTTCAAGGATAAATATATATATTTTACGAGAATATGCCAACTTCATGAAAATAATGGAAATCATTGTTCTTGGAACCGATAAGTGTAAGTTATACAAAATTGTATTCCTTCAATGAAAATATTCTGCAATATCCCTTAAATTATTCACTTTATTGTTTTCGCGATGGTTGTTGTCTTCTATCCATGGTTGTTAAAGCTCCCTGAATTGTAAATAAATTCAATTCTGGTACAGGGAGAAAATTAGAAAGCGTATATGGGTTCTGGACCGTAGAGAACCCTTTCATCTTGAAAGTATTTGATTTCGGTCCCGGAATCTTTTTAGTGTCAATTTAAATACGGTCCAAGTTCGATATTGAAACGAGACAACACGCAAGGTGGACCGAATTTAAATTGTGCTAGGAAAAGCGTTCAGGGCCTATTACGGAGCCTAATAGAACCCATTAGAATTTATAGGTTCCTGGACCTATAACAAGCCTGTTTATATTGTGATATAATACATAATTATGTAGGTTTCATACTTATATATATATATATATATATATATATATATATATATATATATATAGGGGGCACAAATTTCTGGTTCACCTTTACCCTCCCTCACAACGTCTTCAATTCGAACCTTGAGAAAGCCCAACTACGCTGTTTCCACAACGGGCTACGACGCCAGGGGTCTCGAGTTCGATTCACGGCGTGGGTATGGTGAATGCTTTGGCTTTTAGCCAAAAGTGGCAGAAATAGAACGTAAAATATACCAAATCAATGAATCGAACCCTGAGCATGGCAAGAATTGGCTCCTGGCAATTTCTTACATCAACTGCCATCGTCGCGTTTACTGAAGCAATAGAAATACACGAGAAAATTATTTCACACATTAGAGAGCAAATTAAACAATAGGAGAATAAATACTACCTAGTAAGCTGTTGAAGCATTAAATAATGACTTGTAATGCCAGCATAGGAGAATAAATACTACCCAGTAAGCTGCTGAAGCATTGAATAATGACTTGTAATGACAACATGAGAGACTAAATACTACCTAGTAAGCTGTTGAAGCATTAAATAATGACTTGTAATGTCATCAAAGAAGAATAAATACTACCTAGTAAGATGCTGAAACATTAAATAATGCCTTGCAATGTCATCAAAGAAGAATAAATACTACCTAGTAAGCTGTTGAAGCATTAAATAATGACTTGTAATGTCATCAAAGAAGAATAAATACTACCTAGTAAGCTGCTGAAACCTTAAATAATTATCTTGTAATGTCATCAAAGGAGAATAAATACTACCTAGTAAGCTGCTGAAGCATTGAATAATGACTTGTAATGCCAGCATAGGAGAATAAATACTACCTAGTAAGCTGCTGAAGCATTGAATAATGACTTGTAATGCCAGCATAGGAGAATAAATACTACCTAGTAAGCTGCTGAAGCATTGAATAATGACTTGTAATGCCAGCATAGGAGAATAAATACTACCTAGTAAGCTGCTGAAGCATTGAATAATGACTTGTAATGCCAGCATAGGAGAATAAATACTACCTAGTAAGCTGCTGAAACATTAAATAATGACTTGTAATGCCAGAATAGGATACCGTGCACATGCTAGCAAATATGACAAAAGAAGAAAATGTGAAGAGGGAAGAGATGTTCTGGTGGGTTGGGGGGAGAGAGAGGGATACAGAAATCTGAGAAGGGTGCGTCCGACAACCTGCTCCACACGCCGGAGTGCGTTCATTGTGCATTGTCAGTGACGTGGCAATGATATTCGGGCACGATATTCTACACATACACGGTTCGAGTGACAAAAGCTCTTTCCTTTTATCCTGACAGATTATGCATGCACACATAACACAACACAGGGTTGACAGCGCTTTGTATACTTATTTGCATTTCATTCGAGGTTTTGTTTCACTTCTCAACAATAATCGCCACTCGCCAAGTACGGATAAACAAGAGAATGAACACATATGGGCATCCAGAATCGAACGAAACACCGTGGGTTGGACGAGGGTGCCCAGGATTTTATAAAAGGGAGGGGGGGGTACTTTTTTTTTTTTAGTTGTCAGCTCGCATTTTGTAAAAGTGAGTATTATCTGGCACGCCACTGGATATCATAACCTTTCGATTAAGGAGACTAGCTTGAGATGACGGGGCTACACTAGAAACAGGAGGCAGTTAGAAACATGAACGGAAGAACGCTTCAGGTTTCAGATCACTATTTTGTTTTGTTTATCATCGCTCGCTTTGTTTGGTTTTATGACTTGCACTGGTTGTTACAACTTGTAACTTCCCTTTTGACATATTTGGCCAGCGACCTTACTATGTGTGCAACTTGAATTCTGTCCCAGGCCGCGCATAATGGAAGAGAAGAGAAAGCGAGGTGGCGGAGCGAAGTAGTGCGCCCTACTGCAAATGGCTTGTAGCTGCACTCACATCCCCTCCCATGAGATGATTGGTCGAGCCCCCTCGAGTCACTACTTACGCAGAAACGTGTTTTCGTTCGCTAGCTCCAGAGATTCTCGGTACACTGCGTAGGTAGAACTTATTCGGTATTTCAGCAACTTACTAGATAGTATTTATTCTCCATTGCCATTATTTAGTGTCTCAGCAGTTTACTAGGCAGTATTCATTCTTCCATTCTGGCGTTATAAGCCATTATTTAATGTTTCAGAAGATTACTAGGTAGCATTTATTCTCCTATGTTGGCATTACAAAGCATTATCAAATGTTTCAGCAGGTTACTAGGCAGTATTTAGTCTCTCATGTTGGCATTACAAGTCATTATTCAATACTTCAGCAGCTTACTGGGTAGTATTTATTCTCCTATGCTGGCATTACAAGTCATTATTCAATGCTTCAGCAGCTTACTAGGTAGTATTTATTCTCCTGTCATTAATTAGGGTTTCAGCAGCTGATTAGGTAGTTTTTCCTCCTACGCTGGCATTACAAGACATTATTTAAGGCTTCAGCAGCTTACTAGGTAGTATTTAGTCTCTCATGTTGGCATTACAAGTCATTATTCAATACTTCAGCAGCTTACTGGGTAGTATTTATTCTCCTATGCTGGCATTACAAGTCATTATTCAATGCTTCAGCAGCTTACTAGGTAGTATTTATTCTCCTATGCTGGCATTACAAGTCATTATTCAATGCTTCAGCAGCTTACTAGGTAGTATTTATTCTCCTATGCTGGCATTACAAGTCATTATTTAATGCTTCAACAGCTTACTACCTAGGTAGGTAGTATTTATTCTCTTTTGATGCCATTACAGGGCATTATTTAATGTTTCAGCAGCTTACTACCTAGGTAGGTATTATTTATTCTCCTATGCAGACAATACAAGTCGTTAATCAATGTTTAAGCAGCTTGCTGGCCTTACAAGTCATTATTTAATGTTTCATGTCATTAATTAGTGTTTCATCAGCTTATTAGATAGTTTTTCTCTTATTTTTCTGGCATTACAAGACATTATTTAAGGCTTCAGCAGAATACTTTAATTGAGAGTATTTGAAAATAAGATCCTTAGGAAAATCTTTGGACCTAAAAGGGATGAGGAGACAGGTGAGTGGAGAAGGTTACATAATTTAGAACTACATAATTTGTATTCATGTCCAGATATTATTAGAATAATTAAATCAAGAAGACTTAGGTGGGCAGGCCATGTGGCACGAATGGGAGAGGAAAGAGAAGTTTACAGGATTCTTGTTGGGAAACCTGATGGTAAGAGACCTGTAGGAAGGCCAAGACGAAGATGGAGGGACAACGTTGAGATGGACCTAAGGGAAATCGGTAGGGATGGAAAAGAGCATATAGAACTTGCTCAAGATAGGGAAAGATGGAAGGCCTGTGTTGCTGCAGCCATGAACCTTCGGGTTTAAGAAGGCTAGGGAGTGTAACGGTCGGATTGACCATTACTGGTTTTGGTATATTGTAATAATTAATTGCTGGCCAGCTACGAGGGTAGGGTTAAGTAATATGCTTCCATGATTGTACTTTTATGTTATTATTGTATGTAAGTGTATATTATTGGATTGTGCTTTGCTGGATGTTAGATTCCCCTGTTTTACCTCCCCGGTTGGGGGAGCTAGTAGTCTTACAAAGGACCGTTGGCAGTGGAATTTTCCAACGCTACGGGGTCCACGTCCACGGACGTTTACCCCGACTATAAAAAGAGCCAGTGGGCTTTAGCAAAAAAACAGTGTTTCCCCATTGATCGACGAAAGAGGAACGTCTCCTCAAGTTTAGTCCACTTATGGTGGCTAAACTGGATATCATAATGTAGCATCTGGTTATGCCAGCCCCTGTTGCTGTCCCAAGTCCCCTTTTAGAAAAAGCTTTGATTATGTGGATATTTCCGTATTTGATTAATTGATGCCCAAAAGAAAGAGAGAAGGCGTAAGGAAACGCATTTGTAACGGAATATCATTTAAGCTGAGGATAGGCCCACCGAGATAGTTTTGCTAACTCGGTGGTAAGGGAAGTGCCGATGGTTATGCCATAGGTGCGCAAATATATTGATTTAGAGATTTGGTAATTTGGTCTATGCAAGACACTCATGGAAACGTTCTGTAAAATATGTATATATATAACTACGTATAATAAACCAATATATCCTACGAGAATGTTATAATTTCAAGAACTACGGTACTGTCCATTTAACCAATTGTATATTCACTTGCTGTATATGAGTAAACGAACCAGGGACATAAAAATATAAATTGTTATGTGAAACCCCCCCTTTTGTAATTCCGGCGCAAATATAATCTGCTCGCTTGGCACCCAGGGTGAGGTGAAAGGAGAGATTGAGGGATGAAAGTAGGAAGTAATCCAGAGGGCCGGATAGAAACGAGGGATAGGGGGCGACACTTTCACATATGGGGGCTCTATTGTCCAGGATATATCTTGTTGTATAAATTGTCGTCAGGTCTATAGGTTTGAAAGATAGACGGACTGACGGACATATAAATTTTTTAATTTTTACAACGAAGATCGTACAGAAGTGAATGTTATTACGTAGTGGAAAAAGTAAAGTAGAAAAAATGGCAGTACAAATTGATAGAGATTTGCTTGGACAGCTATTGGGTAATCAGGATATAAGCGATAAATCTCAGGAGGAAATTATAAGGGACTTAAATAATCTTTCTTTATCGCGCACTGAACAGCAGAGTGCTAAGGAAGAGGAGAAAAAAGTTCAGAAAATTCTCGATAAGTCAAATTTACCGATTCCAGTCTTCACAGGGAGCGAGGACAAGATTTCGCCGCATGATTATTTGCAGGAGTTGCGGAATTATAAAGATGTCATGGGCATTTCGGAGAAGTCATTGTTTGACAAGATTCTTCCGTTTTCGCTAAGGAGGGCTGCAGGGGATTGGTTTAGATTTTCACGCCCGTTTGAAGATTTCAAGAGCTTTGAAAATGCTTTTTTAGAAGAATATTATTCTGTAGATTATAAGAATGAGATCGACAGATTGATTCAGAATCGTTTCCAAATGAGCGAAGAATCTCTTGTATTGTTTATTCGTCGAATGAGAAAACTGTTTTCTATGAGGCAAAAAGAGACAGAGGAATGTGAAGTAATAGAACATATTCTATCTCATGCACACCCTAGTTTCCGAAGGCATTTGTATGGAGTGCAATTTCAGACTTTGAAGGAATTGGAATCTGAAGCAGCCATTGTTCAGAGAAGGTTGTATTCAGAAAGGCTTTATTTTTCACCGCTCGCCGGTGAGACGGAATTATCATTTTCTGAAGTTTGCAACACTGAAGAGGACACCTCACGAAGAACAGCAGGAAAACATTTGGCTTTGTCCGCGAGGACAAGCGAGGGGGGAACCGAGAGTGACCAGCTACCGTTATGCTCTCTCAATCCAGGTTTAGGAAAAAGGATCAAGGGCTGTGAAACAACCGCGTTTCTAAGAAGGGGCATTGGCGGTGATGCGACCGTAGGGCACAAGAGACCCTCTTTTGATGCAACTTTTGGGCAAGCGGGGGCCAATAAAAATTCTGCAAAGTTAATTTGTTGGGGCTGCCGTTGTGAGGGCCATAAACTTCAGGAATGTCAACAGGCCAATAAAAGGAACCAACCCGCTGGAAAGGGAGGTCAGCAGCATCCCCAAATAAACCTTCTGTCGCCCGCCGGGAGAAAACGCAGAAACAAAGGCCGTTTTTTGAATGGAGAAGGCTGTTTTCAGCAAGACCTCGAACCTCTCATTCAATGTAAGATTAACAACAAACGCTTTGTATTATTTGCAGATACGGGAGCTTCCGCTTCTACGCTAAGTTTGGAGACAGCCAAGTTGTTAGAGAGGGATGGAAATAAATTCATGAAGACGAGAAAATGGAACATTTCGTTAGCTGTGGGTAGCGTTACATCAGTTGGGGAGATGTATGCTACTGTTTGTATTAATAACATGAAATTTAAGCATAAATTTATCATCCTTGAGAATTGTTTCCGTGACATAATCGTTGGAAGGGATTTTTTGAAGCAGAGTGGGATAATTTTGCACATTGAGCAGAACGGATGGTCGTTCAAGGATAGCGACGTGATTTACACGTTCTCGAAGCGTGCATGTAAACGAGAATTCGCTGTTACAGTTATGCAGAGAAATAACGTGGTACAGGAAAGGAATAACTCGTCAGATCACTCGCGCCTGGATGGATGCAACACACATGCACAAGAGAATAGCGGGAAGTCTACGAATGAGGATACGGGGCAATTAGTCGATTCCCAAGGACTCGAAGTTCAGAAGACTGCAAACGCTGGTGCATTATGCTCCTTGAAAATCTCTAATGAGGTAAAGAGGAAACAGAGGAAGGGAATAAAAAGGGAATGCAAATTTCCTCGAAAAAATCCCATTTCTACTGACGAGAAGAACCATTCGTTATCATTGTTGCCTTTTGCTTTAGAGGACAATGAAAATGGTGAATTACTGGTTTCTGAGAGGCTACAAAAAACTTCATCGATTGTTTCAGAGCAAATGAGAGACAGTTTGTTATCTCAAATAATGAAACAACTGAAGGGAAAGCATTTCTCTGGGAGTAGGAAGTATAAGGAGAAAGTTGCTAAGTTGGCCAATCAGTCGTTTTTGGATGAGGAGGGAGTTTTGTGCAGGAGGATAGACTGCAAGCAAGATTCTAAGGGAACAGCTAAAATATGGGTCCCGTTGAGTTTGAAATCTCAAATATTGACGTCACATCACGATTCTGAATTTGCAGGACACAACGGGAAGCAGAAAACTTTGTCGAAAGTCAGGGAGAAATATTCGTGGCTTGGAATGACACGAGATATCGCTCGCTACATCAGAAGTTGCGTTCCCTGTACAGTTTCCAGCGAAATGAAGAAAGAAGTGAGACCGAAATACAAGAAAACGAGCCCAGCCTTACTTCAGATGATCCCGTATGAAGAGAACGAGATCAAACGTAAGCCATGTAAATTTCGTATTGGAGACAAGGTGTGGCTGAAAGAGCACACTACATCTGGCAGATTGCGTGGCGTTAATGGTGTACTTGAAACGGAACACTCAGGTCCATGTTTAATGTCTGGAAGGATTAAAGAAGATACTTTCAGGGCAAAGAATGGGAAGGATTGTCCGATTGTGGAAGGTGAACCAGGCCAGTTGTCCAGCCATAAACCACCAGCTTTTGCTGCGAGGTGGAGGGACAGCAAACAGCCCAGGGGAGCCACGCGACAACTCCTAATGAGGGTTAGGAAGACTACCGTTTGGCGGCCTAGCCAGCAATCCCAGCTGTCATAATAGCCGACCGCTGATCTTCTTTTTATTTGTTATTTTTTATTTAGTTTTCATTTGTATATAACTTACCCCCATTTTCTTCATTTACACAACACTGTTTATTTATTTGCGTGTCTCCTAGTTGTAAACAGAAAGACACATTGCAGATTTAGGTTCGAAAGTATTGTGTAATTGTGTTGGATGATTTTGTAAATATGGTAATCTTGTTTTGAGTGTATTGTTTTTTCTTGTTCCTCTTGAAGGGGGGAACTATGTAACGGTCGGATTGACCATTACTGGTTTTGGTATATTGTAATAATTAATTGCTGGCCAGCTACGAGGGTAGGGTTAAGTAATATGCTTCCATGATTGTACTTTTATGTTATTATTGCATGTAAGTGTATATTATTGGATTGTGCTTTGCTGGATGTTAGATTCCCCTGTTTTACCTCCCCGGTTGGGGGAGCTAGTAGTCTTACAAAGGACCGTTGGCAGTGGAATTTTCCAACGCTACGGGGTCCACGTCCACGGACGTTTACCCCGACTATAAAAAGAGCCAGTGGGCTTTAGCAAAAAAACAGTGTTTCCCCATTGATCGACGAAAGAGGAACGTCTCCTCAAGTTTAGTCCACTTATGGTGGCTAAACTGGATATCATAATGTAGCATCTGGTTATGCCAGCCCCTGTTGCTGTCCCAAGTCCCCTTTTAGAAAAAGCTTTGATTATGTGGATATTTCCGTATTTGATTAATTGATGCCCAAAAGAAAGAGAGAAGGCGTAAGGAAACGCATTTGTAACGGAATATCATTTAAGCTGAGGATAGGCCCACCGAGATAGTTTTGCTAACTCGGTGGTAAGGGAAGTGCCGATGGTTATGCCATAGGTGCGCAAATATATTGATTTAGAGATTTGGTAATTTGGTCTATGCAAGACACTCATGGAAACGTTCTGTAAAATATGTATATATATAACTACGTATAATAAACCAATATATCCTACGAGAATGTTATAATTTCAAGAACTACGGTACTGTCCATTTAACCAATTGTATATTCACTTGCTGTATATGAGTAAACGAACCAGGGACATAAAAATATAAATTGTTATGTGAAACCCCCCCTTTTGTAATTCCGGCGCAAATATAATCTGCTCGCTTGGCACCCAGGGTGAGGTGAAAGGAGAGATTGAGGGATGAAAGTAGGAAGTAATCCAGAGGGCCGGATAGAAACGAGGGATAGGGGGCGACACTTTCACAGGAGTTAGTTAGTTAGTTAGCAGAATACTAGGTACTATTTATTCTCCGTTGATGGCATTACAAGACATTATTTATGTTTTAGCAGCTTACTCCCTAGGTAAGGTAGGTAGTATTTATTCTCCCATGCAGACAATACAAGTCGTTATTTAACGTTTAAGCAGCTTGCAAAGTAGTATTTCTTATCCTTTGATGGTATTACAAGCCAATGCTTCATGTTTCAGCAGATTACTTAAAGTATTTGTTCTCCTATGCTGCATTACAAGTCATTATTTAATGTTTCAGCAGCATACTAGGTAGTATTTATTCTCCTATGCTGGCATTACAAGTCATTATTTAATGTTTCAGAAGCTTACTAGGTCGTATTCATTCTCCTATGCAGGCAATACAAGTCATTATTTAATGTTTCAACAGCTTACTAGCAGTATTTGTATTTATTCTCCTATGTCATTAATTAGTGTTTCAGCAGCTTATTAGGTAGTATTTATTCTCGTATGCAGGCAACACAAGTCATTATTTAATGTTTCAACAGCTTTCTAGCAGTATGTATTCTCCTATGTCATTAATTAATGTTTCAGCAGCTTATTAGGTAGTATTTGTTCTCCTAAGCTGGCATTACAAGTCATTATTTAATGTTTCAGCAGCTTACTAGGCTGTATTCATTCTCCTATGCTGGCATTACAAGTCATTATTTAATGTTTCAGCAGCTTACTAGGTAGTATTTATTCTCCTATGCTGGCATTACAAGTCATTATTTTATGTTTCAGCAGCTTACTAGGTAGTATTTATTCTCCTATGCAGGCATTACAAGTCATTATTTAATGTTTCAGCAGCTTACTAGGTAGTATTTATTCTATGCTGGCATTACAAGTCATTATTTAATGCTTCAACAGCTTACTAGGTAGTATTTATTCTCCTATGCAGGCATTACAAGTCATTATTTAATGTTTCAGCAGCTTAATAGGTAGTATTCATTCTCCTATGCTGGCATTACAAGTCATTATTTAATGTTTCAGCAGCTTACTAGGTAGTATTTATTCTCCTATGCTGGCATTACAAGTCATTATTTAATGTTTCAGCAGCTTACTAGGCTGTATTCATTCTCCTATGCAGGCATTACAAGTCATTATTTAATGCTTCAACAGCTTACTAGGTAGTATTTAGTCTCTCATGTTGGCATTACAAGTCATTATTCAATGCTTCAGCGGCTTACTGGGTAGTATTTATTCTCATATGCTGGCATTACAAGTCATTATTTAATGTTTCAGCAGCTTACTAGGTAGTATTTATTCTCCTATGTTTTCATTACAAGTCATTATTTAATGTTTCAGCAGATTACTAAAAGTATTTATTCTCCTATGCTGCATTACAAGACATTATTTAAGGTTTCAGCAGCTTACTAGGTAGTAATTATTCTGCTTTGATGACATTACAAGTCAATACTTCATGTTCCACTCTGTGGTAGGTTTTGTTTCTTCCCTTTTCCTGACTGCCGGGGTTCATTTCAACATTCTAGCAGCTTTTTTAAGCTTCTTGATATTAATTACCAAGAACAAAAGCGCCAGTGTATAACAGCAAGCCTCTACCAGAAAACTTTTACACAGAGTACACGTGTAGAGGTCGACAAAAGTCAATGCAAAATTCATTTCCAAATCACGGCACGGGGTCCCAGCATTTAAACCTATCACGTTACTTTCGTCGCCCCCTCCTTCCGTGCCAGAACAGCTGCATAAAACCTCCACAGTAGGGCAGGGATGGAAAATAGGGGAGGAAGCGGGATGTTACACAATGCAATGCGGTCTTGCTTTTTTCGCTTCTGGATCAACGGTTAATTAAACTTCCCCTACCTCCAACTGTCCCCGTTGACAAGTCGGCGAGGCTACGGCTAGCGAGGGCCTGTGACGATAGACTCCTTTATGTTCCACATACAATAATATGACATTTACACTTGCCAACGTTTGGTCGTTTGAGGTCGCGCAGGGTAATAAAAATTTATTGCAGAAGACAAGCGCATTCGGGATATTCGCTGTGATAAAAAATGTTACACTATCGTCCCCTCCCCCTCGTCCTGCTTCTACAGACTATTTGCTCAACTGTAAACGCAAAACTTTCAGCTTACCCTCCGCATCAAGGATCTATAGCACGGATGAAAATGGTGACTGCAGTGTGCGAATTAACGGGGGGTGTTCCGGGGATTTCCTCCCCAAACAACAAAAAAAAATACCGGGTTGTCGAAAAGTTCCGGAACGGTCACATATCGTGAGAAATACACTTCGAATCGGAAAACGAAAAAAATACGTGTTTAATAAGTGAAAGAAAGCTATTCAATGATATCACACTTGATTCCCCCCCCCCCTGTGAAATTTTAAATGGAAACCCCCATTTTGTATTGTAGAATCGGAAAGAGGACTTTATTCCGAGTCCAACGAGCTATCTACCATCCTCCTAGCTCAATTAGGAACGGAGATATGGCGATTTTAAATTCTCGAAGAAAGAAGAAGAAGAAGAAGAAGAAAAGGAAAAAAGGTGAAAATTTAATAAAACCCGAAAATTTTTCAAAGGGACGCTCTGCTAGAGCGAAAGCGATTGCAGATTCGGAATCTGCACGTCAAAACCTTTCAATATACTCTATTCCTAATTGTGCTAGGAGGATGGTTGGTAGCTCGTTGGACTCGGAATGAAGTCCTCTTTCCGATTCTACAATACAAAGATGATGGGTTCTTCTTTGTAGCTAATCAGTGGTGATTTATTCATTCTAGTTTTTTGGACTTTTAACCACTGTTATTTTTTAATATATATAGAAGTCCTTGTGACCGACAGACGCGGTGGAGCCTAGGCCACCAAGAATAATTCTCCTAGGCAACCATTTATGTGACCTAACAGACTACACGCTACCCTGAAGACGGAGGCAGATTCAGCCTCCGAAACGTAGGTAAATCTATTTTAAAAAATAACAGTGGTTAAAAGTAAAAAAAACTAGAATGAAAAATGATGGGGTTTCCATTTAAAATTTCACAGTTGCTCCCCGCCCCACCCCCAGGGGGCGGGGGTGGGGAATCAAGTGAGATATCATTGAATAGCTTTCTTTCACTTATTCAACATGTATTTTTTCGTTTTCCGATTCGATGTGTATTTCTCACGATATGTGACCGTTCCGGGACTTTTGGACCACCCGGTATATATTCCCGGTAAAATAAATGTATCTTTATCCCTGCCAGGGATGTTTTTACCTCCCTCAAAGACAATGGAATTGAAAGCGTATTATAATACACCATTTTTTTAAGGGATTCAAGGGGTAACCTTCCCCGTAGTACACCCAAATGTCAACCTCACTTCCGAAGCTTTGGCGTCTGGACCTACGGCCAGTATAATCTCCGTAGGACTGTGTGTGTAGGTGTTGTTCTTTGGTTCGTCCTAATATGGAAATTACAGTTACTTTTTAAAGTTACGATAACTGACACTAAGTTACTTGCAAAAAGTAAGGTCACAAAAAATTGCACACATACACACACGCATATATATATATATATATACAAGGGTTGGATAAAAAGTAATGGCAACACTGCTGTCCCGTGAAAGGGGTGAGTCACAGCGCCACAACCGTTTCGTGGTTGATAAAGGAATGTCAGACGAGGAAGTATAGTGAGTGGGGTGCGATTGTATGTATTCAGTAAAAAACAGCAGTGCTCTGAAGCAGAGGACGAGAGTGCAAGCGCCCTAACAATATGTTTAGGCAAGAAGAACAACGTCTCTTAGGCAGCCGGTCAACGCAGCCTACTACTGCACCTTCTTGCAACACCACCTTCGTCTCGCATTAAGAAGGAAGCGACGGCACGGTGTCCCATCATCCTGCTTGACAATGCAAAGTGTCACACTGCGAACACTGTGACGGCGCTCCTGCATCACTGGTAGTGGGAGGTACTGGAACATCCGCCGTATTCACCGGTACGAGACCGTGTGATTACGACCTTTTTGCCAAAATGAAGGAACCACTGGGCGGGAAGCACTACGACACGCGCGAAGCCATCATACATGCTATAGGGCGGTCACTGAGGGACATCGACAGAGATGGACGCGCTGACGGTGTACGACGCCTTCCATACGTGTGGCAGAAGGTCGTAGAGATGGGGGGGGGGGCGATTACATTGAAGGAATGTAACACGTGCTCCTCTGCCAATACAGTCAAGTAGCAATTATGCCAGTGTTGCCATTACTTTTTATCCAACCCTTGTATATATATATATATACCGGGTGGTCCATTTATAATGATAGTATGGAATATCGCATGCAAAATGCATCCAATCGAAAAATTGCACAGAATAAAAGTTTGATACTATTGAGGGGGTAAGTCAATGCCGCAAAAATTTCGTCGACGCCACCCACCCAAAATTTCAGGAGTGATAGAGGCACAAGAATCAATAATTCGTTGCCTCATGTTTTCTGGCGTTGTTGGAACTTCGTGGTAGCACTTTTCTTTAAGTAGTCCCCAAAGGCAGAAATCAGGCGACGTGAGATCGGGTGAACGAGCTGGCCAAGAAACGGGTCCTCCACGTCTCATCCATCGACCAGAAAACTTAGTGTCCAACATGGCTCGAGCCTGAATGGAGTAGTGAGTAGTGTTGTTCATATGAAATTGTTCCATGAAACCAAAGAGTTGGAACAAATTAATATTATTTATTGTTACACAAGAACATAAATTGCAAACAATTTTCTTTTGCCGAATTCTATGCACACATTTTTTGAATAATTCGTTTATGCAATGTTCTCAACGGAAACTAAAACCGTTATTACATAAAGGGAACAAAATTAATCTGAAACTACCAAATGTTTATAAATGTTCGAAGTTTGCAATTTTTTTACAAATTTTTTTCAACCAAAAAATTATTCTTTTTCAACACGGAATCCAAGTATGTAAAACGAATGGGGGTGTTCTATTTGAAATTTCAAATTTACCCCTACCCCCCTTAAGGGGTGGGTGGCGGCGACGAAATTTTTGCGGCATTGACTTACCCCCTCAATAGTATCAAACTTTTATTCTGTGCAATTTTTCGATTGGATGCATTCTGCATGCGATATTCCATACTATCATTATAAATGGACCACCCGGTATATTGTATATATAATCGTACAAATAATTCCCTGGGAAACTCAGGAAGATCTCTGCCGCGCCAACACAAAGAAGAATTTGCATAAGTCTTTAATTCCACCTCCGCTTCCCCATTTCTCATACCACCGTTATCCCCAAGTTCTCGGGATGTTCCTGGGCATATCTTAAGCGCCGCAGGTGGCGCAACGCTCCGCAAAGAAGAACACTGCTCGTTATGCCATTCGCACATTCCCTCCCTCGAACAGGGATCATTCAGATAAGCTAAGCCCTTTTCTCCCATCAATATAGTGGCACGCCCTATGAATATGGAGCAGCCGGGCTTCTACGTTCTTCCCTGCCGCATCGCATCGCCTCGCATCGCTCTCGATGTGTCGGGGAAGCGGCGGTTTGAAATCGCTCAAAGCTGAGCGACCTCAATCTAGCCGCCAAACTGAGGAGATAGATCTTGAAAAACTGCCCGTTATCCCCACCAATAGTTTGGTGGATCTTGACTAGGTGTTGTATCGAGACAGGATTCTTGTAATAGCTTCTTGGAATATGCTTCTATTATCTGGTCACCAATCTACAAATCACATGAAAATACCGTGGAGAGAACACAGAAGAAATTTTTGAGGTATTTATATTATATAAAATATAAAAAGCCAGTACAATATAATGTGCCACATCAAAATTTGGTGCATGAATTTAATTTTAAAAGCCTTTGTAATAGGCGGAATATTCTGTATCACTTATACTTACATAAAACTGTAAACGGTATGTTAGACAATAGTTATTTCCTCAGTCAACTACAATTCAATACCAGGAAAAGTAATTTACGTGGGCGAAACTTACTGATTCCGAAAATTCCCAAAACTGAGAAATATAAAAGCAGCCCATTAAGTAGAATGTGTGATTTGTATAATACGCTTTCAATGAATAACCAGGCCTTAGATTTATCATTGACATTCAAACTATATAAAAAAATGATTGAATCAGAATTATGACAAAAATACACTGTAATCATTCCGGTATCACTATTCTCCCATTATTTCCATTGTATTCTACAATTATATATCTATAGGTATTTTATGTATGTAATTATTGCACAAGTCTTTGTTCTTGTATGGTGAAAGACAAGAGAAAGCGTCAGATTATTTAATTTAATTATTGATTATGTTATTGATTAATTGTATTATCGGTGGATGTATGTTTATATATTTGCTAATTGTATTGTTTTCTTTGTATTTTTTCCTGCCTTCTGTAATTGGAGGTTTACCTCTGTTGATGGCAGTAAATAAATAAATAAAGTAAATAGTGCCTTTATGAGAGTAGGAATTGGCACTAATGTTACGTGTTACATGGCCGACAGACAATGGTCCTTGCAATGATATACAGGGTGATTCAGAATTCCTACTACAAACTTCTAGGGGTTGTAGAGGGGGCTTAGTAGATAAAGTTTTGATAAGGAACCCATGTCCGGAAACGTACCGTTTTGGTACTTCACAGATGACAAGATCACATCTCCCGCTTCACGGTAGGCAACCCACATTGACGGAGGGCGACAGTCACCTGATGTCATGTGTGCTGCTTCCAACGTCGCCTTGTTTACACAGCACATGTGGTTCCAACATGATGACGCACCAGCACACTTTTACCATGACGTCCGACAACATCTCAATCAAACATAAGGGGACAGGTGGATACGTCGCGGTGGGCCAACTCCTTGGCCACCACGATCGCCGGATCTAAGTCCCCTACACTTTTTCGTATGGGGCCACATGAAGTCTTGTTTATGAGACTCATGTAGTGTCGGAGGAATACCTGGTTGCAGCAGACACGATTCAGCACAGACCAGGTATTTTTGAGCGTGTGTATGGAAACATCCTTCAGAGGTACACTGTTTGCACCGAACGTCAGGGTCGCCACATCGAGCAGCTCTTGTAGTGACGGAGGTAAAGCAGGAGATGTGAAATTATATGATCTTGTCATCCGTGGAGTACCAAAACGGTACGTTTCCGGACATGGGTTCCTTATCAAAACTTGATCTACTAAGTCCCCTCTACAACTCGTAGAAGTGTGTAATAGAAATTCTGAATCACCCTGTATATCACTGGGTACTTGTAACCTTGTAGTTTTTGTTATACTTCTTGTTTAATATAACATTAGTGCTAATACAAGAACAAGACACTTCTATCCTGACACTAATAGTAAGTCGTGAGTTTTATATGTAAGGAAAGAAACATGTAATTAAACAGTAGATCAATAGATGGTGCTGGTTGTGCTGGTCCATTGATGGTCTCACTTATCGCACACCGTATTGAGCACCTTCGTGTACTGACGTCAGCGCGGATTAATTTCGTTGTCAGATTAAGGGCTCTTAGCATGAATACACGGTAAATACATTGCATTTTTTTATATCACCACTCATCCTTGTCGTCGCGATTAATCAAAAGTGGCAGAAAAGCGACGTAAAATAACCAAATCAATCCATCAAGAAAGGCATCCCATTAATGGCCAATTGCTGCGCTGTGCGGGATAAATTTAAGTTTTCCGAGGGTTCGTAGCGTCGAAACGTGGCTTCCAACAAGAAAAGCTTTATACTCTGTTATGTATTGATGCGGTGTATATTTATTTAATAGATTTCAAGACTCGAGATGGGACGAAACAGAGACCGTGCCAAGTGAGGTCTTGTCTCAATACCACCCTTTTACTACTTTTAGGAGACCACAGAATATAAACTCGAGGTAGAAGTTACTAGATGGCCTGACCTAGTTGCAAATCCAAAGATCAACTATTGGCCAACTTAATAATCATGCCTTGAATTTGTATTCTGCCACAGTACACAAAGCGCCACTGCTGAAGGTTACAGACAGCGAGAAATTCTAAAAGAGTCCTCCTCGATTTACCACACTGCGATTGTGCTTCATTACGATTCTCAACTGTTCCTCAGAGTAGCTAAGTGCAAGTAGGAAAGAGGAACACGACTGACCGCCTTAAGGAGACTTAACGCCCGACTGAACACCGGTCGGGAACCTCTAATGGGATTATTGCAGCCTTGGTTTGTGGCGGTCCCTCAAACTACAAATCCCCCACCAGCTGGCATGACCGAAATTGCTCCTGTTAGGGCAGACCCTCCTCTGGGTGCGCATCCAAACACTACATGGTCTTCCTGTCGCAGTGTGGCCACCCAAGAGCATTTATTTCTGTGCGTCAGGTACTGCTATACATTTCGGTAAGTTACGTTTGAGCTGTTTAATTGAAGCGATTTCACCAGTTCGCCCCTTTCCATGTATCTACACGCTTAAAACGAGACGTTTCTCAATTGTCAGATTAGGAGAACACTCCTGTAATTTAACCTGTCTCCTATTCCAAATAACTGCCTTCGATCCGGTATTTCGGCAACGATACTATATCAGAGATTTCGGTAAATAACGCTGGACAAGAGAATTTGGCAAGAAAACTGGATCAGAGATTTCTGTAGCGAAACACCGAGTCGAGTAGAGTTTTCAGTAGTGATCACTGAATCAAGGATTTCGGTAACGAACACCCACTCTATCAGAGATACTGCAACCGAGTACCGACTCGATCTGATTTCAGCAATGAAAAGTGGCCCAGGCATTTGAGTAGCGAAACTGGGACAGGGATTTCTGTAGCGAACACCAATTTGATCAGAAATTTTGGTGGTGAAAACTGAATCAGAGATTTCAATAGTGAATACCCATTCCAATAGAGAAACTGGTAGCGAACACCCACTCGATCAAAGATTTGATTAGTGAAAACTGGTTCATGGATTTCAGTAGGGAAACTGTATCAGGGATTTCTGTAGCGAACACCAACTTGATCAGAGATTTCATTAGTGAAAACTGAATCAGAGATTTCTATAGTGAATACGCACTCGATCAGAGATACTGGTAGCGAACACCCACTCGATCAAAGATTTCATTAGTGAAAACTGGTTCATGGATTTCAGTAGGCAAACTGAATCAAGGATTTCTGTAGCGAGCACCAACTTGATCAGAGATTTCGTTGGTGAAAACTGAATCAGCGATTTCTATAGTGAATACGCACTCGATCAGAGATAATGGTAGCGAACACCCACTCGATCAAAGATTTCATTAGTGAAAACTGGTTCATGGATTTCAGTAGGGAAAATGGATCAGAGATTTCTGTAGCGAATACCCACTCGAGTAGAGTTTTTGGTACTAAACTCTGAATCAAAGATTTCAGTAGCGAACACCAACTTAATCAGAGATTTCTCCAGTGAAAACTAAATCAGAGATTTCTGCAGCGAATACTCACTCGATTAGAGATTTCGGTAGCGAACACCCACTCCTTCAGAAAATCAGTCAATCAGAACAAGACTTCGGTAGTGAAAACTGAATCAGAAACTTCGATAGCGAAGAGCGGATCATATAATTGGACGCGTGATCTAAGTAGGGTAACACAATTCTGAATTCTGGTTACAAAATTCACGATTTGAATTCCACAGTAATTGGGAGTGGAGGACATATGATAACTTTAAAATGAGTGTTGATGCTGAACTGAGGAAGCAGGACCTAGCTTCTTCCTACTGTTCACCCTCCGTGTTTATTCTGCGATGGCCATTTCTGGAGTCTCGCTTGTTGTATGTCAAAGATGTGACACATAATAGTCCTCCCCCTCCCAAAAAACCCTCTGGTGGAAGCACTTGAGAACTTTTGTGGCTCTTCCCGTAGCCACAACTCCCTCGTGCATCTCCTTTGGAACCACACAAAAGGAGCGTCCCATCTTTTCAACGAGAGGGTTGGGGAACCTGGCTCTGGATACGGGTCAGTGTTGCCAGCTCACAAACTTTGTCGCTGAGAGACGTTACTTGTGCTCATCCTTGGTAGCATCGAATTAAAAGACGTTGTAATGTCAACAGACACCTATATGAGATCCACCCGTTTATAATAACTCTGCCTTTTCTACAATCTCTTTACTTGTCTTTGGTTGGGCTGGTGCATCAACATGAGAGCCAATTCTTCCTTGATTTACAATTTCCACATGTCCCAACCCAACCACATATGTTGTTCTAACTTGATTTTCTTTTATCGTCCGGTTGTATCAGTATTGTAAGTATGTGTGTGTTGTTGTGTGTGTGGGTGTGCACATGAGACATTCCATTCTCAAGAGTGGGACGCCCAGACTACATTTTTGGCATTAATGTAACGATTCTCCAGATAATTAAACAAAACATTTTCTTACAGTTTCTGAGCAATGAATTATGAAACTAAACACTGTTGATTAAAAATAACTACCCTTAAAATACTTTTCAAGATTGGTAGCTATTAGTGAACAATTTTGTGTCACGGGTAGGACAAATGAAACACTGCCTCTTTACGTAATTAATTTCTGTGAATTTTCAAATTATGAAAAATAAATTATTTAAGACAGAGGGTGGAACACAATTCAAAACAAAAATAAATCAAAAAGTTAAAATAAATTAACAATATCTAAAATACAGACTTCCTAGTCCTTTGGCATCCTTTGAAGATATATAAAAGATGCCGCAGGGGTCCCGAATTCGAATCCCAGCGTGCACATGGCTGTTTTCGTCATGAGTCTCCCTTCATCAATTTCATCGTATCATCATCACTCATACTCATTTTCGCGATTAACCAACAGTGGCAGAAAAGCGAAGTAAAATAAACCGAATCCATCAATCAAAGATGACGCATATTTAACTTAATTCTGAAACAGTTCAAGAGCAGCAGGCCAACATTCAACATAGAGTATGGGAACATTACAAAGGGCATTTGCAAACATGAATAGTCGCGTACATTAAAATGTGTGAAATGCACAATGTTGGGCATAGTCAAAACGGTTGCATTACTTTCAGAACACACTGATTCCTCCTAAATGCTCATTGCTGACCGCCGGTATCCATCACTCCCAGTCTTATAGTCTCATAACTGCTTCATGCACACTATCATTGTACACGCGAGACTATAAACTCTGAGGAATACATTCCACAACTCACAAAAGTGACTTCAATATTAAGCTGCCTCGAGAGAGACAACTGGGCAAAACCTGGACGAACATTCCAGATCATAAATACGGCGAAACCTCTTGAAGTTCCTCTGTACATAAGCCCTTGCCTTAGACTCTGATCTCCCAAACGGACAACCATGAAACCACCAGAGACGAATGACCACAACCATCCAACTTCATCCAATCCCCGCCTCACCAAAAACAGATCCACTTATCACTGGGTACTAACACACAGTATCTCAGCGTTTATTTATCGCGATATAACTCCCAGTTTATCGACGGGAGGGGATCTAATATACAACGGTGTTCGGGATTTCCTGGGGAAGAGGTTGCCGGAAGACGAAATGGTCTATTAACGTCGTATGCCGAATGGAATCCAAGTTCTGGGACCGTGAGGAAATTCCCGGTGTATTTGTGACGATGTGGGGGATTGAGATGAGGCTGGCAGATATGTAAATTGGTCTGTTCTTACTCGGTCGGGTCACATGAGGCTTCGTAAAAGAGTTGAATCGTGTGTTGCAAGTTCACTCTGAGTTTGTTTTATCTTAACGTTTTCAAGAACATCAACAATACTCTCCTACTTTTACCATACAAGACAATACCAACAATGCTGTTCTGCTTCTTTAACCATACAAGGCAATGTCGAAAAAGTACTCCTGCCACTTTTACCACACAGGACAATACCGACAATACTCTCCTCCTACTTTTACCTTACAAGACACCACCTACAATGCTCTCATGGTACTTTAACCATACAAGACAACACCTAAAATGCTCTCCTGCTACTTTAACCATACAAGACAGCACCTACAATGCTCCCCTGCTACTTTAACCATACAAGACAGCACCTACAATGCTCCCCTGCTACTTTAACCATACAAGACAGCACCTACAGTGCTCTCCTGCTACTTTAACCATACAAGACAGCACCTACAGTGCTCTCCTGCTACTTTAACCATACAAGACAGCACCTACAGTGCTTTCCTGTTACTTTCACCATACAAGACAGCACCTACAGTGCTCTCCTGCTACTTTAACCATACAAGACAGCACCTACAGTGCTCTCCTGCTACTTTAACCATACAAGACAGCACCTACAGTGCTCTCCTGCTACTTTAACCATACAAGACAGCACCTACAGTGCTCTCCTGCTACTTTAACCATACAAGACAGCACCTACAGTGCTCTCCTGCTACTTTAACCATACAAGACAGCACCTACAGTGCTCTCCTGCTACTTTAACCATACAAGACAACACCTACAATGCTCCTGCTACTTTAACCATACAAGACAGCACCTACAATGCTCTCCTGCTACTTTAACCATACAAGACAGCACCTACAATGCTCTCCTGCTACTTTAACCATACAAGACAGCACCTACAATGCTCTCCTGCTACTTCAACCACACAAGACACCGACAATACTCTTCTGTCAATTCAACCACACAAGCCAACACGGACAATGCTCTTCTCTATATTTACCTACTTGTGTCTAATTTACATGCAGTTTAAGAGACAATTGTGATCATATTACATATTCTATATTTGTGCTTTGATTATCAGAGTCATTACTATTAGAACATTATAACAAATCTTAACAGATATTATTACAATAACATTAGCAGAGTTTCCGAACTAAGAACAGATTTTATCATATTCAAGCGATTCATTCATTCTTATTAGCGTTACAGACGATGCCATCTATGAGTGACTAATGAGAGTTGTTAAGAGACGATTCATTATAGGTCACGCCCACAGTTGCGATCATGGGCGTAGCGACAAATTTTGTAGGGGGTTTCAGGGGCGTTCAGTTGACAAAAACTTGAATAGTAGAAATAATAATAATTATTCTTATTATGCTTATGATTATTATAAAATACTAAGCATTATAAAAAACAAATTTATACATTTAATAATATCATTGAAAGGGGGAGACTTTAAAACTCGATTAATTAAATGTGTAAATATTCAGCAGAACTGCTTTTCGTTATTATTTTTACATTTCAGACAGTTCGTTTGTTGTTATCATTTACATGTCTCATTTCTAAAAAGGTTTTAAAAGTTAGGAAAATTTTAACCAAGCTGTTTATGTTGTTTGGCCTCTCACATAAACTCCATTATTTGGAATTTCGAAAACTGTGAAAACATTAATTCTTTAAATGGTAGAAAATGAAAACATATTTTATTTGATATGAGTTGGTATCTTAAGTCCACTTTATGCACAGTAAGGCTAATCGGGACTGGACCTACAGTTTGAAGTGGGATCCGAACCACTATGTGCGTCCACCGGGTATCGAACCAGGGACCCCTTGATTACAAGGCGACACTGCGCCATCGGGGAGGCCCAAAAATAAAAACATAAACTGGCTCATGCATTCTACGTTCAATTCTTTCGATTTAATGCATTTTATTTATCCGTTAATATGTTTTAATAAGTGACTGAATTTTAATTGTTATTAACAATGAAAGTAAGAAGCCCTTTTATTTGTTTCTTTTTTAAATTTGAAATGGACGATGCCAATTTCCAGGAAGAAGCGGAGGGTTCCGACGCACATGGTTGCGATTTCAATGTTGAATTTGTAAATACGCTGTCAGCGACCCGTACCGTTGCAAGAACCTTGCGAACGTCACTGGCTTCAGGGTAGATGTCCAAAAGCGTAGATACAACGTTGGGATTCTTCTCCGCGAGAAAAAAAACAAAAACAAACAGGAATCGTTCAATCAGTGGTAACATTCGCTTCCCTTCGGTGCACGTGCGACGCCCAACACTCCGCAGTAATCACTTCTTCACTTCAATTCGAGCAACAATGCCCTCGGCAACGGCGAAAACCGAGGCAGGAAAAGAAGAAACCAGACAGCCGTTGTCCTCAGGAAATGACGTCACACAAGCGGACGTGCGGAAGGTCCCAGATCCAATTACTAGGAAGGGTTCTCGTTTACTCTAGACGTAAAGAACAGATCAGTAAAAAACACCCAACTTCCTCTGTAGCAAGGCTCTTGGGACGGGTAACGCATCAGTACACGAATCACCAAACAACAAAGTAGATGGCGTGGCTTCCGACCAGCCGTCGCAGGGCGTAAGAACGAACTGGCGCCATTTTCGAGCGCCATTACGGCCAAAAACGGCATTCCTTAAGACATGTTCGGTAATAGACAATTGAATTGCGGTGCCCCTGTAGCACACAGTAAGAATGGTACAGTGAATCAGTGTTCGGAAGTAAGTAGTTACTTGTAACTGGGGCAAAGTAAGAAGAATTCTAGCTGTAACTAGCTACTTCTAAAGTAAAAAAAAATGTAACTATACTTTTTGCAAAAGATTAGTTCTTTCCAACTAGTGTGTGTTCTCTGGATACTACGGTGAAAGTATTTTAGTGGAATCGCCTAAGACCATGCAGTTAGGCTTCACTGCATGTTGAATGTAGAACACCTACGCTTTATTGCAATTCGAGATACTAATTGGTGGAACAGTCAAGTTTTGCTATTCCCAAATAATGTGTGTTCTCTGGATACTAAGGTGAAAGTATTTAAGTGGAATCGCCTAAGACTATGCAGCTAGGCTTCACTGCATGTTGAATGTAGAACACCTACGCTTTATTGCAATTCGAAATACTAAGTGGTGGAACAGTTAAGTTTTTCTATTCCCAACTAATGTGTCTTCTCTGAATACAAAGGTGAAAGTATTTTAGAGAAATCACCTAAAAATATGCATCTAGACTTCACTGCGTGTTGAATGTAGAACACCTACGCTTTAATGCAATTCGTAATATGTAACTGGGGTAAGAGTTAAATTTTGCTGTTTCCAACTAATGTGTCTTCCCTGGATACTAAGGTGAAACGATTTTAGTGGAATCGCCTAAGGCAAGGTAGTTACGCTTCGATGCATGCTAAATGCAGAACACCTATGCTTCATTGCAATTCATTTCTAATTGTGTGTGAAAACTTCAATGTTATTGGTTTTCGGATGCGTTCATTTGGAGTGTAGTTGTTGAGCTAGGTAAAAAGTCATTGTTCAGGATGGAGGACAATGAAACAGTACAAGTGAAACCAATGCTACCACGTTCAATATACTGTAGCCGATATACGGACGATTTTTCGAAGTAAAATCGTTTACGAAAAGCTGAGTCCATCATTTATTTGTTGTAATAATATAGATACATAGGCAAGTCAGTAAGTAGGTCAAAAACATTTATTTTATAAAAAATACTAAGTGATATAATGTCTTGAAAACAGTTTTTTAGTTTTCAACATAATCTCTCCCAAAACCTGCTGTTCCAGCCACATTGGCAACGTTTGCCGCCACCGTGTGCACACTTTTCAGATATTCAAACGATCATATATTATGCTGTAGGCTAAACTATCCTATTGCAGTTGCTGTACTATCGTCACTCACCTGTCAGCTCAAATCATCTCCTCCACCCGAATCATCTTCATGTACAGTCCTACAGCATGGTCGCCATTTTTAAACTTAGTTGCTCATGCGTACGTCTGCTACCTAGCGACTGCTAACTGAAAATCATCCAGCTGGATTGTGCTGCCACGTAATGGCAGCTTCAGAAACTACTATTTTCAGCGATCCCACATCAGTTTGTGACGTATTTAATGACTTACCCTCGTATATGGAGACATGTGATGTACCAGAAACTCAAATAAAACAAATGCAAGTCTTCGTACATTTATTTCATTACAATTAATGATCTGTAATTAGTTTGCAAAAAAGTTTCCAGCACAGAATAACTGTAGTAACAATTATTAGAGTAACTTTCTAAAATGAGTAACTGTAACCCAGTCACTTTCTATAATAAATAACCGTGTCCCAGTTACTTTCTATAATGAGTAACCGTGACCCAGTTACTTTCTATAATGAGTAACTGTAACCCAGTTACTTCTATAATGAGTAACCGTGACCCAGTTACTTTCTATAATGAGTAACTCTAACCCAGTTACTTTCTATAATGAGTAACCGTGACCCAGTTACTTTCTATAATGAGTAACTGTAACCCAGTTACTTTCTATAACGAGTAACTGTAATCCCGTTACTTTCTATAATGAGTAAAAGTGACCCAGTTACTTTCTATAATGAGTAACTGTAACCCAGTTACTTTCTATAATGAGTAACCGTGACTCAGTTACTTTCTATAATGAGCAACCGTAACCCAGTTACTTTCTATAATGAGTAACCGTGACTCAGTTACTTTCTATAACGAGTAACTAACCCAGTTATACTTTCTATAATGAGTAACCGTAACCCAGTTACTTTCTTTAATGAGTAACCGTGAACCAGTTACTTTCTATAATGAGTAACCGTGACCCAGTTACTTTCTATAATGAGTAACCGTCACCCAGTTACTTTCTATAATGAGTAACCGTCACCCAGTTACTTTCTATAATGAGTAACCGTGACTCAGTTACTTTCTATAACGAGTAACTAACCCAGTTATACTTCCTATAATGAGTAACCGTAACCCAGTTACTTTCTTTAATGAGTAACCGTGACCCAGTTACTTTCTATAATGAGTAACCGTCACCCAGTTACTTTCTATAATGAGTAACCGTAACCCAGTTACTTTCTATAATGAGTAACCGTGACTCAGTTACTTTCTATAACGAGTAACTAACCCAGTTATACTTTCTATAATGAGTAACCGTAACCCAGTTACTTTCTTTGATGAGTAACCGTGACCCAGTTACTTTCTATAATGAGTAACCGTGACCCAGTTACTTTCTATAATGAGTAACCGTCACCCAGTTACTTTCTATAATGAGTAACCGTCACCCAGTTACTTTCTATAATGAGTAACCGTGACTCAGTTACTTTCTATAACGAGTAACTAACCCAGTTATACTTTCTATAATGAGTAACCGTGACCCAGTTACTTTCTATAATGAGTAACTGTAACCCAGTTAGTTTCTATAACGATTAACTGTAACCCCGTTACTTTCTATAATGAGTAAAAGTGACCCAGTTACTTTCTATAATGAGTAACTGTAACCCAGTTACTTTCTATAATGAGTAACCCATACAGCACACCAAGTTTCAGACATATTTCAGAAATATTACAATCTCTCATTTATGTTTCTAACATTCTGGTTTCGCGTTGACGTTACAGAAAGCATCACATGAAGTCCCAGTTTTGTTTCTGAAACATTGCAATGTTATAGTTTCATTGTCTAGTTTCTGCAACGTCTCATTTTTCTTACATATCTGAGAAATGTTTCAGAGACATTTCCGCAACGTTGGATTCAGTCATCATGCATGCGTGGCGGCCATCCAGGACATTTTCTGCGGCGGCCATCTTGTTACCTTCAACGCTGACCGGGAGTCGTGCACATCTTATGGAGAATAATGTTGTTTATTGAGTGGTAAGTTGAATATTATTAATGCCAAAGTGTGTTTAATTGTGTTATACTTATGCACGCTATATATTTAATCTATGTTGTGCAACGTGTGTGAAAAAGTGAGTGGAAACAAGGCAGTTCAAGCCAGTGTTTAAAGAAGTATTTTGTTTTGTTTGTTTAATTAAAATATGTGGACGTAAAGAAGCACTGAACTTCTCCACCTCATGAAACTATAATCGCAAGAAATAAGTTGCCTGCGTTGTGTGTAGTGAAAAAGTGAATGGTCGAGACGCAAAGTATTTCCCTGCATGTTTTTACTGTTAAAAATAGCTATATAGTTTTCGTTTACGGTATATGACCCCTCCCCCTAAATTTTGCACAAAATTTGTCCTCTTCTTTTTAAAAAATGTTTCTCACTTCCCTGTGCGTAGTGAAGAGGCGTAGAATACCACGTAACTTGTTACGTTCAGAGCCTCTATCTAATACAAATTACGAATCAACTAATTTGTTCTATGACATCGTTACGTAATGTAAATCTACGGCAGCACCACAGCCACGGTCATATTTTTTTGTGTGGCACAACTAAATTCCTAATTATATTTCTCTCTTAATCACTTGTTAGGTTACTCACTTATGTTAATCATCTCTCTCTTTCTCTCTCATGTAGTCTTGTATAGTTTTGTTTCTCATGAGGCTTGTGATGCCCTCCATATACTATATTCATAATTTTTTCGTAATTAGGTAGGTAGAATTATAGATTATTGACAAAAATGATATAAAAGGTTAAAATGTAATTATGATGCTGCACGATTGCACAAGTTGCAGATGTTGTATTTAACTTGACATGCTAAAAGAAAGATGAAACATGTAATTTTTTCTGCAGAATGCCGAGGAATTTTCTAAAAAAGTAGATGGAAACACTGATTTTCCCTAATGTTAACGACTTGGATGTTACATAACATATTGAGCATTCCATTCACAAATTCTTTATGCTAGTTCTGAGCAAATAATATGAAGTAAAAGCAATTTTTCTTGCCAAATATGAATTGGTTTTACGGGGTTCTCCGAGGTTAGCTTTATAAAAAAACTGAATTGTGCTGACATTAGTGTTGCCCACGAGACGAGACGGGACGAGACTTTGGTCTGTCCCGTCCCGTCTCGTGAAAATGCTGTCTCGTCTCGTGTCTCGTCTCGAAAATATTCGTTTGTCCCGTCTCGAAGGGTTCTGTCTCGTCTCGTCTCGTCCCGTCTCGTTTTGTCCCGTCCCGTCTCGTAAAAGTGATCCGGGATATCATGCCAACAAAAGTCAAAAGTAGCAGAAACACGAAATATTTTTCCGGAAAGTGGGATAAAGCTCCAAATATTTTACCCATTGCGTGGTGATAATAAATAAGGTTCGTTAATCATGATGACATTAATATTAAAAATGCAGTTTGTTGGTTACTGATTGCTAGGTATCTTATGAAATCTACTTTGCGGTTTTTCTCGCTTCATACAACTGTCTATCCATCGTACATTTATACCAAGTTTGTTAGAACCTGTCCCGTTTCCCGCGCTAGCTATCGCTCGACAGTTTTGGTGCCAATGAGAAACGAGAAAAAAGTCGTCTGCTGGGCAGCGAGGAGCGAATGGAAACCAGAAGAGAGGAGCTTACGTAGACGTTGTTGCCACGTTGCGTATTTTAATTTGCTGCCTGGCTTTGGCTTTCCCCAGCACGGAGTTCAGGCGGTCTTCAGCAGCAACACCGCTTGGTTTATGCTAGAAAAGCCAGCGATCAGCTACCGCGGGAAGCCGGACAGGTTGTAACAAACACGGTATAAGTGACTGAGTGCTCTTTTTCATTACTGCTATACCTTTTGGAAGTCTTGAAATGTTTTCCAATAGACCTTCTGTCTTTCTGAATGTCGAACTTCCGTGCACTATGAAAATGTATATTTTTTCTTTAAATTCTAAGCTTGGCGCTCGGGAGCAACAAAAAAGTTTTTAAATGTGTAGTACGAACACAAAAGACTATTTAAAATTTCAATATTTAGTATATTACAAATAGAAAGCATTTACTGTTCTTAATATTGTAATATTCTATGACATAAGTTTCAAAAAGTGTTTCTTTGTGATATTGTGCTGTTTCTTATGCTCAGCTTATGACGCACATACTTCTTTGTTTTCCCGTTAGCCTCTAAGTCCGGTACCACCACCGCTTGATCTAATTTATCCTTCGGCAGGCACGCATCTAGATAATGCATTAATATAATTCATAGGTCTATTCACTTGAATATGTAAATTAATCAATTCTATTATTGTTATTGCATGACATGTTACAAAGATGGTAGAAGAATAGTAATATAACAGCACAAATATTAGCTAATATCTAGCTTACGTGTAGTTAAGATCGTCAAAATCTGCATAAAAACAGCTGTCCTGGCAAGAAAATTAATGTCAAAAAAGGTGATGAATTGAATATTTGCTGAATAACAAAAAAAGATGTTACATCCAGTTGACGAAAAATAAAGTTCCTGATTAATATTTTATGCTCATTATTATAAGTAGCAGCGTACATAAAACTTCATTGATACTGTCATTCAAAGCAGTATGATCCCAATAGAATCCTTGTTTTCTAGTAAGTTCGGCAGGAATATGTAACCCTCGATTATGCTAAACAAATATATTTTTTGTTTAGCTAGAGCAAGGCCCCAGGAGGATGCAAGAAGCCTTTCCTGCAAAAGTGTATGTTTTACGAAGCGAAGAAACGTGACAAAACCACCACGTATGGAAGGCAAACCTGCATTAAGTTTATATCGCACGTTTACAGAGCCGTGCCTCCTGAAGTTATAAAAATCCCAACTTCAATGATTCTTTTACACATGCTATAGTTGAAAAAAATATGTTTAGATGGACCCAAAGTGCATCATTATCAGATTATGCATATAACGTGTTATTGGAATCAACATATTTGTGTAGATTGGGTGCCTCCCCGATGGCGTAGTAATAACGTCGAGGTCTTGTAATGAAGGGTCCTCGCGTCAATACTCAATGGAGGCACAAAGTGGATCGGATCGCACTTTAAACTGTAGGTCGGTTCGCGATTTAGCCTATTTGCGAATCAAGTAGACTTAAAAAAAACAAAAACAATATCAATCTTAAGAATATTAGAATAAACTAATTCACCCGCAGGTAAGTCAAATTTCACATATCCTTCTTCATCCTCGTTCATAGACTTCCTGCAATACTCTTGTGTTGCATCTCACCAGGTGCGAAAAATGTGAAGTTATTATTTCCCCGTACTGCGTTATTTCTTTTCATAACAGTAAGGCTAAATTCTCGTTTTATCTGAACTTTTAAAAAATGTGCAAAATACGTCTCTATCTTTAAACAACCACCCTTTCCCATGTATGTGTAAAATAATCCCACTCTGTCTCAGAAAACCTCTTCCTACGATCAAATGAAGGAAACAACTCTCAAGTCTCAACAATTATAATTTTTTGCTTAAATTTCCTATCATTTATACAAACAGTAGCACATATCACGTCCTTTGGTGCAACACTGTCAACAGCTAATGTTACTTTCCTCGTCCTAATAAATTTACTTCCAACCAGTGACGGCGACAGGGAAATATGACTGGGGGGGGGGAGGCTGGCAACAAAATATTGTAAGGGGGCAGTCACATTAAAACGCCCGAAAACGCTACACATATATATACCAGGTGGTTATAATTAAAGTGACGGTGTTCAGAGTGGTACAGCACGGGCTGTAATGAGAGTAGCAGTCTGAAACTTCGTAGATATGATAATGAAGCAATGCGCTCGAGAATTATGCAAAAAAAAAAAAAAAAAAAAAAAAAAAAAAAAAAAAAAAAAAAAAAAAAAAAAAAAAAAAAAGTTCCAATTCTCGCCACCAGGGTAAAAAAATGGCGCTGTAAGCAGTCAAAACGTGGAATTTTCCGTAACTCTGACGTCAAAGTCGGTGACATTGCCTAACCATTGTGTGAGCTCCCTGGTTGTTGTTGGTGACGCTTGTTGCTTTTTCCTTTAGTAATGTTCATGTAATTCGAATAGTGAAATTGTAGCGATATTTTATTACAAAGAGTATTGTTTTCTGCGATTTATAGTGTTTTTCCTGTAACTATACCAAGTTTTGACTGCTTACAGCGCCATTTTTTACCCTGGTGGCGAGAATTGGAACTAATTTTTTTTTTGCATAATTCGCGAGCGCATTGCTTCATTAGCATATCTACGAAGTTTCAGACTGCTACTCTCATTACAGCCCGTGCTGTACCACTCTGAACACCGTCACTTTAATTATAACCACCTTGTACTTATATAATAATAATTATAATAATAATTATTATTAGAATTATTATTATATTTATGTATGGTGTTTTGTGTGTGTCTTTTATTTAGAGTGGACGTTTACAGCCTAAATTTACTTCTTGATACGAGCTTATCTCCACATGATTCGTTTTAATAAAGACATTAATTCTTTTTTATTGGTAAGTTGCGTTGTCTCTAGTGGCCTATTTCAGTATTGAAAGACATTCATAATTTTATAATTCATCGTCTTTCTTGAGATGAAACTACTGATATAAATATTTAAGTTATAAGATAATAATATAAATGATGAAAATAATTCTTCTAAGAGTTTAATTTTCTTGCAAAATAAACGTGACGTTGGAAGAAATGAATCTTCTTAAGTATTAGAAACAATGTGAGGCACTTAGTGAAGTGCAATTCTCCTGTAGGAGAATTCTGCTCTAGGTGCTTTTGAGAACACATTGCGCACCTTTGGTACGTCCAGGACTTGCATTTCTTCTCAATGGCAAGAACAGCCAAATGAGGCAGTTTGCATCCAGAATCCTGTTTCGAGCAAGCCTTTTCAAAGATTTTAAGGACAACCATCTTAGTAACGCTGAAGAGTTTTGGGCAAAATTTGTGTTTCACCTTTCAGGGAAATGTTATCACAGGATAAAAAATCAGACAAAGGTTACAGTTATCTCAGAATTCAAGAAATATTCTGACCCTCGCAATACTTACTCTTACTCTACCACTCCATCTTATGTTTATGCTACACAATTACAGGCACGTATGGAGTTCGTGGGAAGAAGTTCTTCGATTTTGATATGTACGAGAAAGAGCGAACCTGCATCTAATGATTGAAGAGTGGCAAATCCTAATAAGCGTTCTTTTACCTGCCCGCGATATGTTTTTAATCGAATTTTAAGTGTAATTTGCATTTTAAGGTTCACGTTCAATACATTTCCAAATAATATCCCCTCATTAGCTTCAAGAGTATCGAAGAAGTAGCCCCTCATAGAACAAAGTTTCCTTCTACGACGATTATACAGAACTTAGTGCAATTCCTTCATTTGTAATCTATTCTATATCAGCCTCAGTATTTCGTTATTACAATCCAAGGAATAGTATTCTTCTTAAATAAGAAATAAAGAAATTTAAAAAAAAAACATTGGAAATAATCTTCAAACGGACGTAAAAATATCGAATCCAACCACCTGCAGAATGCCTGAGGGAAACAACAAGAATTTTCTCAACAAAGACATATCCGAAATTTCCATAACATTCTAATAATTTCGTAACCCGTGCAAATAATCATGTGGTAAAATCTTGTCGTGGTTCCCTGTAAACACTAAAATCACCAAATCATTTCTTTCCATATTTCCCGTATTTTCTCCTCCTCTTTAGCTCTCAGCTGTTCGGAGTGGGATAATGCTAGATTATTTGTCCCTAATTATCTCCTTCTCTTAGTCTTTCTAATATCTTGGACTCCTTAATAACTTTCAAAAAAACTCCTTATCAATTTGTACTGCCATGTTTCCTACAATGCTTTTCCTACTTCCTAATAACATTCACTTCTGTACACCCTTTGATGTAAAAATTAAATAATAATAATAATAAACCCTATCCGTCGGTCCGTTTATCTTTCCAACCTATAGAGCTGAGACTATTTTTACAAGATAAACCTCGGACGCAGACACTCCACGATCTTTTGGCCCCTCCTTCCACCTTCTCTACCTGCCCTTTTACTTGATGTTATTCAGAATTGTATTAGTATCTGGAGTACTATCGTAACATAAAGTTATTAACCTGGAATATTTTTTTTAAAAAAATGGGGAGTAACGCTGTGTTTCGAAAGAGTATAGGAAATAAGTTTAGGCATTCATTCATGCCTCTCTCTAGAATAGTCTTCTTATTTTGACTTAATACACGCTTATCAACGTTTCTAATTGAAATATTTTATTCCAAGCAAACAAGTATTTGCAACTGATTAAAAATTTTGCTTTTATTTTTTCGAGACATTCGAGACGAGACGAGACTTTTCAAAAGCCGTCCCGTCCCGTCTCGTGTCTCGTCTCGAAAACGAGACGAGAAAGGCATTCCGTCTCGTCCCGTCTCGAATTTCAAAAGGCTTGTCCCGTCTCGTGTCTCGTCTCGTTTTCGAGACGAGACACGAGACGAGACGGGACATGTCCCGTCCCGTGAGCAACACTAGCTGACATGAAGAATGTAAATTCTTGATGTTGCTTTGCAATTTTCTTCAATGCTAAGATGTTTATGACTCCAACAGTTAGTTTTTATGCAGATTTAGCAGTAATTAAGTATTCTATGGCTGATTTAAGATTAGTTTCTTTCGCAAGAATGATCATTTTTGGACAAAATTTGGATTTCAAGTTACAATAATTCAAAACTATGAAACAATACCAGTTTAATATACTACATTTAGGTCATTTGTGGTTCCATTGTTATTATTATCTTTCAAGAGGTAAAAAATTGGTAATATTTAGTTCTTTTATGCTAAAAATCCATTCAATCATCGTTTCTTCGAAATTAGGTAGGTAGAATTATGGATTATTGACAAAAATAAAATAAATGGTTAAAATCTAATTATGATACTGCACGATTGCACAAGTTGCAGATGTTGTATTTAACTTGGCATGTTAAAAGAAAGATGAAACATGAAATTTTTTTCTGCAGAATGCCGAGGAATTTTCTAAAAAAGTAGATGGAAACACTGATTTTCCCTAATGTTAACGACTTGGATGTTACATAACATATTGAGCATTCCATTCACAAATTCTTTATGCTAGTTCTGAGCAAATAATATGAAGTAAAAGCAATTTTTCTTGCCAAATATGAATTGGTTTTACGGGGTTCTCCGAGGTTAGCTTTATAAAAAAACTGAATTGTGCTGACATGAAGAATGTAAATTCTTGATGTTGCTTTGCAATTTTCTTCAATGCTAAGATGTTTATGACTCCAACAGTTAGTTTTTATGCAGATTTAGCAGTAATTAAGTATTCTATGGCTGATTTAAGATTAGTTTCTTTCGCAAGAATGATCATTTTTGGACAAAATTTGGATTTCAAGTTACAATAATTCAAAACTATGAAACAATACCAGTTTAATATACTACATTTAGGTCATTTGTGGTTCAATTGTTATTATTATGTTTCAAGAGGTAAAAGATTGGTAATATTTAGTTGTTTTTATGCTAAAAATCCATTCAATCATCATTTCTTCGTAATTAGGTAGGTAGAATTATGGATTATTGACAAAAATAAAATAAAAGGTTAAAATCTAATTATGATACTGCACGATTGCACAAGTTGTAGATGTTGTATTTAACTTGGCATGTTAAAAGAAAGATGAAACATGAAATTTTTTTCTGCGGAATGCTGAGAAATTTTCTAAAAAAGTAGATGGAAACATTGATTTTCACTAATGTTAAAGATTTGGATGTTACATAACATATTGAGCATTCACTAAAAATCTTTTTGCTAGTTCTGAGCAAATAATATGAAGTAAAAGCAATTGTTTTTGCCAAAATTCAATCGGTGTTATGGCATTCTCGAAGGTTAATTTTATAAAAAAAAACAAAAAAAAAAACTGAACGGTGCTGACATCAAGAATGTAAATTCTTGATGTTGCTTTGCAATTTTCTTCAAGGCTAAGATGTTTATTTTACCTGTGCAAAATATTGTTTTTTGAAATGGAAATTCTGACCAGAATTGATATTATGACATTTTTTTCCTTTCAGGAAAAAATGAATGTTACTGCACTCCAACAAGAGGTTATAGCGGAGAACCTGCAATGAAATACTTCTTAACAGAACAGAAGCAATTGTATTTTGACAGATTTAGACAAATAAAGAATATATTTTATGAAAAAATATTATTTTTACGTATAATAATTTTTCTTTGAAGTGATGCATGTCCAATTTTTAGAGTTCAATGGTGACATGGATACTGTCTGATCACTCGCTGTTGTAAAAAAATGTATCAAAGTATGCTTATTTATATTTATTTGGTTCTTTGAATTGATGTTTTAAGTCCACTTTATGCACAAATAGGCTAATCGGGACTGGACCTACAAATCAAAATGGGATTCGTATCACTGGAATGTGCCTCTACCAGAGTTTCGAACCAAAAATCCCTTCATTACAAGGAACTTAATTCAATTTCTCAGTGTATTCTGAAACTGACCAACCCATCCTAACCACCATAACAACGTTGAAAGTCAAACATGATTAAAAAATTATAGAAATGAGTAAATATAATTATACCTTTGAAGTAATAATTCAATGGAAATTGCTCACAAGTAACATTCAGAGAATTAACTAGTAACCACAACCTCTGATACACACTGCACATTTAATATTATAGAGAATGTCAAATATTTTCATTGATTTATAAATTTTTAGTTATTATTCAATGATATTATTCGTATTGTTACTGCCAAAAAATTGCTAAAGTTTAGCTTGTCTCCACTTTGCACTTGTGAATTGATATTTATTTCCCAGTTGTGGTTACTGGTTCATTTACTGAATTTGTTTTGTGGTCAAAGTGTATCTACTTTCTCCAATTATGTAAGTATATAGGATATTATTACATTCATTTTGAATTTTTATTTGAGATACGTAAAAGGTGAGAATGTCAGATAGTAAATTTTAGTATCCGAAAGTTATACTATTTGAAGACATGTGCTCAATTTGTGATGTTAATTAATTTGGAATATTGCTGTGTAATTCTGAAAGTTCGAACACCATATAGGTTGAAAACCATACATGTGGAACATGTATTCTGTCCAGGAAAAATGTTTTCATTCATACAGAGACATTAGAGTAGAATTTTCAGATGACCGTGACTCATAGAATCATGAATGAATTTCATACAACACTAAAATGCTTCCAGCCTCTCATCTATTAGTAGAGGGGACGGGAGCATTATGCTGATCACATCACTCAAATCCCACCTTCTTTGTGACAGGGTGCAAAAAACCACGGAGAGCTTATTATTGCATGTAAAACTTTACACACATTTGAAGGTAGTTTAGGATTTGGTGGCGTATACGAGTATTTTTCTTTTTTTAGTTGTAACTGTTGTCTGGTGTGAATGAATGTGTATTTTGTACTTTTATGCACTTCCCCCCCTCGAGAATAATTGTAGCAATTGAGATACGTGGTCATTTGAGGAGAGGTAAAATAAATATAATTAAATATCATTCCTAATTAGGTATCAAACATTGTGAATTTTATTTTCAGGAAATGATTTACAAATAAATATTGAAGTAAAGGGGCTTAACCCCAATAGGCCCCCTTAAATATTTCACTCGTGAATACAGTACTGATTCCATTCAATATAACCGTAATGTACAATTATATCACTGTAATGTAGCTGAAATATCACAAAACCTTACGGAAATGTATTTGTAATGTTACACTGACATGTTTCTGCAATGTTACATTGACACGTTTCTGTAATGTTGCACTGATATGTTTCTGTAACATTACGAATGTTATGTTAGATTCGCGGACATTTTTACATTGCTGAAACATACCTGAAACATCACAGTAATGTTTCGCAATGTTGCTGCAATGTTACAATGTTTCACGAGTTATGTATCCGTAACATATCTGAAACCATGTTGTGATGTATGGGAACCGTGACTCAGTTACTTTCTATAATGAGTAACCGTAACCAAGTTACTTTCTATAATGAGTAACCGTGACCCAGTTACTTTCTATAATGAGTAACTGTAACCCAGTTACTTTCTATAACGAGTAACTGTAACCCCGTTACTTTCTATAATGAGTAAAAGTGACCCAGTTACTTTCTATAATGAGTAACTGTAACCCAGTTACTTTCTATAATGAGTAACCGTGACCCAGTTACTTTCCATAATGAGTAACTGTAACCCAGTTACTTTCTATAATGAGTAACCGTGACTCAGTTACTTTTTATAATGAGTAACTAACCCAGTTATACTTTCTATAATGAGTAACTCTAACCCAGTTACTTTCTATAATGAGTAACCGTGACCCAGTTACTTTCTATAATGAGTAACTGTAACCCAGTTACTTTCTATAACGAGTAACTGTAACCCCGTTACTTTCTATAATGAGTAAAAGTGACCCAGTTACTTTCTATAATGAGTAACTGTAACCCAGTTACTTTCTATAATGAGTAACCGTGACTCAGTTACTTTCTATAATGAGTAACCGTAACCCAGTTACTTTCTATAATGAGTAACCGTGACTCAGTTACTTTCTATAACGAGTAACTAACCCAGTTATACTTTCTATAATGAGTAACCGTAACCCAGTTACTTTCTTTAATGAGTAACCGTGACCCAGTTACTTTCTATAATGAGTAACCGTCACCCAGTTACTTTCTATAATGAGTAACCGTCACCCAGTTACTTTCTATGAGTAACCGTGACCCAGTTACTTTCTTTAATGATCAACCGTAACCCAGTAACTTTCTATATTGAGCAACCGTGACCCAGTTACTTTCTATAATGAGTAACTGTAACCCAGTTACTTTCTCTAATGAGTAACCGTGACTCAGTTACTTTCTATAACGAGTAACTAACCCAGTTATACTTTCTATAATGAGTAACCGTAACCCAGTTACTTTCTTTAATGAGTAACCGTGACCCAGTTACTTTCTTTAATGAGCAACCGTAACCCAGTAACTTTCTATATTGAGCAACTGTGACCCAGTTACTTTCTATAATGAGTAACTGTAACCCAGTTACTTTCTATAATGAGTAACTGTAACCCAGTTACTTTCTATAATGAGTAACTGTAACCCAGTTACTTTCTATAATGAGTAACCGTGACTCAGTTACTTTCTATAATGAGTAACCGTAACCCAGTTACTTTCTATAATGAGTAACCGTGACCCAGTTACTTTCTATAATGAGTAACTGTAACCAGTTACTTTCTATAATGAGTAACTGTCACCCAGTTACTTTCTATAATGAGTAACTGTAACCCAGTTACTTTCCATAATGAGTAACTGTAACCCAGTTACTTTCTATAATGAGTAACTGTAACCCAGTTACTTTCTATAATGAGTAACCGTGACCCAGTTACTTTCTATAATGAGTAACCGTGACCCAGTTATTTTCTATAATGAGTAACTAAAACCCAGTTACTTTCTATGAGTAACTGTAACCCAGTTACTTTCTATAATAAATAACCGTGACCCAGTTACTTTCTATAATGAGTAACCGTGACCCAGTTACTTTCTATAATGAGTAACTGTAACCCAGTTACTTCTATGAGTAACCGTGACCCAGTTACTTTCTATAATGAGTAACTCTAACCCAGTTACTTTCTATAATGAGTAACCGTGACCCAGTTACTTTCTATAATGAGTAACCGTGACCCAGTTACTTTCTATAATGAGTAACTGTAACCCAGTTACTTTCTATAACGAGTAACTGTAACCCAGTTACTTTCTATAATGAGTAACCGTAACCCAGTTACTTTCTATAATGAGTAGCTGTGACCCAGTTACTTTCTATAATGAGTAACCGTGACCCACTTACTTTCTATAATGAGTAACCGTAACCCAGTAACTTTCTATATTGAGCAATCGTGACCCAGTTACTTTCTATAATGAGTAACTGTAACCCAGTTACTTTCTATAATGAGTAACCGTGACTCAGTTACTTTCTATAACGAGTAACTAACCCAGTTATACTTTCTATAATGAGTAACCGTAACCCAGTTACTTTCTTTAATGAGTAACCGTGACCCAGTTACTTTCTATAATGAGTAACCGTGACCCAGTTACTTTCTATAATGAGTAACCGTCACCCAGTTACTTTCTATAATGAGTAACTGTAACCCAGTTACTTTCTATAATGAGTAACCGTGACCCAGTTACTTTCTATAATGGATAACCGTCACCCAGTTACTTTCTATAATGAGTAACTGTAACCCAGTAACTTTCTATATTGAGCAACCGTGACCCAGTTACTTTCTATAATGAGTAACTGTAACCCAGTTACTTTCTATAATGAGTAACCGTAACCCAGTTACTTTCTTTAATGAGTAACCGTGACCCAGTTACTTTCTATAATGAGTAACCGTAACCCAGTTACTTTCTTTAATGAGTAACCGTAACCCAGTAACTTTCTATATTGAGCAACCGTGACCCAGTAACTTTCTATATTGAGCAACCGTGACCCAGTTACTTTCTATAATGAGTAACTGTAACCCAGTTACTTTCTATAATGAGTAACTGTGACTCAGTTACTTTCTATAATGAGTAACCGTGACCCAGTTACTTTCTATAATGAGTAACCGTCACCCAGTTACTTTCTATAATGAGTAACTGTAACCCAGTAACTTTCTATATTGAGCAACCGTGACCCAGTTACTTTCTATAATGAGTAACCGTCACCCAGTTACTTTCTATAATGAGTAACTGTGACTCAGTTACTTTCTATAATGAGTAACCGTGACCCAGTTACTTTCGATAATGAGTAACCGTCACCCAGTTACTTTCTATAATGAGTAACCGTAACCCAGTAACTTTCTATATTGAGCAACCGTGACCCAGTTACTTTCTATAATGAGTAACCGTCACCCAGTTACTTTCTATAATGAGTAACCGTGACCCAGTTACTTTCTATAATGAGTAACCGTCACCCAGTTACTTTCTATAATGAGTAACTGTAACCCAGTAACTTTCTATATTGAGCAACCGTGACCCAGTTACTTTCTATAATGAGTAACTGTAACCCAGTTACTTTCTATAATGAGTAACCGTGACTCAGTTACTTTCTATAATGAGTAACTAACCCAGTTATACTTTCTATAATGAGTAACCGTAACCCAGTTACTTTCTTTAATGAGTAACCGTGACCCAGTTACTTTCTTTAATGAGTAACCGTGACCCAGTTACTTTCTTTAATGAGCAACCGTAACCCAGTAACTTTCTATATTGAGCAACCGTGACCCAGTTACTTTCTATAATGAGTAACTGTAACCCAGTTACTTTCTATAATGAGTAACCGTGACTCAGTTACTTTCTATAACGAGTAACTAACCCAGTTATACTTTCTATAATGAGTAACCGTAACCCAGTTACTTTGTTTAATGAGTAACCGTGACCCAGTTACTTTCTTTAATGAGCAACCGTAACCCAGTAACTTTCTATATTGAGCAACCGTGACCCAGTTACTTTCTATAATGAGTAACTGTAACCCAGTTGCTTTTTGAACCAAGTAACTGTAACTCCAACTTACTTTTGAGAAGCTAATTTTCCTAACACTGGCAACAACCAATAGTATTTCTCACAAACCACGTGTCTTGTTTACAATAACTTCGTTCTTAAAACGGACGAAGAATAGTCAATCACCGACATCCTTCACCTAAGAAAGAAAACTTGTCGTTCCTTATCCTAGAACTTGTTTCAAAGAACAGGAACGGTTAAAATGCAGTCTGCAGACTTCGGCTCCAAATATTAACTGAGTTAAACCGAAAGAAAGAAGAGAGAAGCGTGTGGTATCTTTGCTTCCTCCTCTCTGGAACTGGAAATTAATCTCCATCACCGCGACAAAAAAACATGGAAGAAACAAAAAAGGTGAGCACACTTAATATTTCCCTTTCCTTTATTTTTATTCCTCCTGGTTCTATACTTTCAGCTTTTTCGCATTAACAAAGACAAAGGAGAAGGACGAAATTAGAAAACACATTTAATGCTTCTTTTTTATTTATTTTTATTGCCTCTTCTTCCATTCCTTCACCTCTACAACATTAACAAAGGCAAAGGAAGAGACGAAATTAGAAAGTGTCTTCTTCTTTTTACTTATAGCCTCACAACTTGAGCATGAAACTGAGAAAGCATATCTCGTTCTTGTCTAGTGGCAAGAATGCGCATCTAATTCTCAGATTGTGTAGGCTTCATTTTAAAGCAGTGAAAAAGAAGTTAATCGAGTATTAAATCATAGCTAGGAAATAGCAAGGTGAGATTAAACATTGTGGTCTAGTCGGTATGGCGTCTGACTGCCACGCGGGAGACACGGGTTCGATTCCCGGAGCGGATGATCTAAGGTCGGAATTTTAAGGAATTGTCCCAGCATAAAGCGGCTCCGGGGCTCGCCCAACCTCAAATCAATGGGTGTCTGGAGAAAACCCTGGGGGATAAAGGCGGCCGCAGCGTGGTGCTGATCACAGCACTTCAAAAAATGCTCACCACTATTTCCAGCTATCCCACATCAGTTTGTGACCTATTTACTAACTTCCCCTCGTGTATGGAGATATTTATGATGCACCAGAAACTCAAATAAAACACATGCAAGTCTTCGAATATTTATTTCCTCACAACTAATGATATTTGTCTGTATTGATTGATTGATTTAGTTTATTTTACTTCGCGTTTTGTGCCTCTTGGCTAATTTGCGAAGATGGGGATGAGTGATGAAATGATGAAATTGATGAATGGATATTCACAAACAACCAAGACCGACCGGGATTCGAACCCGGGACCCTTGCCGTCGCAGCGCGATATGCTAACCACTCGGCCGCAGGATCGGGCGATATTTGTCTGTAATTAGTTTGGAAGAAATATTCCAGCAGAGAGGAACCCTAGCAGTAACTCACAGTTATATTTCAAGTACTAGTAACGGAGTTACTTTCTATAATGAGTAACTGTAACCCAGTTAGTTTCTGTAATGAGAAACTGTAACCCAGCTACTTTTTTACAATTAGTAACTGTATAATAAGTAACTGTAACCCAGCTACTTTCTATAATGAGTAACTGTAACCCAGTTACTTTCTATAATGAGTAACTGTAACCCAGTTAGTTTCTGTAATGAGAAACTGTAACCCAGCTACTTTTTTACAATTAGTAACTGTATAATAAGTAACTGTAACCCAGCTACTTTCTATAATGAGTAACTGTAACCCAGTTACTTTCTATAATGAGTAACTATAACCCAGCTACTTTCTATAATGAGTAACTGTAACTCAGCTACTTTCTGTAATGAGAAACTGTTATCCATCTGAAATGAGTAACTGTAACCCAGCTACTTTCTATAATGAGTAACTGTAACACAAGTTACTTTCTATAATGAGTAACTGTAACCCAGTTACTTTCTATAATGTGTAACTGTAACTCAGCTACTTTCTGTAATGAGTAACTGTAAACCAGTAACTTTCTATAATGAGTAACTGTAACCCAGTTACTTTCTATAATGAGTAACTATAACCCAGCTACTTTCTATAATGAGTAACTTTAACCCAGTTACTTTCTATAATGAGTAACTGTAACCCAGTTAGTTTCTGTAATGAGAAACTGTAACCCAGCTACTTTTTTACAATTAGTAACTGTATAATAAGTAACTGTAACCCAGCTACTTTCTATAATGAGTAACTGTAACCCAGTTACTTTCTATAATGAGTAACTATAACCCAGCTACTTTCTATAATGAGTAACTGTAACTCAGCTACTTTCTATAATGAGTAACTGTAACCCAGCTACTTTCTGTAATGAGAAACTGTTATCCATCTGAAATGAGTAACTGTAACCCAGCTACTTTCTATAATGAGTAACTGTAACACAAGTTACTTTCTATAATGAGTAACTGTAACCCAGTTGCTTCCTGAACCAAGTAACTGTACATACGCCTGAACTTTACCTTTCTACCAACGGCAATAAAAATGAGACACCTAGATCCTGGAACACTGGCTTCCCTGCAAGGCGTAATGTGTGTTGCATAACTCGACGACGGTGGTAGAAGTTGCCATTTGCTATTAAAATCCACTTTCGCCGTAGAGTTAGACAACACACATAACACCTTGCAGGGAAACGAGTATTTCAGGATCTAGGTATCTCATTTTTATTGCCGGTGAGTGTACATCGTACCCCATGCGTGCATGCAACCTACGAATACGTGAGAGTTAAACCGGTTGCATACCTCCCAAGGATACGCGTATGGCTGCTGCACTTCCTTGCGACCTGCCAACAATGGGAACATTGTTATTCGAGAAAGTACTTCCTTGAATAGTTATAGTGGGTATAGTTCATCGCACGTAAGTCAAACACCTTCTCGTTCAAGCTCCGTATTTCATTTTCTGACTAAAGCGAGCAATGCTATCGTGGTTAAGTTGGGCTTGTTTAAAACTCTTAACATAAATGAACAATATTTAACCTAACAAATCGAAACATTTAACCTGGCTGGTTTACGATGTAATCCTTTTGCCCCTGCGTTGCGAAAATATGCTGTCTTCTTCAACACGCAGTCGTCACCTTTATTCAGTGCCAATTGATTGAATTGCTTTATTTTACTTCGCTTCTTGTGCTACTTTTGTCTAATTTGCAAAGATGGGGATGAGTGATGATATGATGAAATTGATGAATGGACACTCACAAACATCCATGCCCAGGCCAGGATTCGAACCCGTGACCCCTGGCGTCGTAGCACTCTTTTCTACAAGCTCCTTTCATGCAAAAAAAATACCTCCCAAAGTTGACATTTTCCTTGTCAGAATACAGGTATGGCCAATCAGTATTGTTTTGTTTCCACTGCCGCTGCAGTTTCGGAATGAAGTGATCACTGTCTACCATCGGCGCCGAGTTGGGGGGGCAGGCACATTCTGCCCCCCCCCAATTCACATAAAGGATCAGATTATTATATATATTTACATTATTACACCATTAAGCCTTGCTTCCATGATATAAAAAACTCAATATGCTGAAACGTTACGTTTAGTTTATGTTTTAAAATAAAATAAATTTTCTGCCTTGGTCAGCATATTGAGTTTTTTATATATTTACATATTTATATATTTATATATTTATAAAAGATTGTTTCTGCCATTCTTTCCCACCCAAAATTTAAATTGTAGCCTCTGCTTTGTACTCTGAAACTTTATGTGACAAAGGTGTTGTCTAACTTTGAAACAAAGAAACAAGCAGAACTTACGTTTAGAAACATTTACTTGACAAATACTAAAAAACTCGAGTTTCTAATATTAGACTAAATACAAGTATCCACCTGTGTGGAAAGACATTTCTTTTAAGATATAGAACAGCAAACAGACAACTTTGTACTGAGTCAGCACTCTATAAACTCTTGAATACAGCACAGAATACTAAAAAAGAACACTATGATGCATGATAAATGTAAACACTCCTACGTCACAAACACCCAATTCATAAGGGCGCCATCTGCACTTCATTTCAAGTACCACAACCGTCTCGAAACATCCACTGCCATCTCTCCATATCGCATACCAAACACGGAACGTCACTCGCTAAAAAAAAAAAATGATCTGTTTCACCACAGCAGGGTGCACAAGAAGTATTAACAGAGGCTTTGAGTTTATACCGGGTGGCCACAATTAAAATTCCCCTACTTAGAGCCTGTTCGAAGCAACGGATTGCGGTGAATCTTGGTGCAGAGGAAATGTCGACAATGGGGAAGCGAATGCTGACGATAGAAATAGTTCAAAATTTCACCACCAGGTGGAAATTTGGCGCTGGAATCGCTTACGGTGAACAACATCGCGGGAAACGCTTCGTGCGACCTTTAATCACGCTGACAAAGACCATCGACTTTCAAGAATTTTTAAAGGATTTATACTTGACTGAAGGAAAGTATGAAATGAATTCGGCTGGTGACTATTTAAATCTTTTTCGTGAAAAAGATTTAACAGTGCTTTTCCCAAATCTTGGCTGCTCTGAGAAATTTTTAAGAATTTTACCAAAAATGCCAGTGGCGGTCGTTCAGTGTTCTAAAAAGAATTAAAACTGCTCTCAGAAATTCAGCGTCGAATAGCAAACTTTGAAGTTTAGAATCCTTCACAGCGAATGCTCATGTCCTGCAAGAAATTGTCTTTGAGTCTCTCATTCATCAGTTTGCTGCCATGAATGCCAGAAGGCAATAGATTTAGGCGACTGAGCTCTTGTTAAATCTAAGTGTATTGTCTTATGGAAGTTTAATGAATAATTTTTAATCAGATGTGTTCATATTTTAAAGCTTACGAGTGTTAATAATAATGAGGATTTGGAAGGGCCCAAAACGAACAATAGCCTAGGGGGCCACATTTTTTTAAATTTCCATGACCCTACAACTTTTGTTGTGCAGTTTCTTTCTCGATTGAAATGAGGGTCTACGTATGGAGCAGTCAATGTACATATTATGGTAAGTGTATTGTAGAGATGGGTTCCCGTGTAGCCAAGTGGTGACGGAGTGGTCAGCTCAGGACGCTACGACCAGTGTTGCCACATGAAGGGAAATTTCCCTCTTGCAGGGAAATTCGGACTGAAGCTAAAAATGGAAAAGGGAATTTCGATTAAAAATATCACAATTTCAGGGAAATTTTAAGACTTCTGACTCTACATTACTAAAGTTTATGTCAAATTCCAGTTTAATATTAACATTTTTATTTTTTCTGATCCTTCTTATTTCTGCTGCATTGAATATAAGCCTGTATCTATTTATATTTATCTCAAGTTTATTGTACGTCGCTTTTCTGTATCTTCGGATAATTGTAACGATTTAATGGATTCCTGATCATGATATAAACCTGCGACATTTGACCAGAAACCGATGAAGCTTACATGTATGTGAAAAATTTGTGTAACATTTTTTATTCATACGATCATGGACCAACGTGAATTTTACTACTACTACCATTGCTAATAATAATAATTATTATTATTATATTTGTTTAGGTTAAGGGAAAAATTGTTCAAAAAGGGAAATTTTGCCCTCAGATTGTGGCAACACTGGCTACGACGCCAGGGGTCTCGGGTTCGAATCCCGGTTAGGAGATGGATATTTGTGTTTGTCGTGGATACTACCGCATAGAGGTATTACTTTAAAAAATTGTTAGCGCTCCCGACTTTGGTGCGAATGGTCCCGGGTTCGATTCCAGGTGGGAGCCACAAAAATTTCGGCATTCACCCGGCGTCATGAGGACAATTGGGAAGGTACTTGAAAAAGAAGATTTAGCAGACTCCGGCCACGAAAGCCAGAAAACAGCGGCGATGGGACCCCACGAAAAAGTCGCCCTGGCAGTCCTCGGCCCTTCGAGGGATGTTGCGCCACGCAGTTTTAGTTATACACAGTACGTCCAGAGGAATTGGGTAAAAGTGCAACAGGGACGTTTCAAATAATTCAAACTGTTTATGGTATTCAGGCATTGAGGCGTAAGAACGTGTTTAAGTGGTATGCAAGATTTCGTGATGGTCCAGGGTCCAGGCTCCCCAAAACCGAAAAAAGTGCGCATGCAGAAGAGCCGAATCAAACCCCTGTTCGCGGTTTTCTTCCATTCCAATGGCATCATCCACAAGGAATTCACTCCAGACGGTCACACTGTGAACGCTAAGTATTACGTGGGCATTTTGCATCGTCTATTGGCCAGGATTCGTATAGTTCGGCCTGAATATCGGGAACAGGGCTCATGGTCTCTGTTGCACGACAATGCACCCGTGCACAAGAGCAGGTTGTTACGCCAGTTTTTGTCCAAAATAGGGATAGTGGAGCTCAAACACCCCCCATATTCTCCAGATTTAGCTCCATGCGACTTCTGGCTATTTCCAAAACTGAAATTGTCGTTGAAAGGAAGGCGTTTCGACACCATTCCAGACATCCAAAAGGCATCGACCGCGATTTTGGAGGCAATTCCGAAACAGGAGTACCAAGACTGCTTCACAAAGTTCTACAACCGCTTCAGTGCATGTATTGACTCACGAGGTATAAACGCTATTGTAAACTACCAGTCCACAACGTCTTGTCTTTCATTTCTCATTAGTCACCTTTCCCACTGGACGGACTGTGTAGCTTAGTACAGTGGAGACATGCCTGTAAAAGCATCACTGCTGTAAATAAAATTTAGACGATCACTTCAACCCAGACTTTCCCTCGTCACTTCTTTCCCCGCAGCCACTTCTACACTAACAAAGATTAACTGGCTTCCGACCCCTTGACATTATCCCTTTGGTACAAAAGTCGCAGGAGCACATACTCACGACCCAGGTCACGGACCACAGATTCGTTCTGGAGACCAACAAATTTCGAATCCTCCCCCCACACCCCTCCCTTCCCCCTCATCACAGATCAATCCAATTTCCACAAGAATCACAACCTACTTCGCATTGGATTTCTTCCTTTTTTTTGCAGGTTCCTTCTCGCCTTGACACCTCCGGGACTTCGAGGGAGAATGTAACACGAAGGGAATACAACGATCGCCTGATCCATGCGGAAGATCAAGAATCCATCTTGATATTCTCTGCGGTGAGCTGCTGAAGGAATCAGCGATTTAAGGCTTGTCGACGTTAGGGATTTGAGACGAGATTTGATTGTGTGAATCTTTTCCATACAACCATGGCGTTGGAGGGTGGGAACAGTCTATTTAAAATTTTCTGTCGTTACGCTCGCCATGTCATTCAATAATGACAGGACAGGAGCAATCATGGAGGTTTTGCATTTTTGTTGACAGGGGGGCCCATCCCCCCTCAAGGCCAATGCTGAATTCAGTATTTACACTCTCACTATTCTGTTATTATTTTTTTGTTTTTGGCGGGAAAATATGGTTTTATGTCATTTTTTTGTATGTTTTTTAATAAAAACCGATTTATAAGGATAGATCAACATGGATACTTTAAATATAAATTTCAATTCAGGATTTTTTTCCAGATGGAGTAATCGTATCAATATCCTCTAAATTGAGATTTAGAGTTAGCCTGAATTCATAACCCCTGTCGCCAGCCGTTGCTCTCTCAGGCATTCAAAGAATGTCACATCAGTAATTTACAAATCCTTCCTGGTCTATTGGAGTTAAGGTGCTGATCAGCTGGTATTTCAGGCCAACGACCAGGGAAGGAGGAAAACAAAACACAGAGCAACGTGTGGTGTGGGGTCTTTTGCCTGGAATCGCCGAACAAGAAGCAACTGAGGAAATTGAGCGATCGAACACGTTTCGATATGAACATCTATCAGCCAGGAATTGTACCATCAGAGACAGACAGGTATTGTTACTTCCAACCATGTTGATCTAGACTTGAAGGTATAAATCCGAAAGCTTGTGTTTTGCCATTTCCAAGTGTGTAGTTAGTACCTCTCGCCCATTACCATTAGGCTTACCTTGAAGGGCGAGAGCTCAAATGAAGAGGATGAATGATTAAGCGAGCTACATCACCCCTCAATGGTTAAGGTTCTTGGTTCGATCCCACGTACTCAGAGTGCGTTACGAAACTTAAGATAGAAAATCAAAACTGGTAAAAGGTAAAGTGTTCCCCTGTGCTTAGCACCATGTCATGAAGGCGTATAAGGGGTGCGGGGGTAACGCCCCACACTTTCTTGATCCGGTCGTGAATGGGGGTGATGTGATCAGCACCACGCTCCTGACCGCCTTTACCCCTCAGGGTTTCCCCCAGGTACCCATGTTATTCGACGCTGGGTTGGCGCCGGTGCCGCTTCCAACGTTAGAGAAGTTCCCGGATTTGAACCGGCCGGGGATCGAACCCGGGACCTTTAGCATGATAGTCAGACAACCTGGGCAAAACAAATAACATGCTGCAGCCCTTATTGCTTCACGAGTCTTACAGAACCCTAGCTAGAAATTCCTAAGCTCAGAGCGATAATATAATACGGTCCACAAACCCTTGTGGGAACCCCTGCCTTTAAATATTTTATTTTCTTCATCTAATGGATTCTGCGACGCCAAGGGTCCCGGGTTCGAATCCCGGTCGGGCTTGGTTGTTTGTGAATGTCCATTCATCAATTTCATAATTTCATCACTCATCCCCATCTTCGCAAATTAGCCAAGAGGCACAAAACGCGAAGTAAAATAAACTAAATCAATCAATCAATCAATCATCTAATGGATTAAATATGGTGGATTTAAGGTGTAATTTTTTTACATATATTTTAAAAAACATATAAATGTTGTTTTTTATATTATTTGCAGGGAAACATCTCCCCCAAAAATCTCGATGGCGCAGCGCCATAAACCACCTGTGGGCACCCCTGTTTGTTGAAGTTTTGGCAACATTTGTTGCCCTGCCTTCTACAGAGCAACCAGAAGGAAAAGAACCTTCGACCAAAAGTATATGTGCACCTTCCCCTAGATCGGTTCAACACGGACCATAAACCTGCACTCTGCCCCTCCCCTCCACGCGTGAGTACGATGTATAGCAGTACTATCGGATTAAAAATTATAGATACTCGATCGACTCCAATTAAAAATTAACCAGTAGACGTACATAAACACAAGTTACATCCAAATGTAGCTTATTCCACCCATCCAAATGCTATCCTGCCAAGATGCTGCTTCACTTCTGTTCCATTAAGCCAGTTGCCGTATGTATTGTCTTATGCGACTTGCTGCTTTGTTAATCTCGTCTCGGGATTTTACAAACTGGCTACTTGAACCGATGTTACTGGTGGTTGGGTTGAAATGATGTCGCTGTTTCGCCCAAAACTTTATCCCTTCGTGCTGCATGCAGTCGTACAACGTTTCTTGGTCCAATGTGATATTTGCAGTGTTAAATATAAAAGAAATAATCTTGTCATATTATTCGGCTACGTCATAGTTTGTTACCGCGTCATGTTGTAATGGTTAATAACTAACTAACTCTCTAGCCTTCTTAAACCCGAAGGTTCATGGCTGCAGCAACACAGGCCTTCCATCCTTCCCTATCTTGAGCAAGTTCTATATACTCTTTTCCATCCCTACCGAGTTCCCTTAGGTCCATCTCAACGTTGTCCCTCCATCTTCGTCTTGGCCTTCCTACAGGTCTCTTACCATCAGGTTTCCCAACAAAAATCCTGTAAACTCTTCTTTCCTCTCCCATTCGTGCCACATGGCCTGCCCACCTAAGTCTTCTTGACTTAATTATTCTAATAATATCTGGACACGAATACAAATTATGTAGTTCTAAATTATGTAACCTTCTCCACTTACCTGTCTCCTCATCCCTTTTAGGTCCAAACATTTTCCTAAGGATCTTATTTTCAAATACTCTCAATTCATGTTCCTCTTCCAATGTAAGGGACCAAAGTTATTGACTAACCTCAAAATTGCTCTCCGGGGTTGCTAGGAGATGTGAGTTGTTGATTAGAAGGTTGATGTAAGTTGGTAAAAACCAGTGACGTAGCATGGGCATTTCGGGTGGGAACGCCAAGTCCGAAGGAAAGGTCGGCCCTTTTTTGGTTAATAATTTACTTATGGAATTAGTCGCCACAGGTGTTGTTTATTTGCCTGAAGTCAGCTGGGTTTGCAATAAAGCATCATCATCCATGCAGTTTTTAGCTAGAAAATTAGATGCCTCAGTATGCAACAAATGTTTTGAACTCTGGTGTTTTATACCTTTCGGCATGACACAAATCATTATAAAACCTACCTGAATCACAAGCCTCTGGACAACAGTAGACGTCATTGTTGTGAATGATCCAACTAATGATTGATTTGGTTTATTTTACTTCGCTTTTCTACCACTTTTGGTTAATCGCGAATATGAATATGAGTGATGATGATGATATTGATGAAGGGACACTCACAAAGAACACCCGTGCTCACCCCGGGATTCGAATCACGGGCCTCTGTCGTCTTGGCGCGCTGTGCAAAACACTCTGACACGAAGGTGGGCGGATGATCCAACTATCGTACACTCTACTAACATAACAGTGCCGATTAGTAATTCAGACCACTGTTTATTACGTCTTAGGAATGCTGATAAACATTTTAAAATAATTTTGTCCAGAGACCATTCGATGTTAAGAGTTTTCAAATGAATGCTAAACATTTCCATTGACACAATATTAAGCAGTTACATAATAACTAAAAAATAATAACCCGCAAAACTATTATTTTTTTATTATTATTAAGTGGTAGAGCAGCCACAGGCTGAACTTCTACCACGAGGACTTCAGCAACTTATTTGACAAAAACTGTGTTGATCTTTTAGTTTGTTAATGCACATCGTTGTTCGTGCGATAAATTATACAATGCAGTGGCCATTAAGAAGTGCTATATTTCGGTTTGGTAAAGTTACGTCAGTCAATATTGCGTATTGTAGCAACACATAGCACGAGTGGCACGAGCGCGAAGAACCGGGTGGAAATTCTACCGCTGTCGTCTGCTTCAGAAGGCAGGAAGGGTCACGTGAACCAATCACGTAGCCCTCTGCTCCATACGCGGGCGTAAGAGAGAGCATTTGGGCGCTTGCTTTAGAGATCCAAGCTTTCCCTCCAGAAAGCCAGCAAGGAATATAGGGTCCTGTACGCCGAACCTGCTCGGCGTACGGCCAGGAAAGGCATTTTAAAAAAATGCTAGAACGAGTGTTGTTAGTGGAGCGTTGCAAGCGGATCGCGAGAAATAGCTATTATAATGCCATGAAGGTCAGACATATATGAAATTAGTCAATATTTACTTTATATTTACAGCATTTACGCATTTTTTAAATATTAAATCTGGGAACGCCGGGCGTACGGGCGTACTATAACGCTACGCCACTGGTAAAAACTGTATGATTTCGTTTGTTGTAATCGCTGAAAATATATCAAGAATAATACTGTTTTTCCAAACCGTGTTTTCTCTTGAGTGTTGATTTGTCGAAGTAAAATCAGCGGAAGTTGAAGCCTTAAAACTTTGTCTGAAGTGTCCAATAAAATAGGTTTGAAACGTCTCGTTGTTCTCCGCAAAGTAGTGTTAAATTTTTATTTACTGTGAAGATAAGAGCTAGGCGCGTAATACCGTGCCCATTCAACAAATTAATTATTGTACCCACAATGTATTAATTTTTGTCTTACTTTTATATTATGGGCAAATCCGCATATAGATTATTATTTGGACCTTCCCGATAGCATAGTGGTAACGTGGATGCCTTGTAATCCCGGGTGTGATGCCCCGCGGAGTCACATACAGGTATGGCTGGCTACCTCTTTAATCTGTAGGAACAGTCCCGATCTGCCTATTTCTGCGAAAAGTGCACCCCCCCCCCCCCAGACCCGTTATGGATCCTGTCTCTAATTTTCTTTTACTTAAGGGGCTTATCCCCGTATTGAGTGAAGGGTACAAATAGCACATGTGCTCATAATTTTAAAATCACTCAATCATCCTAAATAATATATAGGAAGAGATGAGAAACACAAAACGACGGAAAGATAATAAGAGGGGCCTGAAAGAATATGATAAGTATAATCAAAAGCTAAGGACATCATTAGGCATAACCACTTTTGTGCCGTACAGTTCCGCAGAAGGTATACATTTGTGCCAGTTCTGTCAAAATGCTCGCGAATATTAGATAAAAGAGTGTTATAAGCGGATCTCGTGCATCGATTAAGAAGCTAGATACAGATTATTCAGATGAATAACAATAATTAATAAATGCGTCTCGACGCTCATGCATTTTTTATCGAAAATAAAAACGATTCTTCTTCAATTTGAATCTTTTACTAACGAGCGCCATCTTTTGGCGCTTTCGATAACATCGATAACATCCTTTAACTTGTTCTTTGTGCTTTGTGTAGTAACCTCAAGTTACACGTTTGTTGAGTATTAACATACTACGTACTTCTACAAGCACCAGAGATATAAGGGGCGACCCTTTCTAAGGAAACCTAGAGAATATAGGAGAAGATACGAAAAAACAGACAAAAATAACACGACGGAAATATTATATTAAAATAGGCCCGAAAGAAACTGGTAAATATAATCAAAAGTCAAGACGTCTTGCATAACCACTTCTGCACCAATATGTACAGTTCCGCAGAAGGTACACATTTGTGTCAATTCTGTCAAAATGCTCGGGAATATTAGAGAAAAGAGTGTTATAAGCGGATCTCGTAAGTCGATTAAGAAGCTACATGAAAATTATTCAAATGAATAACAATAATTAATAAATGCGTCTCGAAGCTCATGTATTTCTAATCGAAAATAAAAACGATTCTTCTTCAATTTAAATCTTTTAATAACGAGAGCCATCTCTTGGCGTCTTTTGTAACCTTTCATTGGTCCTTACAACCAATCACCTATTTAGACCCTTATAATCAACTTCTAAAACCAGCCACAGATGTTACAAGAATTTTAATGGGTGTTCGATTCCCGCGACAGTAGTACGACAACCCGCCACTGGTGTTGTCGGATTACGAGTATCTCTTCCCGTGGAGGCACGTGCAGAAAACATGCGGCGCTGACTGCAACGGCATTCATCTCCAAAAGTTACGCAAACCCGAGTTCTCTAATTTCACGGGATCTCTGCTCCTAGCAGGCACGTGGTCTCGCTACGGGCTAATTGGGAAACTTACCCAGATACTTGTCCATCTAGGAGCGACATAAGTTCCCTTGCTTTCTTCTTCTTCTTTTTTCTAAGGGGAAAAGTGCCACATCCCTATTATAGTAACGATTCGACACAGAATCTAGAGAACTAAGAGAGTTGGTTAAATGAAACTTTCCAGGTATTGCACCAAGGTGGTTCAGTTGGTGAGAGTTTCCAACTGAAAGCTGATGGTGTAATTGGAACGATATTTGCCCTGGAGTACGGACGTTTCTTTGGGTGTAGGGAAACTTCCCTCGGAGTTTAAAAGTTTCCCCTCCAGTAGATTCTTGATTTGGTTTATTTTACTTACCTTTTCCACTACCTTTGGTAAATCGCAATGAGTGATGATTTTATGAAATTTACGAACGGGCACTAACAAGGAACAACTATGGCCCGGCCGAGATTCGAATACAGGATCCCCGACGTCGCAGCGCGAATTGCCTCTCACTCCCCCTACGAGATCGAACCCTTCGGCGTAAAAAAGCCCTCCGGCGTAGAGAAGTTACCGTCCGGTGTAGAGAGGTTACCCTCCGGCGTAGAGATGCTACCCTCCGGCGTAGAGAAGCTACCCTCCGACGTAGAGAGGTTACCCTCCAGCGTAGAGAGGTTACCCCCCGGCGTAGAGATGCTACCCTCCGGCGTAGAGAACCTACCCTCCGACGTAGAGAGGTTACCCTTCGGTGTAGAGAAGCTACCCTCCGGCGTAGAGAGGTCACCATTCGTCCAGCGTAGAGAAGTTACCCTCCGGCGTAGAGAGGTTACACTTCGGCGTAGAGAGGTTAGTCTCCGGCGTATAGAGGCTACCCGTCGGCGTAGAGATTAGCCTCCGGCGTAGAGAGGTTACCCTCCGGCGTAGAGAGGCTACCCTCATGTGTAGAGAGGCTACCCGTCGGCGTAGATAGGCTACCCTCCCGCGTTGAGAGGTTACCCTCCGGCGTGAAGAGGCTACCCTCCGGCGTAGAGAGGTTACCCTCCGGCGTAGAGAAGTTACCCTCCAGCGTAGAGAAGTTACCCTCCTGCGTAGAGAATTAACCCTACGAAGTGGAGAGCTTACCCTCCGGCGTAGGGAAGTAACCGTACAAAGTAGAGAGGTTATTCTCCAGCGTAGAGATTACCCTCCGGCGTAGATAGGCTACCCTCCAGCGTAGAGAGGTTACCCTCCGGCGTAGATAGGCTACCCACCGGCGTAGAGAGGTTACCCACCGGCGTAGGTCTCCTTCCCGCGTCGGTTTACCCCGCGGGTACAAATATGCCCTTCACCGTATAAAAATTTCATTCAACAATTAAAGTTTCCCTACAGCGGAAATTGGTTTCAGCCTGGCGTAGATGTGTTTTACCGTGGCGTAGATAGGTTACCTCCAGGTGCTAGTGGCTTTGCCTCCAACACAGAAAGGCGTTTTCTTCCTGCGTATAGGATTTGCTTCCGGTGTAAACTGGTTTCGCGCCTATGTGGATGTGTCTGTGCTGTACAACCACGACCAATAAATTCATGGGCGCATTAACATCAGAACAAACACATAGCAAAAGTAGTTCTTCTTAGAATTCATGCGATTTTGTTTACATTAAATCTGTTCTTCCAGTGGATAGGGAATAGGTGCTGAACATTAAAATTATCTCTCTCATCCGTTAACATGCCGTACAAGCAAGCAACTGCGGGACATCTTGGAACAAAGTAACTCAATATCAAAATTTATGCTACTGGCAACACTGGAATCGTACCGATGGATTGCATACAGACAGGATGAAAATTAACCAACCACTTTGAAGCATCGTAACATTCTCACACACAGTAAAAGCTTGTCTGCATCACATTTGGAAAACAGGAATCTCTACAATCGCCCTTGAGAAGCGGTTCTCCCTTATCGCACAACGCGAGAGCAACATTTCGTTCTGACGTCACCGCAGAAAGTTTTTATTGTTACGCTAAATGCCTAAGTTGTTAGGTTACGCTTGCTAGGTTCAGTTCTATTAGCATAATATATATGCTGTGTATTTATGCTAAGGGAACCAAAACTACCAGGCCCAACCTAAGAACGTACGTATATCGCGTCTGACGTCAGAACACGATGTTGGCCTCGCGTTGTGCGATAAAGGGAAACCTTGAAAAGCAAGGATAGCGTTCTTCCCTCAGGACATAGCAGGGAAGAAATCAAAGAGGGCATAAAAGAGGCAATGTAAAAGGCATAATATTCTGGTTCTTATTCAGGAAAGGAAATAAAAACGCAAATGTTACCAGACTTGAGACGACGGAAGGAGTGTTGATGTCCCGAACGTGCTTAGCACGTGTTGGAAGGATCAAGCGTGAAGAGCTCTTCCCCAACCTTTCCGCCAGTCCCCGTATAATATTTAGGACGGTGATTTCAGGGTAGGGTGGAAGTCATGACCTCTACTATCCATAGCACCGAAAAGGAGGGGAGTTATGATTCACAGGGTTAAGGGGGTGGGGGTGGGGAGGCTCAGCAGCTGCTTTTTTTTGACAAGACCCCGAGGGTGCTAGAGAAAAGGATGGACGACCATATGGAACTCTCAGGTACGGAAGGCAAATATGCACCAGTCTCTTTCTTTCAGTGTTGCTCTCAGGAGGGAAATTTCCCGCGAAAGGGAAATTTTACAGTCAAGATAGGCCAGGAAAGGGAAAAACACATAAAACATACGAGATATGAAAACAAGCTGGACATGAATCTTGTGCGCAATAGCAATGCTCTTCATTTCCTTTTGCTTCGGTATCCTCTACTTAATCTTTTCATTTCGGTTATATCTAATCGGTTTTCTGACTCTTGAGTAAATCGCGACAATGAGGATGCTGGGATAAAAACACATGCCTTACACAGGGTACGAACCTGGAACCTTTGGCTTCGTAGCGCTAACCGCTTAGCCACGCAGGCTGACCGTCTTTCCTCGTAATGCTCACTATTTGTTCAAAATTGTACACTGCTTCTATTATTATTTTCATTTAGCGTCGTTTTTTGCCTCAATTGGCTAATCGCGACGATGAGGATGAGTGATATGATAAAATCTATAAAGGGACACACAAAAACAGCCACGCCCAGGCCAGGATTCAAACACAGGAACCCCTGGCGTAGTAGCGCGCTGTACTAACTACTCCGTCACAGAGACTGGCATAAACTGCTCTTTATTTTAGTTATTAACCAATATTTTTACACAGCATTAGTGTATAAACTGTTAGTAAAAACGTATAAGATGCAGTGAAGGTTCAATGACCTCTCGCAGGACCAGATGACCTTTCAGTAACTGCAGGTCACAAGAATGTTGAATGTTTAGTTTCAGAAGCTTCTTCTAAGGGTGACGTCAAGTAACGGGGTGATATCTGCCTTAAGTCGCCCATGGGAAGCAGCTTGTTTTCTAATGTTTACATAATTTATTCAGATCAGCTTATTCTGAAGAATATGTAAAGAACAGTCTATCCACTGTGAGCATCAGAACACATAATTAACACAATAAAACCAAGATACTGCAAAATCAGTTTTCCTTGCATACTGTAAGCTACAGGGACTGATGTGGCAACACAGCATTCAAATTTCGCGCGCTTGAGAATAGCCAGGTGTGATTGGGTGAAGAAGGCGCATGCGCAGTGTCCAGCTCCTGCGATACTCAGTAACGTCATTGTTGAATGGGTCTAAAGATAACAACGTTCATGTGCAACGTGTTCAGGTATGTCGCTGCCTTTTCACTGCCCTAACATCGAAAGCCGTTCTTTTACGTGTACACATAGCAATCGTATGGGTTAGAGAATCAGTAAAAGCTAATCACGTAAACACATTGCGAAAGACGTCTTAGAAGTGCGAATTTTAACTGATTTCTGTTTCCTAAACTGTCTAACGTTTGGTTAACATTCATTTGCAACTTTTGCACGCACGTTAACAAAAAAATATTATAATTCTTACCTGAGCTTGACTCTTCTTGTTCCTCCTCTTCGATTCCTCTTTCTGTATCCTGGCAACACTCACTACAATTACTGCACATTATTAAACTTTCCTTTCTTCAGTAACTTAATGCACGTGTAAAAAATATAACACACCAAAACTTCAGACTATCTACAGCAGTTTCTATACTTGTAAAGAAAACCACACTTTCAAAGACACTAGTCAAATTGGATATTTTGTACTAAAAAAAGCTCCTGTGATTGGTAAAACTGCAAAAATGAGCAACTCCAGCACCAATCAGAGGCTTTGGTACCAGAATGGGCGTGGCCGAATCCACCAGAGCCCTCTTTTGAGCAAATGCAGAATCTTGATTGTACACACAACTTACATAATATACTCCACTGCGGGTCAACTTTGTTGCAGACTTTCAACTCAATTTCTTGAGATAACTGTGTAGATAATGAGTACCACCAATGCGGTCACAAGGAAACGAAACAATGAAACAAGTTACAGCGCAACAATGCGACACCAACAATGAACGAAACAAGGACAGCACCACTCAACTTGGCAGTAATGTCGAAAAGCGCGCGCGCGCGATTTTCAGATGTTTGCCGGTAAGGACACGTGACGTAATGAACAAAAGAAGCAAACAAACACACACCACTGCACCGCGTGAAACGTGTCTTTTTAAAAATACGTTCCCACCTTCCGTGGTGCTCGTGTAGGTCTCGTTCTTCTTGTTCCTTTCAGCCTGGGCCGTGACTTCCAAACGGCCTACACCCCACCGTCGAGCGCTGCGTGCATCTACCAGACTTGCCTCGCACCAGCCCTTCCCGAGTTTTAGCCAGACGGCAACGGAGCAGTGTTGCAATCTGCGACGGGCAATATATCCCCAGGCGTCTGAGAGTAACGCAGTCATCCTTTGCGATCCGCGGCGGGCGAGTCGGTAGTGCGTCTGCGTGCAACGTGGGGGATCCAGGTTTGATTCCCGGAGTGGTTGATCTCAGGGGAAGGAAGATCCCCGTATAGAGCGGCAATAGGGGTCGCCCAGTTCCTGTGTGTGTGTGTAGGTATATGTGGGGCGTATCTAGCAATATATTTCAGGGGGATCCGAAACCAAATGCCAGACATATTATTATCATTAAATTAAAATAATGACACTGAATCAAATTAATAACATTAATTAAATATGTAAATTAATTAATAATGAATTATTATTATTACGTGAATAGGTAAAAGGACGTATAAGAATCAAGATATAAGAGCAGGTATTCATTATTTAGCTTAGGTGTAATTAATATAGCAAAAATTTGCATCAGAACAACTGACCTGGCTAGGAAATTAATGTCAAATAGATAAAGTTTTGATTATTCATTCAATAACAAAAAACGATGTCGAGTAGACAAAATGTAAAGTTCGTGATTAATATTTTATGCATATTATTAGCACTGTACATAAATCTGCATTGATACTTCCCTTAACAACCCTATGATCCCAACATAATCCTTCGCTTCCAATAAGTTCGACGGAACTAAATTACTTTCGATTATGCAACAGATACTTAAAAAAAGGGTATTTTATTCATGATTTCAGTACTTGGTAAGTCTTTCGGGAGGGAGGGTCCGGTCCCCATGGACCCCCCTTAAATACGTTCTTGGGTGGAGGGTGCTTGTACTTATTTGACGTCACTTTTCTGACTTTTTTAGTGATTGAGTTTTAAGTCCACTTTATGCACAGAGAGGCTAATATGAACTGGGAATACATTGGAAAATGGGATCCGAAGCACTGTATGCCTCCGCCGTGAATCGAACCCGGGAACCCTTGATTTCACGGCGACGACGTCACTCTATGCTATCGTATACTGCCTTTTATAGGCCAGCATTTTATCCACATGCCCTGTAATTATTCACAAAGCCCAATAAATGGTCAGTGGCGGCGATTAGTGGGTACGCGGGGGGGGGGGGGGCAGTTGCCCATCCCCCACGTTTTGCCACCTTTGCCCCCACCTTATCTGTCAAGGGAAAGTAAACTGTCCTTGCACCCCCCCCCCCAGGTTTGAAACCCAATCGCCCAATGCTTACACCCCTAAAACACAATGGTAACTTATGTGGAAAATTCCTCATAAATCACTGCTTCGGTTACTCGCGACAACGACGAATGGTTCTGTACTTTTCTCATGACACGTCGATTGTCTTCCGCTTAGGGTAATGCCTACCATGAGGATGAATGATGATTAGATACACCAGACTGTGTCTCGAACAAGAAACCTTCAGTGTAGAGTTCGTGAGCCGGCCACTCAACGTGCTAGCCTATCGAAGTAGATGAAGGAACGAGCACAATTACATATTAATGCCTCACTATGCAGAAAAAGAACGGAGAAATTTATTGTGAGTTGGCAACGACTGCACAGCAGACAAAAACGATCAAAATGCACGGAGGACAATGCAAAAACAGAAAAGCAACGGGGTCTAGTGTTAGGAAGATGAAACAGGACAAAACAGAAAACGTGACACGTGGAATTAGCTTCCAGAATCCCTTGCTGTGCAGAAGTTCTTGGATTAAGGCACACGAGACAATGCCATGACTTTTTGTATTATTAATTATCTCTGTTTATCTTTTACATTAGAGTTAAAATAACCCTTTAAATCACAAACACGAAACCTTAATTAGAAGACCAACACCTGGTACCTACCATCAACGATATGAAAGTGATTTTTCCCTTTAGATTACAATATTTATAACATTATTCCTTCATTTTCATTTTGAACATTATATAAATAAGCATAGATTGAATAAAGCTTTGCGCAGCCGAATTTATTTATTACACAATAAAAATAAGGTGAGGAAAAACGTGTATCAATTTCCAAAGCCAAATTCACAAAATATGAACATAAAGAAAGTTTTTTAAATTGTGTTTAGAACATGAAAAGCAGAGTCACCTGTCGTAATTACGAGAAACTAATAGTATCTGACCAGAGGCGTCTCCTGAACGAATGTGGTGCATGCTACGCATGCGTCAATTGTGGGGAAAAGGACAGCTTGCTCTGCGACGACATTAATGAGCATTTCTACATTCTAATTTCTTCATACAGGAAAAGTATTTATTTTACAGGAGAGCGCTCAACTCAGCTTATATTACATTTGTTGGATCTGAAGTGAATCAAAGTAATAATTCTTTTCCCACAACTGACGCATGCGTCACTTCAGATCCAAGAAATGTAACATAATCTTAGTTGAGCGCTCTCGTGTAAAATAAATACTTCTCCTATATGAAGAAATTAGAATGTAGAAATGCTCATTAATGTCGTCGCAGAGCAAGCTGTCCTTTTCCCCACAATTGACGCATTCGTAGCATGCACCGCATGCGTTCAGGAGACGCCTCTGTATCTGACAATACCAGAAGGTGGTGCTGATTGCATAACATTTGTAACGCATGACACATTGCAAATATTTTCGTTCTTAAAAATAACCAGTACAAGAATTAACAGGGGGGAGGGGGGGTGAAAGAGATTCCCCCCATAACGATGTTTATCCCGACAAAAGAAAATTATTCTTATTCCTGCCAGGGATGTTTGCCCAGTCATCAAATATGCAGCCTTGTGGATTAAAGGACGACACCATTTTGCGTCATGGGGTTTTTTTTGGGGGGCGGGGGAATTTATACCAATTCTATATATCTTCACACAAAAATGGGGGAGGTCGATTCGTTTGATTGACTTGTTATTGATTTTTAGTTATGGCTATTGTGTGCAGTTTTTCTACCTACCTGTGGGTGATCGCGGCGATGAGGTTGAAATGAAACACCACCTCTTATGCCTTTAGAATCGGTTTGGATGTAGGAAGGGGGGAGGGCGTGCTGTTCGCATTAATACAAGGTTAGTCAAGCAGACGCACTGTTAAGAATAAGGTTCAGTTCCCTAACAATGGTAGTGGCCTGAGCAGTTTTGTACGATTTATATTAGCAAACATGAGAGTGAGCCTAAAGTACCCCATTTTGTACTGTAGAATCAGAAAGAGGACTTCATTCCGAGTCCAACGAGCTATCAACCATTCTCCTACCTCAATTAGGAACGGAGATATGGCGATTTTAAATTTTCGCCCCCCCAAAAAAAAAACTTTAAAATTTCATAAAACCCCAAAAAATTTCAAAGGCACGCTCTGCCCCTAATTGAGCTAGAGTGAAAGCGACTGCAGATTCGGAACCTGCACGTCAAGACCTTTCAATAGAGTATATGGTAGACCCCTTCCATGGGGGGAAAGTTCCATTTAAAATTTCCAAGTTGCCCCCGCCCCCAAGTGTGATATCATTGAATAGCTTTCTTTCACTTATTAAACACGTATTTTTTCGTTTTCCGATTCGATGTGTATTTCTCACGATATGTGACCGTTCCGGGACTTTTGGACCACCCGGTATATTGCTTAAATATGTCTGTATCGTATCATTCTAATGAATGATGGGATCGAACCTGCAACTCCCAATGGGTGATGTAGCTAATCATCATTCATCCTCATTAATGATGAGAGCACTTCTCATAACGACAAGTTAAATACTTGGCAGCAAAAGGCACAACTGAATTAAAATACCTTAAACAACTAGAAATGGCAAATCGTCACTCGTTGGATTTTAGAACCTTGAACCCGAATCATACATGTTAAGGATTAGGATAAATACCTGCCTAGACTTAGAAGAATGATGATGAAGTTAATAACGAAAAGTAAAATGAAAGTGTCCCTTCTCCAGGCTCACTGCTGTCCTTCTCTACTCCCCAAAGTGCTCTTGCCTGTCTCTAATCAAATCGAAAAGTGAGTCCCCTGCCAGTCTGTCCGCTCCTCTAAACCCCAGTCCGTGGAGACTTCCTATACGCTGATGAGTGAGTTTTTACGTTCCTATTATTGTAAGCTGCTTATTCCTTGTTTACCTGTTGTACACCTTGTATCCTCAGTATACCAGGAAGTGGAAGTCTGCTTAACACTCGACTGTGCATAATTCAAATACCTGAGAGAAGTGGACAGTTAGAGTAAACAAGTGAATGAACCTTGGTGAATTGAAGCTTCTAGAGAAAGTTAAAATATAATAAAGAATAATCCTATGGATTCATACGGTATTATATTGATCCGCGAATGCCTTTGGGGGGGGGTGCGTTATAGGCCTTGGAGGGGATAGGCACCCCTAATTCTGCAACTGAACAACCTCACCGAGCCAACAGCATGGTATAGTGCTGATATACTTAGTACTCACAAAAAATTTATAGGTAGATTAGATAGGCGTTAAGTTTGAACTTCGCAATAGAAATTTGGTCAAGTTTTCAGTGTTGCTAACTCGAAAGCTCTTTTTGTGTATGAGTTTAGGGTTTTCTTAGTATGTAAATATAGTGTTTCTAAATTATGTTTAAATGTTATTATACGATTCAATGACCACTGTTCAAAGGTACACAGAACCGAAAGGCAATAGTATAGTTCACTGACTGATAACATAAGTACATACAAATATGCATACCCAAAAATAACTACCTCCCAAAACGAAACCTCAAATACGCGACTGAGTGGTCACCCCCCACCCTCCAAGTTAAAAGGAAGTGATAGATAGGGGTCTAAGAGAGAGGAATTCATACATATTTTGCATCAAACAATGTGTTGTAGATTCCATGTAAAAAAATACATCTTTGGACTGAAACCTAGCGTCCAGCATTGGGCATAAAATGCACAGCCATAGTATTGCGAGTGTACGAATGGTGTCGTAAATAGTTTAAACTTTTTATTCACAACTTTGATGTTAAATACGCTTTCCGATGCCATGGTGATAAAGCTCTCGCCTAGTGGTGGTGTGCGTAACTCATGTGTTTGGTTTCCGGACTTGTTCAGTTCACAGTGGCGGCGATTGGGTTCCAAAACTTGGGAACAAGGTGTCAAATCTGAGGGGGTCAAAGCTATTTACGTTCTCTTGGTAGATAAGGTTTAGCATGATGCGGGGGCAAAAGGGGCAAAAAGAGGAGGGCAACTGTCCCCCACGCCCCCCTTTATCGCCGCCACTATAAGTTCAATACAGTTTCAGGATTTACTGCCACATTTTCTCTCACAACAATAATAATATATCAATATCCTATCGTGACTTTTGGTTCACCCTGTAAAAAGTGAACAACTAATATGACCCTCGTCAAGGTCCGAACTTGGAAAACGCCTTAAGTTGCGTCACAGTATTTAAAATAATGGCGTGATATTTTTATGTCTTACCAATTCTCTGTAGATTCCATGCTGTCTGGATCAGTGTTATGTTTTAAAAGTAATGGAATTAAAATTTTATATTATAGCTACTGTTGACATATTAAATAAGTTAACGGGTCCAAAACTGGAAAACTTGAGATTGTATGATTTCATGTAAACATCCGAGATTAAAAAAAAATACTTTGCAGTTCAATAATGCTGAAAGATGGAGTGATGGATATCCAGTAAAGTGCTGCAGCAAGAGGATTTCGCTCGTGCGCCAAATAGTTCGCCCGGACGACGCTAGATAGCGCTCGAGCGAATAACGCCCGAACAGGCAAAACGAGCGGTACACACTCGAAGCCCAGAAGTACACGTCTAACAGTAATTTGTCTGTGGTTAGTTGGCCCTCAAATATTGTTCATGAAGTGACAAAAGCAGTGAAATTGAAACTTTTAGGTGAACATAGTCATCATGTCCATGTTAAAATGTAGTTTAGTCTGTCTTACCAATACCGTGATACATTAAAATGAAAGATGATTCTGGGCTGAAACTGCCAGGGCGGACATTTTACATGTATGTGTCTACGATTATTGTCACTTAAAATTATATTCCATTGTGGAGTGAAAAAGTCGAACGCGTATGAACGAGCGAAAGTAGTTCCATGCTGGACTCCAGTATGCAAATAGTCAGTGGCACACTAGTGCAGCGTTAACCTATGGATGTGAACTTTACATCAGCGTTGCTCTGGCCAATAAAAAGATTACGAGGCGTTCCAGGTTAATGCAAGCAGAATTGCTCCCGAGGGGAAAATTTGCTTTTCCACATTGTTTCCGCAAACGGAAAGAACGACCATTAACAGGGCAAGAAGTTCAGCAATCCGCCGTGAAGTCGTATTGCGTCTGATATTATCCAATGGATTAAATGCATAGGAATGCGATTATTGACATATTGCAACCCAATGACGACACCAGAAAGGGGGCAGAGGGGGTACGGCTGCCCCCTTACCAAACAAATAAAACTAATTAAATAAGTGCTTTCTAACAGCCAAAATATGAATTTTATGTATTACACTGTACCTTAAATATTTCCCCTAAGGTTATATCTTCTAGGTGTCGTTAAGACAATATCATGAACAAGAACAAGACAGATATAAAGTTATATCCAGTGGCATTATCCAGACATTTAAAACAAAACGTTAATAAATTTATTTTACATCAGATCTATTGTCGATACTATTTCGTATCAACAAACTAACAAAAAACTGTATTTGTTAGACATTTTAAGGAGGTAATAACAATATGTCTTAGTGTGCAAAGTATTGTTTTTTGAACTTGCGCTTTTCACTTGTCTTTTGGGGATCAACTTAATATGATATATTAATGCCATCTATGTATATTAAATAGAAATTCACTATGAATATCAACATGAAATATTCTGCTGTAAAATAAGACTGTTTTTTGAAAATTCCTGGTCAATGCGCTTCCATTGTAAACCAGAAATGTTTTGCAGTCCTTCTTATAATGCATCATCAATGAGGATAAGTGATAATTTCCACACTTTCTTCTTGGACTTGTTTAAAGCGTCTCTTAATTTTCAATAATCCTAAATCATTACGAAAATATGTATAACGGGCTAATTTGCATATGACTGCATAAATCATACGATTGACCCAACTCTGGAGGGTTAAGGCGGCCAGGAGCGTGGTGCTGATCACATCACCCTCACCTTCGGACGTGATCAAGAAAGTGTGGGGCCCTAACTCCACATCCGCTATATGATTTCATGGCGTGGTGCAAAGCACAGGGGAGCACTTTACTTTTTTTTACCTGGATATTTACCCTTTCCCATATACGGTATATCCCATTTCCGTAAGCAACTTCTTGCGTTAATGCCACTATATCACAATAGAACAAAAGATAAGCGGAAAAGAAGATAATTACTTGGATAGAATCATAGGTCAGGTGTGCCCTATTTTAACGTAGGTCTACAATCAGTCAGAGCAGTCGGTGGACAATGCTGCGCATAATGATAGAGATGGGGAGAAAGCAAGTGGGAGGAGCGAAGCAGTGAGCGCAACTGCAAACGGCTGATAGACGCAACCTCGTTTTCCCCTCCATGCACTCACTTCCCCTCTCACGTGTTCACTGATGGAGTCCTCTCAACTTGCGCAGAGGACTTGTTTTCGTTAGCTTCCTCCACAGATTCCCGAAACAGACTATAGTAAACCCTGTACATAGATTATTTTTACATACCTAACCTCACCATTGCATTGGTAGGCCACGGAACGCAACACAAGCGTAACAGTTCGAGCTAGCCCTTGATTTGCCTCTGTAAAGTAGTAGTTATGGGAGCACTCTGGATTCGAATCCTGTATTGAGGCATGGATGTTTCTAGCATCCTCCATTTCAACATCTTCTTCACTTTCATCTTCAATTTCACTTCTTCTAACATCCTCCATTTCACCATCTTCTTCACTTTCATCTTCAAATTCACTTCTTCAAGCATCCTCCATTTCACAATCTTCTTCAATTTCATCTTCAATTTCACTTCTTCTAGCATCCTCCATTTCACAATCTTCTTCACTTTCATCCTCAATTTCACTACTTCTACCATCCTCCATTTCACAATCTTCTTCACTTTCATCTTCAATTTCACTTCTTCTAGCATCCTCCATTTCACAATCTTCTTCACTTTCATCTTCAATTTCACTTCTTCTAGCATCCTCCATTTCACAATCTTTTTCACTTTCATCTTCAATTTCACTTCTTCTAGCATCCTCCATTTCACCATCTTCTTCACTTTGATCTTCAATTTCACTTCCTCTAGCATCCTCCATTTCACAATCTTCTTCACTTTCATCTTCAATTTCACTTCTTCAAGCATCCTCCATTTCACAATCTTCTTCACTTTCATTTTCAATTTCACTTCTTCTAGCATCCTCCATTTCACAATCTTCTTCACTTTCATCTTCAATTTCACTTCTTCTAGCATCCTCCATTTCACCATCTTCTTCACTTTCATCCTCAATTTCACTACTTCTACCATCCTCCATTTCACAATCTTCTTCACTTTCATCTTCAATTTCACTTCTTCTAGCATCCTCCATTTCACAATCTTCTTCACTTTCATCTTCAATTTCACTACTTCTACCATCCTCCACTTCACCATCTTCTTCACTTTCACTTCTTCTAGCATCCTCCATTTCAGAATCTTCTTCACTTTCACCTTCAATTTCACTTCTTTTAGCATCCTCCATTTCACAATCTTCTTCACTTTCACCTTCAATTTCACTTCTTTTAGCATCCTCCATTTCACCATCTTCTTCACTTTCATCTTCAATTTCACTTCTTCTAGTATCCTCCATTTCAACATCTTCATCACTTTCATCTTCAATTTCACTTCTTCTAGCATCCTCCATTTCACCATCTTCTTCACTTTCATCTTCAATTTCACTTCTTCTAGCATCCTCCATTTCACCATCTTCTTCACTTTCACTTCTTCTAGCATCCTCCATTTCACCATCTTCTTCACTGTCATCTTCAATTTTACTTTTCTAGCATCCCCCATTTCAGAATCTTCTTAACTTTCATCTTCAATTTCACTTCTTCCAGCATCCTCCATTTCACAATCTTCAACTTCACTTCATTATTAACGGCATGATCATCCTGCTGGTAATTTAAATCTCAACCGTAAGATGGCGTTAGCTGTGCGAGAAGTTGCTAATTGCGTTAAAAGTGTTAGTATCATCTGCAACATCGAGTTCTGCATTTCTATTTAGACAAGTTATATTTGTTTCTTTGTATTGGGAGGCCAATCATGCCTGTGAATTCCACTAACTAGTGGGTATTGGGAATATGGTGGTCTCTAAGAGGAAATTGCAATTTCAAGACACATGACAGCTGGCACAACGGCAAATCTCGAACGGGGAAGAGAGTGAAATGGGATTTAGAATGCAAGAGCAGTGTGGTCTGGCAGCGCAGGTGAGAAGGTTGGGGCAGTCGAACCAGAGCCAGGGTACGTAACCACCAGCCACAGGCTGAGGTCCGAATGGACATGAAAAAGCAGGGCTGCCAACCTAGGTGTGAGCATTGCCGAAAGCGAAGGTTTGCTTCCATTATGGCGTGTGAGATCTTCTTAGCTACACTGTGTTCCGTTAATCTCTGGAGCAAGCCCTCTGTGACTCGAGAGGGCTCGGCTAATGAGCAAGTGAGTGCATGGAGGGGAAAACGCGGCTATTGTAGTTTGCTTCGCCCTTGCTCCACATATTCCCGAGGCACACGACGGGTGTATGCCGCTACCGAAATAAGAAGGAAGAGTCACCTTACTGACGATCCCAGGCATATTAAATTTCAAAGTGAAGAGAGAACAACACATCCATTGTATCATCATAGTTATTAGACACAGTGGAAAGCTGCACTGCACACCAACTTGCAAATATTCAAGACATGGTGTAGAAGGACAATCCTTTTCGTCTTTATGCAGGATTGGGGTTATCTAACACCATCTTCGATGTTGCACCAACTGTGGGATGTTTTACAGAGTGTATGAAGTCAAAACCAAGCGTTTACAGCGATAATTGCCCCCAAGAATTCTAAGTGTAAAAAAATAATGATCACCCTCTTGTGAACATCTACAACTAAGTGATCACCTCTAGACGTTTAAAACTTAGATTGATAGATTTGGTTTATTTCACTTCGCTTTTCTGCCAATTTTGGATAATCGCGGCGATGAGTGATGATGTGATGAAATAGATGAAGGGGACATGCTAACCACTCCGCCACGAAGGCCGGCTTAAAACTGAACATGACGGTCGACACCGGAAGAAGGTCATCCGCAACCGTGCGACAAAGGTACATACTTCCCACACACTCTCCTCCCATGTACCTGATTATATTAGATCATGAGAGTAGCATTGGCTTCAGAAAACTTGGAATCGATTTCACGAAGATTCAGATTTCTGAACACGAACGTATCATTCACTACGAAATTTACAACAGTGATTTTTAGGAAACTTCATGTTTATGAACGTTTACAGTTATTTCCAGGAAACTTCAGGTTTCTGAATATTTACAGTTATTTTTAGGAAACTTCAGGGTTCTGAACATTTACAGTTGCTTTTAGGAAACTTCAGGTTTTTGAAAATTTACAGTTGTTTTTAGTAAACTTCAGGTTTCAGAACATTTACAGTTATTTCCAGGAAACTTCAGGTTTATGAATATTTAAGTTATTTTTATGAAACTTCAGGTTTCTGAACATTTACAGTTATTTCCAGGAAACTTCAGGTTTATGAATATTTAAGTTATTTTTATGAAACTTCAGGTTTCTGAACATTTACAGTTATTTCCAGGAAACTTCAGGTTTATGAATATTTAAGTTATTTTTATGAAACTTCAGGTTTCTGAACATTTACAGTTATTTCCAGGAAACTTCAAGTTTATGAATCTTTAAGTTATTTTTATGAAACTTCAGGTTTCTGAACATTTACAGTTATTTCCAGAAAACTTCAGGTTTATGAATATTTAAGTTATTTTTATGAAACTTCAGGTTTCTGAACATTTACAGTTATTTCCAGGAAACTTCAGGTTTATGAATATTTAAGTTATTTTTATGAAACTTCAGGTTTCTGAACATTTACAGTTATTTCCAGGAAACTTCAAGTTTATGAATCTTTAAGTTATTTTTATGAAACTTCAGGTTTCTGAACATTTACAGTTATTTCCAGGAAACTTCAGGTTTATGAATATTTAAGTTATTTTTATGAAACTTCAGGTTTCTGAACATTTACAGTTATTTCCAGGAAACTTCAAGTTTATGAATATTTAAGTTATTTTTATGAAACTTCAGGTTTCTGAACATTTACAGTTATTTTAAGAAACATCAGGTTTTTGAACATTTAGTTATTTTTAGGAAACTTGAACATAATTTACAGTTATTTTTAGGAAACGTCAGGTTTATGAACATATACAGTAATTTTTAGGAAACTTCAAGTTTGTGAACAGGAACATGGGAGTCCGCAAGGGGGGGGGGGGCAAGGGGGGTCACAGTCCCCCCTGGAAAATGAATGTTATCATAACTTTACATATTACACGCATATATTTAATTTCACTCACAGTAATTTATGTTAATTATTGGAATGATGTTGAAGTAACATGAAAGAAATTACCCTGCACACCCCTCCCTGAAAAAAAATCCAGCGGACGTCCATAAACATGAAGGAATTATTACAATGAATAGGTTACAATAATTCCAAGAAACTTCAGGACAGTAACATTTACAATGATAAGAGTTTTGTTTTATTTTTTTGTCAGTATCAAGAGAATGAGTTCATCCCCCAAATTTTGAAACAATTTTAAACAGTAACAGCTCTCTGGACAGAGAATAAACCATTTTACCTACAACAATTGGAAATTATGTATTTTCTTTCTTACTCAGCAGTTGCACCCAAAGATAAACTGAAAAAGTATATCTTATCTGGAATACCATTGTAATGCTGAAAAAAATCATATTTTTTGTCCACTCGTAGCGACACGATTTCAACGTTAGCTTTAATGTACCTTGCTTTGTCAAAAGGTGAGGTTGAATTTAGTAAAGCGCTTGCCTGTGGCTGATATACGTGGCTGACGATGACAGCCGAAGCGAAGCAGAGGTTTACACTCTTGCATCTGACAGTCGCCTTCCGAAGCAGAATAGGGAAAATTGCTTTTTTAAAAACTAGATCGTTGTGATCTCAAAATATACACGTTCTCGAAAAATAATTTCAGTTAGTCGTGGATGTAAAATTTTTAACCTCCAGTTGCTTATCAGATTTTCCATATGGTGACAATCGAAACGTTACTATATACGAGGGCTGGTCAATAAGTCGCGCTTGCATAGTGATAAGTGGGGCTCAGAAGTTGATGACCTAATAAATATAAAAAAATGACCTACATTATGACCTTAAAAAGATGACCTAAGATAATTTTTGCTCTTAAAATGAAAGCTTGATTCTTTTTTTCATAAGTTACAAGAGAGTTGAATAATTCGACCACTTCCATATGCAAATTATGCTAGGAAATACATATACAATTCAAGAAACAACAGGAAAACACGAAAAAGAAACTTCAATAGTGATAAAAAATGCAACAAAAACTGGAAAAATGACCTAAAAGCCAAAAAAGGCGGGAAAATGTATAATGAAAACAATTAAAAGCCAAAAAAGGCAGGAAAATGTATAATGAAAACAATTAAAAGCCAAAAAAGGCAGGAAAATGTATAATGAAAACAATTAAAAGCCAAAAAAGGCGGGAAAATGTATAATGAAAACAATTAAAAGCCAAAAAAGGCAGGAAAATGTATAATGAAAAGAAATAAAAGCCAAAAAAGGCGGGAAAATGTATAATGAAAACAATTAAAAGCCAAAAAAGGCAGGAAAATGTATAATGAAAAAAATTAAAAGCCAAAAAAGGCGGGAAAATGTATAATGAAAACAATTAAAAGCCAAAAAAGGCAGGAAAATGTATAATGAAAACAATTAAAAGCCAAAAAAGGCGGGAAAATGTATAATGAAAACAATTAAAAGCCAAAAAAGGCAGGAAAATGTATAATGAAAAAAATTAAAAGCCAAAAAAGGCGGGAAAATGTATAATGAAAACAATTAAAAGCCAAAAAAGGCAGGAAAATGTACAATGAAAACAATTAAAAGCCAAAAAAGGCGGGAAAATGTATAATGAAAACAATTAAAAGCCAAAAAAGGCAGGAAAATGTATAATGAAAACAATTAAAAGCCAAAAAAGGCGGGAAAATGTATAATGAAAAAAATTAAAAGCCAAAAAAGGCAGGAAAATGTATAATGAAAAAAATTAAAAGCCAAAAAAGGCAGGAAAATGTACAATAAAAACATTTAAAAACCAAAAAAGGCGGGAAAATGTATAATGAAAACAATTAAAAGCCAAAAAAGGCGGGAAAATGTATAATGAAAAAAATTAAAAGCCAAAAAAGGCAGGAAAATGTATAATAAAAACATTTAAAAACCAAAAAAGGCGGGAAAATGTATAATAAAAACAATTAGAAACCAAAAAGCAGAAAAATGTATAAAAAAACAATTAAAAGCCAAAAATGCGAAAAAATGTATAATGAAAACAATTAAAAGTCAAAAAGGCGGGAAAATGTATAATAAAAACAATTAGAAACCAAAAAGCAGAAAAATGTATAAAAAACAATTAAAAGCCAAAAAATGCGGAAAAATGTGTAATGAATACAATTAAAGACAAAAAAGGCGGAAAAATGTACAATAAAAACAATTATAATCCAAAAAAGGCGGAAAAATGTATAACAAAAACAATTAAAGCCAAAAAAGGTGGAAAAATGTATAACAAAAACAATTACAAGCCAAGAAGGCGTGAAAATGTATAATGAAACAATTAAAAGCCAAAAAAGGCGGGAAAACAATGCTTTCTGATTGCAACAGTGAAACAGACTATTACCAAGTTTAGCATTGTCTTCAAGACAAAAGGAAAAAGATGACTTTTTATCAATTTCCTAGCGCCAGTAATAAGTTATCTATGACCCCTAAATTAGGAGGTTAAACGCTTTGCTCTGAAAAGTTACTTACTGTATCTATTAGACTTTAATGCTGATTGTTGCTAGCTAGAAAACAGACCTAGTAGACTTATGCAAATTACACATAGAGGGCGATTTAAACCACGTCGAAAGAATTATGTTAAATAGCATTTTCAGTCCTTTATATTCTGAACAATCGCGTATTACTTTAATGGTAGAATTTGCTATAATGTATATTATATAGAGCGAAGTACAGTATACACACGCACACACACACACATATAGCCACAACCCCCCAAAAAGCGGTTCATCTTTCATTTTAAGTATCTAATTGGGTTTCCTTTGCCATTCTATACTTGATTTTCTCATGTTCTCTAGGGCTTTGCAATGGGAAATATATTATGAAAACATTCATAATGGAATCTTAACCAGTTGGCACGTGGTCCGATCTCATTGGTTAAATAATATGTATACCGTTTAGGTTTGCTATACGTCAAGACAACACCACACTAACCAGCACCATGCTTACAAAACCTGCTTCTTCTACAATATAAACAAAATACGTGGGAGTCTCGATACCTATTGTGGGACCAAAAGGACCTGCGCAGAACCGCGTCTTCTGTGCATCGTACTCGCGCATGGAGGAGAGCGGCAGAGTGGAGTAAGCTTCCTCATGGTCCGAGTTGCACGGATTGAGGGGAAGATGCGCGAAGACTTTTGTCCGAAGGTTTTTTTTGTTTGTGGTCGTTCTGTAGCAGACGATTGTTTTCCTCGTTTTTCATTGGCGCAGGAACTGTCGAACGATCGCTAGCGCGGTATACATGACAGGATGTACCAAGCTGCAAGTTTTTCCAGCAGCAGTCAGTGGCGGGAACTGTACAACATAACCTTTCTAAGGTACATCAGCCTTCATTCTTACGTCGGCAATTAACGAAATGGTTCGTTAGCAAGTGGCGTATACGGAGTTCAATATCTGGGCTATCTCACTATGTCACGTGGTCCTAGGCTATGAATAGAAATACATTTACCAACTCATAAGAAATCAGGTTGCCAACTCATAGGAAATCAGGTTGCCAACCCATAAGAAATCAGGTTGCCAACCCATAAGAAATCAGGTTGCCAACCCATAAGAAATCAGGTTGCCAACCCATAGGAAATCAGGTTGCCAACCCATAGGAAATCAGGTTGCCAACTCATAAGAAATCAGGTTGCCAACTCATAAGAAATCAGGTTGCCAACCCATAAGAAATCAGGTTGCCAACCCAAAGGAAATCAGGTTGCCAACCCATAGGAAATCAGGTTGCCAACTCATAGGAAATCAGGTTGCCAACTCATAAGAAATCAGGTTGCCAACCCATAGGAAATCAGGTTGCCAACCCATAGGAAATCAGGTTGCCAACCCATAGGAAATCAGGTTGCCAACCCATAGGAAATCAGGTTGCCAACTCATAGGAAATCAGGTTGCCAACTCGTAAGAAATCAGGTTGCCAACTACAGAATCAGCATCATCATCTCACTGATACGAATAATAATGTGATCAATTTTACTACCAGTATTTTATTCTCTAGACTTCAGGCTTCGCAGACAGCCTATCAAGCTTAGAATATACACTCCTGTTCGTTAGCCAGAAGTATCTGAGAATCGTCAACTGCGCTAACCTCGAGATCTCGTCGACTGAGCACGTAACATAACTTTTACGGTTCATTTCGTGAACACACGTGGAATGAGACAGTTCTGAGGGTTCCAAGTTTCCGATCGGCTTCCGGCCAGGAACAATCAGATTGATGGACACATGCCAGACAGCGCACGTGGCGGTCATCCACTCCAGGCATGTTACGTAATTGACCTGTGGCGCGAATTCGTGACGTCATAGATCCACGTGATTGGAAATTTCGGTGAATTTGAATTTGAATTTAAAATTGTGGGTGCGTCAGCACTTAAGGCTATTTTACACCCGTCACATTATACGGGGGCCAGCCCCTTATCATTACAATAAACAACTCTAACGTTGCATAACTAAAAATTTTAAAATCTTAAAATCTTCTGACTTCTGTTAAAAGCTGAGGCTGTAAACGGGCACTCAGCAAACACAAGGACAAAAAACAGGACAACACACACAAAATTATACTGGCCATAGTGGCAGTCGCCAGAGCCTCGTTAGTCTTCAGTCCAGGGTGTACTACGCGGAAATGAGGTTGACTTTTGGGCGCCTACGTGGAAGGTACCCCTTACACCCCGGAAAATTCGGTGAGATTATCTTGATGTCATAATTGGTCTTTGAGGGGTCGAGATCTACAAAGCGAGTTTCCTATTGTGCGGTACATCGAGACTCGTCGCGTTATTTGCTCTTACAGACAGGCTTCCGACATCGGGAATCGAATTCGGAACCACTCACACCAAAGGCGTGAGCGCTAGAACACAAGACAAACATTTCACAGATGTCTCTGGTTTCAACCAACCAGGAAACATTGATTGATTGATAGATTTGGTGTTGTAAGTCCACTTTATGCACAGTAAGGCTAATCGGGACTGGACCTACAGTTCAAAGTGGAATCCGAACCACTATGTGCCTCAACCGGGTATCGAACCCGGGACCCCTTGACCAGGAAACAGTACATAAATATGTCTGCTCCTGTACTTGTAGAGATTAGCTCAGAGACTTACGTTGTATTCACTCTATGCTCGTAATGTTACGACACAATCTGGTTGTAGAAGCTTACTTCATCACCTTGCAAAGACTTACACCAAAGTTCTACTTGCGAAGCCTTATGTTAAAGTGCATATAATTGTAGAACCTTACGTCAAACCCCTTATATTTGCATAGCTTCAAACCAGAACCCCTCTTCTTGCATAGAATTACGTCAAAGCCCTCCCTGCTTGCGTAGCCTTATGTCAAATATCCTCATTTGTATAACTTTACGTCAAAGCCCCTCTCTTGCATAACTTTAAGACAAAGACGCATAACCTTACGTAAAAACCCCTCTGCTTGCGTAGTTTTACACAGAAGCCCCTCTGCTTGCATAGCCATACGTCAAGATCCCTCTGCTGGCATAACATTACGTCCAGGCCCCTCTGCTTGCACAGTCTTACGTCAAGGCTCCTCTGCTTGCATAACATTATGTATAGGCCCCTCTGCTATAGAGCGACCACAAGGAAAGAAACCTTGGACGTAAAGTCCCCGCGCAGCTTTCTCTTCTTCCATTCAGCTCAGGCCAGAAGGAAGCATGGTCCACTCTCCCCCTCCCCTCCACGCGGGAATACGGTGCACAGAAGTCGCGGGTCTGGGCAGGTCACTTTGCTTGTGGTTCCACTATAGTATAGCCTTACGTCAAAGCTCCTATACTTGCAAACCCTTACGTCAAATCCCCTCTGCTTGCAGAGCCTTACGTAACAAAATCCCTCCGCTTGCAGGCTCTCACGTCAAAACCCCTCTGTTTGCAGAGTCTTACGTAACAAAAGCCCTCCGCTTGCAGGCTCTCACGTCAAAACCCCTCTGCTTGCAGAGTCTTACGCAACAAAATCCCTCCGCTTGCAGGCTCTCACGTCAAAACCCCTCTGCTTGCAGAGTCTTACGTAACAAAATCCCTCCGCTTGCAGGCTCTCACGTCAAACCCCTCTGCTTGCAGAGTCTTACCCAACAAAATCCCTCCCCTTACATGCTCTCACGTCAAAACACCTCTGCTTGCAGAGTCTTACGTAACAAAATTCCTCCGCTTGCAGGCTCTTACGTTAAAACCCCTCTGCTTGCAGAGTCTTACGTAACGATACTCCTCCGCTTGCAGGCTCTTACGTCAAAACCCCTCTGCTTGCAGAGTCTTACGTAACGAAACCCCTCCGCTTGCAGGCTCTTACGTCAAAACCCCTCTGCTTGCAGAGTCTTACGTAACAAAACCCCTCCGCTTGCAGGCTCTTACGTCAAAACCCCTCTGCTCGCAGAACCTAACACCAAAGTCCCTCTGCTTGCATAGCCTCATGTCAAAACTCCCCTACTTGCATAGGGTTATATCCCTCTTCACCCCAATCTTCTTAATGTTACAACGTCCCGATTGAAGACTTCAAACACGTCCGTTCATTTTAAACATTACATCGATAAATGAATATTGTCTAAATTCCATTTCTGGATGCGTTCCATCAAGACACTAAATAATTAATCGCATATTTGGAATTCTAATTACGGCCAGTGTTGCCATCCAGGAATGTTATTTGCAATCTGGCACCGTTCTTGCCAAATTCAGTTTTCAGCCCAGCCTCCTCTCTGATATACCTGTTAGTCCTAGTTTTATTCCCTCGATTGTCGCTATAGGAAGGAAAAAATAAAATTCACAATGTTTTAGATCGGTTCAACAGTTGCGCGTAAGCGCGCATCGTCTGGTGCGAAAACCGTCACTTTGGAAACACTGCGGAGCCTCTCCCAACATCTCCAGGATCCCCAACGATGCAGGCCTCGATTCGGGGCCGCTCGGTCAGACTCGGAACCGTTCGTGCACCGCCGGACCCTCATCACTTTACATTTCAGTGGGAAAACATTCTTTTCCGGGGGGGAGGAAAAAGACACGCGGTACCACTTCGGAAGTGAAAGTCGACGAGAAGTGACGAACCCTCTTTCGGACGGTGGAAAAATAATTTCCGAAACTTTAGAAAACTTGACACTTATGGAATGGAAATGGGGAACAAATGACGGGTGTGAATTGGCAGAACATTGTAGACAAGACACAACAGAACGATTGCTCATTACTCGACGTCATCAAAGGTGACTGCAATAAGATTTCCATATGCGCCTTATATATAGGAAACCAGTTTTGCATAGCAACTTTACGGTTTTGCATAACGTGCAAGGATACAACAATAGGAGTGAAAGATAATCGCTAGTTACATTGTCCGTTGATATCTTAACATGCTACAACACTTATACCGAATCGTAGTGTATAACAAAGTATGAAACAATATATCTTTGCTTCTCATAGGTATGTACACTCATCGGCAATAAAAATGGGACACCTAGATCCTGCAATATCGTTTCCCTGTTAGGTGTTATGTGGGTTGCCAAACTCTACGGTAATTTTAATAGCAAATTTCAATGGCCACTTCTACCACAGCCGTAAAGATAGGCAACACACAGAAAGCCTTGCGGGGAAACGGACATTTCAGGATCTAGTTGTCCCACCTTTTTTGCCGGTGACAGTACAGCCAAAAAACTGTGGCAATTTTCGCACCTTACTATCTAAGGCCAATATTTTGTGGTATGACATCCAAACCGTTCATAGTATATATTCTGTTGTAATGATACGTTCTTATACAGGGTGGCCCAAAAAAGGTGACCGAACACATACTACAACGGTTCTACATTTCGGTTACCTTTCTTGGGCCACCCTGTATGTCCAAATTTTAAAATATAATATCAATGTTAAAGGCAAAAGTGGTCCCATTGCAGATGGACCTATTAGTTTCTGTTATTGAATTTGTTGGCTCATCGCAACGGTGATGATGAGTGAATGATATGATGAAATTGATTGATTGGTTGATTTCAAATTCTTGGGTGCGTCGGCACGTATGATCATTTTGCACCCTTCAGTGTATACGCGGAACTATCCCCTTATCTAAAATCCTTACCTTAAAATGAAAATTGATGTAAAGATATCCCTTGAGATAGGTTAAACATTCAAGCAGTAAAGAGACTTGCATAGAAAAAAAACACAATACCTTAAAAAAGATAGGAATACTCTAAAACTACCTCTAAAAAATCTAAAAACGTTGGATAAAACACTGTCACCATGTCCAAACATAGCTGACAAATCATTGGGAATGTTGAAACCATGTCTCAGGCACATTCTTCTCACTTAGAACAAGGTTGCAGGTACAACACACCGCGTGAATGATCTGCAGAAAACTTAAATATGTTGTAATTGGTTTTACTAGTATCATAGGAAAGATATACAGGGTGTTCATAAAGTCCCGGTACCATTACATTACTCTGGCCACCGCGCTCTCCTGATATCACACACTTTGATTCCTTCTTTTGGGGCAAGTCAAAGATTGTGTTTACCGCACTCCTGTTCCAGATGTTGCTACTCTTCGAAGAAGAATAACGGAGAGTATCTTGTTACTGGTGATATGCTGGGGCGTGTATGAGCAGACGTGGATTACCGCCTTGATGTTCTGAGAGCAACTAGAGGGTCGCACATGGAGGTGTATGGCATATAAACGTGGAGAGTTGTAGCTCATTTTGCAATCAACAGCATTGTTCTATTGCATGTAGTTTCCGAGCTATGTTATTTTGTAATGGTAACGGGGCTTTATGAACACCCTGTACGTAGATCAAAATCCAAGTTATTGTCAATTAGTACTGTTATTTCGTGACAATTTTCGTTGGTCCGCCATTTCTCAATATGGCGGACTAAGCTTACGGGTGATCGCGGGGCACTTTTGATATGTTAATTATATTATAGAGATGTTATTCCGCTTGTTATGAATTAGTTCCCTTATTTCGAGAAAATTCGTCTAAAGTAACTGCACTACATTTCATAGTGGTGATTTAAACTGTAGGTCCAGTCCCAATCTAAGGAAATGTTACCGAACATTTAAACAGCCCAATACGAACAAGCAGATTGCTTCTCAATCTAACCTGATTGGTGACCAGAGAACACCTGTTTGAAGCAAGAACTGTCATTTATATATTTCGTACTTTTCCGGGATCAATATACGACGGGTTTCTTTGACTCTCAAGAAAAAATGATTGGAAAAAATGATGACGTCACAGCTGAATTGAATTTCAGAAAATAAATACCAGGTAGGGCCCTTTTAAAATCATCCAAAAGCAAAGCTGTGAGACAAGGTTTCGTGTTGTGCTGGAGATTAACGAAAGCTTTTATCAGATATTGCAAAACATCCACGACGAGGAGAAAATAATTAAGCTTGTCTGTAGAATTCTTTTCAGAACTTCCGAATCGTTGAGGCTCCCGTATCGTCTTTTCTGTTTCAGCTTAATTTTTTTCTCTTCGCCTTTTACCTCAAACCTATCTCATGTTTCTTCTCTTTTTTTTTCTTTGATCTTAATTTAAACTTTCTCTGTTCTTGTTCTCTTTCTTGCGGTTTTTTGCAAGGCTAATCCTTTTGTAATTGTTTCTTATCCCTGTAGCCTCTTCTATTTTCTCGCTTAGTGTTTGAACTTATTTTCTTGAACTTGTTAAGACAAAGTTAAGTCTCTAATGCCGGTTCATTCGCGATCTTTTTGTCTGGCAGTATGAACATGTCAGGAAGGTCCTCTAGCGGTCATTTAAGTAAACAAATGCATGACGGAACACATTAACTATTGAAAACTTGCTCAGGCCTAAATTTAATGTTAAACTAGATGGAAGTGTGTATACAGGTTTAGGCCCTTCCTCAACGCAACGTGTTTCAGAGCCCAGTGCATTATAGTTTCTTCCTCTACTTACTGATGCCACTCGCCCGTACCCACTCGCTAAAACAGGTTTCACTACCCACAGGTGTCACGATGGGTAAACCCGAGTTCTACCTCTCAAAGAAGGTTTCAACTTGCCTGTACTCATTACTCTCGGATTAAAAATTTTGGACTAAAAGTGGTAAACGTTGTAAGTGCCAAAAGCGAAAGTGTTGGGAAATCGCATCGTTCCGCACGTCAGCCCGTGCACACTAGTGACCTCTTTGCACGCCCTTTGAACTACTTAGATTGCTACCAGCAACATTTCACGTTTATCACATTATAAAACACGGCACATTTCACAGTTTAACGTGGAAAACGGTGTTTGTATTCTTGTGGCACTTACAGCGTTTACCAATTTTAGTCTTCAATTAGAGATACTCGAATTCTAACTCCAATTAAAAATTAACCAGTAGCCCTACATAAAAACGAGTTACATCAAAATTTAGTTTATTCATTTCTGCGTTAAGTTATGCTAACCAATTTTTTTTTCTAGTATGGCTCGATTCTTCATCGTCGTGAGAACAAAAAAAAGTGCACTTATTTTGTTTTGGAAACAATCGCTCTCTTTGAAATTATATAAATACAAAACGGGTTGCCAGATCGTGATGAAATTTTAGTACGGTGCAATCAGAAAGGTTTTGAACACAATTCTAAATTTCCATATTTTTTAAACTTGTCAAAAAGCAGTTCTTAATCAATTTTGCGAAACAACTTTCTCTTAGTATTGGGTAGTCCTACAAATTCAATATTGGTCTTGCTTTTAAGCTCCTTGCATCTGTCTTTAAAATCCATTATTATTGTCAATTCACATTGCGAAATGGATTTTATACACATTTTTATTCAACGGAGTGCTACCTTCATTTGTGCAAAGGTACATAAACCTTAATTTTAAACCTCAGCTAGAATATCTAAAGGGTAGAGTTCTTTGTAGACAACGAAACCAGACAGGATGCCTTCCAATGGAGACGTTTAAACGAATATAAAGACAGGAAACATGGAATAGGAATATTTACATGATAAGCTACATTCTTCTGTAATTTTCATTCACAGTCAATTTTCATCTCAATATGTTTTTTATTATTTCTTTTCTCAATTTGAATATTCTCCTATATGGACTTCCTTCTTAATGGACGATCTGGATGTGCACTTCCTTCTTAATTTCCTTCTATTTCCGCTTTTTCTCTGGGGAGTACTTTATCCTTCTTACAGCTTTCTTTCCTTAGGCTTTGGGAACTATAGTAATTTCCTCCCCTGTGGCTGCGATTGGAACGCGCTAACACTAAATATGTCGATCCTAGAGTGTACTTGGTGCCAAAATGACTGACACGCGCATCCAAGTAGGTGCCACGGCTGAAACGCGCAACCGAAAGTGCTGTGGGGCGTCGACTGAAACGCGCCGCAACTGGGTTAAACAAAATTTCCACTATGGGAAAGGTAAATCAAATCAAACAGATTCAAGATCTGTTCAGACACAAATTTGTAGCAGTGCTTTGACTTCTTTAGTTTTCTGATCAATTTACATATGATCACTAGTTTGATTTATCAAGTACATACATTAATTAATTTTCTTTATATTTGTTCTTGGTCTTCTTATAATACATTCTATTGTTTTTCATATTTCCAATTTCCTTGGTTCATATTTATAAAGTTATTCACATATATCATGCTAATTCTTAATCTTGCACGCCTGGTGCTGCCATCTCTGTTCCTTTTTGGCAAACTATTTACATACTTGGTCCTATTGGATACGTAACAGGAGTAGAGATGTACGTGGAATGTGGCAAATCCGCACGAACAGACTCGCAATGATAGCCCGCAGTTTCCACGGTTCAACGACCATCGCTGTGTGCAGATTAGCACAGAACTGAATAATCTAAATTTTGATATAACTCGTTTCTATATATGTCTACTGGTTAATTTTTAATTGGAGTTCAAACTATAATTTTTAGCCCGACAGAAATATTAAACTGGAACTGTGTATACACATTTAGGCTCTTCTTTAACGTATCCCTTCCATTCAAACACTGATCGAGCTTTCAGAGCTCAATATATTACGATCTCTTCCTTTCACACGATACGGCTGTTACAACTTAATTCTTGCCACGCTGTGACAAGTTAATTTTTGCTGCACTGTGACAAGTTAATTCTTGCCACACTGTGACAAGTTAATTCTTGCCACACACTGACAAGTTAGATCTTGCCACACACTGACAAGTTAAATCTTGCCTCACTATGACAAGTTAATTCTTGTCACACTATGACAAGTTAAATATTGCCATACTATGACTGCCATACAATGATAAGTTAAATGTTGACATACCACGAAAATCTAAATCTTGTAAAATCAAGTGGGTGTGTTTAAATTCGTGTCTTTGGTTGCGCATGCGTGAAAACAAAACGTTAGGAGGGCAAATAAATCACAGGAATCCACAATGCTCCAGCACGTACTTTGTTACAGACCACAAAAGCACTCAATAAAATTGTCTTTCTAAGACCAATAAAATGCTCGGAGAGGAAAGAAAGCAAGAAACAAAGAACTATCCTTGAAAGGGAAAGGGAAATAAGGGATTAAAGAGAAATCCTAGACAGTTTCCGGATGTTGTTCTATTCGGCAATACACTCACAGTTTCTTCCTAAGCGGATTCTACGGTTCCCAAGAATTCTGCTCTATGGCCTGCAGACACTATTTCCCCAGGCGGAGAAAAGAAATAAATAAAGAGACAATAACAACAACAAAAAGAGGAGAAGGATAGAAGGAAAACAAAGAGAACATTTCGAGGACAAATTGCCCTTTCCATTTGATTCCTGTAAGCACCGCGTCGACACCTACCGTGATGTAACGGTTAGCGTAACTAGTTGAACGAGATGAAATATAGGCCAATGCGTCAAGATCTCAGAATCGTGAAAAAAATATGGTGTTCACGTGGCGTTTATGCATGGAAATCGTCCCATGTGCGTTATTGGAGAATATTCACTTAGAGTACGTCTGGCAACATGTATTGTATCCGGCGTTCATTTGTTTCGTGTTGCTGAATGCGTTCGGCGCCTTGTGACTCGGAGATGCCCGATGTCAGTCGAAGAGAATTCAACTGATCGCTGATTCGCTGTTTCCCAGCCGCCAGTAATAGTGAAGACTAATTCGATCACAATGGTGGAAGGGCATGCGTTCCGCTAGTAATCCACAACCTCCAGTGATAGTGAAGACTGATTCGATCACAATGGTGCAAGGGCATTTCTGCATGCGTTCCGCTAGTAATCCACATTATCGAAAGGACATGTGGTTTTCTGGGGCAGCTGTAGCTTACGATGAGTGGATTTTAGTGCTGACACTTCCATACTTCTGTACACAGACTCATAGGGTACAAGTGGCCGCCCGTTACTCTTCCCTTTACACACAGACTACTCACTTCAATTTTTTTGTACCAATAGTAGATGTTCGTTGAAGATGGCGGTTTTACTATCAAAACGGATGCAGAAATGTCTTTCCACCATTCGTTACTCGAACACACAATACGCCTTCTGTTGGTTTCTCACCATTTTGCTACACTAGCGATCCTAGCGGCGCACTGGCAAAGCTGCAAAAGCGCGCCAAAAGGGGAATAAAACTTCCAGTGTCTTTCTATATATTAATGCCTTGATTGGTTTTCTACTGTCAATAGTTAAGTCATAATAACTGTGTAAAGTTGTTGACTTACCCTGTATATTGTGATCGTTACTTATTGAACAACCCTCGTATAAAAATATATCGTAGCTAGCATAATATAAATATCATGCCTTCCACTCTTCTCCTCCTTACCACAATCGAGACGGGAACCGAGTCTTGTCTCGTCTCGGCATGCCTTGCGGCAGAAACAAGCGTCACAGTTGCATGCATGTTCGAACATGTACATCAAACGATTTCCATCCAACCTCCGTAAGAGTACAACATGCTTCGCTGGAGGCAATTTCTGGAGAAAGGATGTTATTCCTGTCTCATTTCCCTCTCCTCGGAGACGCATAATCTACTCCCTTTGAAGGCTCCTTTCTCCTAGTTTTCGAACAGCTGATATGCCTACTCCTCTAAAAAATGTATCGCTCGGGGATACACGCCCGAGGGGAAAAGGGGGGGAAACTTGTAACGGCAAGGTTTGATCTCAGATAAGGAAGGCAAGAAGGTTTTTTTTTTATATACATCACGTTCAATGAACAGATGGTATTGATAGATGTCAAATGTTTCGGAAAGAGGATCGAGTATAAGACGAAAAAGTCAAGCCAGAATGGAGCCTGGTTCAGATTTGGGGGGTGGAAATTGACATTAAGGCGAAGAGTTACAGTTTCGCACCAGGTATGCATTTAGTTCAATATCGTCGGCATGGGCACTGCTACTAAAATGAAACAAATCATAATACAAGAGAGTATGAATTTCTCTCCATGTTGAAAGTGAAAGCGATTTTTTTAACTTGATATTTAAGAAAGCCTATACGATCTGTAGAAAATATAATGAAAAACTATTTACACAATCCCGTGTATTCCTTATGGACAAACAACTTACGTTATGGCAAGTGAAATGGAAATTTGCGACCTATTACTACGACAAATCAAATCTTCACTGTATCCTCTTTCCGCTCATGTGTGTTTTCTACGCCATCTGAAGTTTGGTATTCCGAACAGAACAAGTTAAATAATACTGCCCTAAGTGTAATGCTAAGTTTTCTTGTCCTCCTGCGACCATCCAGCGCACAGACCTCTCTTCTCCCAGCATTCCGCGGGAAGAGGTCGGTGGGGAAGGGGCAGTTTCAGGTCCTCGCTTCTGTTTGGACATGGGAACTGTTTCTCGTGTCCTTAAACCGGTGGAGGCACATAGTGGTTCGGATCCCACCTTAAACTGTAGGTCCAGTCCCGATTAGCCTTACTGTGCAGAAAGTGGACTTCTCGAAAAACAATCTAGCTTGGTTAAGATTTGTGGGATGGGCTGTGTCTTTACGCCTGGGCACAGTTCAAGAAAATGACCTGGTTCAGGCTGAGGGGGTGGAAAGTGTTTTAGTGTCTAAATCCGGAAATATGCTTGAAAAAAGGAATGCACGAGTGGGTATTCCGACAGAACGTACCAGCGACAAAACGTACCAACTGGGTTTTCGCGACGAAACGTACCATTCAGATAAACACCTACCTTCAAAATATTTACTCCGCGACAAAACGTACCACGTCAAGGAAAATGCTTGAACATGTCAGACATTCCAATACGGTGCGCCATCTGCCACCCGTTCGTGAAGTCCCGAATGATGCTCAGTTAGATGTGAACAAGCGTATGCAAGAGGCGAAAAAAAGGGTTCGAGAGGAAGACACAAGATTTCCAACGATACTCTAGGCAACCTTCACGACAGAGGTTAGGTTAGGTTAGGTTAGGTTACGATAGGTTAGGTTAGAACTGGCATAACTAAAATAAAGATCGAAAAAAAGACCAAAAGATAAAAGAAAAGAAAAAAATGTGGACGACAACTTAACCACAGCTGATTTTAAACACGCCAAAATAGCTATATATACATTATATAGTAATTTTGTCAGTTCAAAACCTGGATAAAGTGTGATGGAAATCAGCAAAACTAGAGAAAATCGTAAAAACGTAATTTCGGTAAATTATTTTTGTTGCCGTTCCATGAAGTGGTACGTTTTGTCGCATCATTAGAAGACCCAGCCGGTCAGGTGGTAGGTACGTTTTGTCGGTGGCACGTTCGGTCGCTATATCGCACGAGTGACATCACTAACAAGCAATAATCACTTTCATTTCCAAAAATAAAATTTGAGCTTCGTTTGCACTTTTGTATTAAATTTTGGCAACGTCCAGTGAATCTAACCCTCATTTGAATAGCCCGCGAGCACGATTCGGCTCCCAAGGACACGAAAGTAAGCGATATCAACCGAACATAACCGAAAAGGCACTCGGTATAACGAACTTGCCCGATCTTTGGTGGTAGTCTACTATAGAAGAGACAAAAATGCGAATTCAGATTTACTGTACTCGGATAAACTTCAAGGGTAAGGCTAATCATTTCATCACGTCTCGCCGAAATAAGGTCTAGGATAGTACAAAACCCGTCTATTACGCATGAAGCGGGAAAGAAACTACACGAACATACAGGGTGTTCCAAAATGATCTTTAAAACTTTGATCACGTATACTTCAGAAATGGGGATTGGTAGAAAGGTGCGGTTTCCACCCTTCTATTTGGAATCAGTGGTGTGATAAAAGGGGGGTGGGGCATAACCCCCTCCTATATTCCTAAAAATAGAACGTCAAAGACGAGAAAAGATGGTAAAGTGAGAACTCACTGCTTAAAAAAAATACATACCACCCTTTCGAAAATGCAGGGCACGCCACTACTGGAATCGAACCCGGGACTCATAACCAGCTCTTAGAAACAGTGTACTCACCCTTTGATGCAAACTGCCCAACACCAAAAAGTCGGAAATTGGCTTACCTGAAAGAAAGGAAGAATACTATATTACTATTTTTCTTATCACTAATTAAAAATATATGTTATTGATCGTACAAACGAAAAGACGAAGCAAATGAAAAATATGTAATGTTTCCATTTTGGACAACCTAGTTGGGTAAAATAGTGTACTCAAGAATCTCGAGATCTAATGCAAAATTTTGTCACAAAAACTTTTTTGAAAGAAAAAAAAAACAACAGTCAAGTTAATAATGAAAACTAAAATATAATCTATATACAGGGTGATTGGTAATTCGACCAATTCCTGGAAAGGGGGTAATACTAGAGCACATTTTCAACAAATTTGACCCTATGCACCGGGGGTCGGAAATCAATGGGTTTCGAGTTATTGCAGTTTGTAGATTCTCGTGACATATTCCGACTTGCGACCAAAAAACTACTAATTCTGAAAAAACTACTACACCCTGGACACACAATCGACACGTTGCTAACAGCTGACGAATGAGTGACTACTGGAAAAAAAATTAATGCCCAAAATTCCCACACCCACAGAAAGAAACAGTCATTGGAGCACACGTCATGAAGAAATTGGGAAATTATCGTTTAAATCGAAGAGGATTGCTAAAAAAAAATGGTAATACACTTAGCGTAAAAATTACGGAAAAAACTTCCTCGTTTCATAAGCTCTCCAAAAAGATACAAATGTTGTCAACTGGCACACGAGTTGGGGGACAAATCTGAATAAAAAGCGGAGAAGGTGCGTTGTAGACCTCTTTGTAAAGTGAAAAGAAGTTGTCGGTTGTGAGAAATAAAGGAACGAAAATGAGTGAAATAATAATATTATTTACCATCCTCATGATTCCAGGTTGTCATAATTAACTGTTACGAAAACTACAAATCCTGTTCAAATTGCCTCCCCCGGTTACGTATGCAAGCACGCAGCCTGCGGCGTACTTCAGACACAGTCACTCGCGTTGACACTCTGTCTCTTATGTATTGGGCGGCTGCCACAATTCTCTCTCTGAACTCTTCTTGGGAGTCAGTCCACTGGTGTACTGTAGAGTAACTCTTTCATATGACCCCAAATGTTTGTTTCCAAGAATAAACCTTGTATAAAGGTGATACAGTAAATTTTGTTTTCCACGCCGTGTAATTGATAAGAGTCTTGTTACAACGATATGCGGAGCGAAGGGTAAATTCCTGAACTTGTGGAAGGTACGTAACAAGCTTCCGTGTCAAATGGATGCTTTCGAAAATGCAGAATACGCGGATATCGTGTATTGTTACGGGTTTTGCGATGGTGATGCCGTTGCAGCACGAAGAGACTACCACAGGCGTTTCCCTAACCGGCGTTTACCTGACGTGAGCGTGTTTGGTACGACATGTCGGCGTATTCGAGAAACTGGATCGGTTCAACCACGCCAAGGGTAGGCAGACCCCGAGTTCATGATCCTGCGGAATTTAATATCGGTGGTTCTCGATTATTTTTACATGTCACCCCTTCCCACCCCACCCCTAGAGGTACCAGGGGTGTCTTACCCCCAAAGTATTCTTTCCAAATTGCAAGTGATACGTGTACCAAGTCTGGTTGAAATTGCTCCAGGCGTTCGAGAGTTATGCCGGAACAAACAAACATACACGCACAAGTGCAAAACGGGTTGTCGCACAATCAGGATACGTCGATTCGATTTTCGAGATTCAGCAGCTCGCTTGCCGGATTTTGTATTTGCCGAACGCGAAAGTGTGACGTAGGTTCCGACGTCACGCTCGGAGAACTCCGTCAAATCCTAACATGAAGTGGCTCACTTCTAGAAACACAATAAGAGCAAGTCTTGCAAGTCCCGCATCTTCCATGAAGTTCTCAAAGTCCTCCTTCCCAACGGAGACAGGAAGACCTGTGATGTATCGGAGAGAAAGGAGGGGGGGGGGGAGAAAACGAAGGAAGAAAGAGACACGAAGATATTCTCCTTTCGAGAAACTGGAGAACGAAATAGAAGCGTAACAACATCAGGGCTCCGTCACAAGACCCAGAAGATGGATGAATCGCCGGGAGATGAGAAGGGAACGTTCTTGGTACCCGTTAGAGGGTATCAAATTACAAATGCGCCAAAGACAACTTCAGGCAATATTGTAAAAAAGCGACAGGTCCACACGCGAAAAACTGAGAACACGTTAAGTTACAAAAACGTTCATTAAATACAGGGTGTCCAAGAATTATCTTTACAACTTCAAGTGTTAATAACTCCAATTTTGAGACACATATTTACATGCTGTTTGTTGTACAGGATGCAGAAACTCATAAAGCCCCCCCCCCCCTCTTTTCAGGTATGCACCTCAATGTGAGCACCGTTTGTTTCACGGAGCACATGCAGCAGAGATTAAATTTCTTTCCATGTACGCTATAACATGTCATCTGTGATGGTGTGGAACACATCGATGATTCGTTGCTTGAGTTCGGTGTCGTCCGTAATGTTTGTACCGTACACGCAACGCCACAGGAAGAAGTCCATACGTACGTAATCTGAAAGTTGCGCTGTACCTGTGTGTCTGATGTAGTCTAAATGAATAAAGACACACATCGCACTTTATCCTGTGGCGTCCACATGGTCAATCACTAATAAGTCACTTTGAACATAAAAAAAAATAAAAGTTTATGAGTTTCTGCATCATGTACAACAAACAACATATAAATATGTAACTTACAATTGGAGTTATTAAAACTTGAAGTTGTAATTCAACAGAAAAAAATAATTTATGAGCTTCTGCATCATGTACAACAAACAACATATAAATATGTAACTTAGAATTGGAGTTATTAAAACTTGAAGTTGTAAAGATAATTCTTGGACACCCTGTATAAAGTGAGGCTCAAAATTTCGCTGGGCCTCTAAGTAATTTCAAATCATTCCCTCTCACCTACGTAATGAGCTTGTAATGTATCAGCAAAGGCGTAAATCAAAAAGAGGAGTACGAAATTTATGACCTTAAATTCAAATCAAAATTTTGAATTTAATCTGCACGTGTGGTGTCCATGGCATCCTTTTTTTCATATTTCCACAGAATTGTTTTCAAGTTCTACCTACAGTGAAGCAAATCCTGAATACTATTTCAGAAATCATGGGCGTAACTTGGGGGGCCAAATCGAATTTTAAACTTAACTTCGGGGGGCGGGAATCAAACTTGAAAGTTAATTTTTGGAGGGCAGAATCAAACTTGAGACTTAACTTTCAGGGGCAGAATCAAACTTTGGACTTAACTTTCAGGGGCAGAATCGAACTTGGGACTTAACTTTCAGGGGCAGATTGAAACTTGGGACTTAACTTTCAGGGGCAGAATCAAACTTTGTACTTAACTTTCAGGGGCAGAATCGAACTTGGGACTTAACTTTCAGGGGCAGATTGAAACTTGGGACTTAACTTTCAGGGGAAGAATCAAACTTGTGACTTAACTTTCAGGGGCAGACTGAAATTTGGGACTTAACTTTTAGGGGCAGAATCAAACTTGAAACTTAACTTTCGGGGCAGAATCAAACTTGGGACTTAACTTTCAGGGGCAGAATCAAACTTGGGACTTAACTTTTGGGGGCAGAATCAAACTACTTGAGACTTAACTATCGCAGGCAGAATCAAACTTGAAACTTTGGAAGGCAGGATCGACAAGTTTTCCATCCCGTAAAAGGTCCAAATCATAAAATATACTCTATAATACTTTGCTAGTCAGGTCCCAGGAGGTTAGTACAAGTCTCCATAATTTTAAAATGTAGTAAAAAGATTGGGGGGGGGGTAAGTGCCCCCTTTCCCCCGCCAAGTTACTCCTATGTCAGAAATGAAATCATAAAACCTTCACAACCACATGAAGTACATTCATAAATTAGCAGATTGGACGACGCCGAAAAAGACGTCCGCTAATCACTTCTTGATAGCATAGTGACTACTGCTGCCCCCATTGCAACCAAGTGTCCTAGGGTTCGATTCACATAGAGAAGCGGTTCGATTCTCAGCTTGCCAAACATTTTTCTATCACTGACGTACCTAAGAGCAAAACAAGAAGCTGTCAAGTGATTTCGAGACCATTTTTTTAATCAACTACATACAGAGTGTTCACAAAGTAATCGTACCCTCTTTATTTTGGACACTACGATCGTTATGGTTGAATAACCTGGAAAGATGGCCTTTCGTTCTGGATTCTACTGCGCAGCAATTTTCATTGACAGATATACTAAAGTGGAACTATTCTGATTGATTGGGATTTTTCTGTGTCCGAAATGGAACACCCAATGAAAATTATTACCAAATTATTTTAATTATATTGGCCAGAGAGAACTAAAATATTCCATAATATACAGACATTGTCTCAACTATTCGTAAACAAGCCTATATATAATCGATCTAATACTCTATGTGAACTTGTATTAGATTTCAATGGTACATAATAATTAACGCATAAAGTTACAAAAAATATCAAGAATTCTACATGACAAGCTGAAAGGAAAATGGGAGATGACATGTAACAATGCCAAAACCGAGCGAACGAGCCTACATGATAGTCCATTGTCAAGAGACAATACTCGACGAGCTCGAGGACATGGTGCCAGTAATTCGAGGGCATGGATTAACACCTCACAGGGCATTCTTTTGCTAACCTCGTGACGAAAATGTTCACCACTCTCTTTTTTCCTGTATTGACCGGGAGAGATTGGGTTCGATTGGCCTAGACAAAGGAGCGTGGCCCACGCAGCGAATCTGGCTCCCAGCAATTGGACGCTTCTCGCTGTAGGCACTCGAATCGGTTCGTAGTAGAGCTGAATTCTAGTAACAGGCCCAGAGCGAGTCGTGGGCGTAATATTGCACGAATAGCTCCTCCCACTTAATGCTTACAGTACGTTAAACTGGCTAGAGAGCATGTTTCTGCGCATGCTCCTCCCATGAAGAAATCTCCGCTGTAAGATTATAGGCTCACTGGCTAGCTATTATACTCGGGGTTATTTCGGACGTGAGGTTAATATACTCAAACAACAAGTACAGGGCAACCGTAAAAGAGAAACAGGCATTTTGTTACTTTAGAATTTTAAAAAAACCAAACAGATATGGTCAGATATACACATAACAGAGATAAAAATAATGTGCTAACAATAATAACGTGGAAAATGGGTAAGTGAATAATAACAATAACAAGGAATACATGAATAGGTAGTTAGGGTGAAAAATTAAACAAAACTTTTAAATTATTGTTGTTAATTACAACATCGCCTGTTTGTATTGCTAGGATAACCGCAAGAAGGAAGAATAATATACCACTATATATATTAAATCACGAGGAAACAAGATTAAAATATCGTTTATTACAGTCGTTGTACAGCAGTGGCGTATTTAAGTAGGAACTAGCGGGCTTAAGCCTCTTCCAACTTCTTTCCTCAAAAATCCTTGATAAAACTTAGAAATATCATTTACTAGCGTGATGCACTTGTACGTGAAACTAGATAAGTAAATATCATGACAAGGTTGGTAAAAGAAGAAAAAATATGAGCCAATTCTAAAATAATATTACAATAATACCAGCGATGGGCAGAAAGGTAAGTAATGATTTAGCCAGTAGATGGCACTGCTGTTAAATTAACAATCCTCTGCGGTAATATACAGAAAAAGTACGTTTACATAGCGAAGTGAGATGAATTAAAAGCAGATATTACCAGCTGAACTGTAAATAATAATATTCACTCACATTTTACATACATTGACTATATTGACACAATGTCAAAGACAAATCTCCATGGTAAGTAACGGTGGAAAGAGATATATATAAATCCGTTTGCATGATTTTACTCTGAAAGGTAGTTTCAAGCCGGATTTTATCGGATGATGAAGAGGGGGGGTGTTTTCTCTGGGGAGAGGGCATCGTTTCGGGGGAGGGGGCGGTTTTTCCTCTCATGCAATCAAACGTTCTTCTCTGGACAAACATAACGCACAGAATCGCGTGAAGGTCAAACGTTCCTTTACGTGACACGCAAAGGAAGAAAAAGGGGTGAGAATTTCTAACCAAGAAAGCCCTGCACGCGATTTTGCAATTCCTGCTTTACAGCGATTGGAGGGTGAATTAAGCGTAGGGTGACTCTAAACAGAACCTTAGAGAAGGTTTCGATGCCACCCTTACTCTTAAGAACACCTAAGCGTCACTCTGACCACAAAACTCCAAATGTTGTGATCCTTACGTTCAGTCCAGAACCACATATTTACAAATATACGGTGGTCCAAAAAGAACTCCCAACTTTATAAGTGTATAAACATTTAATGGAAAACATTACAGAACTGGTTATGGTGTCATTTTGTAAGGAAATACATTAAGTTTGACTAGCGTTGTGGAACAGTACCGAATTCCTACACCACAAGAGCAAGTGCCAGTTCCGTTAAAAATGGTTGCTTTCACTAGTCAAGAGCGAGCTCGTAGTGTGTTTTGGCCGCATCCACTTCCAACAAGATGGCGCACCACCTCACTACCTCACCGAAGTCGGGGATATCCTCAATAACATATTTCCAGGTGGATGAATGAAACCTCAAAAGGGGTGTCAGATCAAGTGAACGAGGAGGCACCTCGACCTATCCATCGACCTGGAGAAAGAAAGAGAGAGAGAGAAAACGAGTTGAAGGATGAAAGAAAGAGGAAACAAGAGAAACAAAAGAAAGATAAAACGAGAGGAAGAAAGAAAGATAGATAAAACGAGATGAAGAAAGAGAGAGAAAACGAGAGGAAGAAACAATGAGGGAAAACGAGAGGAAGGAAGAAAGAAAGAATGAGAAAACGAGAAGTAATAAAGTAAGGAGAAAACGAAATGAAGAAAGAAGGAAAGAAAGAGAAAACGAGAGGAAGAAAGAGAAAACGAGAGGAAGAAAGAAAGAAAACGAGAGGAAGTAATAAAGAGAAAGAGAAAAACGAGATGAAGAAACAAAGAGAGAAAATGAGAGGAAGGAATAAAGAAAGAAAACAAAAGGATGAAAAAAAGGGAAATAAGAGAGAAAACAAGAAAAACGAGAGAAAGAGAGGAAAAGTGAACACAAGAGAAAAAGTACAAAACAATCAGAAGTAAGGAAGAAAGTAAGAGAGAAACGGGAGGATACAGCAAGAACTCCGAGTTGGAGAAATTCTGCAATATCTTTCCAGAGGGAGAAAAAAGGGCGGGAAATCTTCCCGGGCTTAACCGAAACGTAGTTTTCACGAAATTGTTGCCTTTCGCAAAAACAAAAGAGACACGCACTCCGGAGTATTCTCCTAATGCAGACTGCGAGAAAACATGCAAACACACTCCGAGCGTACCAAAAACCCTGCAGACGCTGCACAATGTATTTTATGGCTGAAGTTGAATTTAAATGCATACCTCGTGGTGGATGCAATAATTTTTCATTCCGGCTTTTGACACCATCCCGCTGGGGAGACGTAAAGCACATTCTTCCTACCCACAATGCACTGCACTCGAGTAAGTGTGGGAAGGGTTAAGGGGAGTGTGAAGGGAATGATAATTCTCCTCATATGACTGTGGGGTGTACTACATCCAAGGTATTGTAGGTCGGGTACTAACGTCTCCACCAAGAGAACGTGTAGTGGGAAAGATGCTATACTCTGAGACAACCTAACCTTGCAAAGCAGTGGCGGCGATTAGAAGGCGAGGGGGCAGTTGCCCCCACTTTTGCCCCTGCACTATGCTAAACCTTACCTTATCTACCAAGGGAAAGTAAACTGTCCTTGCCCCCCCCACCCAGTTTTGGCATCTCGCCCCCCCCCCCTGCCCCTAGTTTTTGAACCCAATCGCCGCCACTGTGCAGTCGGATTTCTTGTATTCATCCGCGTATGAATTTCGCAGCCTATTCCTTGTCTTGCATGAACCACGAATCCATATATGTCGTAGGCTGCCAAACAAAGGTGTACCCAAAGGGGGAGCTACTGGGGTTGCAGACCCCACCCCTAAACCTACGACAGAAGCAAAATTGGAAGAAGAAAATACCAAATATACATGTAAACATGTAAAGAAAGAGTTATAGAAAATTAAAACTACAAAATATACAAGTAATTACTTCCGTAACACACACCTTGTGCAAATATGATTTTCAGGAACATCATACACCATTCTAATTGCCCATGTTACGAGTTTGTGTGGGAAGTGAAAGATTAAAACAGAGTACAGGTATAGAAACTGGAGGCCCAATGAGCCGGACATACATACTCGTATAACTTCATTTGCATGTGCAATATTTGGATTGTTAAACTATACTTATTATGTTTTATGTTTTTGTATCTGATCAACTACTAAGAGTTATTTGTATACTAACGTAAAGAGGGTACAATACAGGGAGTTTCAAGAAGAACCATCCGATTTAAAATGGCTATATTTAGGAAATCAATGAACATACAGGGTGTCCCACTCGTAAGGGGCCCCGGAAAAAGTGTTATAAAAATCTTAATAAAAGAGGATATGAAACTAAATTTATACATGACATACCTTTATGGTTGAGAAATGAAGGTACATTACAAGAAGTGCTAGAAGTGACCTCCCCCCACCTGTATACACAGTTCAACACGGCGCTGCATGTTCGTGAATGTTGCTGCCAGAGTACTCGGCGTGACTGCCTGGATATCACGGCGGATGTTCTCACGTAATGGTGTGTGGTTTGTTCTTGTAGACACTACCTTTAAGGTGACCCCACAGAAAAAAGTCAGGGGGTCAAGTCCGGTGACCTTTGGGGCCATAATCCTTTCGAAATCACTCGGTCAGCGAAAAATGATTCCACCGCAACCATACTCGCGTCAGACGTGTGGCATGTTGCCCCATCTTGCTGGTACCAGCCAAGTGTCAGTTCCTCGTCATCCAACTGCTTCACAAATTCATGAAACAATACCTGGTACACATCACTGTTAACAGTAGTGTCAAAAAAAATTGGCCCGATGATGCGCCGCTGTGATAATGCACAGAACGCGCCCACCTTCTGTGAATGAAGTGGTTCCTCAACGATTGCATGCTGGGTGTCGCTACTCCATAAACGTGTGTTTTGTGAGTTCAAGTATCCTGACAACTGGAACCACGCTTCATCACTGTACCACGTGTACTGCAATATCCCTGGCCTTTCAGCGACGAGTTACGTGAACGAACATGCAGCGCCGTGTTGAACTGTGTATGCAGGTGGGGGGGGGGGGGGGTGGAGGTCCCTTCCAGCACTTCTTGTAATGTACCTTCATTTCTCATCCATAAAGGTATGTCATGCACAAATTTGGTTTCATATCCTCTTTTATTAAGACTTTTATAACACTTTCTCTGGGGGTCCCTTTCGAGTGGGACACACTGTAGAATCTTGCAGTAAGTTGTAAAATACATGTTGGAACATCAAGTTTTACTTACAGTAGGTTTTGATTTGTTACAGGTAAGTTCTTTACTGGTGCTGCTCACTCTTTAGTTCGTATCAAGAAGGCTACCCAGTAACAGAAAGCTTTCTGCGTTCTCCACTTCAACAGATGCGAGTCCGTTACAGCTGTACAGCGTGAGTTTCGTTGTAAATACGGTGCTACACCACCTACTGCTTACAGTATTCGACGTTGCACAGTTGTAATGAACTCACATTTCTTGAAGCAGAGCATGCAGAATGCTTCGTGTTGCTGGCAACCTGATTTCTTATGGGTTGGCAACCTGATTTCCTATGAGTTGGTAACCTGATTTCTTATGAGTTGGCAACCTGATTTCTTATGAGTTGGCAACCTGATTTCCTATGAGTTGGCAACCTGATTTCTTATGGGTTGGCAACCTGATTTCCTATGAGTTGGTAACCTGATTTCCTATGAGTTGGCAACCTGATTTCCTATGAGTTGGCAACCTGATTTCTTATGAGTTGGCAACCTGATTTCTTATGAGTTGGCAACCTGATTTCCTATGAGTTGGTGTCACGATATCTAGTGACATGTAAAACGCAGTTCGATAAAAATTATTTTTTGTTTATTGATTCATTTTATGCACCAACTTGAAAGTGTGAGGTTGTTTATTTTGTGGATAAATTTGTATCCGAGCCAGACGTCGGGAGTTGAGAGATGGGGTTTTTCTTGAGTGACAGCCGCCGCTTAGAACATGACATATTTGCACCAACGCGGAGATAAGGAAAGATTATTTTCGCCGCTACCGAGCTTGAGTCGCAGCAGGCGTTCGAACCCATGTTCACGGATGACCAGGAAAACCAGCTGGAGCTCAAGCTTGCAAGGATCGACGACGCGTACTTGACCGCGTTTCAAGACAATGGAGAGAGGTCATTTCCATCCCTCTGAAACAGAAGCCAAGCCACTAGAGCGTCCTTTTTCAACGGACGAATTTGAATCTCTCTTAAATACGCGGTGCTACCACCCCAGAGACAGTTTTTACCCGGATTTCATAGAGAGAGCAGCTCCGCGCTACACTCTCGCGTGAGTATTGTTTGCGTCCGTGGACTTCGTTTCCTTACGTACCGTGAGCGAATTGCAGATAGAGTTACCAGTGTGCGCCTTATTTTGGTGAAGATTACGCGCTGATTTGTTTTTGCCAAGCGTGGACTACATAATGATGGAGGGCTAAAGAAGATAGAGAAGGGGGTCGTCGCTCCCCCTGACGCCTGCAACGACGCAGAAGCCAGCCAGACGACGCCAAAACCAAACACTGCCCAAAGCCCGTTACCAGAGAGAGAGAGAGAAGGACGTTTTCCAGCTCGACGTTCCAACTGAAGCCCGCTACCAGAGAGAGATGATTGCAGATCGACGTCCAATTGATGCCCGACACTAGAGATATCCCGACCGGCGCGTGACCACGTACACCCGACGCTAGTGACAAGAGGAAAGCCCGAAGTACTAAGGAGGTGCAAGTACAAAAGATCGTCGCAATTATTCTTCGTCGCGATCGACCTTGGAGGACTATTTCGCCACAAAGGAACCGTGTGCAAGTCCCGCGTCCAGGAGAGATGAATGACCACGCCATGTAGCAGAGTCTGGTACAGTATACTTCAGAGGGTCTCATGTTCATGTAAACGTGCGTCGTTAGTATCAACACCGTACAGTTAACGCCGGAGTCTCACTTATTAGCAAAGTCACTCAGGAAACCCCGAAACTAATTTCCGTGTCTGACAAATTTTGGTATTGTTGTAAAAAAGGGTTATTTCATGTTCAGATGTTCTAATTTAATTGTCTGCATTCAGCGTTAGAAGCTCCATTTCATTTCTTTAATATTTAGTGTAAATTGTCAAAGTGTGCTCCATTTCTTGTGTAACCAACCGCCCCGTCGCGCCATTTAACTTGTCAATAGTTGACTGATGAGTCCTTTTTAATTGTGGAAAGCGTAGTTGTTTTTATTGCAAGGTCGTGTGCGTGAAATAGTATTATTTGTTGCATAGTGGTTTTTAAGGTAATTTTTGCTCGCGCCGACGATTGATTAGTGTATTCCGGCAGCTGGAGCCAATTAAGTTTTTGCATCACTATGTAATTGAGTAGTTGTTCTCATTGGACGAGAGAGGCTTGTGTGTAATACCCCCGTCCGAGAAACTTGTATAATGCCGTGCTTACGACTCGATGCATACGTTCATTCGAACGAAAGGTTTAACCACGCCGACCCAATTGACTTAGTTAACCGCTTTCCGAGGGCTGGCACTTAAGTTAATTTAAAAGAGCACAGGAGCTGGCAGACAAATGCCCTAAATTCACATAAAGGTTTAAAAATTAAAAGGAATGATATGTCAATGAGATCCATGATTTGTATCCATACTTCACATGTAAAAATACCTCATGTGTGTGAAAGAGAGATAGAGTGAATGCTGTGAGAGTGAGGAGGCTTTGTAAACAGTTGTTGATTGCAATATTTTTCGTTGTTACAATATATATTCACTTTTTTACCGTTCGTCAGTGTTGTTATTTGACGTTTTTCAGGTACCAGATATTATGCTATTAGTGTTTATATGATTGTTCGAATCTACATATCAGAGGTAAACAAAACAGTGTAACATTTCAAGGTATTAATCTCCGCCTCGCAATAGTATGACAATAAACGACCGTCTCAGTACCGAATTTGATAACTGGACCGTGAGTCACGACCGGTCTCCCGTACACATAACGACGTTTGGCCCCGTTCCGGGGTATGATTGACACGTCATTTCGGGGACCGGGAGTGCACTCGTTACATTTGGCGCCGCGAACATGGGACGGCAACTTTTGTCATGTCTTTCCAGGAAAACCAGGTTGCGAGAGCGGTAGAAATTTCATTGTTGTATACGTCATGCATAAAATTCTTGTGTTAGGTTCCTGGTTATTTGTGTATTTTTCGTTTTGTATTTCGAGGGTTATTTTCATGTATTTGTCGTATGTTCACGTGTAAGGACACGTTATTGGGCGTAATTGGTAACAATAGGGCAGATATTTTTTTCGGCGAAAGCAGCAAGGGCAGCTGCATAGGGCATTTTTTATGTACTTTTTGTGTACTTTTTTTGGTTGGCGTAATTTATGGCATCAGGCTGAGTTGCGGGATAAGGGATTCCCGACGGACCTCCTTTCTCTTTTTATGTATCGATTTGTAATTCACATTTTGTGTGAGCTCGCGTAAGTTTGCGTAACTGTTCCAAAGTGCGACAGAAGATTGAGCAGATATATAGCGAAAGGCCTTCATGAGATTAAGAAATCGTCGTATAGACTGTTTGAACAAGAGTGACGTCATGATGGTTTGCGAGGCTTGTGGAAAGGAATTTGCTGATTTCGAAATCGACAGCGAGGGGGCCAGACCGGTTTGTCCACAGTGCAAGGGCCCGTTGGAAATGGAAAGGGAGATACCAAGTGCCCAAGGGGGTACATCGTCACGTGCGGACAGCGACCACAGCAAGGAACAAGAAGACGTAGGAAGTGGCAGTGTTGCCAACCAATTCCGGCTAATCCTCCAGATGCTCCAAGGAATGGAAACCAGGATGCAAGCCAAGATGCGGACCATGTTCCAGGGATTGCAGACCGAGACGCAGACCAACATCCAGGGGTTGGAAACCAGGATGCAGACCGACGTAAGAGGGATGGAAGAACGCCCCCAAGTAACAGTTCGCGCCTCCGGAGAGGAAATGACGCAACAACTCCCCCCAACGATCCAAGAATGCGAAGCTCAAATCAAACCCAGGACCGCCGAGACCGACGCTCGCATCAAGGACCAAGGAGCCAAGGTGGCAACACTGGCGCAGAGCGTACGTGAACAAGAAGGAGCCTCTCAACACATCGGCCAGCAAAGTGCACGGCTGGAGTTCCTTTGCAATCGGAGCAACGATGCCCTCGAGCGACAAGTGCGGCGAGCAGCGAACCCAGCGGAAGGGAATTCCGAGAAGATAAAGGGAATCGAGGAAAAACTGCAACAATTGAACGTAGCCGACGTTCCGGTAACACCGCGAGAGCCGACAGCTATGACGTCATCGCAGCCAGCTGAAGTTCCTTCGCCTTCAAGGAGCACGAGTGACGTAAGACCGACTAAATGTGTCAGCCGAGGAAGCGAAGTGGAATCGGGACTACATCTTCCATCGCCGCGACCGTTCGAAGCCCAAACTTCAAGCCAGGACGACATACGGCCTGAACCACTGTCGGCGGGGAGAGCTTTGTTCCCGCCCGAATATGAGAAAAACTTCAAGAAGTTCTCCGGGGACGACAGGATATCGCCGTCTGCCCTCGTCGAGGAATTCGAAGCAACAGCCCGGGAGTTAGGACTGGCGGATGGAGAGCGATTGCTTGTGCTGAAAGGCTGGATGCAAGATCGAGCACAGAACAGGCTGGATCAGAATGAAAGACACTTTCATTCGTACTCGGCGTTTAGGGAAGCCTTCCTGACGCACTTTCCACGCTCTATGCAAGTGAAGGGAAAGATCAAGAAGCTGTTTTTCATGTACGATGGGCAGCAACTCGCTCCAGGAGCCGAAGTTCGTCAGCTTCGAGATGGTCCGCCTTCGCCACGACAGAGACGCCACTATCGGGGACAGAGACGTCGAGGTGGTCAGACATGCAGTTCACCGGGCCACTATAACCACAGCAACGACAGCAACTTTTCCAACGGACGAGTAAGCAACGGCTATTATCAGCGTCACCCCGACAGTAGACCGGAGAGCCCGTGTTCTGACAACGGGCACACAAGACGCAGCCCGCCGAGGGTTCAAAGGAGCCCGACGCGAAACGCGAACGGGCCGAATCCCAGCAACACATCTCCACAGCCGGGGCCGTCAGGTCGTCAGCGCCGAAGGGAGGAATGGGATGGCGAAACATGGTTAAGCGACATCGCGCCATTTTAGAAGTATAAAATAACATTGCGCCATGCCCCAGAGTGTACAATATGTATATTTATTATGTAAATTGGAGGTATCATTTATATCATGTGTGTTGTGTTATCGAATTGGTTGACTTTTCTTGTACAGGGTGTTAAAAAATTTGTAGTCAAAATTTCATGCCCCTGAGTAGTAAAAAATTTTATTCGCCTACAGAATTTTTTGATCGGAAGGAGGGCGAGATGTCACGATATCTAGTGACATGTAAAACGCAGTTCGATAAAAATTATTTTTTGTTTATTGATTCATTTTATGCACCAACTTGAAAGTGTGAGGTTGTTTATTTTGTGGATAAATTTGTATCCGAGCCAGACGTCGGGAGTTGAGAGATGGGGTTTTTCTTGAGTGACAGCCGCCGCTTAGAACATGACATATTTGCACCAACGCGGAGATAAGGAAAGATTATTTTCGCCGCTACCGAGCTTGAGTCGCAGCAGGCGTTCGAACCCATGTTCACGGATGACCAGGAAAACCAGTTGGAGCTCAAGCTTGCAAGGATCGACGATGCGCACTTGACCGTGTTTCAAGACAATGGAGAGAGGTCATTTCCATCCCTCTGAAACAGAAGCCAAGCCACTAGAGCGTCCTTTTTCAACGGACGAATTTGAATCTCTCTTAAATACGCGGTGCTACCACCCCAGAGACAGTTTTTACCCGGATTTCATAGAGAGAGCAGCTCCGCGCTACACTCTCGCGTGAGTATTGTTTGCGTCCGTGGACTTCGTTTCCTTACGTACCGTGAGCGAATTGCAGATAGAGTTACCAGTGTGCGCCTTATTTTGGTGAAGATTACGCGCTGATTTGTTTTTGCCAAGCGTGGACTACATAATGATGGAGGGCTAAAGAAGATAGAGAAGGGGGTCGTCGCTCCCCCTGACGCCTGCAACGACGCAGAAGCCAGCCAGACGACGCCAAAACCAAACACTGCCCAAAGCCCGTTACCAGAGAGAGAGAGAGAAGGACGTTTTCCAGCTCGACGTTCCAACTGAAGCCCGCTACCAGAGAGAGATGATTGCAGATCGACGTCCAATTGATGCCCGACACTAGAGATATCCCGACCGGCGCGTGACCACGTACACCCGACGCTAGTGACAAGAGGAAAGCCCGAAGTACTAAGGAGGTGCAAGTACAAAAGATCGTCGCAATTATTCTTCGTCGCGATCGACCTTGGAGGACTATTTCGCCACAAAGGAACCGTGTGCAAGTCCCGCGTCCAGGAGAGATGAATGACCACGCCATGTAGCAGAGTCTGGTACAGTATACTTCAGAGGGTCTCATGTTCATGTAAACGTGCGTCGTTAGTATCAACACCGTACAGTTAACGCCGGAGTCTCACTTATTAGCAAAGTCACTCAGGAAACCCCGAAACTAATTTCCGTGTCTGACAAATTTTGGTATTGTTGTAAAAAAGGGTTATTTCATGTTCAGATGTTCTAATTTAATTGTCTGCATTCAGCGTTAGAAGCTCCATTTCATTTCTTTAATATTTAGTGTAAATTGTCAAAGTGTGCTCCATTTCTTGTGTAACCAACCGCCCCGTCGCGCCATTTAACTTGTCAATAGTTGACTGATGAGTCCTTTTTAATTGTGGAAAGCGTAGTTGTTTTTATTGCAAGGTCGTGTGCGTGAAATAGTATTATTTGTTGCATAGTGGTTTTTAAGGTAATTTTTGCTCGCGCCGACGATTGATTAGTGTATTCCGGCAGCTGGAGCCAATTAAGTTTTTGCATCACTATGTAATTGAGTAGTTGTTCTCATTGGACGAGAGAGGCTTGTGTGTAATACCCCCGTCCGAGAAACTTGTATAATGCCGTGCTTACGACTCGATGCATACGTTCATTCGAACGAAAGGTTTAACCACGCCGACCCAATTGTCTTAGTTAACCGCTTTCCGAGGGCTGGCACTTAAGTTAATTTAAAAGAGCACAGGAGCTGGCAGACAAATGCCCTAAATTCACATAAAGGTTTAAAAATTAAAAGGAATGATATGTCAATGAGATCCATGATTTGTATCCATACTTCACATGTAAAAATACCTCATGTGTGTGAAAGAGAGATAGAGTGAATGCTGTGAGAGTGAGGAGGCTTTGTAAACAGTTGTTGATTGCAATATTTTTCGTTGTTACAATATATATTCACTTTTTTACCGTTCGTCAGTGTTGTTATTTGACGTTTTTCAGGTACCAGATATTATGCTATTAGTGTTTATATGATTGTTCGAATCTACATATCAGAGGTAAACAAAACAGTGTAACATTTCAAGGTATTAATCTCCGCCTCGCAATAGTATGACAATAAACGACCGTCTCAGTACCGAACTTGATAACTGGACCGTGAGTCACGACCGGTCTCCCGTACACATAACGACGTTTGGCCCCGTTCCGGGGTATGATTGACACGTCATTTCGGGGACCGGGAGTGCACTCGTTACATTGGCAACCTGATTTCTTATAGGAAATCAGGTTGCCAACCCATGAGTTGGTAACCTGATTTCCTATGAGTTGGCAACCTGATTTCCTATGAGTTGGCAACCTGATTTCCTATGAGTTGGCAACCTGATTTCTTATGAGTTGGCAACCTGATTTCCTATGAGTTGGTAACCTGATTTCTTATGAGTTGGCAACCTGATTTCTTATGAGTTGGCAACCTGATTTCCTATGAGTTGGTAACCTGATTTCTTATGAGTTGGTAACCTGATTTCCTATGAGTTGGCAACCTGATTTCTTATGGGTTGGCAACCTGATTTCTTATGGGTTGGCAACCTGATTTCCTATGAGTTGGTAACCTGATTTCTTATGAGTTGGCAACCTGATTTCTTAGGAGTTGGTAAATTTATTCTTGATGCGAACTACAGAGTGAGCTGCACCACTAAAGCACTTACCTGTAACAAATCAAAACCTATTGCAAGTAAAACTTGATGTTCCAACATGCATTTTACAACTTACTGCAAGATTCGATGTTCATTGGTTTCCTAAATATAGCATTTTAAAATCGGTTGATTCTTTTTGAAACAACCTGTGCATGACTTTGAGGGAAGATAAAGTGTGTGTAAAGTAAAATGTATGTAGTACGTACCCAGGGGCGTATATTCTAGGCTATCTACGCTGTCTTCGAAGCCTGAAGTCTAGAGAATAAAATACAGGAGAAAAATCGATCAGAAATTGTAAATATTATTATTCGTATCAGTGAGATGATGATGCTGATTCTGGAGTTGGCAACCTGATTTCTTGTGAGTTGGCAACCTGGTTTCCTATGAGTTGGCAACCTGATTTACTATGAGTTGGCAACCTGATTTCCTATGAGTTGGCAACCTGATTTACTATGAGTTGGCAACCTGATTTCCTATGGGTTGGCAACCTGATTTCCTATGAGTTGGAAACCTGATTTCCTATGAGTTGGCAACCTGATTTCTTATGAGTTGGCAACACGATTTCCTATGGGTTAGCAACCTGATTTCCTATGAGTTGGCAACCTGATTTCCTATGGGTTGGCAACCTGATTTCCTATGAGTTGGCAACCTGATTTCTTATGAGTTGGCAACCTGATTTCCTATGGGTTGGCAACCTGATTTCCTATGGGTTGGCAACCTGATTTCCTATGAGTTGGAAACCTGATTTCCTATGAGTTGGCAACCTGATTTCTTATGAGTTGGCAACATGATTTCCTATGGGTTAGCAACCTGATTTCCTATGAGTTGGCAACCTGATTTCCTATGAGTTGGCAACCTGATTACCTATGGGTTGGCAACCTGATTTCTTAGGAGTTGGTAAATGTATTTCTATTCATAGCCTAGGACCACGTGACATAGTGAGATAGCCCAGATATTGGACTCCGTATACGCCACTGTGCGTACCAGCTCGCACAAGGAAAATGTAAATAAATACTAAATACTGAAAGTCTTCCACTCCACTAATCTTGTTTGATTTGGTACATTTCCCACTATACGCCAAGGCATGCCAATCCGTTTTTGATTGGGTAGTTTTGCGCGTCGTGTCCCATCGCCGCTGTTGTCTGGCTTTCTAGACAAGAGCGCGCTAATATTGCTTCCAAGTAGAGCCCCGATTGTCACCACAAGACCGAGCCAACACCGAAATTTTGAAACTATGAATCGACCATAGACCGCCAGTCTAACGTTTAAGCTAAAGCTGCACACACCCGTCGTGTGGCACTGTGTTAACCACCCTCCAACGGAGGTCGGTCCGTTCCAACATTACCACATGGCAATTTCATATGATTACCATTTTCAACATTCAAACTACATGAATATGCTATGATTTCCCGTGTCAATATTCAAACCGTAGGAATCTGCTATGATTTCCCGTTTCAACATTCAAACCGTAGCAATTTGCTATGATTTCCCGTTTAAACATTCAAACTATAGGAATCTGCTATGATGTCTCGTTTCAACATTCAAACTATAGGAATCTGCTATGATATCTCGTTTCAACATTCAAACTATAGGAATCTGCTATGGTATCTCGTTTCAATATTCAAACTATATGAATCTACTATGATATCTCGTTTCAACATTCAAACTATAGGAATCTGCTATGATTTCCAGTTTCAACATTCAAACTATAGGAATCTGCTATGGTATCTCGTTTCAACATTCAAACTATAGGAATCTGCTACGGTATCTCGTTTCAACATTCAAACTATAGGAATCTGCTATGGTATCTCGTTTCAACATTCAAACTATAGGAATCTGATATGATTTCCCGTTTCAACATGCAAACTATAGGAATCTGCTATGATATCTCGTTTCAACATTCAAACTATAGGAATCTGCTATGATATCTCGTTTCAACATGCAAACTATAGGAATCTGCTATGATATCTCGTTTCAACATTCAAACTATAGGAATCTGCTATGATATCAAGTTTCAACATTCAAACTACCGCTTCAATATTCAAACTATGGGACTCGGCTGTGATTTCTCATTCCAGTGTTCAAACTAGAGAAATCTGCGTAGAACATTTTCAGCGAAAAATACAGGCTCGACCAGGACTCGAGCCCGGGTCTCAGGTATATCGTGCCATTGTTCTAACCACTGAGATACCGAGCCGGCCTGGCCTCGCCTGATTTTTCGATATCGCTGTTTTACCTGTGCGGAATCGTCTCTTCCAGTGCTACCGCAACGGGATCTGTTGCCTTTGAAACACAGTAGACTTCGACATTGCCTGGTTCCTCCCAGCGTAGAGATGAGATTAGGCAAACACAGGAGATGTACTACGTAGAACATTTTCAACGAAAAATGCAGGCTCGACCAGGACTCGAACCCGGGTCTCTGGCATATTCCGCCATTGCTCTAACCACTGAGCTCCTGTGTGTACCTAATCTACAATAGAGAAATCTGCTATGATTTCCTGTTTCAATATTCAAACTATAAGAATCTGCTATGAATACCCGTTTCATTATTCAAACTACGTATATGAATCTGCTACGATTCCTGTTTCAATACTGAAGCAATAGGGATATGAAGTCACCTGGTTTTCAGATAGAAGCAGATGTTACTTCTGGTGCCGCGAAGACAAAACACAAGACAGGACACTTACCTTTGGGAGGACGGAAACCTTGAAGTTTCTCGGGCATTCCTTCCACCTGGCGAAAGATAAAAAGAACCGCCAAAGGTAGAAAGGTACAGAAAGAAATCAAGGTAAATCCAAGTCAAGGAGAAGCTCCAGCATGGTATAGAGAGGCCAATATCACTTCCACTAAAACAGAATTCAACACACTCACTACGAAGACTGCTCCGGGAAAATCACTCTCCACCCTTATACTAGATTCCTCCCTCCCCAAACACCCAATAATGCCGTAGTACTATAGAGAAGCACAATCCAACCCCACCGTTGCCACGGGCAACGGAGGGAAAGGGGGGATTTGCGGGGGGAGACCGTACACGGCAGGGGGGATTCCGCAACCCCCATGGGAACCCCTCTTCTCCCATCGGTCGATTTGTGTCAACACAACCCCGAGGCTGGAAACAAAATGAGTCTTTCATTTCTCTCCCCCCTCTTTCTGTATCTCATCTTCTACCTTGCAGAAGGGATGTCTGATTCGCTACTAGAATATATTTCTAGCTCTGCTGAGGAAGGTTGTAAAGGCCGAATTACACGGAACTGGAAATCCAGTTAGTTGGCGCTGAACTGGCTACCTGCCCGGATGTGATGGCTGCTTGACTGGTTTGGAGGAATAGGACATGTTCTAATTGCTACTGGCTCTGCTCGACTGGATTCTATGGAACAGCCAATCAGAGCAAAGTTTGGTCATGAGCAGATGTGTCGCCCCTGTCAACACATGCCTTTTAAGCACTAAACTATTCAGTCTATGTTATAAAAATCTATGTTGTTAAGAATTAGTGTTGAATCTTTTCTCTAAAGATTATTAGATTTCTTGCCACAAAAATGTTATTGTTAATGCTACAATAGGTAATGAATTGTTGAACTTGTTGAAACTATGGAAATATAAAACAACTATGTAGTAACCATGGTAAATTGTAAACAAAATTATGATATAAAAGAGCTAGACTTTTGTAAGCCTACGGGACATTCTCCTGGTTGCCGAAAGGCTGATGGTTCAGGGGACGTTGGGTAATATCTTGCTTCAATCTTCGGATTGGCTGGTGTACTTGTGCTCCATTTGGCAGATATTCCACAAACCCAACTCTGAATAAGGCGTTCTCCTGCATCATCAAAAAGACCAGGGTTATAAACTTCGGTACATCTAATAGGTTTAGGCCTACAAGTTGTATCGGGTGAATTGTCTGTTTGAAAACTGTTTGTATATCATCGGATGTTTAAGTAAATCTTCGAGAAAAAGATCTTTCATTTCAAACCTACATAGGCGAAAATTAAAAATAAATCCTGCGCCACAGCCCGCAAGGGCTTGGTCCTACTAACCCTTAGAAGCCTTTGAGAAGTCCGATAAAAGGGTTCTACCTAGGGATGTGGCGAAGTCGATTACAGATGTATGAAAATCGGCCGAAATTGACACATCGGTATCGGAATCGGCAAAAATCCGAAATTTAAACCGGTACAGATTATACTAGAGTTTTTACCTTCTAACAAGTTTTATATTCTAGTTTTGTAAGATTGATTGAAAAATTGGTTATGATTCGTCATTATTGTAGAGTTTTTGTAATAAAATTATTGCAAACTCATTCAGAGGATCAACCTAACTATAAATCGGAAATAAAACAGTACACTGCTGAACCAGGATCTGCTGTTGTATTGGACATTCAAAAATGAGTATTCAAACCTGAAGCAAGTGCTGAGAAAATACTTGGGCATACCTGCTGCATCAGTATTCAGTGTTCAGAGTTGCTGAACAGATTTGCGATAAGAAGTAGGTTACTTCCTGAAGTGCTTCCAAAACTCGTGTTTCTGAAGTTGAATCTGGCAGAACAGGAATTCATTTTGCATTTCAAGGAACTGCTTGTGTACTAATGTTTAATCTCTTGAGAATCCATGTTCTTCTTAAAGGGTCACATAACATTTTGTAGATGCAAATGTACATTCGCATCTCTTGAGAATATATATGTATATACATATGATATGCAATAGAAATGTACATAGCAAATTTATTTTTGTCATGCTGAAAACAACATCCCATTTCTGTTTAATAATCTGTATCGGAATCGGTTAAATATCGGCATCGGTAAATTTTCAGCTTCGTCACATCCCTAGTTCTAACCGACTATCATAAAGTCCTAAAGGCAGAAGATGCGTGTCAAAGATAATCTTCGAGTTTGCAGAGGAGAGTTTATCTTTGTCTGTGGTTCCGAGTGCTGTCTGTTTAGTTTATCCGTTTCTCGATAAAAAAAAGTGAAGAGATGAAGTGCAGAGCATTCGTGTTCAGTTCATTAATATGCATTCGAAGCATCGGAACGAGTCACAACTCTCGAAGCAGCCAATTAACCAAGCGAGCCGCTGACGTCATCTCCACCCAGAACCTATCGATAAGCCCCTTGCTCAGGTTCTACACGCCCACTAGGCTCGCTAGACAGATTCGCGCAGTTCGCTGGAGATGTTCGGAAAGTAATTCGACTATACTATCAATCTCTAGTCCATACTTCTTTTTTTTTAATTTTTAATAAAAGCACAGCGCAGTAATTCTCCTACAGCATTCTTCAAATTGCTCGTCCATCTTTACAGATTGTCTGCTCTGCGCAATGTCTAATGGAAACAAAAGTCTATCGATAATTACGGTAGCAAGTGTCGTGTGAGGCGAAAACTAGCAAATTGGTAGCCAGTCCAGCGCCAACTAGGGCATTCCTACTGGAAATCCAGTTCCGTGCGATTCCGGCTTAAGTGAGGCGAGACATTTCTAAGAAACTATTACCTCTTATTATAAAAAGGCATATTTTGTTGTCCTGAGTGATGAGGCATGTGCAACTATTCTAATTTTGATTCATATGTTTCCATTGCTTAGTCCATGCAGTCAACTAGTAAGGAAATGAAGCAATGATATCAACAGGCAATGTCCAAATTAAGCTTTCTTGCTTGGGGGGGGGGGGGCGTATTTGCCACTAAGTGGCGTATTTGCGATTACATTTTAGGAAGCAAGTTTTCTTATGGGTATGGATTGACTGATTGTGTTGGTGTTTGAAGTCCACACCAAACCAGGACCCCTTGATTACAAGAAAACGACGTTTTGGGTATTGAAATTTCTGTGCACAGTCAGTAAACAAGTGCACAAAAAGGCTATCGAACTAGTAACACGGAAAACATGACCAACTTTTCATTACCAGATTCGAACTTAGTTTCCATTTAACCCACCAACAAGTTTCTTGTGTCGGTGAGGTTGTTCAGTTGGAGAATGGTGTATTTCTTTAATCCACAAGGCTGCATACTTTTCCGGATGAAAATCCTTGATGTCTGGAGCATTAATGGACACGAATGATTATTCAATTATGTTAGTGACATAGTTAAGAAATGGTATGGTAAGGAGGCAGAAAACTGGAGTGAAACAGCAGAAGAGAGGAAAGATTGGCGAACGGGGAAAACATGAAGCCAGAATAAGAACTAAAGTGGAGTGGAGAGATTGCAGAAAACAAAATCAAGAATGCAGCGACGAAGACTTGAAGCAAGAAAGCGGGAATACAGGTGAAACAGCAAAATCAAAGAAAAAAGGGAAGACATAAAGGTAGAATAGGAAGGAAAGTGGAGTGGAAGGATTGCAGGAAATCAAGAATGTAGAAGACTTGAAGGAAGAAAGCTAGAATGCAGGTGAAGGAAAGTAAAACAGAAGCAAAATACATGAAAAATCAAAGAAAAAATGGAAGACATGAAGCCAGAATAGGAAGGAAAGTGGAGTGGAAGGATTGCAGGAAATAAAATCAAGAATGTAGAAGACTTGAAGGAAGAAAGCTAGAATGCAGGTGAAGGAAAGTACACAGAAGCAAAATACATGAAAAATCAAAGAAAAATGGAAGACATGAAGCCAGAATAGGAAGGAAAGTGGAGTGGAAGGATTGCAGGAAATCAAGAATGTAGAAGACTTGAAGGAAGAAAGCTAGAATGCAGGTGAAGGAAAGAAAAACAGAAGCAAAATACATGAAAAATCAAAGAAAAAATGGAAGACATGAAGCCAGAATAGGAAGGAAAGTGGAGTGGAAGGATTGCAGGAAATAAAATCAAGAATGTAGAAGACTTGAAGGAAGAAAGCTAGAATGCAGGTGAAGGAAAGTACACAGAAGCAAAATACATAAAAAATCAAAGAAAATGGAAGACATGAAGCCAGAATAGGAAGGAAAGTGGAGTGGAAGGATTGCAGGAAATAAAATCAAGAATGTAGAAGACTTGAAGGAAGAAAGCTAGAATGCAGGTGAAGGAAAGTACACAGAAGCAAAATACATGAAAAATCAAAGAAAAATGGAAGACATGAAGCCAGAATAGGAAGGAAAGTGGAGTGGAAGGATTGCAGGAAATCAAGAATGTAGAAGACTTGAAGGAAGAAAGCTAGAATGCAGGTGAAGGAAAGAAAAACAGAAGCAAAATACATGAAAAATCAACGAAAAAATGGAAGACATGAAGCCAGAATAGGAAGGAAAGTGGAGTGGAAGGATTGCAGGAAATAAAATCAAGAATGTAGAAGACTTGAAGGAAGAAAGCTAGAATGCAGGTGAAGGAAAGTACACAGAAGCAAAATACATAAAAAATCAAAGAAAATGGAAGACATGAAGCCAGAATAGGAAGGAAAGTGGAGTGGAAGGATTGCAGGAAATAAAATCAAGAATGTAGAAGACTTGAAGGAAGAAAGCTAGAATGCAGGTGAAGGAAAGTACACAGAAGCAAAATACATAAAAAATCAAAGAAAATGGAAGACATGAAGCCAGAATAGGAAGGAAAGTGGAGTGGAAGGATTGCAGGAAATAAAATCAAGAATGTAGAAGACTTGAAGGAAGAAAGCTAGAATGCAGGTGAAGGAAAGTACACAGAAGCAAAATACATGAAAAATCAAAGAAAAATGGAAGACATGAAGCCAGAATAGGAAGGAAAGTGGAGTGGAAGGATTGCAGGAAATCAAGAATGTAGAAGACTTGAAGGAAGAAAGCTAGAATGCAGGTGAAGGAAAGAAAAACAGAAGCAAAATACATGAAAAATCAAAGAAAAAATGGAAGACATGAAGCCAGAATAGGAAGGAAAGTGGAGTGGAAGGATTGCAGGAAATAAAATCAAGAATGTAGAAGACTTGAAGGAAGAAAGCTAGAATGCAGGTGAAGGAAAGTACACAGAAGCAAAATACATAAAAAATCAAAGAAAATGGAAGACATGAAGCCAGAATAGGAAGGAAAGTGGAGTGGAAGGATTGCAGGAAATAAAATCAAGAATGTAGAAGACTTGAAGGAAGAAAGCTAGAATGCAGGTGAAGGAAAGTACACAGAAGCAAAATACATAAAAAATCAAAGAAAAATGGAAGACATGAAGCCAGAATAGGAAGGAAAGTGGAGTGGAAGGATTGCAGGAAATAAAATCAAGAATGTAGAAGACTTGAAGGAAGAAAGCTAGAATGCAGGTGAAGGAAAGTACACAGAAGCAAAATACATGAAAAATCAAAGAAAAATGGAAGACATGAAGCCAGAATAGGAAGGAAAGTGGAGTGGAAGGATTGCAGGAAATAAAATCAAGAATGTAGAAGACTTGAAGGAAGAAAGCTAGAATGCAGGTGAAGGAAAGTAAAACAGAAGCAAAATTCATGAAAAATCAATGAAAAATTGTAAGACATGAAGCCAGAATAGGAAGAAAAGTTGAGTGGAGAGATTGCAGGAAACAAAATCAAGAATGTAGAAGACTTGAAGGAAGAAAGCTAGAATGCAGTTGAAGGAAAGTAAAGCAAAAGGAATATTATTTCAAAATCAAAGAAAAATAGGAAGGCATGAAGCCAAATTAAGAAGGAAAGTGGAGTGAAGAGGATGCAGGAAACAAAATCAAGAGACTTGAGGGGGGAAGGCAGGAATACAGGTAAAACAAAGTAAAGCAGAAAAAGGAAAATTATATCAAAATCAAAGAAATAGAGGGAAGCGAGGGAAAAGACATTTATGGACTATCACCCTCTGGGCACTGTGGTGATGAAACCCCTATTTAGACAAGCAGAGAGTGAACACTTCTTCACAGCATCACTAACATCCCATCGGGGTCGAACCCTTAGGCAACAAAAATGTTATAACCACGACGACATTTCGCCAACAAATAAATTACGACCCTGAACAAAGTTAGGGCGCAGATGCAACTTCATTTCCAACTTGTATCTTTCCCTACCTTTTTCGAACCTTGTTTATTGCGTTTCATTTTTCACAGAAGTTTTGAGAAAAGACAAGCAGAGGGCAGCTGGAAGTGATGTTTCCTCGCAGTAAATTCGCTTCGCGTCGCTTCCTAGTGCGGAGGAGGAGGGGGATTACCTTCTATGTCTCGAGGTAATTATTCTTCCCGCAGACATCTGTTTCTGCCGAGACGTGAGCTCCTCTATCAGTGTTTCAAACTGCACACTTTTATCACTGCTGATGGAATCTTACATAAACCATTGTGAATAAGAGTACTAATAATAAGGCTATCAAAAGCAAGGCTGGTATTTTCATAATTTTGGACTTGCAGCAATTAATGTTATGAAAATGAATTGAATTAAGTTACTTCGTGGAAGAAGTATGAGGAAGGTTTCAGCCAGGGTTGTTAAAGGTCCTGGAATATTAAATAAACCAAATTCCGGTCCAGCAGAAAAAATCAGCATGCGTAAATTGGTTCTGGACCTTGAAGAACATTTTTATCTGTAAAATCTTTCAATTTGGTCCAGGAACATTTTATCCGAATCAAATTTAAATACGGTCCAGGAACCTTTTATCCGGATCAATTTAAATACGGTCCAGGAACATTTTTTCCGGATCAATTGAAATACGGTCCAGGGACCTTTTTTTCCGGATAAATTTAAATACGGTCCAGGAACCTTTTTTCCGGATCAATTGAAATACGGTCGAGAAACCTTTTTTCCGGATCAATTTAAATACGGTCCAGGAACATTTTTTCCGGACCAATTGAAATACGGTCCAGGGACCTTTTTTTCCGGATAAATTTAAATACGGTCCGGGAACCTTTTTTCCGGATCAATTGAAATGCGGTCCAGAAACCTTTTATCCGGATCAATTGAAATGCGGTCCAGGAACCTTTTTTTTCCGGATCAATTGAAATACGGTCCAGGGACCTTTTTCTCGGATCAATTTAAATACGGTCCAGGAACCTTTTTCTGGATCAATTTAAATACGGTCCAGGAACCTTTTCTCCGGATCAATTGAAATACGGTCCAGGGACCTTTTTTTCGGATCAATTTAAATACGGTCCAGGAACCTTTTTCTGGATCAATTTAAATACGGTCCAGGAACCTTTTTTCCGGATCAATTTAAATACGGTCCAGGGACCTTTTTTCCGGATCAATTTAAATACGGTCCAGGGACTTTTTATCCGGATCAATTTAAATACGGTCCAGGAACATTTTTTCCGAATCAATTGAAATACGGTCCAGGGACCTTTTTTCCGGATCAATTTAAATACGTTCCAGGAACATTTTTTCCGGATCAATTGAAATACGGTCGAGAAACCTTTTATCCGGATCAATTGAAATGCGGTCCAGGAACCTTTTTTCCGGATCAATTTAAATACGGTCCAGGGACCTTTTTTCCGGATCAATTTAAATACGGTCCAGGGACCTTTTTTCCGGATCAATTTAAATACGGTCCAGGGACCTTTTTTTCGGATAAATTTAAATACGGTCCAGGAACCTTTTTTCCGGATCAATTGAAATGCGGTCCAGAAACCTTTTATCCGGATCAATTGAAATGCGGTCCAGGAACCTTTTTCCGGATCAATTGAAATACGGTCCAGGGACCTTTTTTTCGGATCAATTTAAATACGGTCCAGGAACCTTTTTCTGGATCAATTTAAATACGGTCCAGGGACCTTTTTTTTGGATAAATTTAAATACGGTCCAGGAACCTTTTTTCCGGATCAATTGAAATGCGGTCCAGAAACCTTTTATCCGGATCAATTGAAATGCGGTCCAGGAACCTTTTTCCGGATCAATTGAAATACGGTCCAGGGACCTTTTTCTCGGATCAATTGAAATACGGTCCAGGGACCTTTTTTCCGGATCAATTTAAATACGGTCCAGGGACCTTTTTTCCGGATCAATTTAAATACGGTCCAGGGACTTTTTATCCGGATTAATTTAAATACGGCCCAGGAATATTTTTTCCGGATCAATTGAAATACGGTCCAGGGACCTTTTTTTCCGGATAAATTTAAATACGGTCCAGGAACCTTTTTTCCGGATCAATTGAAATGCGGTCCAGAAACCTTTTATCCGGATCAATTGAAATGCGGTCCAGGAACCTTTTTCCGGATCAATTGAAATACGGTCCAGGGACCTTTTTTTCGGATCAATTTAAATACGGTCCAGGAACCTTTTTCTGGATCAATTTAAATACGGTCCAGGAACCTTTTTCCGGCTCAATTTAAATACGGTCCAGGAACCTTTTTTCCGGATCAATTTAAATACGGTCCAGGGACCTTTTTTCCGGATCAATTTAAATACGGTCCAGGGACCTTTCTTCCGGATCAATTTAAATACGGTGCAGGGACCTTTTTTCCGAATCAATTGAAATACGGTCCAGGGACCTTTTTTCCGGATCAATTTAAATACGGTGCAGGGACCTTTTTTTGCGGATCAATTTAAATACGGTCCAGGGACCTTTTTTCCGGATCAATTTAAATACGGTCCAGGAACATTTTTTCCGGATAAATTTAAATACGGTCCAGGAACCTTTTTTCACTGAAACAGTACGCAACTTGGACCGGTTTTAAATTGTGTGAGAAAAAAGGTTCCGGTCCTGTTGCGGAACCCAATGGAACTCATTACAATTTATGCGTTCCTGGACCTGTAATAACAATGGTTTCAACGCAAGATCTTCACTGACTGTAGCATGGGGAAGAGAAACCATTCCCAAAAGGAATACATTCTGGATTCTCGGTCTTCGTGTGGCAATATTTAGCCCTTTCATTGTCAGAGAGCACACATTAACAGTTGTTTCGGTTATATTCTGTATATTTTCTCTTTTTCAAGCTGTAAATAACTTTCGTTTTACACTTCGACAGGGTGGCTCAATAAGTCACTTAACACCCTCAGTACAAGGCCACTGCGGCATGGAATGTGAAAATGGCGATGACCAATCATTGCCTGGCCAAGGGGGAACCACATTGACGCCACCCACACGGTCGGCGGCCATCTTGATGTCCGCCATCTTGAATTCAACTTCAGAATTTTAAATGGGAAGGGGGTCGTGCGACATATCAAAATGGGCTAGAATTTCACGAGAAATGCAATGGGGAAGGTTTTTTAGACGTATCTTTAACCAGTAAAACGTTATGACTGAATTCTTGTACCAATTTGCTCCTTTTCGAGGTGTTAGAAAAATGCCTTAAAATTTGTTTAGCGCATCGGTAATGCATCGAGATCAAAGTGACGTCTAGGGAGAGAAGTTCGCATGCCATTGCACACGATTTTAATCGGATACATCCATGAAGAGCTGTGCATTAGGAATGGTTGTCGCGAACAATTTACAGTGTGACGCTTCCATTGAATTAAAAGTCCTTCACATTGACAAGGCTAATGTTTATGTTCAGAAGGAAGTTCATAAACAGAATATGCGACCCTTGTCATCTGATAACTAACTTTGGACAAAAACAGGTTCATAACGTTCCCATAAGTGTTCTGGTGTTCTTCCCTATTGAAAAAACTCTGTAAGCAAGGATGAAAAAAAACTGTTTATTTAACAAATCCAAGTAGCCCTAAGCATTTAAGGTTCCGTTGATGGAAAATTGACTAACCAATCGTGTTCCACACAGCACGCCACACTATTAACTTACCAACACTAACCATTCAGCTTTGATCTGTCGAAAATGGGTTATCAGATAAAAAGCATCGAATAAAACCTTCACCATTGCATTTCTTGTGAAATTCTAGCCTTTTTTGATATGTCGCACGACTCCCTTTCCATTTAAAATTCTGAAGTTGAATTCAAGATGGCGGACATCAAGATGGCCGCCGACCGTGTGGGTGGCGTCAATGTGGTTCCCCCTTGGCCAGGCAATGATTGGTCATCGCCATTTTCACATTCCATGCCGCAGTGGCCTTGTACTGAGGGTGTTAAGTGACTTATTGAGCCACCCTGTATTTCCAAAGTCCATTAAAATGGCTTCTAGTGTGTCAGATAGAAGCATTTTTAGGTTGCGTGAAATAATTTCCGCCACATCTCCATCTAGCCAGCCTACCAACAGTTTAGGGCGTGAGCAAGGGCATTAGCGATTGGTGCTGGATTGAAATGACGTCAGCGCCTCACTTGCTGATTGGATGCTTCAGTACTTGTGACTCGCTTCCAAGCTGTAAATGAAGAAGAGCCGGAGATGTAACGAAAATAACCTTTCACTCCAAAGCTATGTTGCCTGTAAATAATTACCACTTACATTTAAAAATATGTAGAAGTAGACATTGTGCATTACAACACATGACTCATAAAGTGAACTACCAAGAAATACGTGAAAATACCGAGCAGATGGCGCTGGTGTTTGGAATAAAATAAATAGTCCTAGACCATGTCAAATTTCACACTTTTCTATTTTTCCTCTTCTATTTATTTAATCTTAAATAAGCCATTCATGGCATGAAGAAAACACAACTTTATTAACTAAAAATTTGCACTGTTCTTACGGCATATTTCATGATGTCGGAACCAGAGTATTGTCCGACTTTTACAAGGTCGTCTCGATCTTAGAGAACTTTCTAGGAGTGCTAGAAATTCGCTTTTATGGTTGAACTAAGTGGCTCAGCAAATGCCCACCTTTGGACAGAGCAGAAAGGATTGATAGTTTGGGCTTGTCTAGGGTTCATGACTTCCCGGAGAATGAGTTACTTTAAAGTACAGTGTGTATCATAATAAACTATTTATCAGGTTTTTTGTTAAATAAATATCCGAAGCACAACAATGAGGTTTGTTGTACAAAAATGAGAAAATCTCCAAGTTTTGTTTTCAGGCGAAACACGGTCATTGTCGCGCTGGTGTAGTGTTAAAGAAAATGGCGACTTTCACAGGTGCAGAAATAGCACGCTATGTCTTAAACTTCCCAGTCTTCTGCATTTGGGGCTTTGAAGAGAAAGTCTATGTTTCACCTATGCCACAGAATGAGCAACAGCTAGATGAGAGAATAGGAAACGCCCTTGATTTGGTTGACGAAGAGTTCTTGGGAACTGTCGCATAACTATGGAAGCCACATTGAAGATATGTAGACATTGGAAGACATTTGTAGACATTCATAGAAACTTGAATTGTTGCTGATTGATACGTAACAAATATCATTGATTGATTTGCTTTATTTTACTTCGCTTCTTGTGCCACTCTTGGTTAAATTGCGAAGATGGGGAGGAGTCATGATGTGATGAAATTGATGAATAGAGACTCACAAAACATCCATGCCCAGGCTTCGAACCCGGGACCCCTGGCGTTGTTATAACAAATATCATTGTTGTATTCCATGTAGTTTAGTCAAAACAAACTCTAAAAGTTGTTTACTCTATTATGATACACCCTGTATACTTCCGGTACCAGCCCGAATTAACAACACAGAGGATATCCGAGGATAAAACAGTTATCCGGTTGGTTAATGGGTGTATTGTCTCGGTTCGATCCATCAACACAGAAGGGCCGCACCCACACTCCAACTCCGTCTAACAACATTTTCCAAGACAATAGACCCTTTCTCCTACAGGACTTTTGTCCCACTGCTCCAGCCCGCAGAAACAATTCTCAACACACCAGGAGGAGAAGAAAGCTCTGACTGACAGTTCCCTAATGTTCTAGTTAGTCCTAAGTGAAAAATAGGCAACAGAAACATCACTTACCTCGGCAACCCGGCTATTCTTCTCCCGAGGGGGGGAGGGCCCATTGCTTTCCAAAGAAACTCTCCTGCTTTTTTTTTTTTTTTTTTTTTTTTTCGATGGTTTCCTCAGCATCTGTTTGCTCAGGTAAAAGGGGGGGAAAGCCTTCCAGCTCCCACACTTAAGCCGCCACAATTCCCAGTAAAACATTTTCTCATCAATCTCAACATGCTAATTTGAGACCCTGCGTGCATCACTTTTTTCCCTTCATTCATCTCGCCAGATCTCTGCCAGGAAGGCAGAAGAAAGAGGATAAAGCAAGATAAATTATCGAAAGAAGAAAGGATTGTTGTTTCTTAAAGTTTGGCTTAATCGCGACACTAATCATGCAGAGCATCTGTTATTTTGGTACATCGTATTTGAGTACTACGATTCTACAAATTGTCCACAAGGAAATTCTCCAGCAATTTCTTTACAGATCACGAATTAACTATAACATGCGCGTGCATTCCAGTACAGAAAGGCCAGTAGTGCTTGCCCCTAGTGTTTCACTTGCAAAGGAATGAACGTATAGTCCTCCCAGTCAGTTCCTTCTTCAAGATGACAAACCATGGCACCATCTTGCGGCAATTTGATAAAACACTCCGGGCAGCGCATTTTTTTTTCAGTCAACTTGTGAATGCGGTTTCACTTCTTGCTCTCTGATTGGCTGTTGGAAAGTTACGGTGTTATGATTGTGAGAGTATCTTGTTTGCGCTGTACTTTACGTTAGGTTAGGTTAGATTAGATTAGATTAGAAAGCAGAAAATTTGCGCTAAAAAATAGGAAATAAGACATTCTCATAATCACAGCACCGTAACCTTCCAACAGCCCAGCACCGTAACCTTCCAACAGCCAATAAGAGAGCAAGAAATGAAACGGAATTCACAAGTTGACTGGAAAAAAAAATCGCCTCTGGGCCAACGGGGAAGCAGGACATGAAATTGTGGCTAGGTGACCTTGAACCATCCAATAACAGGCCACTTTCTATGCACGATACCTTTACATTCGAATCGGCAGGGGCTGAAATTCAGCCACAGTGCATCAGCAATGTCTGCTGCTGTATCTACCGGAGTGTTGCAATCCGTACGAGTAAATATCTACGTACAGGATTATTTTCAACATCAGCGTTGAGGCAGGCATTTTTTTAAAAAAAAAAATATAATTAAAAGTTTCAGAGCAGAGTAGAGACGCAAAAGCTATGATTTTTGACAGAAGAATAACATTATCCATGAGCATGATCGTGTGAAAAATCTTTTGCAAACATTGAAAGCAAATGACAGTTTTATCAAGAAATTACATAATTTTGCAAAGACAGAGAAATACTACTTTTCATGTTCAAATAGCCACTTATTAAAGATCGTTTCGAAGGCAGAAAGACCTTCAATATTCTTAAGTTTCTCAATTTTTCTGGGGCTGCTTCTCCAAGAATAAATGTCACTGGCACGCTACTGAACTATAGCAAGTCAGGCCAATTCGTTGTAATTGTGGAAGAGCGCTCACCTCTGCATATGTTGTCTGCAGAGCCAGCCAGCAGCGGTACTGTAGCCTTGTGAGAAGGGCTGAAAGGGGGAGTGAGCGAGGCAGAATGCTTCGTCGGTCGTATTCGTCTAGTGTGCAGGCTCGAAGCTCACTCAGCGCTCTCTGTCCTGCACATGTGCAAGCGAGTTGCCCAACCTGCCACGTAAAAATTCAGAAGAGAACAAGGCAAGTCTGTTCGAGATGAGTCGGGCAGAGACTCCGCCATTTCCCTACTGTACGGCAGGAAAGCAGTATGGATGGTCAAATATCCGAATAGTACAGACTTGATGATGGATTTGTAGAAAATCCGTATAGAATAACATGTGGATAGCCGGTAAAATTGATAAAAGATAAAACTGTCCGGATAATACACACATTCGGATATGCGGACATTTTGGATAATACGGATATCCATTCCCCTACACGTGAGTAACGATTCAGAAGTAAGATCCACATGCGTCATCCTAATTAGCGTTATCCAATGCAGGTGACTCAGCATTACGTCACGCAATAAGCGCTTAACTATTGACTGCCGCCATTAGCCACGCCCACGGTTGCTATTTCCACATAGGTTTTGTAATTATCCGTGCGGGGCTCAGATTACACAACGAGGGCCTCCGCAATAGTGCACTTCTCTTTGAAAATACACTAATAATAATGTCCAAGACCAAATATTCTCAGCCCACTCAAAGCTTCGAGTAATAGAGGAGACTCTTAAACGAACAAGGAACAAAAACTAAGCTCTTTGTTTTTCTAGAAACGGATACCTTTCTTCGGAAACAAGAAAATCCTCACAGGACCTCTAGATACTTCGGCGAGGAAGAAGGAAGTTACAGAGAGTGAGAAAGGGTGGGGGGAGAGAGAGAGAACATCTTACCTCTTTAATTCCTTTCTTCCCCAGCACGAATGGCGGCCGTCCTTAATAATTTACAATAGACGAATAACATTGGGAAACGAAGAAAGAGAGATGGCGCTGTAAAAGAAGTTTGCTCAGAACTTGAAATGAAGAAAGTTAAATATTCTTCCACGAGGTTTGCAAACATAGGGATTAAGATATCTATTTTTCAGTTTGCATATAAAAGACAAACTTTGCTCAAGTTTAATAATTGAGCCATTTCGAGATCAAAAATTACGCCATGCTACTCAATAAGAGTGATGAATTTTTATAATATATATGAATCAAATGTTATATTGCACAATTTTGATTGTATGACCTCCTATCGAAAACAGTAAGAAATATTTGTAAGAATATTAATACGACATTAAGAAAGAAATATATTACCTATCATCGAAATATAGCAGTTTATTTTATTTTAATGGACTCAAGGCTCCATAGGGAACGAAGACATATTTGGCCCTGTTTTGACCTAAAAAAACGCCTAGAGTTGACGAGCTGTATCTTTGCGGGTGAACCCTGAGCAAGCATATCTTTAGTTGAATCACCCTATACTTCGCCTAATCCCCTTTCTCCTAATTGCTTATCAGCACAAGATAATGTGATTTATGACCTAGCCGCCATTTTAGGTGAAACGGTGATTTCGCCAAATCCCGTTTCGTCTAAACTGGTTGAAAGGGAAATATTTCAAGTGAGGGAAATTTAACGGTCTCTCAACAGGGAGATACGTGCTCTGATTTGTTATGTTGTTAATTGATCCTCAATTATCGCTTAAGGCTAGGTTACGTTAATAGTACAATAAAATAACCTAACCGAACTTTACCTTAATTAGCACTTAGCATACGATTATGGCTATTGGCTGTTATATTGCTGACTTTTTTGGCTCACGTGACACACCTGATTATTTGGCTCATGTAACTGACACACCTGACTATTTGGCTCATGCAACTGACGCACCTGACTATTTGGCTCATGTTAATAATACAACTGACTATTTGGCTCATGACTGACGCACCTGACTTTTTGGCTCATGTGACTGACGCACCTGACAATTTGGCTCATGTAACTGACGCACCTGATTATTTGGCTCATGTAACTGACGCACCTGACTATTTGACTCATGTGACTATCGCACCTGACTATTTGGCTCATGTAACTGACGCACCTGGCTATTTGGCTCATGTAGCTGACACACCTGACTATTTGGCTCATGTAACTGACACACCTGACTATTTGGCTCATGTAACTGACGCACCTGACAATTTGACTCATGTAACTGACGCACCTGACTATTTCGCTCATGTGACTGACACAACTGACTATATGGCTCATGTTCCGAATTGTTTGTTATTTACGTTGATCACCATCAAAATTTCCCACACTTGCAATATTCCCCTTACAACCGGTTTAGGCGAAAGTGGGCGTGGTTTGTCCCGATCCATCGCTCCTGATAACGAAAGTGTCAGGACTTTCCCGATCCATCGCTTCTGAAAATTAGGAAATGAACACTCACAGAATGTATATAAAAATCTGTGCGACACGCACAAAGAAAACTGACAAACGTTATTACACTCATAAATATGTGAAGAGAAGTAAATAAACAACTGAGCATTTCGCAATAATAAATGCATATAATAAACAATTAATAAGCAAATAAATAAATAAATGAACAGTAGGCACACAATAAATGTAAAACATGTTTTTGTTATTTTTGCTAACCTAATTTAAGCCAATAATTCTGGCATCTCTTTCAGAATACTCATCAAACTGAAGAAACTGTTCTCCATCTGATGTCTTCAAGATGTTTCCCGGATACTTGAAGTCTCTCACTGAAGTTACTGTCAACGAAACTCCTGGGGATGTTGCACGAGCTCTATACATGCTTGACATACTTGGCTTCAAGCCTGATAGAGACGGCATGCTGGTGACAAAGCATAGACCTCCTATCTCACCTGCATATAACTGACGCTTTTGGAGCGATGGAATGGAAAGACACTGGCGAAACGGGATATTCTATTTCGCCTAAAAAGGCAGATAGCTGTCAGATCTGATTGGCATGTGCTCACAAGACACTAGGCGAAAGGGGATGCGATCCTTCTGGCCATAGGAGACAACTGATCTGTTCCTTACGCGAATCATATTCGATGAAGTCAGAATGAACATTATTAGCAACGAAATTCTAAAATTGAAATACATTCTCTAGTCATATAAAACTAATTGCGGTTAGTATATTCTAATTCAAACTAGTGACTATTAGCCCCCGTCCATTTTTTTGTATATTTAGCTAATGAAGAACTGCACAGAATTACTACACAACATGCATACCACCAGCAATTCAAATATTTGCTTGTGCATCTCAAAATCACGATATACCATCATTCCAATCATTAAAAACTACAGAGCATTCCCTGACATTCGCTACGAGACTCGGCGGCAAGCGGCCCGGCGTCAGAGATTGTCTTTCCCGGTGAAATGGGTCCGCGACAGTCGCACGCTACAGTCTGTTTTTTCGCTCTCCCTGCCTTCGCTCTTTTTCCCTTTCTGTTGACGTTGCAGACTGACGCCAGTATAATCCTCCCTCGGAAGTTGTGTTGTGTCGTGTCCGTGTGTTGAAGATTGTGGCTTAATATGGCACCACAAAAGTTTACATTACAACAAAGGATTTATCTGTCGAGTGTTACTTTGGAAAGAGGAATTGTGGAGAAGTGAGACGACGTTTTGCAACGAAATTTCCTGTTGTTCCCGTTCCACATAGAACCACTATACTAAACCTCGTAAAAAGGTTTAGAGTAACAGGGTCAGTTCTGAATAAAAGTGGAAAGAAAAACCCACGTGTACTTACTGAGGAAAAACTCGTTGAGATTAGGACAAGGTTAGAACAGTCTCCTCGGAAATCTATCCGCCGCCTCTCACAATAAACGGGTGTTTCAAAAACCCTCTAGGTTCCCCGATTTGTCAGCCTGCGATTTTTATTTGTGGGGAAATCTAAAAAATAAAGTATACAAAGACAATCCGCACACCATCCGTGAGTTAAGGGAGAGTATTGTACGAGAAATCGGGAGAATTACAGTAGACGAACTTGCACGTGTAAATGCCAATTTCCTTCGGAGATGTCAGGAATGTGTTGCAGCAGAGGGACATCATTTTCAACACCTTCTGTAGTCAAGGTTAGTACACAATATGAAAACTGTAATTTTAATGTAGCCGATTCTACCGACTGTCGCGGACCCCGTTCGCCGGGAAAGACAAGCGATGATGCCGGGCCGCTTGCCGCCGAGTCTCGTAGCGAATGATCTGTATATTGGTGCAGTATACATTATAACACCTAAATAATCCAAAGAAATATTGGTGCATTAGAAAATATGTCACACCTCTAATAACTCAAAATATATACCTTCTCCTAGTAATTTAAAGAGATATTGGTGCAATACAAAATATGACAAAGCCAATTATTCAATGATACATTCTTGATCTACAAATTATGTCTCCCAGTAATTCGAAGAGATATTACGCCCTAGAAAATATGCTTCCCAGTAATTCTAATATATTATAGTGCACTATCAAATATGCACCATCTGGCACACTACAAAATGTGCACACCAAGTAATACCGATAATGGTACACCACAAAATATGCACCCTTGAGTAATTCAAAGATATATTGGTACACTACAAATAAAGCACCACAGGAATTCAAACATATATTGGTACACCACAAAATATGCACCTCAGTGAATCAAACAGATAATAGCATACTACAAAATATGCACCTCAGTGATTCAAAGTGATATTGGTACACTACAAAATATTCACCACAGTGATTCGAAGAAATATTGGTATCCTACAAAATATGCACCCTCACTAATTCAAAGATATATTGATAGACTACACAATATGCACCATATTAATTCAAAAAATATATTGGTACACCACAGTAATTAATATATATATATATATATATATATTGGTGCACTAGATAATATGCGTCCTCCAGTAAAATTCATAGATATAGATACCGTACAAAATATGCTTTCCAAATAATGTAAAGGCTCTTCCCGATAGTGCAGTGGTAACGTCGTCACCTTGTAAACAAGGGGCCCTGGGTTCGATACCCAGTGGAGGCGCATAGTTGTTCAGATCCCGATTAGCTTTACTGTGCACAAAATGGACTTAAAACACCAACTCAGCATCAAATAATGTAAAATATAGCCTTGCACTACAAACAGTCCCATAACAATTCAAGAACTTGGCAGGAACATGACTGGAAGAGTAAAAATCCATCCGTGCCAATTTGGACAATCTTTTTTCGCCTGTGGCTTCACCGACAGCCGTTTCCTGCCTACCCAGCCCTCTCCAACTGCTACAGGCCAGATGATAATCGTTCAATTTCTCTCCGGGAGATGGCAGCAAAGGTCACATCCGAGTTTTGCTTCGGTCGTGTCAGTGCGGCATCTTTTGATGCCCAAGTCCTGACGATCAATACCGCTTCTCCTCCGGGTAGTAGAAGGAGAGACGGGGAGGGAGGGAGAGGGGGAGAGAGAGAGAGAGAGAGAGGAGAGAGAGAGAGAGAGAAATATACGCCAGAGCAAAAAAAAAAGAGGAAGGGGATAACTAATCAGCAAATGAAGCAAATCTCCTTTTCAAAATGCGTGGTTGTTGAGGCAAATGATTAAAAAAGAACACGATAATAATTTCAAATACAGAACTGAATAATTTCTACGGTGCGATAAACAGAGGACATAGTTGGAAATTGGTTTTCGATATTTTAGAAATTGGTTTTGAGCACATTTGAGCAATTGATTTTGGTCGTTTAGCGTCAATTTTGTGCCAACTGTGGCTAATGGCGACGATGAGGATGAGTAATTATATGATGAAATTGATGAAGGGACACTGACAAAGAAGGCCTATGCCCAGATTGTGATTCGAACCCGAGACCTTGGCGTCGTAGCGCGTTGTGCTTCCCATTCAGTCACTGAGATCGGCTTGATCACATTTGAATTGCATTGTCATAATATATGAGATTGTCCACGTTGGTAATGTTTTCGTGTTCAGCATGTTCCTCTTTAGGGTGCTTCACGTTTAGCACTAGTAGCCAAATGATGCCTACATGTTTAGCATAGGTAGCCAAAGGAGGCTTACATGTTTAGCACTGGTAGCCAAAGGAGGCTTACATGTTTAGCACTGGTAGCCAAGGAGGCCTACATGTTTAGCACAGGTAGCCAAAGGAGGCTTACATGTTTAGCACTGGCAGCTAAAGGAGGTTCAAATGTTTAGCACTGGTCGACAACTGACGCCTACATGTTTAGTACAGGTAGCCAAAGGAGACCTACATGTTTAGCACAGGTAGCCAATGGAGGCTTACATGTTTAGCACTTGTAGCCAAATGATGCATGTATGTTTAGTACAGGTAGCCAAATGATGCCTACATGTTTAGTACAGGTAGCCAAAGGAGGCTTACGTGATTAGCACAGGTAGCCAATGGAGGAGGCTTACATGTTTAGCACTGGTAGCCAAAGGAGGCTTACGTGATTAGCACTGGTAGCCAAAGGAGGCATAAATATTAAGCAATGCTCTACAACTGACAAAATAATAATTCCCTTTATTACATTATTACATTACATACTGAATTTGCATTTCATATAATTTAGACAATTATCAACTATAAACAACAATCATACACAAATATACAGCTATTCAATACATGTAATAAGGGGGGGAACCCCCGAAGTAAGCCCGGCTCCTCCCGCCTACATTCGAGGGTATGGTCTTATTGTCCTGGTTCCTAAAAATATACCAGGACGTCAGTTGCTCCGAATTTGACGGTTCCCCCGACTTTATTTCCTCTATATATATCTATTTGCATTTTAAAATAGGTATAATAATAATAAATTGTAATGTTATACAGGGAATATATACATGATATAATTGATGTATACAATACTTTATGTGATATTATTTCTGTTCTGGAATCCAGAACAGATGACATTACATTACATAACAATATTAATAATATTATTTTAACAACATCATGAAGAACATCCTCAATAACATTCTCGATAACGTTTCCCTGGCAGTGAGACAAGCATGCATAATATTGGAGTCGCAGAAGATTCCGTTCCGGCATTCCAGAGCGGTTTGATGTACAAGATTATTTTCCTCATCAAACCCACAGAGCCCAACTCACAAGTCCAGAACCCCAGTCTGGCATACCAGAGCAGGGAGCCCAAAGAAAGGCCGCATCCTGCGCCCACACTGATTGTTATTCATTAATTAGAAAGAAGAGATAAAATTAAAATTTTGGAGTGTGATATTTGTATTTGTATTTGAATTCTTTAGGGTCGTTACCGCCGCATGCACAACTGCTGATCTGGCACACGTCCATGCAAGAGTGCAGCGTCTGCATTCCAGGGAGGGGACAAGGGATCACGACGGACAAGGAGCAACTGACACCTACATGTATAGCACTTGTGGCCAAATGATGCCTACATGTTTAGTACAGGTGGCCAAAAGAGGGCTACATGTTTATCACAGGTAGCCAATGGAGGCTTACATGTTTAGTGCAGGTAGCCAAAGGAGGCCTTCATGTTTAGCACAGTTAGCCTATGAAGGCTTAGATGTTTAGCACTGGTAGCCAAAGAAGGCCTAAATACTTAGCAACGATCGACAACTGAAACCTACATGTTTAGCACTTGTAGCCAAATGACGCCTACTTGTTTAGCACTGATAGCCAAATGACACCTACATGTGTAGCACTGATAGCCAAATGACGCCTACATGTTTAGAACTTGTAGCTAAACTAAGCTTACATGTTTAGCACTGGTAGACAAATGAAGCCTACATGTTTAGCACTAGTAGCCGAATGATGCCTACATGTTTCGTACAGGTAGCCAAAGGAGGCCTACATGTTCAGCACAGGTAGCCAAAGGAGGCTTACATGTTTAGCACAGGTAGCCAAAGAAGGCTGACATGTTTAGCACTGGTAGCCAAAGAAGGCTTACATACATGTTTAGCACTGGTAGCAAAAGGAGGCCTAAAAGTTTAGCAACGGTCGACAACTGACGCCTACATGTTTAGTACTTGAATGCAAATGACGCCTACACATTTAGCTCTGTTAGCCAAATGACGCCTACATGTTTAGCAATTGTATCCAAATGACGCCTACATGTCTAACACTCGTAGCCAAATGACATCTACACCTTTAGCACTCGTAGTTAAATGCCGCCTACATGTTTAGAAATTGTAACTAAACTAACCCTACATGTCTAGCACTGGTAGCGAAACGCCGCCTACATGTTTAAGCACTGGAAGCCAAATAACGCCCACATGTGTTGCTCTGGTAGCCAAATTATGACTACATGTTTAGGACTTGTAACTAAACTAAGCTTGCATGTCTAGAACTTGTAGCCAAATGACGCCTACCTGTTTAGCACTGGTAGCCAAATGACGCCCGCATGTGTTGCACTGGTAGCCCAATGACGCCTATATGTTTAGCACTAGTAGCCAACTGACACCTACATGTTTAGCACTGGTAGCCAAATGACGCATACATGTTTAGCACTGATAGCAAAATGACGCCTACATGTTTAGCACTTATCGACAGCCTACATGTTTAGCAGCCTACATGTTTAGCACTGGTGGCACCTACATATCAAAATGTTCCACACTTATACGAGGGACAGTCAAATGAAAACTTTAATTTGTTTTCGTTTATCTAGTTGATTTCTGCATGTAAAGTTGCACAATTTTTCTGCACATTAGTATATATCCATTGCTGATCCACACATATATTTCCAAATCTTGAGTTGTGCCTGTATATCTCAGGAAGAGGGCTGTTTGGAATGTATGCGCAGTCACTTATGAACCTCCGCGAAGGTCTTCCCACCCATCTGCCTGCGAACTGAAGCCATTGTCGCACTTCTCCCTCCATTAGTAAACTTGCTGGCGTGGTAATCATGCATACAGATATTGAATTTTCATTTGCCAGATAATTTCTATACGTTTTAGGCTTCCAGGGGGGCAAGAAACCACTGTTCTTCACTGGCGCAACTGTGTGAAGAGGCGCCATATTTAAAAATGACGAAAATGGTGTTGTGAACCTCACTTGATCAGTGTTGCACCCTTGAGGTCGTTTTGTAAATAACAGTTGATACCTGATGCAAATTTGACCTGCATATAGTCTGTCATATAATTTTTATCGGACTGTTAAGGTTCTCATTTGACTCTCCGTCGTAATAACAACCGCTAGCCAATACACGGCAATATTTGACCCGGACCAATCATGACGGCATCTCCAATAGAGCCAATCAAATAACAGGATGAACCGTATCGACCGTATGGGCTAAAGGGTAGCCAATTGGAAACGCCTGTGGAAGTTATATGATTCATAAAGCATTGTCCGGCAATAACCGGCCGGCCAAGAACTTAATATAAGTTCCACGGTCCCTCGTTTTAAGTTCAAGCAAACCGTTTCCGCCTTAAAGACATCCGCCTCCTTCCCCTAGGGAGTTCAGAATACGACCTGCGGGAATTCCTCTCGGGAACTCAGAAATGCAATTAACCCCCGAATGGTCCCGTATAATGGAGGGAAACGGCGGGGTTTATGCGGGCCCCGAAGAAGAATTATTAAAATATTGCCGTGTCGTCGGGGCCCTGGCAAATAGAATATAAAATGCGAGGTCGTGCATGCAGAAACGATTCCATGCATCTTTCAAAACTTGCCCCTCCTCCCTTTTCGGGCGGGGTCGACAATACGGGATATGTATATGCGGCGCGGGGCATTATGGGTACGGATTACAGAAACAACCCATACAATTGCGTCCAATCCCGTCGCACTTATTCGTTTCGCGTTTACCTTCTTCATGGAGTCCCGGGTTCGATCCCAAGTAGAGACACGCTGCATTGAGCCTCCACGGTGGCGTAGTGGTAACGTCTTCGGCTTGTATCAGGTCCCGGGATCGATGCCCGATGGAGGAATATGGTGGTTCTGATCCCAATGTAAACTGTAGCCCCAGTCTCGATTAGCCTATCTGTGCATTAAGTGAACTTCAAACAACAATTAAAGACACATTCCACTTTATTTAATACTAGCTAATTACCAGGCGTTGCCCGGGTATTTATTTATCACAATCTTGTACAGTCCCTACCAAAAGTTTAAGACCACCAACTTCTTTCATATAAACGAATCCTGACCGAAAGTTTTTGGTACAAATATGGAGTGATATTGTATGGAAGTAATATAGTATGTGAGCCATATATTGCAGAAAAAATATTGGTATACGTCTTGTAGTTCTTGAGATACGAAAGTGGAAAATCAAATTTCTTAATGAAAATATCCAGCATTTTGAAGTACAGATGAATGTGTATACACGTAACCGACATTTTTTCAGTATTTCAGTATTTTTCAGTTTTGGAGCAAATAAAAATCCAAAATTTTTTCTCGTGTTTTATATTTTTTTTCCTAAAATTCACAAAATCAAAAAAAAAATACAGCGAAAACTGACAGGTCTTCAGATAACAATATCTTCCCCAGCGACTGCGCTAGAGTGAACAAATGTTATCAGTTGAAATGTGTGTCAATAGATGGCGCAGAATGACATATCTCGAGTAGCAGCATTGTGCAAGTCCAAACCTGTGTTCGTTACGCTTGATAATATACAGGCTGCTTGAATAGCAAGCTACGTGATAATGGGGGAAAAAATTGTGCCCGTGGCCGTGAAATGGCAAACTGGTATGTACAGATGCAATAGGTCTCATATAGAAATTGCAGTCGCATTGAATGAGTAAAACCTGCGTGGCGAACGCATTAAACAAATTCAAGCAGCAACGTACAGTGGTTGATAAACCACGCTGCGGCCGCCCCAGGGTAACGTCTGTACGCGAAGACCGAATTATCACGAGAGTGGCAAAGAATAGCCGTAAAGCTTCTCTTCCAGCGATAATGAGGGAATTTCAAGATTCCACTAATAAAAGGGTCTCAAAGATGACCATTTCGCGTCGTCTGGGGGAATGTGCGCTTGCGTCTTACGCTCCTCACAAAAAGCCATTGCTCAACAATGTACATAAGAGAAATCGTGTGAAGTGGTGCAAACATAAAATAAACTGGTCCATGGAACGTTGGGCTAAGGTCCTTTTCAGTGCTGAATGCTTTTCATGCTCCCGTCCGCCCAGAAGCTCCACAACGTGTACTTCGTCTTACAGCAGAACAACGCACGCGACTTGCCACACGTCAGCAGCAACAATGGCTTGGATTCAAGCGAGGGAAATCCCATTGTTGCCTTGGCCAGCACGAAGTCCGGACCGAATCCTATAGAAAACCTGTGTAATACCATTGGTCTTCTTGTAGCCAGACGCCAGCCTAGGAATGTCCGGGAACTTCGTGAACAGATCTCGGAGAAACTGGTCCGCAGCATGAGAAAACGTGTGCAAACTTAAAGGTGGGCCTATTGACTATTAAAATTTCACACTTCATTCGTCTAATTTCATGAGAAATGTTTGTTTCAAAGTATATTTTCGAAGTTCAGATTTATTGATTTTACAAATTGTACCTTTAGTTGCATCTATTAGTTATAAGTGCATTAATATGCCCATACACTTTCTTGATCTTCATGTACCTTTCAATAACATTACATAATAATTCCATTTTTGTATGATGTTGATGTTTATTTCATGATAAGCAGCCGCATATGTACTTTTTCTGTTTGTCTGAAAAACACATGGCAAGGTGGTGTTAAACTTTTGGTAGGGACTGAATTAGACAGGAAAATAATGAATTCTAACTATAGTGTAAAATGTAACAAATGTGATCGTGAATGTTACCAATTAGCTTAGCGACTCCAAAAACTATGGATTCGACACTAATCTAGGTCATTTGTGGCATTTTATTTTTCACCCCCTCTCACCCCCTCCCCCATGCCGATAGGTGATGAACTTGGAGTTGAACCGCATTGTGTCACGAAAACTATGGATTCCAATCGCAACACAGCCTGAATGTTAGACAACCCGAGAAACACAAACGTTGTGCGGATTGCATAGAGTCACGGATGTCTGTGTGGCGAAATTTAATATCGGTGGTTCTCGATTATTTTTACATGTCACCCCTTCCCACCCCACCCCTAGGGGTGCCAGGGGTATCTTACCCCCACAGTATTTATTTCCAGATTGCAAGTGATGTGTGTACCAAGTTTGGTTGAAATTGCTCAAGGCGTTCGAGAGTTATGCCGGAACAAACAAATATACACACCCACACACACATACATCCATTTTTATATATATAGAAGATTCGTTCCGTTTTTGATCCGGAAGTTGATGTTGCTCTCGGACTTATTCCAGAATTTGATACTGCCTTCGCACTTAATCCGATGCTTGCAACTTTTTTATCTTCATGTGGAACTTGATACTGTCTTTAATGTTGATCCTGAACTTGATAATTTTTTTGGCTTTATTCGGAACTTGGCATTTTCTTTTAGCTACATCCAGTGCTTGATTTTACTTTCGAACCAAAAGCGAAACTTGACATTGTTTCATTAATTGATCCGGAACTTTACCTTAATCCGGGACCTGGTGCTATTTCAGAGTTTTCTTCGGATCTTGATACTGCTTCTGAGCTTATTCCAGATTTTGAAACTGCCTTCGAGGTTAATCCGTTGCTTACTATTACCTTAGTTCAAAAATGAACGTGATACTGCATTTTATCTTGATCCGGAACTTGATATTTTAGCTTGATTCGGAACTTGACTGCTATTAATCTAATCCCAAAACTTAATAATGCTTCTGTGCTTAATACATTTCAACTTAATCCTGAACTTGATGCTGCCTTTTAGATAGATCCGTAACTTAATATTTGTTTTAGCTTCATTCGGAACTTGATATTTCCTTTGAGCTTTATCCAATGCTTGATATTACTTTCAAGCCTAATCAGGAACTTGATATTCCTTTTGAGCTTCATTGGGAGCTTGATACTTATTTTGGTCTCAATCCGAGACTTAATACTGCCTTAGTGCTTCACCATTAAGCCTTGTTTCCATGATATGAAAAAATTAAATATGCTGACCAAGACAGTCATTTATTTTATTATAAAAACATAAAGTAAACGTAACGTTTCAACCTTCTAGCAAGGTCTTCTTCAGACTCTGCACCAAGTACAAATGTAACAAGGTACAAAAACAGGACGGTATGTATACACAAACATTACTCCCCTCCCGACTATTAGAAAGTTGTTCTGGAACATTCTAGCAGGTGGCTTTCCCTTGTCGATATTTAAACACACGAGAGAAACAGGACATGACATAGAGTGGGATGAGGCTAAGCAGATAGGAAGGGAGAAGAGAATGCTAGTGAGAAAATGGAAGGAGTCCAAAAAAATAGAGAATAAAGGTGAGGAAGACACAATAAACTGGAATGGGGGACTGAAGTTAAACAAAGAATGGTAGAAGGTGTTAGAAAGAGTGGAAAGGAGAAGAGAGAAAGAGGAGAGAAGAAGGAAGAAGAATGAAGGAAAAAGAGCGTGAGATAAAGAGTCCAACCACATTCTAGATGGAAGTAAATACGCATGTTTAGCCTTTTAGGTGAAAGCACAGTTGACAAGGGAAAGCCACCTGCTAGAATGTTCCAGAACAACTTTCTAATAGTCTGGAGGGGAGTAATGTTTGTGTATATATATCGTCCTGTTTTTGTACCTTGTTACATTTGTACTTGGTGCAGAGTCTGAAGAAGACCTTGCTAGAAGGTTGAAACGTTACGTTTACTTTATGTTTTTATAATAAAATAAATTTCTGCCTTGGTCAGCATATTTAATTTGTTTGATATTTCCTTTCATCTGAATCCGAGACATAATACTGCCATTCGTGCTTCATCCAGAACTTGATGTATCGCACTTAATCGCGTTTATCCGACACATGTATATTCCTTTCGTTCATAGCTCGTTTCACGGTATCCCCTTTCCCTCTTGGCTAACCCTACCCTTAAAGTTACGGCAAAAGGGTTGCATTCTAGCACGTGGAGCATCTGTCTAAGAGGTTTCACCTTCTGGCGCTGTCGCTGCATAACGCGAGTTAAGTAGGGTTCATCAGCGCTAATTACGAACGGGACGCGCGACACGGGTCAGCCAGGAAACGACACCCGAGGGAGACGCGGGGGTCGTTACCCCCCCCCCCCCCCGTCACCCCACTTGCTCATATCGATTTCACATATGCAACCGCGGTTCTCTCTCTAGCATCACACACACACGGCCTCTGGATGCGAATAAACACGGCAAACCTAATTGCAAATTAATGCCAAAATTTGGTGTTGGCTTTTGCACATTTTGGTAATCAGTGTACTTTTTTAGCCTCGTTAACCCCATTTCATGTACCCGTGTAATTAGGGGTAGGCGGACACTAGAAGGTGTTGCACATTACCCTCTGCTACCACAGAGCAAAGGGAGAGAAGGGTTTCGTAACCCAGTGGTCAGTATATGGAACCAGATGTTCACGGTTCGTTTCCCTGCATGGTGCGTCCCTTCTGCTCTCTTTGTATGATTTCTGCACGGTTTCGGTCCTCCCTGATTGCTTAGTGCAACCACGGAGGTGTCAAAGGGGTGGAGCATGTCCTGCGTGCTGTTTCTGAGGCCGGGTCACGTAATACCAACGGCGAAGTCAGACCAAAACATTGGAAGACGCCATAACAACAGCGGTTGTCTACAGAGCGTCTCAACCTTAAAAGTCAGTATGGGTTAAATGGAGTGCGGCGTTGCCAGATCAACAAACGGAGTCGCATCGAGTCGCTGTTAATCGCTAATGATTGCGACAAATTCACTTCCTTAATATCGTATAGGAAATCATCAAAATCTATGTATTTGATGCATTTTGGAAAAAAAAAAGACTATAGTTATCTCAAGATTTGCATGTAAATGTTTATATTTCGACGTAACTATTTACCATTTTACATTTGCATTATATGTATAATAACGACGCAACTATTGTTACTTCTTTCATTGAATGTTGTATCCTTTACATAAACAGAATTAAATAAATGCAAAAACAAACATCAAGATACATTTTTTACGGAAAATAAAGCACACTGAACTTCCTACGAACCGAGGCACCTGCCTGCATCTGAATTGCAATCTTGGTGGCGCGCAATGAATTTGATACGCGAGACAGCCCGCATAAACAAACTACGATTGCGGAATAAATAACGGTGCTGTGGAGTAACAATGCATTCTAAAAATAACTTCAAACAATGGTCAACACTTTTCTCGCTTCGTCTTTTCTCGTATCGCGACAAACCGAAACGTTTCTCGCTAACCAACTTTTTCGTGTTACGGTCTGATGATTTATACAATATATCCAATGTGTATATATATAATGCTCTCCTCGTAAGCAAATTAATTCACTCAGGCGAAGAATATCATATCTACAAACATCATAGATCCCGTAGAAAAAAAAAACTGGCGAAGTTGTTCAAGCGGTTTGATATTTATGGCTTTTAAAGTATTTACTAGAAAAAAATTAAGCGTTTTGCAAAGTTGCATAATTATGAAAAATTCAGATCACACGAATTTATGACAGGTTATATAATGCCGTCAGTAAATAGAGCATAAAAAATCTACAGGATAATGATTTCACTGTTTGAAATTTTTGACTTATACATTTTGCAACGCAGCGGTGGCAGAGAAGGACAGAGCTTTTGGCAAAACTCATGTATTAGAGAGAGAGAGGGAAGTACTCCATTTAGTTCCATACTGACTTTTAAGGTTGAGAGACACTATAGTCGGTAGGGCGACTGACTGCCACTCGGGAGACCTGTGATCGATTCCTGGGATGGGTGACCTTAGATCGGAATTATTCTGGCCCTGTTCCCGCATAAAAAGGCTCTGGGGCTCAACTAAATAGGCACCTGGGGCAACCCTGGGGGTAAAGGCGGACAGAGCGTGGTGCTGAACACATCACCACCAATATGGCCGAGATCGATAGAATGTGTGTGGTCCTACCCCCACATCCACCTGTATATGGCTCATGGCATTGTGTAAAGTTACCTTTGCTTCATAAGAAAGCTAGCCCCCCTCCCCCAGTGTTGAAGTGTAAATCTCGAGTTCCGCGTTTGAAGTTGTAGGCTACTTCCAGCCTACATGCCCTTGAAACACGATGTTCATCTGTCAGTTGAAGTCATTGGTTGCAGTAGATGCGGCCATCTTATGCAGACCAACTTAAGCTCCGCCCACTGGCTTCAAAACCAAGCCAGGGGCTTGGTGACAACTAGACTTCTGATTTTTAGGTTCTAAAAAGTGTGCTTTTAGGTTCGTAAAATAGGCTCTAAAAATCCTAAAATAGGCTCTAAAAATCCTAAAATAGGTTCTAAAATCCTAAAATAGGTTCTAAAAATCCTAAAATAGGCTCTAAAAATCCAAAAAGCTTTAAAAATCCTAAAATAAAATAGGCTCTAAAAATCCTAAAATAGATTCTAAAAATCCTAAAATAGGTTCTAAAAATCCTAAAATAGGTTCTAAAATGCTAAAATAGGTCCTAAAAACCTTAAATTAGGCTCGAAAAATCCTGAAATAGGTTGCAGAAAGACTTAAAATAGTCCTGAAACATGCTGATTAAATGTAGGTATAGTCACCGGCAATGAAAATGGGACCTATATCCTGAAATACACACTATCTTGCATAACGTTGTGTGTGTTGCCTAACCTTACGTCCATGGCAGAACTTACCATTGGAAATTTGCTATTAAAATCCACTCTTCGCCGTATAGTGAGGCAAAAATCTTTTTTTCATGTTATCCACAGCCAAACTCAGCAATTTTGTCTCTGAGGATCATCTTACATGCTGAAAATAATCTTTCAACAAAAACATAGTCAGTGGTGCAAACTTCAATGCTGAAATGTTAGTTTGCCAGGCGCGAATGCCACAAAGCACCGAAGTGACGCGAAAATGAGCAAGACCACACAGATCAGACCACTTTGGATTGTACAGGTAACAGTGGCACCAGACATTTTGCTTTGTTTAGAGCTTTGAAAAATCACCATGGACTTGGAGGAAGGGCAATCGACAGAGTACGTTTCAAACATATTTGTCATTGAATTTTTCGTACCCAAACAAAGCAAATGCCTCTGTGCGACATAAAAATCCTGTAAAACCTTTAAAAATATATAAAAACCTTTAAAAAAGGCTTGATTTAGGTGCATATACCTAAATAGGTTCTAAAAAGCAAAATATGTTTTTTAGGCACTATAAAACTTCATCAGTAGTTGCGTTTTTTTAACCAAACGCTGACATAACTTATTATTTCTTACATACCTGTAAAGGAAAAAGTAGTTTAAAAATCTAAAATCTAGTAATAACCGTGTTGCCTTGAAATCAAGTGACCCTGGGTTCGATTTCACTTTCTCAGGGATCTAAAACAGCGTCACTGCTTGAGGAAGTCTCAAAATAGGAATGCAAGAGCATGCGGTGACTGTATTGGACTTCATTTGTTTTTTTTGTGCTTCTCGAACGCGTCCTGCGTAGCGGTTGCAAGCATACCGCTTGCCGGCGAAATCAGATTTGCAAATCCCTTCAACTTAAGCGCATTTGGTAATTTATATAATTTACACATTTACTTACCCTCACTAGCAAACTATGACGATCGTAACAGCTCATAGGCATCGAATACATACCTGTAAATAAAAAGAGAAAATATATCAAGCACAATTCAAAAAATATAATATAAACACAACAAATATACTACAAATAAACAAAATAAAGACCAAACACGAACAAGTAGCCTGTCTGGCTTCAAATATATATATTATACATATTAAGTCAAATGCTCTCACGAGTTTTCCAAGAAAACAAATTGAGATTATTATGTAGAAGGTCACACCAAGTAAATTTACCTCCTGTGCGAGGTATTTAAAATTAACACCAATGTACTTGGTAGCCGTAAATGTCTGGAACTAATTGAAGATCTGATCAACAGCACATTTCATTTAAGCCAAACGTGCTGCCACCTATCCCAACTCACTTCCTCAAACGTTTCAACATGTTTCTTTGAATTCCTCTAAAAACCTGTTACCCGATGGAGGCACATAGTGGTTCGGATCCCACTTTAAACCGTAGGTCCAGTCCCGATTAGCCTTACTGTGCATAAAGTGGATTTAAACGAAATCAAATCTAGAAACCTGAGCCTTCAGAGCAGTTGTTGTGGTGGTTATACTTTCCCGGATTTTCACAGCTTACACCTCAAGTATCACAATCTACGTATAACAAAGTCCACTGGGATTGAGGTCAGTTGACTGTGGTGACCAATACACAAATGCCACCTTCTAGCGTCTTGCAAACATATGATCCAGCTAGTCACGTATGGCTTCTAAACCATGAGGTGGCGCAATTGGTTCGACAATTCATGGCCATCCTGTAGAAAATGCATTATAACCATAAGTATATAATGCAATATGATGCATTATAAATATATAAATATAAATAGACGGTTGCACCTGATATTCGTACCTCGTGCATCCAGTACAAGAGTTTTCCCAAGGATACAATAATAATAATACACTAGGAATGCAGCCTACTGACATCTTAATTATCTGAATACTATTATTTCAACAATACTATTTTAAAAGAACAACTTGAACTGACATAGACAATCAAGTTCAGCCTAAGGATGATTTAATGTGAAGAGTTCTATGATTAGAGAAAGCTTAATAATATTATCTAAAGTAAAAGCAATAATTATATTTTTTTTGCTTGAATTTGTTAAGTTTCTCTTAGATAGTTGAAAATCACATTCAAAAATTATTAGTGCCGCTCTCAGCGCCATCTAGTATTATAATAATCAGTATCGTGCAGTGTATGTAATAATGTCAGTGTGTTGGTATTATTAACAAGGGAATACCAATACGCTTTATCAAATATCTACCTGAAATCAGAGGCTCGCTGGCCAAGCGGGTCGAACGGTTATCTCACAAACTCGCCTCCTCGGTTTCATTGTGTTTTCCCCTGAACTGGCAACACAAGGCTTCAACATCCTACACAGATCCACTGGCGTATGCAGGGAAAACTGATGGGGCTACATCCCCTCCAGAAATGATGTTAAGAAACTCAAAATTTACAAATGGAAAAGGAAAAGAACTCGAAAAATAAAGTGGTAAATGCAAACCCATTAGAATATCCCCCAGTTAATATATTTGTCTTTGAGTACAATTTCAATATTGCGAAAAGTCTCAAATGTATTTTCTTGTGTATCCCACAATTCCAGCCACCCAGAAAAAAATCCTGCGTGCGCTAGTGTATAGATCCATTCCTTGCACATCTTTAATGGGATGTATCAAGTATTGTTCGCTAACAGGTACCTTACCATTATGTTTCCTGGTTAGGTTCTGTGAACATTTATTACACTTCTCTTTTTAGTTCTTTCTTCATCTAATTATTACACATCCTCTTTCTCCATTTGTCAGAGAAAGGCAAGGAAAGTGATTTAAGTAAAAAAAAAAAAGAAGCTTCGAAATGATATGTACAATGGTGAAAAGAAATACTCCCACTTAAATCTTACATACCAGTAGCCCTATGGGGTTAGTATTTCTTCTCACCACTGTACATTTCTGAACAAGTAAAATCATGCAAAATGTCTCTCACTCACAACAAACATATTTACTCTTCCTTCGATTAGAATAATCTTAAATTCTTTCTCATGTTGTGCTTCTTCGATGAAAAGTAATTGCTTATTTTTCCAATATCTTCTTTTCTTCTACCAATCTGTTGTTCTTCCAGTTTTTATTGTTTTCTGAGAGAAGTCTTCCTCTATCTTCTTCCGCGAAGAGTCCCGGGTTCGAATCCCGCTCGGGCTTGGTTGATTGTGAATGTCCATTCATCAATTTCATCATTTCATCACTCATCCTCATCTTCGCAAATAGGCACAAAACGCGAAGTAAAATAAACTAAATCAATCAATCTATCTGCATACCCTTCTTCCATCTTTTCCAACAAAAAATAATCTCTCTCCTAGTTCTGTATCTTTCTCTCTCTCTCTCTCTCTCTCTCTCTCTCTCTCTCTCTCTCTCTCTCTCTCTGCTTTTCTTTCTCGAATATTTATCCAACTTGGAAGCTGGGGTTATCCAGTCGGCATGGGTGAGTGGTCTAAGGGGTTAACACGGCCCCGGGGTTCACCTAGCCTCTTATACAGGGTGTCCAAAAAGTAACTCAACCAAAACTTCGAACATACACAACTTTTGTACCAAAAAAACAATTGAGATATGAATATTACACCAGGCATGGAATTAGCGTAAGTGAATATTTTTGAATGACACATTAAACAAGAAAATCGTGCTCTATATGGACGTTCAGTATGTGGAAAAAAGTTAATAAAGGTTTGATTGATTCATTTGCCCTATTTTACTTCGCTTTTTAAGCCAATTTTGTCTAATTTGTGAAGATGGGGATGAGTGATAATATGATGATATTTATGAATGAACACTCACAAACATCCACGCCCAGGCCAGGATTCGAACCCGGGAACCCCTGGCGTCGTAGCGCGATGTGCTAACCACTACGCTATTGGAGCAGCAGTTAATACGGTGTAAAAACAAGCATGGATAAAAGACAGGTGTGGAGTTGCTTGCAAAAATATTCGTTGTGTATGAATCGTCTGTGTTGGTATTTTATGCATTACAGACGATTTATGGTGTTAATTCTGGAATATTCATAAAAAAGTGAGTTTTTTGAAATTACAAAGGGTACTGGCAACATTGGTCGTGTTAGAGGACAGCCCCTTTAGAGCCCCAGCTTTTAATCGGTAAGCAATAAAGTAGTTCTAAAATTGAAAAAAAAAAAACACTTCTTTAATATATACAGGGTGTTCATAAAGTCCCGCTACCATTACAAAAAACATAGCTCGGAAACTGCATGCAATAGAACAATGCTGTTGATTGCAAAATGAGCTACAACTCTCCACGTTTATATGCCATACACCGCAATGTGCGCCCCTCTAGTTGCTCTCAGAACATCAAGGCGGTAATCCACTTCTGCCCATACCCGCCCCAGCATATCACCAGTAACAGTTAGGACACTCTCCGTTATTCTTCTTCGAAGAGCAGCCACATCTGGAACAGGAGAGCGGTAAACGCAATCTTTGACATATCCCCAGAAGAAGAAATCCAAGGGTGTGATATCAGGAGAGCGCGGTGGCCAGGGAATAGGTCCATCACGGCCTATCCACCTGCCAGGGAAATGACTATCCGGAAGACCTCGAACATCCTTGGACCAATGAGGGGCTGCCCCATCTTGTTGAAAAAATTATGGCTGGCAGGAATTCCTCCAACTAAGGAAGGAGGTACTGTTCAAGCATGTCGTAGTAAATGTTACTGCTAATTGTACCGGGAATTTATGAACACCCTGTACATATTTTATTTTGTTGTTAGAGGTATGTTCTCTGCTGTGAACTTACCCGAGAATGAGTCCTGGACAAGGCTAAAGTACACTCGCAATTTCTACACCCCAGAGCACAGAGTCTGGTCCCTCTTATACCTTTAACGAATAATCTTCTTTTCCTCCCGACCCCCACAGAAATCTATCTGCCTATCGAACTTTCCGGAAGTGAAGCGTTGTTCCAAGAGCACACGGATTAACCAAGCAATTTGTCCTTCAAAGTTGCCGTTGATATCAATCAAACTCTTGCAAAGTTTATAACACAGCCCCGCTGGGGATATCCGGAGAAAATAGGGAATCCAATTACTGATAGCTTAGAGGTTAAGCGCAGTCAAAATGAAGGAACGGAGCTACTTGTTTATCCTTGCTGCACAATGAATAAATCTACTCAAGATCACCGTGACGCAATGGACATTTCGGCAGAAGTTGAGAAGACTGATTACTTAGAGGTGGATCCTGCGAGCAGCCGGGGGATGTTCAAAAAATACTCGGACTAACTTTGCCGTTCGCTTGCTGTAATGACGTCTTCTTCCGCTGCTACTCCTGACGGGCTTCTAGCGCATGTGCATACTTATCTAATGATACGTGTCAAGCGCTAGCAACGCCAACTGGTGGCCATGAAGAAAACTCTTTGCAGATAGCTTGTCCTGAGGAAAGATGGCGTTTACAACAGTCTTTAGTCCGAAATACAGAAATGAAATTTCTATGTAGTAAAATATTGACAAGAAAACCACTTTTTAAGCTTCATGAGCACTCTAAATTACATTCTCAACAAGATATAAGAACTCTTGATAAGAAATTTCTGCAAATAACAGCAGCAAACATTATCCCTTAAGAATGACCAGTTATTTGTTTGTGAGGCGTTCGCAAGTGACGGAAATAAATATTCAGGGCATTCTTCATTGATTGATTGAGTTGGTGTTTTAAGTCCACTTTATGCACACGAAGGCTAATCGAAATGGACCTACAGTTTAAAGTTGAATCCGAACTACTATGTGCCACCGCCGGGTATCGGACCCGGGACCCACTGATTACAAGGCGATGACGATACCACTGCGCCATCGGGGAGGCCCTGTGTTTCCTCAAAAAATATTAGATTTTCTTACGTTATTTCCTAATTAATCCAATATCTGTAAGTAACTAGAAAAATATCTATGTATTCACCAGAATCTAATGGTCAAGATTTTGACAAGAAGAGGGATAGGTTGAAGGCCTTTGAAGAGAAGAGAGACAGAAACAGAGAGAGAGAGAGAGAGAGAGAGAGAGAGAGAGAGAGAGAGAGAGAAAGAGAGAGAGAGAGAGAGAGAAATAAATATATTCTGAGAAAAAAAAACATAGAAAAGGCAACAAATAAATAAGGAGGGAAGAAAATAAAAAAAGGAAGGACAGAGCCAAAGAAGAAGGGAGGATCTTTGTCTGCAGTGTCCATCCAAGGTAGCAGAGCCTATCTGAAAACATTATGTCCCCCATGCTGACGTCAATGAAGGAGTTTCGGGTTCGAATCACGGGTGAAACTCAGTCTGATTATGGCCTCGTTTCACACACACACACACACACACACACCCATATATATATACACACACACACACCCATATATATATATACACACACACACACACACACAGGGTGTCCGGCTTAGAGCTATAAAAAAACGGTCCCAAAATCAGTTTGACGAAGAATTTATTGGGAATGAAGGTGTATCCTGATGCACAATACCTTGCCATTACACATCACAAAATGCGAGACACTGGCTCCGTCACTGTCACTAACAACGTCAATAGACTTCTAAATATAAATAAATCCTAAAAAAATAAGCCTCTAGGGTCACGGACTTCAATTCGACAAATGATAACACACAGAACACCTTCTGTTGTGGAGTCCACTCCGCCATGTTTGTTTACTGCATCTCGTGTTTTTCGTAAATGGCAACAGATGGCACTACCATACATAAACAGGTTTTGACTGTGGCAGGTATTCGTAGTGCATGTTTCTTTTATTATAACCATAAACCGGACACGCTGTGTATGTGTGTGTGTGTGTGTGCACACACACGAGGGACGTTGAAGTCAATCGGGGATTTTTTTCCAGGTTTAAATAGACGCCCAGGCTGGAGGTTTTGTATGCAGTAGGAACTGGCAATTGTGTGCTGTTACTGGTAGGCGGCGCTCATTTCCCACGCTTCTGCATAGACCGTTATTCAACATGGCGGACATCAGTGTGAACGTCTACATGGAACAGCGTGTTGTGATGAAGTTTTTAGTGAACGAGGACAGAAAACCTGCTGAAATTTACAGAAGACTTCAGGCTCAGTACGGTGATGAGACACACTGTCGCAGTAAGACATTTGAATGGTGTAAGCGCTTCAAAGATGGCCGTATCTCTATTGCTGACAATCCCGGTCGTGGTGGATCACAGCCCACGGTAGTCATTCCTGGGAACATTCAGCGCGTGGAATGTGTCTTTTGGGATAAACAGGGGAATATTCACGTTGATTTTTACCCCATGGTGTCACTATCAACAGTGAATATTACTGCCGTGTTCTGAGTGATGTGCATAAGAGTTTACGGAAGAAACGTCCGGGTTTCATCACAAAGGGTGTTCTCTTTTTGCAAGACAATGCACGACCGCATACCGCTCAACGCACATTCCAAAGATTCCAGGAAATCGGCTGGGAGATATTACCACACCTCCCAATAGTCCTGACTTAGAGCCAAGTGATTTTCACCTGTTTGGACCCCTGAAGGAATTCCTTGGAGGAAAACATTTCAGCACTGATGATGAAGTGAAGAATGCTGTCCTACAATTGTTCCGCCGTAATGATAAATCTTTCTATGCCGAAGCATTCCAGGCGTTAGTTAAACGCTGGGATAAGTGTATAACTATAAGGAGTTTATGTGGAAAAATAAATCCAGTTACCACCCTGAAATTTGTTCTATTTTTTCTTTTAAAAAAAGTCCCCGATTGACTTGAACGACCCACGTATATATATATATATATATATATATATATATATATATATATAATGGATAAAAGCAAGGAGGGCCAAAAGGGCTAAGTAAAAATCAAGTAAGGTAAAAGGAAACACTCACCGGACAGTAGGAAAATTCAAAATTTTCCTACTGTCCGGTGAGTGTTTCCTTTTACCTTACTTGATTTATATATATATATATATATATATATATATATATATATATATATATATATATATTGAGCAGCCTTCATCTAGGCAAGCCACAAATTAATTAGGGACAGATTTCAGTCTGAGCGTCCATCAATCAAAACGTACTCTCCTGACGACATTCAATGCCAACAAAAAACATGCTTCATTCATCATTCCTGTGCCTCGCTCGTCCTACGGGTAAAAACCTAATTAGTGTTACCTTTAAAATTTTAATCTCGTTACCATAGCTGTTAACAATGTTACATGCTGAATAATGGAGTAATTAAAGATTAGACACTTAGTGTTTAGGAGAGGGAGCAGAGCAGTAAAAATTCATCCGGGCTCTTAAACCACTGAATATGTGATGCAGCTATAAAGGAGTTTGAAGAGCGGATTGTGTTTTCTGGAAAATCCAGTGAGACGAATAACTTTGATAAGATGTTTTGCCGCGGTGGGACAAAAGATGTGTGTGTGTGAGAGAGAGAGGGGGAGAAGAGAGAAACGAAGCAAGAAAAGAAATGAGAGAACAATACAGTGTGAGAGACAGGGGAAGGAGAGTGAAGATAGAAAGGGTGAATAAGACAAAACAGAAATCGAGATGGAGAAACTGTGAGACAAGAAAAGGAAAAGAGAATCAAAGTGAAAGGCAGAGAGGAATAGAAAGATAGTGAAAACCGAGAGAGAGAGTTGTAAAAAACGTATGTGGGTTGTGTACGAGGTAGAGGAGAGGAAGGAAACAGAGGGAGAGGAACCAAGTGGAGAAAAGGAGAGAGAGCGAGAGGAAAGAGAAAAGAGAAACGAAGTGAAAGACAAAGTAAATCAAAGGAAAAACACAGAAATAGAAAGGTAGTAGAAAACATAGAGAGAGGAATAGGAAGGGAGCAGAGGGAGGGTAGGGAAAAGAAGTACGTGAGGAGAGAAAGAGAACAAGCAAGACAGGAAAAGAGAGAAACAAAAACAAGATGATAAGCAGAGTAAATCACATGGAAAACAAACACAGTGAAACAGCAATACAAAGCTAGTGGAAAACAGACAGAGATGAAAAGGAAGGGAGCAAAGGGAGGGTAGGGAAAAGAAGTACGTGGGGGGAGAGAGAGAGTGAGGGAAAGAAAGAGGCCAGACAAGAAACCAAGAAAAAGAAAAATCAAGGCAGAGTAAATCATGGAAAAACACGAACACACATATAACAATGGAAATGAAGTGAAAACCAGTACATGTAGAAATATAATGTGAATGTAGATGGCGTGTGAGAAAAATGGGAGGTAGAAGGAAGAAGAACGAAATGGAGAGGGAGACAAATAAGATAATATAATATGACTGAAATGAAAAGGCCAGTGCCTCAGCACTAAGGTTATTTGCCCCTTCATAGTATATGAAGAACAGATCTTAATAAAAAAAAACATTCTCCATTAAAATTCAATATGTGGAGATACTCCTTACCAAGACTGAAACCACTAAAACATCTGAGGATTAAAATACGTATGGTGAAATCTGCAGCTGTTAAAGAGCACTCTGTACACAAAAGAAGAAAACACAGTCCTACAAAGGATCATACTGGTCGTGGGTCCAGATGCTAGAGCCTCGCTAGCCAGGAAGAATGCAGCCCAAGGTAAACTACGTGGAAGTGGTGTATTCTGAAAAGATCACCCCTTACAACCCGGTAATAAGAGAATTCATTCATTCATTCATTGTTTTCTGCCTAGTTGGCAGGTTTTTCACTGCAATCTCCAGCTTTCCCTATTCTCCGCCTTACGCTTCGTAATAGCATACGACCCAGTTAATTTAATATCATCCATAAGCTGATATCTCTTTCTTCCACGGACTTTTCCTCTTCAACCATTCCCTCCAAGGCATCCCTTAGCTGGCAGTTCCTTCTTAGACAGTGTCCTAACCAGTTTCTTTTCCTCTTCTTGATGGTCTCCAGTGTAGATCTTTTTCACCAACTCTTTTCAGTACGGCTTCGTTTCTTACCTTGTCCGTCCATTTTACACGCTCCATTTTTCGCCATGTCCACATTTCAAAAGCTTCGAGTGGTTTCTCTTCATTTCTTCTCAACGTCCAGGTTTCTGCACCATATAGTGCTACACTCCACACAAAACATTTCACTAATCTCTTCCTTAGACCTATGTCCATGGGTCCACAAAAAACATTTTTTCTTCTATTGAAAGCTTCTTTTGCTATTGCGATTCTCATTTTCACTTCTTGGTTGCAGCTCATGTCACTGCTTATAGTGCATCCGAGGTACTTGAAGCTATCCACTTGCTGGATTCTTTCACTGTTTGCTCTGACATTAATATTCCTTGGTTTCCGTCCTATAACCGTTGCCTTTGTCTTCTTTACATTAGTCTTCATCCCATACTGCTCACAGCTGCTGTTTAACTCTTCTAACGTACTATGTATGGTTATTTCATCCTCAGCGAATAATGCCATGTCATCAGCAAATCTTATGCAGTTTATTCTTCTTCCTCCCAATTTGACACCTCCTGTTCCCTGGAAACAATTTTTCACTATATCTTCTAAATAGATATTAAACAAAGTAGGCGATAGGCAGCATCCTTGTCGTACTCCTCTTTCAATTTCACAGCCTTCTGTCATTTCGTCTCCTGTTCTCACTTTAACTCGTTGATTCATATATAAGTTGCTTAGAAGTCTCCTCTCTTTCCAATCTACCCGAATTTTCTTCAGAATTTCTGAGAGTTTAACCCAATTCACTCTATCAAAGGCTTTCTCCAGATCTACAAATACTACAAACACCTCCTTTCCTTTCTCTAAATATCTTTCCCCAATGGTCCTCAGTAAACCAATTGCATCCCTTGTACCTCTTCCTTTCCTGAAACCAAACTGTTCTTCCTCTAACTCGCCACTGACCTTCGAGTATAGGCGTCTGTTCAGAATTCTTAGAAGAATTTTTGCCGAGTGAGATATCACGCTGATTGTCCTGTACTCAGAACATTTTCTGGCAATGCTTTTCTTCTGCAGAGGTACCAAAACAGTCTCCGTGAAATCTTGTGGCCAATCCCCTTTCTCATAGATTTCATTGCATAAGTGTAGCATTTCTCTTTTTCCATCTTCCAGACATTTGATAAGTTCAACAGGACTTTCATCAGTGCCCGTTGCTTTCCCATTCCTCATTTCTTTGAGTGCTTGCTCAAATTCTTCATTCAATAAGTGAAAAAGAAACAGAGAGAAAGAGAGAGAAGAAAAACAGTGCTTGAGATGAAAGAAAAGAAAGGAATAGAACATAGGACGGAAAAGAAAGGAAAAATAGAATGGAAGTGAAAAAAAGTGAAAAAAACAGGTAATAAGAAAATAATAAGTGAGAGGAAACACAGAGATAGAAAGAGAGAAGAGGAAAACAGAGCTTGAGATGAAAGGAAGAGAAAATGGGATGGAAAAGAAAGGAAAAAAAGGATGGAAGTAAAAACCAGGTAATAAGAGAATAATAAGTGAGAGGAAACACAGAGAAAGTGAGAAGAGGAAAACAGAGCTGGAGATGAAACAAGAACAGAGTGGAAGATAAAAAAGGGTGAACAACACGGTAATAAGAGAATAATGAGTAAGAAATGGGGAAAACAAGTTCTAGAGGTGAGAGACAAATAGAATGGTACAGAAAAGAGAATGAAAGGGAGAGAAAGAGTGAAGCTGTGTGTGTGAGAGAGAGGAGGGAAGATGAGACAAAGGGACAGAGATAGAAGATTCAAGGAACAGAGAGAGGAGGGAACACAGTGAATATGCTCGGTACAGTATGAAATTATATATATCATATCGTTATATCATTTTCAGTACATGACCTCAAGAAAATGCAAACAAAAACCTAATTATTTATAATTACGTAACAGTTGAGAGTACCTTAGACCTTTGACCTTCCGAGCCACAACCTCGACGCTCGAGCAAGTTGCCAGAATGTCCCACCATCCTCCGTGGAATTAATTCAAACGCTCCATGTCGGGGAACAAGTTTGATAAGCTAATCGAAAGATGGGCAAGCCGATCCGGAAGAGGTGTCAAGTTGGAGTGGAGTTAGAACTTTCTCGCAAGCAAAGTTTGCCGTCATCGATTTACAGCCATTAGGCCCGGAACGAGAGAGGCTAGGCTCACTTGGGAGGTTCGCGTTACATCCTAGGGTTCATCTTCATCCCTAAGGAATTCTTAGCGCTACATTTGTCTACCTTAGGGAAAGGAAAACAGCAGCTTACTGCTGGACCGACAACTGACTTCCGGTGCCCAGTCGCGAGTTGTTCAGTGCGTATCTGGGTGAGGCTAAACTTGAGAGAGAGAGAGTTCGAAATCTAATACCATAAATGGTACGCTAAATTCTCATTGTTTTCTGTCCATTGATATTTCTTCGCTCTATGCCTTCTCATGTTATCAAGGGCTCCTTGGGTTGAGGTATTTCCGACCAACAAGGATTTTATTTAGGGCGGAGGGTGGCAGATGTCGAACAAAGAGAAGATTCGAAATGCAATGGGGGTTGCCTGAATACGTTATTATACGTCGTTTTTCTGCATTTTTGCTAATCTGGACGATGAAGATGAATGATGACTAGACGTCGGATATTTAGGTTCTAAAAACCTTAAATTAGGCTCGAAAAATCCTGAAATAGGTTGCAAAAAGACTTAATATGGCACAAAACTTCTGAAAAATACTGATTAGATACAATCGTTAAAAACAAAATTTCACAAGAACCGTAATAACCAAATATTAATTTTCTAAAGAAATTTTCATTTCTTTACATCATTTTCAAAATTATCTACAAATTATTATAATACTGCACTTGTGCTGTTAGAAAAAGTTACTTGTTGATATGAAAAATGAATTACGTATGTATAATTTGCTGCAAAATATCAGGGTGGTTACTCACTTGAATTCCGGGAATTACACGTGAGTTATTGGCTCCGGAAATTATGCAATGTCCCGCGGTTGTACACCAGGCGGCAAAAAGTTAGTCCGCTACTCCTTTAGTTGCGAACATGAGATTCTTTGCAAATCATCAGGGCTTGCTGGGTAGAAAAGAAACACAACACAGTATTCAAAGTTAAACGCAGTTTGATAATCACTTATATTTCCTATCGTAAGTGGACTTACAAGCAAGGTACAGATTTGCTTACGTTTCTGCCTGAAGAGGAACAATTCTATAGCATATTAAATCACATCACAATCACTAAACACACTTGCATATAGAATTAACGTCGGACAAGACAAACGTAAATACACGAAAATTTCTGTACTTAATTATTATTTCGAGTATAGCCAGAATGAAACGAAATTAGTTACCAATTACACTATTCGGGCATTCCATTAACCGTTACCACGTCTCTCACCTTCAATTGTTTTCTAACTGAGTCTGTCGTCAGGTGAAAAACATTCAGGTGGGTTCACTTCCTCTGCTGAGATGAGAAAGTGACGTCAACATGAACAGATTATGACGTATTTATAAACATATATACAAGTTCCAAACAAAACTCTATCAATCTAACTATAGTTGTCTGTGACAGCTTGCACATTATTTGAAGTAACAAACATTTTAAAAATCTTAACTTCTTACAAATATAAAACCTTAAACGCTCAGGTTCGTTACAGGATATTACACGTGAGTTATTGGCTCCGGAAATTTTGCATGATTTATTGGCTCTGGAAATTATTCATGAATTTTGGCAAAACATGAAAAAAAGGTACAACCGGATTTTATTAATCCAAATCCCATTAAATTTAAACATGTTTATAAATGCCCTGAGGCAAGTTTCTCCCAGTCTAGCTTTTATTTTTTTCAGGAATAAAAATAAAGCCACGTGGAAAATAAAACAAAATTTTCTCAGTCCGTTTACTTTGTTAGTGTCTTTTGCAGAACAATCTATCTGACAGACGGAAGATTATTGCAAAATAATATATCTTGAAGTTGATTAGTTAATGTTTGGGTACGTTGGAATCATACAAACACTTTACAGTGTTAATAGTTTTGTGTGTGAAAGGGAGGGTGAGAGTCGGTAATACGTAAGGTTGGAATAGAGAAAACATCTGCTTGTATCCTTGAATTTTTGGAAAGTTTGCCTTGAAAACAAGGAATAACACTTGAATTTTATCATGGTTCTAAAGTCCATTTTTTTCCACTACGAAGTGGATGTAAACAAAAGCACGTGTTCTAGAGAAAGCCAGTGCAGCTCTATTGGTGGATTCTGGCAGTAGTCCCTCCGCAGACCTTTTGCACCCTGATAGATAGTCCATTCAATGCCGTCTTGAAACTAGAGTAATAGAGCATTGGATGCCGGTGAAAGCATTTACTAGCCTTATCCTTGCTTATGAATCCATAACCATTCTTTAGTAAAGCACCTACGGTGACATTCACTCATTCAAACTAACGAAATTCCCGCTACTTGTCCGTCACTCTGTGTTGTGCAGTGTTGCAAATTCGCAATATTAAATAAAGTCTATAATCTTGAAGCACCGGACTAGACAGAATCAGAAAACATGATTTAGACTGACCGTGACTGACATGGGAATCTCTAGATTACACACGTGTTGATGTATATACCACAAACACGCACACACTACTTTCAACTTCATGCGTTTTATCTAGAATGGTAAAATCAACACACTGCAAAAGATTGTAGCGAAACCTTTGAGAAAGCCAAAGTGCTTGGTGCAAATACAACCAGGGGTGCTTAAAATCGTACGGAATGTTACTTTAGCATTTATTAAATTATCCACCTACGCTTCCTTTCCTTTACTTCCCACATAAAACATGCTCAGATTTCAGGAACCCGAATTCCCCCAGCTTGTCAAAGAAAAATGCCACATGCATACACTGGCAACTGCTTCCAAGAAGGAATTTGTAGAGGGCGGGGACACAAGCTTTTGGCGTTACAGATGGGCAAACCTTGCCATTCAGTGTTGCTACCCGACCTTTATAGAAACATCGTTACAATTCGGTAATATTCCAAAGCTGTTATCGTATCTAATTGCTATATAGCCAACTTCGCAACTACAAAGTTTTATTAATGTTCCAACATTGGTGTACGTAATAAGCACTTCACATTTCTTGTATCTAATTCATAAGGGAAAAAATAACATAGTTGGAGACACTACTTCCCGTGGTCAAGAATCTTCCGAAACACTGTTACCTTCAAGCACACGGCTATTTATAGCTTTTCTCCCCTCGACCCTGCAAAACCTGCCCTCCTCTCCGTTGCCTTGTGGTGGTTCTCTATCTCGAGATTTTGCGTAGTGTTTATAGGTTGTAAGTATCATTGAATGTTGATGTGGCTTGAACAGCAAGTGTTACAAAACATCTACATTTGAAACCTTGAACAAGTGGCGATACCAAAATTGCGGTGAATCCAGAGTATTGTGTTGAATCGTTAACTTCTGAACAGGTGTCTTAAAAACAAGCATTTATGCGGTCCGCCAGGAAATTCAGCCGAACAAAAACGCGGATGGCACATTTTATCCGATTTTGGACTTGCTGCCGTCAGCAGGAAAGTGGATGTTTTTTTTTCTTCATGGATATGAGTTTGTCTACGCTGGTTAAATTATTGCATGATTCATTTGGTTTATTTTACTTCGCATTTCTGCCACACTTGGCTAATCGCAAGGATGAGGATGAGTGATGATATGGTGAAATTGATGAAATAACACTCACAAAAAAACATCCATGCCTAGGCCAAGATTCAAACTCAGGACTCCTGGCGTCGTAGCGCACAGTGATAACCACTCCGCTACCACGGCCAGCTGTGTGAATTCTTCTTACATGGTATATTACCATTGACGAGAACTGACATCGTTGGTAAGTGTTTACCTCTATTTTATTATATTTTCTTCATCTCTCGTATTTACAACAGTGTTCATTTTAAAAACTAATATTTGCACATTTTTAAAAGTCACTCTAGTTTCGAAACGTGGAAAATACTGACACCAAAGCTAACACGTGCGCTGGGAGGGAGGGGCAAGTGCTGGCGAATAGAAAGTGGGCACCGCGCGCATTAATACAAATTTCGGTAACTTGTTGGCCACACCTACTTCGTTTTAAAGCTGGAAACAGAATAGTAATGATAGAATACTTTTGCGTTATCCAAATTCAAACTCCACCTTTTGTCTATGAGGATCATTTCATGTGCTGAAAATTATCTTTCAACAGTAGTGAAATTGTAATCAAGGTGTTCCGGGAGGCACATAGTGGTTCGGATCCCACTTTAAACTGTAGGTCCAGTCCCGATTAGCCTTTACTGTGCATAAAGTGAACTTAAAAACACCAAACCAATCAATCAATCAAAGCGAATTTGAATGCTAAAACATTACTTTGCAAGGCGTGAATGCCAAAAAGGACCAAACTGACACGAAAGTGAGCAAGTATGCGCAGATCAGAAGTTTTTCACTTGGCAGGCAGTAGAGACGATTGGGTGCCAAAACTGAGGAGGGGGTGGCAAGGACAGTTTACTGTATCCTAGTAGACAAGGCTTAGCATCGAAAGTCTATAGTGCAGGGGTAAAAAGTAGGGGGGAAATGTCCCCTTTCGCCGGCATTGTCGGCAGGTAACAGTGACGTCAGACATTTTTTGTTATGTTTAAAGTTTTGATAAGCATCATATACTTGGAGGGAAGGAAATCGACAGAGAACATGTTTCAAACGCGCCAGTCATTGAATTATTTCGGCTCCAAACCTAGTAAATACGTACCTCTGCGAGACAAACAACCTGTAAAACTTCAAATAGGTTCTAACAAGCAAATCCGAGGCGTAGTGATGATAAGTTGAAATTAATGATAATTCACAAAGGACAATCATGCCCAGGCCGGGATTCGAACCCGGGATCCGTGATGGAGTATTAGATGTGACCACGAAGGTTATGATAGCATTGAAGCTAAAGCTAAACGTACAGCCGACGGCGAAAGTAATAGTAGTTGAATTGTCTACTACTATTTTCATTCAGTCTGTTCTCCGGTGTGATGAAATAAGAACGCAACGAAGCTGATGTCAACATCTGACATCAACAACTTCAAGAGATGTATACCTTGCAAGTATAGAAGGCGTAACTGTAATCAAGAGGCCTGTCCAACGTTTCATGATTTGTGGGAAAGGACAATCAGTAAAATTAACTATGGCTAGCAATCAAAATGTATCTTATAGGAACAACAGTGAAGCCATAAACATTTTACAATTAAATGCTGGCAGGTCTCGGATGGCTACCGAAGAACTTAGACATATTAGTGAACAGACAAATACCGATCTTATACTCATTCAAGAACCTTATCAGGTCAAAGGTGCAATAGTTGGATTCCCAACGACAGCTAAAATCTTAATTCATGGAAATGAACCGCAAGCAGCGATAATTGTACTTAATAATAATTACAGAGTGCATTGGAATAAAAACCTGTCGTCAACACATTGCCAAGTGGCTGAAATAGACACTGGGAGTTCGGTTTGGATTTTCCTCAGTATATACTGTCAATACAAAGATCCAATTATCCCGTTCCTTAACGTCATGGAACAAATAATTGATTGCTACTCAACAAATCAGATACTCATAGCAATTGACAGTAATGCCAAATCAAAATTATGGCACAGTAAGACAACTGATGATAAGGGTCGACTAATGGAGGACAGTATCGCATTAAAAGACTTAATAATATTAAACAGAGAATCAAACATGCCCACCCAGCGTCGAATAACATGGGTACCTGGGGGAAACCCTGGGGGGTAAAGGCGGTCAGGGGCGTGATGCTGATCACATCACCCCCACTCACGACCGGATCAAGAAAGTATGGGGCGTTACCCCCACACCCCCTATACGCCTTCATGGCGTGGTGCTATGCACAGGGGAACACTTTTATCACTTTTTTGAATCAAACATACCTACGTTTAAGAATAGACAGGGTGCAGAATCTAATATTGATATCAGTATAACAAATCGAAAAGGAGCAGTAAATAATATAGACTGGAAGATTTTTGATAATGAGACTGTAAGCGATCATAATCTCATTAGAATAACAATACAAAATAAAGGTCGTAAAAAGCGGAACACACAATACCATAGAGTAAACTGGATGAAGACAGACTGGGCAAATATAAGAAGACACATAAGTTCAGAATTGCCCCGGAAGGAATTAACGAACTTGGAAGAAGGAATCAAAGAACTCTATAAAGTAATGGATTCCATCTTAAAAATGGAAGTAGCAAAAATTAAGATTGGAAACCGCAAAAACACTAACATGTGGCCTGATTACTTGTTAAAAAGGAGACAAACAACCAGAAAACTAAGGAAATCATATCAACAGGCGAAGACATTCCGAGATAAGCAGTTTTTCCTAGAGAAATATAGGGACTCCAAGTGGAGGTATAATAACTTGCTAAAACAACATAAGCAGAAATCCTGGGCGAACTTTGTTACAAGAGAATTGGCTCGAGATCCGTGGAGTTTTCCTTATAGGATGGTGACTGGCAAGTTAAAGCAATCAATAATACTCACAACAATTAAGAAAGAAAATGGTGAGTATACTAAAGATTGGGAGGAAACGGTGAGTTACCTCATGGAACATCTTCTTCCATTGGATTATCCCCAAGATGATAATGATATACAAGCTGAAATAAGAAGCAGAAGAAGAAATCAAATATATACATCAAAGACTCTTTTGTTACCCTTTACGTTTGAGGAGGTGGCTTCTGTTATAGATAAATTAAAGCCGAAGAAAGCGTCTGGGCCGGATGCAGTCCCGAATGAATTGGTTAAGATTTCTAAGAATGAGATATCGTATCATCTTCAACAGATCTACAACCTATGTTTAATAAAGGGTGTCTTTCCAGAATGCTGGAAAGAAGCCAATCTAACCCTAATACTGAAGAATAAAAATAAAGATCGAACTGACGTCAAATCTTATAGACCAATATGCCTGCTGGACACTTTTGGGAAGATCCTAGAAAAACTACTGCTTAAAAGGATAGAGGAAAGAGAGCTCCTCAGAGGCACACCACAAAGGCAATATGGATTTAGCAGAGGACTGTCAACGGAGGATGCTATTAACCATGTTAAGAGAACAGTCCATGAATCCACGTACAAGTACGTACTTGGAATAGCTGCTGATATAAAAGGAGCTTTTGACAACGTATGGTGGCCCTTTACACTCGCTACATTGAGGGAACTTGATCTCCCAACAGCTCTTTATAACGTGATCAGTGATTATCTAAATAACAGAGGGGTCAACTACGTTTGGCAGGATCAGAGTGTCCATCGTGAAGTCAATAAAGGATGTCCCCAGGGCTCCGTATTAGGCCCCAAGTTATGGAACATCACCATAGAACCGCTGCTGGAAGAACTGAATGAGAATCCCTTGTCCATTGGAGCAATTGCTTACGCAGATGATCTGATGATCATGGTAGGCGCCAACAATAGAAGAGAACTGGAACTAAAGGCTATGAATCTTTTAACACAGTTAGATGCTTGGTGTTGCAAGGCAAAACTTACCATTGCAACTCATAAAACTCTCTCAGTATTACTAAAGGGGAAGCTTATGAGATCTCCTAGTGTAAAACTTAATGGTAGACCAATTCGGAATGTTAAGTCCCTTAAATACCTAGGAGTATATATTGACTCCGGTTTAAGATTTAGATCGCACGTTGACTATGTTATAGAAAAAGCAAAGACGGAGTTACATCGAACGTTGAGCATGGGGAATACAGTCTTCAAGGTTCCTTTTGATATCGCATTGATTTATTATAAAGCGATTTTTCTCTCAATTATAACATACGCTGCCAGCACCTGGGCTAATATAGCTTTTGAAGAACGGGTGAAGTCCAAACTTAGATCAGCGCAGCGCAACGTCCTTCTTCGGATCTTGGGAGGTTTTAAAACCACTCCTACTCTCTCACTTATTGCGATTGCTGGGGTCCTTCCCCTGGACATTGAGGTACAGCAGGCGGCTACCAAGTATTGGATTACCAAAGGAACGGGACAGAACTTCCTTGCGAACCATCATATTAATATTATGAGGAAACAAGAGGTTAAAGCCTTCTTCGCAAATAAGTGGGAGCACGAATGGAGTCAAGATGCTTCAATACGTACTAGGAATTTCATAACGACCATTGGTAAGAGGAACAAGTGGGTATACTTTAAACCATCCAAAGGTCTCACACACTTTATAACAGGACATGGGCCCTTTAAAATGTATCTCAGGAGATTCAACCTGAGAAATAGCGACACCTGTGATAACTGTGGCGAATTGGACACACCCGAACATAAGGTGCTAAAGTGTAAGGAACACGCCTCAAGATATGTGAGTGAACTTAGACGTAACCTAGGCCAGTTCAATAAGGAGACAATTTTTGACAGCCAAATTAAGTTTAATATTCTAAATAAACTATCTGCTGAAATTTCATATATGGAAGAACTTAATTATAGTGTCAGATCCTCGTCGCAACAAAATGAAGTTTCGTCTGTTCCTACATATGTGAGAACAATCAATACAAGATCAATGACAAGGAGATCACTCAGGACAGAATCCCCTGAACAGTGTTAGACTAGATTTTATGAAGGTCCCTCTTGCATAAACAGACGGAAATTTTATATTACGTCAAGTAGATCAAAGTGAAATCGGTGGGTGCCGGACTATTTGGCCCCGAGACAATAACGGAACTAAGTGATCTTAAGTGATAAGTCTGAATTGGAAGAACTGTATGCAAAGTGCTCTTAGATTGAGGCTCGTGTGAGTGTGGAATTGCCAATTTGGCTCTAGACCCTTTTGAAGATTTAACCGGATAAAACTTCGAGGGATTCAAGTGCTGTATTAGAACGGAAGAAGTTTGAATGAATGTCATGGACAAAGACAACTTAAGAACTTAGAACTCCCTTGTTGGGAACTATTCTTCCCTTGGAAATTCCCTCAGGGAAGCCGAAGGTGAAAGGATAAGGAATTTTATCATATCATCTATTCAAGAAGTCCGACTTCCAAACATCTTCCACTGCCTTGAAGAGTAGGGAGTAGATTGAAAATGAAGAAGAAATTATGGAACCCTCAAGAGTTAAGGTTACACTAAGAAGCCAGATTGAATCCACAGCCGAATGATCCATCCAGAGCTCCAATGCCAATGGTGCCTTAGGGCTCCCTGTGTGCCACCCAGGTTAGAAGGAAGTTACCAGAAGCCAAGAAGCCACCAGAAGCCAGGATGACTACAAGACTGGAACTTCCCATACTTCGGGAAAGTCCTTCCTTGGGTAATTCCCTTGTTTTCGGGAAGCTTTAGGTCCAAGGACCTGTAATGCATATATATTATCTATTTATCTGTACACTGTTATTTTCTTGTATATATTTATATCTTGTATTTTACATAATCTATCATATTATTATATTATAATATTTTCTCTATTAAAGTGTATCTAATATATATTAGATTACACAGTCAAATAAATTTAGAAGACTTAACACTTAGTCTAAGGACTAATTTAGTAAATACTTATTACATTTTGAACATCTTAACTTACTGCTTATTTTCTTTTCATTCATATATTCTCTTTCTGAGTCATAACTAATTAGTACATACACCTTGGTTTATAACATAGGTATCAAGGTATAGAACCCACTCTCCTTTCCCTGTCCTCACCTATTTACCAAGCTGTAAATCTCTTTACCTGCATAATGAATAACCTCTTTCTGTCAACATCTGCGTAGTCCGAGGGACATAGTTTGTCGCTTCCGGAAGCTAAACGTGACAAGGATAAATGGCGATAAAACGTGGAGGAACGAAAACAAAGAGAATACATATTTCATACCCATTTGCCCACTGTGGAATAGTTACAAATGCAATCTTCCTCTTAAGGACATTATGAAAAGTCTAAAGAGAGAAAATGGTAAGAAGAACGACAGAAGAGGTGCAAAGAAAGATGAAAAGAAATACAAAGAGGAAAAAACGGCAGAAAGAGTACGATAAGAGATAAACATAGACAGAAGAAGTAGTAGAAATAAAGAAAGAATGAAGTAGAAAGAAGGAGTATTCCAAGATAGAGCGAGAATGGATGACACACAGAGGTAAACAAAGAGATAGAAGTACAAATAAAAAGAGAAATTAGTAGAAAATAAAGATGAAAAGACGTAGAAAGAAAGAGAAAGATGTAGAAAAGATGGGAGCAAGAAATAGAAATGAGGGCTGCAAGAGTGAGTGAGAAGGGAAGAAACAAAGAAATAAAAGAAAGAGAGAATGACAGAAAAGTAAAAGAAAGAGAAGAGGAGAGAAAGTAAAAGAAAGAGAAGTAGAGAGAAAGTAAATGAAAGAGCAGTAGAGAGAAAGTAAAAGAAAGAGCTGTAGAGAGAAAGTAAAAGAAAGAGAGGCAGAGAGAAAGTAAAAGAAAGAGAGGTAGAGAGAAATCAAAGGGAAGAGAAGTAGAGAGAAAAGAAAAGAGCAGTAAAGAGAAAGTAAAAGAAAGAGAAGTAGAGAAAGTAAAAGAATGAGAGGTAGAGAGAAAGTAAAAGAAAGAGAGGCAGAGAGAAAGTAAAAAAGAAAGGTAGATAGAGAGTAAAAGAAAGAGATGTAGAGAGAAAGCAAAGGGAAGAGAAGTAGAGAGAAAGTAAAAGAAAGAAGTAGAGAGAAAGTAAAAGAAAGAGAGGCAGAGAGAAAGTAAAAGAAAGAGAGGTAGAGAGAAATCAAAGGGAAGAGAAGTAGAGAGAAAAGAAAAGAGCAGTAAAGAGAAAGTAAAAGGAAGAGAAGTAGAGAAAGTAAAAGAATGAGAGGTAGAGAGAAAGTAAAAGAAAGAGAGGCAGAGAGAAAGTAAAAAAGAAAGGTAGATAGAGAGTAAAAGAAAGAGATGTAGAGAGAAAGCAAAAAAGAAAGGTAGATAGAGAGTAAAAGAAAGAGATGTAGAGAGAAAGCAAAGGGAAGAGAAGTAGAGAGAAAGTAAAAGAAAGAAGTAGAGAGAAAGAAAAAGAAAGAGAGGTAGAGAGAAAGTAAAAGATAGAGGGAGAGAGAAAGTAAAAGAAAGAGAGGTAGAGAGAGAGTAAAAGAAAGAGATGTAGAGAGAAAGCAAAGTGAAGAGAAGTAGAGAGAAAGTAAAAGAAATATTAGTAGAGAAAGTAAAAGAAAGAGAAGTAGAGAGAAAGTAAAAGAAAGAGCAGTAGAGAGAAAGTAAAAGAAAGAGAGGTAGAGAGAAAGTAAAAGAAAGAGAGGTAGAGAGAGAGTAAAAGAAAGAGATGTAGAGAGAAAGCAAAGGGAAGAGAAGTAGAGAGAAAGTAAAAGAAAGAGAAGTTGAGAAAGTAAAAGAAAGAGAAGTAGAGAGAAAGTAAAAGAAAGAGATGTAGAGAGAAATTAAAGGGAAGAGAAGTAGAGAGAAAGTAAAAGAAAGAGAGGTAGAGAGTGAGTAAGAGAAAGAGATGTAGAGAGAAAGCAAAGGGAAGAGAAGTAGAGAGAAAGTAAAAGAAAGAGAGGTAGAGAGAAAGTAAAAGAAAGAGATGTAGAGAGAAAGCAAAGGGAAGAGAAGTAGAGAAAAAGTAAAAGAAAAAGAGGAAAGAGAAGTAGGGAGAAAGTAAAACAAAGAATAGAGAAGTTGAAATATCAAAAGACGTAGGAAGAGGAGGAGGTACAAAGACAGAGAGAAAGGAGTGGAAAGAAGGAGTAGTGCAAGATAGAGGAAGAAAGAAGGACTGAGAGAAGTAAAGAAGAAGAAATATACGTAGAGAAAGGTAGAGAACGGGTTACAAAGAAAAGGACAGATATGAATTTAAATTTTAAAAAGAGAGAAAGAAACAGATTAAGAAATCGACAAATGAAGAAAAGGGAAGGGAAGATGGAAAGAAAGAAAAAAGAGAGGAAAATATAATAATAAAACGAAATAAAACAGAAAGGAATAATATTTCCTAGAAACGTATTTGAGAAATTGTAGAGTGCAGAAGATGAAAGAAAAATCCATTGAAATACCAATCCGTTACATTGTCTCATTCAGTCGATCTTCTTCTCTCCGGAAACGAATGATTTCCCTTTTTCCATTTCCGGATTCGATGAGGCTTTTGTTCCTATTTCAATGAACAGACGAGCGTTCAAATCTCCCAAGTTCTCACAAGCCAATAGGGAGATCAGAGAATCATACCGATTCCAGGCGGTCTATCACGTGACATCAAAAGATCGAGCGGCGTGCACTTGAAACGGCTTTAAACTCGGACACTGGAATGCAAAATTTGGAAGTCCGCTTCCGGAACAAGTGGAAACCATTCAAAAATTCCAGACGCTGAGCTGAAGCACCAGGGAAACGTAGAGAAGAGACCTCGATGGATTTAACTACATCGCCCAGTACAAATTAAAAAAAACACCTCATATTTTAAAAAAAGTATTTTACAAATACTACAATTATACCGTAACATGCCAATTGTGGGTAGAAAGAAAGAAGTAAGAACGGAGGAAGAAATGGAAAGCGAGAAAAAGTAGAAAGAGGTGGATGGAAAGCGAGAAACAGAGGTGGATAGAAAGCGAGAAAAAGAGATGGATAGAATGCGAGAAAAAGAGATGGATAGAATGCGAGAAAAAGTAGAAAGAGATGGATAGAAAACGAGAAAAGGTAGAAAGAGATGGATAGAAAGCGAGAAAAATTGAAAGAGATGGATAGAATGCAAGAAAAAGTAGAAAGAGATGGATAGAAAGCTAGAAAAAGTAGAAAGAGAGAAAAAGAGATGGATAGAAAGCGAGGAAAAGTAGAAAGAGATGGATAGAAAAGGAGAAATTGTAGAAAGAGATGGATAGAAGCCAGAAAAAGTAGAAAGAGATGGATAGAAAGCGAGAAAAGTAGAAAGAGGTGAATAGAAAGAGAAAAAGTAGAAAGAGATGGATAGAAAGCAAGAAAAAGTAGAAAGAGGTGGATAGAAAGCGAGAAAAAGTAGATAGAGATGGATAGAAAGCGAGAAAGAAGCAAAATAAAGATAAATAGAAAAACAGAAGGAAATAAACAAATAAACAAAGAAGTATATATTTAGAAGGAGAGAGAAATAGATAGAGAAAAATATATAGATCGAAAGAAAGAAGGTGAAAGAGAGATTGATCGATTGCTTTATTTTACTTCGCTTTTTGTGCAAGTTTTGGCTAATTTGCTAAAATGAGGATGAGTGATGATATGATGATAGTTGGATGGACACTCACGAACATCCATGCCCAGGCCGGGATTCGAACCCGAGAGAGAAAGTAAAAAAAAAAATAGATAGGAAGAGATGGAAAGAAGGATAGAATGAAGTATAAATAAATATATATGTACAAAGAGAGCGAAATAGAAAATATATGGAGAGATAGAAGATGAAAGAGAGAGAGAGAAGACGAAAGAAAGACAGAAGTAAAAGAAGAAATGAATAGGCAGAAAGAGAGAGAAATATATGGGCGGAGAAAGAAATAGCGAGAGAAAAAGAAGACGAAAGAAAATGAAAAAGAATATGAAGTAGACGATAGAGAAAAAGAAAGTAGAAGGAGAAAGAGAGAAAGAAAACAACAGAAGGCGAGAAAGAAGTAAAAAAAAAAGATAAAATAACGCTCCACGATGTCAGAAGTTCAAGCTTCATTTCCTGTGAATGTTCCCTTATCTATTTCATCAAATTCGTATTCAGCAAAAAAATACCTTATCTATTTCAGCAAATTATTATTCAGCAAAAAAAGACCCTTATCTATTTCATCAAATTCGTATTCAGCAAAAAAATACCTTATCTATTTCAGCAAATTATTATTCAGCAAAAAAAGACCCTTATCTATTTCAGCAAATTCTTATTCAGCAAAAGAGAAAGAGAAAGGCAGAGAGAGGGAATAGAGAAATAATTTTAGTAACCATACCCACCACTCACTGTAAATATTTCCTTGTCTATTCTTACGCCTCCAACGGCAAGAGTCAGGACCAGTGATGTGAGGTAGCCTATAAGTTTACGTCTACATGCGTTGTCTACACGTAATCTACGTGTAGATTACATTGGGTTGTAGTTTACATAGACTACGTAGACAATCTAAATTGCATTAAAATTAATTTTCAAGGGTTTCATGAAAGGAAAGTGACATTTTCAACTGTATTGGTTCCTAACGAACTCAAAAGAATCCTATTTACAACAAAATTTATCTTCTTCTCTTCCATCATCAACTATGGAAGAAGATAAATAGTATGCAAAAAACAACAACAGATGGCAGTCGTGAGGCAACAGTGGTCTTTTTCCCATAAAACACTAGAATATTTCTTATATTAGGTTTCTTCCTACGTGAGAAATTGTTCGAATTTGGAGGAAAGAGTATGAAAAGTTATCCTTACACATCAGCAACTGATATACAGTATAATTTTCTTCTAATTCCACGGCGCCCTTTGTTATCACCTTTCGCCATGTTGTTTACATAGATGACTTAATCTACGTGTATAAAATAGTCTACGTGTAGAATGTAGACTATCGTTGTTTACGCGTAGACGCACATCACTGGTCAGGACACAACACCCCCACACATAGACTTTTACTGGCTACAGTCACGAGTGCCAAAGACATCTGGAACTACAGTATTTTTCAAACAAATCTGTCTTAAATATGTAGCACAATTGATGTCACTTTATAGTGACGTCACCGCCAACAAATGACAATTATTAGCACAAAGACGGTAAAGACATTCACGCGGTAATTCAATAAGCAGAAAACGCACGGTAAAATTACCAGGAGACTTCGAACTAACGTACCGTGAACATCTGAGATGCAGATTAAACGCAAGCCGTTTGAGAAACGCAGACTCAAAAAGCTCGCGGAACTGTCTGAATTCGAACAAGCAAAACAGCACGTACTCCCTCAGCTGGGGATAAAACAGGGGTGGAAGGGGTAGCGCGTTCAATCCCGTAGGAAGGAAAGGGATTTCCTCCAGAAGTATTCCTTCCCACTTCCGAGTACAAATACCGGGAAGAAATTTACCGGATTTGCTTTTCGCATGTACTAAGCCACACAGTGTGTGTCACATAATCCGATTTTCACTGTATCTCGAATCGTGGAAGAAAAGGGGGGATGAGGGGGGACAGGAAGGAAACAGGAAGACAAATTGACGTTAGCAGAATGTCGATGGTCCTCCAGACAACAGATTTAGCGAGTTTTGGAGAAATGAGGAGGAGATTTCTATTGAAACAGTTGAACGTCTCTCTAAATGTTGGAAGTTGGGATCCACCAAGGAAGGGGTTCATAATGTATGTCCTTGGTTTCAATGGACTGTCGCTTCAACTGAAGCTTGAAAGATTGGGTGATCTTCAAGAGAGAGGCTGGCATGAATTTCACAAAATGTCGACTGTCTTCGTTGATGTTTATCTGGTTGGGAGCTACTTATAAGGCACGGGTAATGCAGGAGAAGAAAGTTGTACGAAGCCAGGTGCAAGTTAGGAAGTTGTTTAATTCTCCCAGATTTCAATTCATCCTTCATCGTGACCGTACGGACGTGTTGGGTAGAGATATTGATAAGATCTATCAATGTAGTGCAAGAACAGAGTGAAAGAGTACGGTACGACACGACAGAGTAATAGACCTATGCCAAGGAAGATACGTCCTCGTATCTGGACCCCTTGATAACATGGCGACGAAGTGACCACTAAGGCATCGAAGAGGCGTAGGAGAGATAGAGGAAAGGAGGGAGAAGAAGAGACGGAAAGAGAGAGAGAAAGATACATCAGGAGAGATGGATAGAGAAAGATGGACCAAGGAAAGGATAGAGAGATGCAGGGAGAAAGATGAATCAAGTGAGGGTGGAGAAGAGGGAAAGACAGCGACAGAGAATCAGAGAAAATATATGGCGGGAGAGCTAGAGAGACACATGAATCAAGAGAGAGAGGGAGAGAAATGGACAGAACAAGGAACAGAGAGGAAAATAATGAGAAGCAATGTGAGATATTCACAATGTATAATAAACACAGTGAGCAAGGAGGGATAAAGAGAGAGAAAATGACAGACAGACAAGACAGAGTAAGAAGGAATATGAAAGAAACAAAAGAAAAGAGAAAGAGGAAAGCAGGTATTAAGAAAGTAAAAGACCACTGAGAGGAAGAGAGAGAAGATAGTAATGGTGAAGAGAACGGAAGGATAACATAACAAAGAGGAACGCAATTGAGGAATAAGAAAATAAACAGAAAATAGAGGAAAAAGAAGATACAAAGAATGAGAGTGGGGTGCCATACTATCCTATTAAGTGTTGACTAGTACGCAATGAAAGATTTAGGGACACTTACATTTTTAAACAGCAGAGATTCCTTATCAACCAAAAAAGTCGACCTCCGTGGCGTAGTGGTTAGCACAGCGCGCTACGACGGGTGTTCCTGGTGAATGTCTATCAATTTCATCATATCATCACTCATTCTTATCTTCGCGATTAGCCAATGGTGACAGAAAAGCGAAGTAAAATGAACCAAATCAATCAATACATCAATTCTTAGAAAAAGTTCTTAAATGTATATTTATAAAAGTACTATTTGTATAAAACGTGGTTTCTGTCACTAAGCGAGAAATCAGACGAAACCCGGGCTTCCTCAGTAGCACATTAGAGCAAAGGCATGGCATGCAGTTTTGTGCGTTTACGCGTAAACAACGATAGTCTACACGTAGACTATTTTATACACGTAGATTACGTAATCTATGTAAACAACATGGTGAAAGGTGATAATTTCGCAAAGGGCGCCGTGGAAGTAAAACAAAATTATACTGCGTATCAGTTGCTGTTGTGTGAGAAGAACTTTTCATGCTCTTCCTTCCAAATTCGAACAATTTCTCACCAAGGGAAAAACCTAACATAGGAAATATTCTAGTGTTTTATGGGAAACATACTAATTTTGCCTCACGACTGCCATCTGTTGTTGTCTTTTGCATACTATTTATCTTCTTTCATAGTTGATGATAGAAGAGGAATTTTGTTGTAAATTGGATTATTTTCAGTTCGTTAGGAACCAATATAGTTAAAAATGTCACTTTCCTTTCATGAAAGCCTTGAAAATTAATTTCAATGCAATTTAGATTGTCTACGTAGTCTATGTAAACTACAACCCAATGTAATCTACGCGTAGATTACGTGTAGACAACGCACGTAGACGTAAACTTATAGTGTACGCACATCACTGATGGCATGTCAGTGGCCCTGGTTCGAGACCTTATCGAGCCTGTATTTCTCACTGAAATTTCCACGTAATACATCTCAAATTATACGATCGTTTCGATTAAAACACTATCTAAAACGTTACACTTGTTTCCATTAAAAATCCAATTTCCAACCCTGGTATATTCCTCCCCCTCCCCCTCCCGGAGGAAAACTCCGCCCTTCATTTGTTCTCGGTCTTCTTTTTTGTACAACTTTGACTTTTCAAGTCTCATTTTACGCACAATTAATTGCAGGCGTCCGGATAGCTTAAAAGCACAACGAGCCAGAGAGAAAACAGGTCCTGCTTTAAACGGTAATGGTCTTCATAAAATAGGCCTCCTTTGTTGGAGGTCTCGGGCTGGACGCGTTACGTTCCGGTGGTAGAAAGAGCCACAAAAAAGAGAAGAGAATAATCGCTGAATCTCTGTTGTTTTTTGCTCGACTGTTTTCATCCCCTCTTATCAACGGTCTGAATTATATCAACACGGGAATGTACACAACGAGGAGGCACGCTCGGGCAATGTAACATGCGTGCGTATTCACGATAGCGCTAGGTTTCCCCTCTTACGGTACTTTTGACTACAATGGCAACCAGACTTTAAGTAAAGCGTTTATCTTCACAAGACTAGCTTCAAACAGTGCGTTTCCTCTCACGCCAAGAACGGAACAAATATTTATTTATTTATTTCACCTATAACAGAGCTTTGGCTCCAATTACAATAGGCTTACATAGAAACAAAAATTACAATTTCAACAATACAAAACAAAAGAAGAGGAAAGATAGCAAAACTACACTAATTTTATAGAAAACATAAATCTAAAAATAACATTTATAGAAGTGTAACAAGATACATATCTATATGCAGACATTGATAACTATATACATGTATATACTCATATATAAACAAATATACACACATACGGGCATAATTATATTTACAGACATTCCCATGTACACAGAAAATATCTATAATTGTTTGATTTGTTCATGACATATACGAGGGTCATTCAGAAAGTAACTTCCGTTTGGGTATAAAAGAAACACTAGGACATTGTGAGAGTTTTTATTATATACAACTGGATGAGACAAGTCTAAGCTATTTTTCTACATAAGCACCGTTTCTGTTGAGACACTTATCATATTGGCGAACAAGGTTTACAATACCCATGTCAAAGAAATCTGCCTCCTGTGCATTCAGCCTTGCAGTAACACTGTCCTTGAGCTCCTGGTCATTGTTGAAGCGCTGTGCCCCTAGCTGCTTCTTCATTTGTGGAAAGAAGTGATAATCACTAGGGGCCAAATCTGGACTGTGAGGAGGATGGTCAAACAATTCCCACTGAAAATGTTGGAGAAGGTCCTTGTTTCGAGCAGCAGTATGCGGGCGAGCGTTATCATGCAAGAGAACAATGCCAGAAATCAACATGCCACGTTGCATGTTTTGAATTGCTGGTCGCAATTTCTTCAAGGTTTCACAATACACTTGGGCGTTCATCGTTGTGCCCCGTTCCAGGAATTCCACCAACAGTATCCCTTTTCTGTCCCAAAACACAGTTGCTCAAGGACAATGTTACTGCATGGCTGAATGCACAGGCGGCAGAGTTCTTTCTTTCGCCGATATGATAAGTGTCTCACATAAATGGTGCTTATGTAGAAAAATTGCTTAGAGTTACCTTTTTCAGTTGTATACGTGGAAGTCATAAGTCATGGCAACTATTTTTTTTCTCGCGAACAGGGGACAACACAACAAATCTAAGATATACGTTTGAAAGTGTATGGAATGTACTTTCGAAAGAAGCCACTAGATGGTGTATGTGAACAACGGTGGGGTAGTAAGCACGCACCCAACTTCAGTCGCTGAGTGACAGCGTTCGAAAATGGAGGTCATGAAGCAGGAACATCGTTCGTACGTTAAAATAGCAGTTCTCTGCGGCAGAAATGCACGGGAAGCTTATTTACAAACCCTATAGTGCTGCAGAACCTACAGCGATATGTGGCTTCTGATTGGCTCGCATTCAGCAAGTTAATCCAGTGTTCCCTTCTGATTGGCTCGCATTCAGCAAGTTAATCCAGTGTTCCCTCAAGGTAACGCTAGATGGCAGGGTTAAAATTGACAATGTTGATTTAAGATATCCATCCCAACAAGATAAGGAAGCTCTTCAAACTGACATTAATTTTGAGCACATTTTTTTTATAATTAAGGTTTTCGAGGACAAAAAATCAGAACTCTTCTAGAAGTTAATGGTTTTCTTATCTAAAGTCACATTAATGCAAACATTGTAACTACTTATGCATATATTTTCTATGTCAGGTACATGGTTACACAGGAATGGATGTATTTAGTATATTACAAGATTCCAAGATATGAAATTTCTCCTGTAATACAGTAATCACTTCGTATAACCTATAAGCGCTTTCAGAGATATCAACATTATTATTCACGATGGCTTCATATTGATTTTAGTCACCTGAAAACGATTCAAAAACATTTTTAACATTTTTTCCGTACACGTATATATTTATTAACATAATTTCGACAATTTGATTACAAATTTTATTTCTAAACAATCACGAGTCTGATCTTTTCATACTTATCCTGTAAACAGACAAACAAGAAACAACGGACAAGGAACATAAACTGTTCGGGTGCGCACAGCCAATAAGACAGCGTTGTGTACGTCTGGTTCTGCAGCACTTTAGGGTTTGTAAATACGCGCACGGGAATGCCATACAGAGCTACGGGAAGCTCTGGGTGTGCATGCCATGCCCTATCGAACAGTGGCGAGGCGGGTGGAGGCCTTCAAACTGGGCAGAGTGTCAACTGCCGATCTGCCCCATAATAAAACACTGTTGTCCAATATCCTGTGCTCCGCCTCTTCCCTACGACAGTCTCCTGCATCCAGACTTCATCTGGTGGCTTCATTCGAAGGTACATTCCATACACTTCCAAACGTATATCTTAGATTTTTCGAGATATCCTCTGGTCGCGAGTAAGAAAATAGTTGCCATGACTTATGACTTAACCCTCGTATAATAAAAACTCTCACAATGTCCTGGTGTTACTTTTATACCCAAACGGAAGTTACTTTCCGAATGACCCTCGTATATACGTATAACTGAACAGGGCAGTATCACAAGATATTAACTTGTTCAAAGGACATAAACTCCGTACTCCATCTATCAGCAAGGGAATAAATACGATAAACACGTAGTATTTCGCCGATCTCCGTGATGTAGTGGTTAGCACAGTACGCTATGACGCCAAGGGTCACGAGTTCGAATCCCGCCCTGAACATGGGCGTTCTTTGTAAGTGTTCCTTCATCATATCATCACTCATCTTCATTTTCGCGATGAGCCATGATCATGGCCAGTACCCAGGGGAGGGGCCATGTAGCCCATGCCCCCCCCCCTTGAGCTATGAAGTATTTAAATGTGAACCTATAAAAAGCTACTAAAATAACATTGAGGATTTTTCAAATTTGTAAAATTTCGAATTTGCCCTTGCATAAATTAATAGGGGGGCTCCAGAAGTCTGCAATATTGGGTAGTTTAATTTAATAACCATTGAAGCAAGGCTTTAGTAGGAATAGTCCATTTCTTTTAACGCCTGTCCCAACTTTTTTCCAACTGCAGTCGTGATGCGAAAATGCCTCTCTTTTTTGGTTAGCTCACATTTAGCCACGTTCTTCACTGTAATGATAATTGCTAATACAGTGCTAGGAATTTGATGACCTTAAAATTGCCAAAAAATGACCTTTAAAAATGCATTTATGACCGAATACATGCAAGAAAATGCCCTATAAACTTAGAAAAATGTCCTAAAAATTCTGAAAGATTTGTAGAACAAATTTATAAACTACAAGAGAAATTCAATTACAAATTAACGTTACAGTATCTATCACATGTTCATTGCATATGGTAGTACAAGTAAGAAAGTTAACTATTTGTCATCTTTTACACTTTTAAGTACTGAGTTGCAGTACACAATGAAAAATCATATGCAAATTTTCAAAAAAATGTCGGTTGTCGGACAAGAGAGCCTTGTACATGGAAAAACTTCTCTCGACTTCCAATGAACAATATCACTTGCTGTTAAGTCACTGTCAATTCTAGGAGTGCAAATTGTTTCCCTGACAAAATGTCCGATACAGGGCACAAAACATTGTCCCCCCTTGTTTTTGAACAATAATCCGTTCGGCGACAATGTATTTACTGATAGAGGGAGAAATCACATTAGTTGAGCTGAATTGTTACACAACAGCTTGTATCAACAATACTGCCCAGAATTTCTTTGTTTCTTCAAACACAGGCGTTCAGAACTGCGCTGAAGGCAATGAGACGAACAGTCGAGAACCTCTATCCTTCAAAGGGTTACATTTGCATGTAAAATGCCCCTTCTTTCACCAAAATGTAGAAAAATGCATAAGATGGCTTTTAAAAGGCCGAAAAAACACTTAAACGGTTTAATAATGACCTTAACTCCAAAAAGAGTCAAGAAATGCAAAAAAAATGCCCTAACAAATGCATCCCAATTTATTCACTTACGTGTAAAACACGTTCCTATCTACTTATGCAATGTTTCTGCCTTACCAAAATAAAAAAGATGCATTTGCATCAAAATCCTAGCCCTATGTACGAGGGATGATCGAAAAAAAAGGTTACAAAGCCTATTATGGCGTATGTGTTAGACATAGCTGGAAGATCAACACACCTGATGATGGAGGCCACTCAACACTAGTCCTCGATGTAATCACCTTTTTTGTTTAAGCACTTGTCACAACGGTAGATGAGGTTTTCCATACCGGTTGCACAGAAATCCGCGTCAAGTTCTCGTAGCCACCGTGAGGCAGCTCTTTTGACATCATCACATGTCAGATAATGGTGGCCAGCCAACCAAATGGTAGTCCCAGCTCAGCTGATAGTGAGCGTAATGTTCTTCTTCTGTCCTCACGAATACACTCATCCACAAGAGCACAGTTCACGTCAGTCGTTGAGGTACTGGGTCTACCGATGTGTCCAGGGTTGTCATTAACAATACTGGTCCGTCCCTCTTTGAAGGCACGACACCACTTCGCTACATGTTGCATTGAAATTGTCCCCTCCCCATACACCTCCACAATCTGCCTATGAATGTCACCAGGTGTAGTGTTTTTGGCCCACAGGAACCGCACCCTGCCCTCACTTCTACTCTTGACCAATTTTCTAGACGAGTCACCATTTTAAATGTCCGCTTCTCGGGTATACCAGGTGGGCTGAAAAGTTCGTAGGCTGACTCATAGATGGCGTTACTAGAATTAAATCCATGTGATTTTTACTTAGTACTAACCTTCAAAAGATACGTGTATAAATTTCACAGCTGCCGGATAATTAGTTCGTGAGATATAGCATTGTGAGTGAAGCAGCTTTTGTTATTGTGAAAAAATGGATAAAAAAGAATTTCGTGTGTTAATAAAGCATTGCTTTTTGGCGAAAAAAAATACTGTTGAAGCCAAGGCTTGGCTTGATAAACATTATTCGGACTCTGCACCAGGAAAATCAACCGTTGAGAAGTGGTTTGCTAAATTTAAACGAGGCGAAATGAGCATCGAAGACGATGCACGCAGTGGAGGCCCCAAAGAGGCTGTTACCGACGAAAACATCAAAAAAGTCCACAAAATAATTTTAAATGATCGTAAAGTGAAGTTGATCGAGATAGCTGAGACTTTAAAAATATCAAAGGAACGTGTTGGACATATTGTGCATGAATATATGAACATGCGAAAGCTGTGTGCAAAATGGGTGCCGCGCGTGCTCACAATCGATCAAAAGCAACAACGTTTTGATGATTCGGAGCAATGTTTAGCGATATTCAACCGTAATAAACACGAATTTTTCCGTCGATATATTACAATGGATGAAACATGGCTCCATAACTACACTCCAGAGTCCAATCGACAGTCAGCCGAGTGGACTACACGTGATGAACCGAATCCAAAGCGTGGAAAGACGCAACAGTCGGCTGGCAAGGTTATGGCATCAGTATTCTGGGATGCGCATGGTATTATATTCATCGATTACCTCAAAAAGGGCCAGACCATCAACAGCGATTATTACATAGCGTTTTTGGAGCGTGTAAAGGATGAAATCACGAAAAAACGGCCCCATTTGAAGAAGAAAAAAGTGCTGTTTCATCAAGACAATGCACCGTGTCACAAATCAATGAAAACGATGGCAAAATTATATGAATTAGACTACGAATTGCTTCTCCATCCACCATATTCTCCAGATCTGGCCCCCAGTGACTTTTTCCTGTTTGCAGACCTTAAAAGAATGCTCGCTGGAAAGAAATTTAGCACTGATGAAGAGGTAATCGCCGAAACTGAGGCCTATTTTGAGGCTAAAGAGAAATCGTACTATAAAAATGGCATCGAAAAATTGTATGACAGCTATAATCGTTGTATCGCCCTTGAAGGCAACTATATTGAATAATAAAATCGAATTTTGTCAAAAAAATATTTTTTATTATGTTAGCCTACGAACTTTTCAGCCCAACTGTTACATGGTCAGAATCCGAAGTCCTCAAACCCGCAACAAGACAAACATGTTATTAATTTACACATAAATTTTCGTTACGTTACAGTGAATAAAACAAAAGTTATATGCTTTGTAACCTTTCTTTCCGATCATGCCTCGTATATAATTTTCCAAACAGAATTATGATTGCTGTTCAGTGGTACTGCATAATGTGAAATTATTTGTATTATTTTAGGATTGTGCATTCCACCAGTCTTTTATTATTTGTATTCATTTATTCTTACTGGTTGCCATGCCAATTTTTCAAATCATGGCGTACATATGATTGTATTGTTAGTCATTTCCATGACAACCTGGAAGTCAGTTTAACATTTTTTTAGTTGGTTTAGATCATTTTCGGGTTGGCCAGGAGCCATTATATCCCCGTAGTTTCTCGGGAAACCTTACATTTTTTTGTACGTAAATGCAATAAAATACATTTACATTAATAACACGGAACAAAGATGTTTCATGTAAATACAGAGTGATTCATATAGTACAAGAACTATAACACATATCAGTAAATAAAGAATCTTTCGAAGTTTGATACGTATCTTACAGGTGCTCGATATGTGCACCCTGATACAAGAAAAATGAAGGAATATTGAAAGCATTTTTAATTTGCGGAAGACAGTAAACGAAAAGCAGTAAGCTGTACACCGTATAACAAACAGCTTTTGTCTGTAAGCAACTGCGTTGCGGATTGTTAGGTCGGAAAGGGGGATAGGGGGGATGTATCCGTTATCTTTCTTTTTAATTTGAACCATAATATAGCAATTCTGCCATTGTACAGGGTGGCTCAAAAGTCATCACCTGATTTCCTTAGCCTATAGCTTGGGTTTTGAATTAAACAAAGTAGGTTCTTTTGTGTTAAACTTTTATTGATACTTGTACGTTTTATGTCCTCAATTTTTAAAGATAACATCCAATAAATGACCACCATTCGAATTGATGCAAATTTCGGCACCTTTTATTTCGTTGGGGGTGTTGGGAAGAATCTGCGGGGAAATGTTTTCAATTTCTTCCTGAATATTGTCCTTTAATTGCTGTAACGTCTCTGGCTTATTCACATTAATCAAGATCCCCAAAGCAAAAAATCTGGAGCGGTCAAATCGGGGGACCTGGGCGGCCATGGCAAATCACCAAAACGGGATATATGTGGGGTATACTTATTCATTTTCGCACACAATAAATTTCGTTAGTATCTTCTATTCAACTGACAAAACACAAACAACAAGATGTCAAAATAAAGGTCAGTTCAAATAGGATGATGACTTTTGCGCCACTCTTTACATTTAGCTACGGTTGTAATATTACTATAATATTTGTGCTCACATCTAATATTCAAACAGCAGTGGTTAGGAAAGGGTGCTACGATGTCTGGTACCGGGTTCGAATCCCGGCATGGGTCTTCTTTGTGTGTTCCTTTATCAATTTTATCACATGATCACTCATCCTCATCGTCGCGATTAGACAAGCAACGTAAAATAACCTAATGCAACCAACATCACATGGTTTTTTGGATCTTCTCTTTGGTTTCGGACCTGGCCCCCTCCCTCGCTGGGTAATGGCGAACATTTCCATGTAATATTCCTAAACCAGTATTTAATGTAACATTGTCCTCCCTTAAGTGTTCGGTATTACCCCACTCTCCCTTGATAAGGTGACTTCGAGTAAAGATAATAGAAATTTCAATCCAAATGCGTAAAGAAAGGGAGGTGGAAATACACATTCCAGTTGCCACGTTCACCCTAATTCACCCTAGGATGGGAAAAACACTTCGAAGTTAACAGCATCCCGTCTGTGAGCTGTATATTTACGTTAGCCTCTACATTGATGAGATGCGATACCCCCTTATTCCCTCTGCAAAGTCCACAGTAGCATCCACGTGGAAACCCAGAGGACCAAAGTTTTCTCTCCACGTTACAAGATACATCGACCTCCGTGAGGAACAGGCTAGTCAGATCGGCTAAATTTTTCAGGATGCAGTGGGAGGAAATGAACAATTTAACACGAACTAGGTGTAGCAGAAGGCCTTCCTCCCATTTCGCCTTAAATAAAATGGAGAGGCAGAATTATGCATATCCCCACTCCCGCTGTGTCTTCCCAGGTAGACTCTTTGGCACAATCCATTTTTTTTGCCTTTAGAAAGTAAAGGGGAGGTGAAGGTACACAATAAAGATAGTAAAAATTATAAAAATAAGAGGGGAAAGCTAATGAACATCTGGCGGCTGTTGTGAAGCTTCTTACCCCTGACTTTCATTGGTGTTGAATAAAACTGTCTGGATAATGCACACATTCGAACATTCTGAATATCCGGATATCGGTTATCCGAATATAGAATATCCAGGTAATCCGGACAATTCGGATACCCGATATCAGGTTATTTGAAATCCAGATAGAAAAATATCCGAAATCTGGATAACATTTTATCCTGATTTGGCCATCCCTGGTCCACCTGTCGCTTGGAGTACATCCAGTTTTTCTTCACAAAACTTTCAAGAAATGACCTTAGACTAGTGCTATGATATATTGAAAAGTCTTCTAAATATCTCGATCTGAGAGGATATTTCCTTCTCTTGGTACTTTCTAGATATCGGCCTTTGTTTATCTGTGCTTTTCTAGTTGCATGTATTCCTCCTGTTGTGTTGTCTCAGTACCATACTCTTCTCTTTAGAACTAATTGGTTATTTCCCCCATCTAACGGTCAGCTAATTGCCAATTTCACTATTTTATCGTTTCTCTAAACCACTCTTCCTATCATTCACTGACTTTCTTTCTCCGGTGGTATTATGAGCATATTTTGGTAGTTAACTATTACTCGGCCCAAGATCCGAGTTCACTAATGTTGTATAGAAGTTCCTGTCATTTTCAGCTTCCCGTATCTTCCACTGACTTTGCAGAAAAGCACTGATTACTTTTCTCTCCACGTCATGCGCAGTAGGCTACTGGACAGGACCCTGCGCATCATCCACTTAGTTTGCAGAAATCCTGTTTCCACTACTTGCTTTTAATTCTGCGTCACATGCGCAGACGGCTACAGCGCACACACTGCGCATCTCCCACTGACGTCATGCGCAAAAAGCTACAGAGTAAGTCACCACGCTTATTTCTCCTTAGGGGGTTGCGCATTCAGGACTAAGAGACCCTAAATAATAAAGCTCAATAAATTTATATCAATTTGATCAGGTATTGGGACAAAGCAACAAGCACAGCAATCACAACCGTGTGACGTCAGCGTTCTGTGCCTCTGTAAGACGGCTGTGTTCCCCTCTCACTACAGCATCCCAGCAACACTAATCCTTGGAGCTTGGATGCGACACCCTGGCGGAAAAAAAGAGACGTCGCAGCCGTAATTGGGGAGGGGGTGTTCTTAACAGACTTGAGTTTCTTCCCCGTTACTAGGCAACGTAAGACGGATGAAGCTGCGTGACCGTGACATCCAAGACCGCGACACCACGGTTGACCTTTAAGTTGTGATGCTCCTCGACATTATGTGGGGCTTTTAGCCGCCTGGCTGCTCCTGATCCACGGAAGCAAGATAACCATCTGATCCCACTATGCAGATGATTTACAGCTCGCTGGCATCCTGCGTGGAAACTCTGGGGGGAAGTCGCCAAGTATATGTCCTGGAGACAGGGAAATAAGGAGGGCTTTTACGAGGAAATTTATAGGTGTTCTGTAAATACTAGAGACGGTCACAAAATCCGGAAAACAGATAATCAGGATATCTGAATATCGGGATAGTACAGATCTGATGAAGAATTTGTAGAAAATGAGTACAGTGAAATGCGGAAATGACGAATAAAAGTATGCGTGGATAGCCCGTAATACGGATAAACGATACAACTGTCCGAATAATGCACACATTCGGATATCCGGATATTTCGGATAATCCGAATATCGCATATCCGAAAAATTTTAATATCCCGATAGTTCAGATATCCGGATAATCTGCACAATTCGGATATTCGATATCATATCCGGATATTTGAAAACCGGATAGAAAATTATCCGATTTCCTGACACAATTTTGTCCGGATATGGTCATCTCTAATAATTATCTGACGCCTTGAAAATCGATGAAGGGACACTTGTAAAGAACTCGAACTTGGGAATTCGAGATTGAAAGTCGACCAATTAACGAGTACTACCACCGAGGTGGCTGATGATTTCTTTATTGCATCTATCTCCATGACTCGAGGGATCACGTGTTAGATCCCAGGTGGAGGCATAGTGGACAGTGGTACAGATCGCAGTTTAAACTGTAGGTCCAGTACCGAATAGCCTATCGGGGCTTAACGTGAACTTAACAAAACCCTCTTGAATCAACATGTAAAGTATTCAGAGAAAATATACATAGAGACACAGGATACCGATGAACTTTCACATCGTAAAGAGGAATCTGCAAAAAGGATAAACAGAAATTAGATGAAGGGTTTGTAGAGAATCCGTACAGTAGAAATATGTACATGGGGAACAAAAGAATATGCGGAGATCCAATAAAGCGCATTAACGATAAAATTGTCCAGATAATGCACACATTCGGATATTCCGATAATTCAGATATCCGGATAGTCCGCATTATTCGGATATTAGAAATCCGGATAGATATCGGATAATTTCTTATCCGGATTTCCAATATTCAAATATCCGAAATACCCGACTGTGTACATTATCTGGACAGTTTTATAATTTATCCGTTTTACTTACTATCCGCATGTTCTTTCAGTCATGTTCGTATTTCTACTGCATGGATTCGGTCATCTTCTGACAGAATTGTCGAAATTTTGTCCGCGTATAATAGGTGTTAATCTCAACATTGATCGATTATAGCTTTTGTTTCCAGGATCAATATGACATGTATAACTGTTGGGAGTTTTAATTTTTGAGGCATCATTTTACAATAAGAATGAAGTTTTGGACAAGCAAACTAGTGCTCAGAGCTGGTTGAAGTACTGTAAGAGTGGTGATCTGCTCCATGAAAGCATCTCGATGCTGCTGCTTCATAACGTGAAGTGGAGACGACGACCGCAAGCACTCGAAAACTTTGACAAGAGCTGGAGTCATGTACGGATAGCATGTGTTTGGAATTACACACGCTGCAGAGAATGCAGAAAAATCTGTCGACTGGGTGTTTCGCGAATTCTCCGCAGGACATGCAAATCACTGCGTGGAAATTTGCACAAAAATCCGTTCGAAATGTCATGGGATCTCTTGTTTCTAACAAGCGATGGGAACTGGAAAACATTAGACGATCGAAAACTTTTGGGGACAACAGAAGATAAGCTGTCTTACATGGTCATCTGTAGAACAATTATTGGGGGGGGCATAAAAGAGATGTGTAGAAAAACGTGGAGAGAAGTAATACAAGGCGAGGGAAACGACGAAAAGAGAGAGAACAGAGACAGCGAAAACAGAAAAAGGAAATAGGAATAAAGAAACGGAAGAGACAGCTGAAGAATACCAGAATTGACAAAGGTACGATAGTGTTTCTCGGGTTGTCTAACATTCAGGCTGTGTTGCGAAGGGAATCCATAGTTTTCGTGACACTTCCAATGCGGTTCACCTCCAAGTTCATCACCTATCGGCATGGGGGGTTAGAGGGGGTGAAAAATAAAATGCCACAAATGACTTAGATTAGTGTCGAATCCATAGTTTTCGGAGCCGCTAAGCTAATTGGTGGCATTCACGATCACATTTAAAATTAGTTATATTTTACAATATACTTAGAATTCATTATTTTCCTGTCTAATACAAGATTGGGATAAATAAATATCCGGGCAACGCCGGATAATCAATCAGCTAGTAAAATATAAAACCTCTACGCCAATAAGTGTGGAACTAAGAATATTCATGTTCACGGCCTACTTTAAAAGTTTTTCCTGTCTAAATTCGCATCCTGTTTATAGCTTCACTAATAGGCGTCAGTTCAAAGTATGCTATTACAATAACAACGGGATGATATTATAAGGTGCAGTGAACATGAAGTCCCGCACACGTGTTGTAGATGGCGGACCAATCGCGTCCATCGTCTTCTTTGCAGTCCGCGCTCTTGGTTACCCTTCAAACCGTGAAGATTGGATTTGGAGAATTCGCTTGGTAGATATCTCGAGAAACTTGCGTTTGGGCAGTTTACTGGTAATTATAACAGTAACGCCCACTGTTGAAATTTTATTTATTCAAGCATCACCTCTCAAGTATTAAAATTGCAAGCAGAATACTAAGCTGGCACAATCGCACTCATCACTTCGCAAAAAACACTGACGTATACATTTCCATTGCAAAACTCAAGAAAGAAAAGTCCAAAATCTTCTCTGTAGACATATTCAACTTGTTCTCTTTAATCATACCCACTCTTTATTCTCAGACCCTTTCAAGGATTCGACTCATTTAATTTTGGACCGTTCTTATTCAAACGACTTAATCCAATTTGCATAAACGGCGCGTATGGAAGGACAATTGCCCGAGCGAGAAGCAGGCGACCAATGATGCCTCCAGGCTGGAAATTTTCTCATTGTCATACAATCACCATTCATGCTTCCATTCTTCTTATATCACAGTTTCTATAAAATGTGAATATTTCCTTGGGATTCAAGCAGAAATACTGCTCTTGGAACCTTTCTCGTCTTAGTTTTCCGTCCTATTTTTCACTGGAACTGCAAGAGATTCAACAAAACGGGAACAAGTTGCTCCAATTATGTGAGTACTCGAAGGAAAAATGTCCATGGGGAGGGTAAAACCAAGGTTTTGTGAAATGAGATATGATGATAGCTGCGTGACGTTTTGTTTACGAGTTGTGGAGAGATCTGACATTATTTGTAAATTATTTATATAACAATTATCTAGAATGATCAAAGATAAGAGCATCACATTTTTTTTTTTTTTTTTAGTTTTCATTTTAAGACCAATCTATCGATTACAGTTACGAAACCAATATTGAGGGAAGAAGAAAGAAAAGTAAAGGAAAGCGTGGGGAAGAGAGATGAAAAGCGGGAAAAGAGAAAATGTAGTGGCTAAACTGTAGAAGAGAAGCAGAAAAACAGAGAAAAAGGACCAAAAACTCAATATGCTGACCAAGGCAGAATTTATTTTATTTTAAAACATAAACTAAACGTTACGTTTCAACCGTCTAGCAAGTTCTTCTTCAGACTCTGTACCAAATACAAATGGAATAAGGTACAAAGCAGGAAGATATATATACACAAAAATCGCTCCCCTCCAGACACAAGATTATTAGAAAGTTGTATATCTGGAACATTCCTTTCCAGGTGTTCCAGCAGGTGGCCTTCTCCTGTCAACTCTTGTTTCACCTGACAGGCGATTTAGATAAATATTTCCTTTCATCTGGAACGTGGTTGGACTCCTTACCTCACGCTCTTCTTTTTTATTCTTTCTTTCTTCATTCTTCTTCCTTCTTTTCTCCTCCTTCGCTCCTGTCCTTTCCACTCTTTCTAACATCTTCTTCCATTCTTTGTTTATCTTCAGTCCCCCATTACAGTTCATTGTGTCCTCTTCCCCTTTCTTCTCTATTTCCTTGGCCTCCTTCTATTTCCTCACTAGTACTCTGTTGTCCCTTCCTCATCCCACTCTATGTCATGTCCTGTTTCTCTCGTGTGTTTAAATATCGAATTTCTCTCTCTCTTAAGTCGCACATCATATCTATGTTGTTTCAACCAGTCTTTCAGCCTCTTTTTCGTTTCTCCTATGTACACACTCGGACATTCTTTACATTTCACTTCGTAGATAATCCCTTCCTCTTCCTCGTTTTCCTTTTTTTGCATTCTTCGCTATTCTTAAGATGCATCGTCCTCTATTCCTGTAAGTTTTAATCCCTTGATCAGCATATTTAGTTTTGTGGTTATCATGGAGGCAAGGCTTAATGGTAAAAAGGTAAAAAAGGTAAAGTGCTCCTCTGTGCATAGCATCACGCCATGAAGGCGTATAGGGGGTGTGGGGGTAACGCCCCACACTTTCTTGATCCGGTCGTGAGTGGGGTGATGTGATCAGCATCACGCCCCTGACCGCCTTTACCCCCCAGGTACCCATGTTATTCGACGCTTAATGGTGTTATAAGAAAAAGAAGAGCAAAATGAAGAATAATAGTCAAAGAGAAGACTGAAATGAATAGAGGAATTGATGAAGGGACACTCACACAAGATTATTACCCAGTATAAACATAGTGTCGCTCATGTGATAAAGTCAAGTAGACCTGTATTATCATGTGACTAAAGCAAGCTCTGTCATTGGCTAGAGCGAAGGGTTTGGCGTGGCAGAACGTTGCCGACTCTGACTGAACTAATCCACGCTATACAGGGCAGACAGTGATTTGAACTCGAATCTATTTGTTCAATTTTGAAGGACAGCATACGGTATTTTTCTAATTGCGATTCTATTGTTATGGGGTGTATGTCTTATTAGCATTGGTTATTTTAAGGATAAAAGCACAGCGCTCAACTTCACAAAGTTATGTCATTCTTTTATTTTTTTCGTATTCTCTTACTTGCAATGCTGTATTTTCATACTTCACCGAGACAAAGGCATCTCTGTAAATTCCTGTATCTGGATTTCCCAGTGTCAATCAGGTGATGGACTGAAAAACTAAAAACTGCAAAAAACTGCTTGTTGATTGAACGAAAGCAGAAAAACTTTTCTTCGGTGATTCGCCTTTTCCGTTACAACACCTTTTAGCTCTGTTACTCTTTGCATTGGAATCAAGTTGTAAGAAACACCTTTAGCAAATCTTTCAGAGCTCACGCACAGACTATAAAGCGATTAAATCTTCAGCCAAAAGTTTGCCAGGCTTCCAAAAAGACCACAAGTCTCCGAAAAGAGCATCGGAAGCAAAAACGTTTGAATATTTCAGCGATTCGTTTTTGTCCTGGGTCCCCGTGGCAAAAGATTCATCCCAATGGACACGGTCTCAGAGGACCTCCTTGAAAATGAAATCACCCAAAAGAATCCTCCTCCTCCTTCATCGGAAGCGGATTCATCCCGTTTCCTCCCTGGCCCGTATCTCTGTCAAACTGTCAGTACCTAACACCATGACGTTCAATCTAGAAGTCCAATAATCCCTGCTGACCCAGTTCCGATATTCGGAGACAGGACGGGCAAGAGGAATTGGGAAGTGGAAAAGAATGGGATTAAGATACGTCCTCGGGGGGATGGCAATCATCGCGATAGGGAAGAGAAGGGATAAACGTTCGATTCCCGAAACGCTGGGAGTGGATCAAACACATCTCTCTTTGGAGCTGAGGTTCGTCTTGCATTAGTCCGTTTCAGCAAAGGATCACTCGTGGATCCAAATGACCAAGTTCAAACAAAGAATTGCTGTAATTCCATCATTGTATTTGCCCCACCAAAAATGGGTCGGAGAAAACAGTGTAGGAAATAAATGAATATTTGCAAGCAGGAAAACCAGCACTCGACCACAGCACCAAAGAGAAGCAAACACCGAAATATTAAAGGATAAAAAAACCCACATGCCGTAATAACTAATTCGTTAACTTCATTTAGCAGATGATCCATCAAAATCCGATCATTCCTTACCGAGTTATGGAACTCAGTGGAACCTCGATTTTATGTCTATTCATAAAAACGTAACATGCGGGAAAATTTTGTAACGTTTTGCTCCATAGAAACATGAAGAATGAATAATGCAGGGAAATGCAAAATCCGGAAACGTAAAATCAAGGTTTCACTGTATTTGGAATCGACATTTTATAAACATGAAGCACATTGGTGCAATGAGTAATTTCACACCGACGTTTGTACAGGAGTGAGTTTTCAGTAAAATTTATGCACAAATAAGGACTGGGCTTACAGTTTAAAGTATGGAACGGAACAACTACGTGGCTCCAGCAAGCATGAGACTTGTTAATGGTATTATCAAGTTGGTATCAATTTCTTGACACAGTACATGCTACGGACACAATGTAGGGACTTCATTTCATGAATCTCGTGTACTTCCGGTACATATGCACCGGAAGCGGAAGTATATACAGGTGTACATATTGTAGGAAAGAGCATTACAAATTCATAGGTTTGATAGGACGGTCATATGACGTCATCTGCTTGCTTGTTGCATACGACACATTCTCGACAACTACTCTCAGTGGCATATTTGGTCACTGAGATGAGGACGGAAAGACGTGAGTTTCACTGTGATCAGTTTATGAATGCTTTGACAAATATATTCATTTCTCATGTTCGCGAATAAAGGATATACTTCAAGTCACAGTGTCAATAACTGTCTACAACTCCCATTCACATTTTGACTATTATAAGGAGCTTTCCTGTGTATCTAGGTTAATCGCGACAAGGGAATGTGTAGAAAATTACGAGAAACGCATTCTCAGGATTCCAATCTAGATGATTTGGCGTCTAACACTATGTACCAACCACCCCAGCCGAGAGGGCTGACCCTTTTGGGTTGTTATATGAGAGGAAATTTTCGTGAACCTATTTCTATTTATAGTTTAATTTAATATAATAAGTTGTACCTCCCTCTTTCATTATAAATAAACTTTTATTCTGGCTTACACTTCCATAATTAAACATTACACATGTATTTAATAGAGAGATATAAAATTGTTCCGTTTAATCTGGTGGATTGGCGAATATTTTATGTTTTAGATTTAGTTCGCAATGTGTGAATTTGTCTTGTTTAATGTAATATAGATGGCAGTGCTTTAAAGTTTAGAAATATTGTCCGGCTAATGTCGTGTCACAGCTGCCGCGGTTAGACGAGGGGACAACAATAGAAGGTATTGGACTAATTGTAGTAATATTAAGTTATAGATGTCTGTATTTTATTGGTAAGGTGAGTTTTTAATTTATATATGTTCGTTTACATTATTATTTCTATGAAGGTGACATATTTAGACTAGGATGAGATACCCTATTATTATCATTGTTAATTAATTAATTATAATAATTATCTTCCACCAAGAAGATTACATGGTTTTGCCTTGCCCTTTTTACCATTTTCAGCCCATATTCTCGTTTCTCTCCCTTTATTGACTAGTTTTCCAGTCTACATTCGCTTTTTTCCATTTAATTTTTTAAAATAAACATCTTCCTTGGTCCCTTTATTGACAAGATATGAAATATTTTGTACGACTGTCTTTCCCCTGAACAAAACATTCAACAATTGTCTATTTGGTGGAGCTTAGAGGAAACAAAGAACAAGCGCCTTCCACCTTACCTTCCCTCCATGAGTGTTGGGAGTACGTTGCAACGATTGTTGAAACAATGCGATTCGGGCTTACGTATCAACAAACACATTGCAAGGGGCACGCCTGTTGGGTTGAAAGTGTACATATCTGCTAGATTTACACTTTTACTGTGAAGTTTTTTAGAATAGTTTTAACTTAACTGTGTGACAGGGACGACAGTATTGAGTGTCAGTGAAATGACGTAGCCAGGTACAAGTGGAAGCTAACTATGGAATACGGTAAGCTGTAGCGAAGAAGATTTCATCGACACGGACGGTAAGATTATTCACTGTACTTTACCTTGGAAAAAAGGAAATGAAAAAGGACTATATTTAAAAGTTATACATTAAATTTCGTATGAAGTAAAGTAAAAAAAATGCAAGAAAATTAATGGATCCCTTTCTATACATGAATGGTATTCATTGTGCTTTCATTTAAAATAATATTTTTAGTGGAGTGCAACAATAAACTATAGTCCTTTACCCCCTTCCTTTGGATATAATTTTCCCTTTTTTGTCATTTTTAGATAATATTTTTCCCTTTAAAATCCGATCTGTAGTTATGATCTTGAAACTCAAGAATATGGCGGAGCTTTATTCTATTCAGAGGAACCTGTCCTGTCCTCGATATTCCACGTTTGTTTCATTTGACCCATTATTGAAACGTGACAACATGTTGAAGTTCTGTATAACTTACAACTAAGATATAAATACAAACATACTCTGAAAGAATAACACATTGGCCACCGTCACATTTACCAACAAGATTGACAATACTAAGCTGAGAATTTAAGGAAGGGAAACAATGCGGTCACGGAATATTCCGATTCATAAATGTTATGTGACAGCACTCTGGATAACTGACCCTTTCGACAAGCTGGTCCTTGCTACCATCCATTATAAATCCGACGATAAGTCGTTGGGACCTTTTTTTTTTTTTTAATCATGCACGGCTTTCTACATCTATCCTGCATCCTAATCTCACTACAAGAGCAGACGTCCGTCTATTCGCTCCGAAATCAAGCCACGTGTACGAACCGTGCTGCGAATTCCCTTAAATTAACAGGCCTGCTTGTCTGCCGTTGGTTACAGTAAGTACCACAAGATGGTGTGTAGGTCGCCTTCACGGGAAGTGACGTCACGCGTCTGCAGTGAATAAGCCCTTCAATGGGGATTATAAATTAAATTTACACAAAAAATAATCTATGATTTCATTAATAAAAAGTATTACTGTAAACTTGTTCTTTGTCTAATATGTCTGACATGAAACTAGCATTTCCCAGCAACTTTTTAATAATAAAATGATGATAAGTAAGTCCGTAATATAATTCTGAATTTCCTTTTAATCGATAATGTCAACAACTTTGTCAATATTACCAGTTGAACATTAATGGTCAAATGGTTAAACCGTCTAGCGTCATTGTTATTCATGAAATTGTTTTTTGAACCTTTTTCTAGACAAATAGTTAGCCGTGGAAGATTCTTTTAAAGTAGTAGAAATGTAAAGGAAAATTAATGTCGGCAAATTTGATTGGTTGAAATGATGCAAGACAAGACAACCTAATCCAATTTTGAGACTTGTGACAACCGTACTTCTCTGTATTTGTTGCCTATTGCATGACTTCCAAGATTCAGAATAACTTCTGAATACAGGAACGTCGAAAAGGGGTGAGTATCAGGGGAAGGCCAATGTAGTCAAACATGGCATTTCATAAATGAAATCCTATTAGAAATTCTTAAATAACTAGTAGTTTTTGAATGAAGGAAGGGTAGCTTGGTAAAAAAGAAAAAAGGGGTGTTGTTTTGTGAACTTTCCAACAAAATTTGAGGTGACCATTTTAAGTCTATGGTGTACAATAATATGTGGTTCACTGATGCTTTCCAAGTTACCACAAGCTGAGGCTGGAACCGAGATGGCTATACAAATAAAAAGACGAGTCTCCAATGAATTTCACAGGGCCACCTACGTACGAGAGCAGCACTTTTCGGTGACTTATAATTCTTCTGTGTCTGTGCTTCCTTTTCACCTCTTCCATTTTTCCTTGTGCATTGTGTTTGTTTCCATACTTATTCAGCTTCCTCTGCCTTCTTCCTGAACTTGAGATTCTTTTGTGAAGTTCTGAAACAGCTTTCATGTCGGAACTCTCTCCCTCACAGACGACGCAGGCGGTTCCCCTCACAATTCTCTTTCAAGAATCTCTATTTCCTCACTTCTCTCTACCCCCCCACAAGGAAACCATCCTTATTCAATCTTATTTCCCGCTTTTCTATCCTTTCTTCCATTTTCGAGAATTCTGGGAATTCCTGAGTTGGGATGGAAACCTTATTTGACTAATAAGACCCTTGTTTCAGCAGCTATGTCTTCCGCCTTCTTTCTCTTCTCAATATTTTCAGTTGCAGATGTTTGCATTGTTTTCGATCGCTCCTTGTCAACATGGTTGTCCAGAATGATGTCCAGTCGAATTCGATTAAAGTTACTGAAGCATTTGACCGAGAAAGGCGCAAAATTCGAGTAAATTCACCGAAAGATTTAATAATCAAATAAACTATAAAGGCTCAAAAATGGATTAAAATTCAGCGGAACATTTGACTCATTAATTAAAACAGGTTCAAGAATTCGATGAAATTCAATGATGCATTTGATTGATTGATAAAGAATGGTTAAAAAAATCGATAAATTTCCACGAAAAATGTTATCGGTTAACCGAGTAAGGCTCAAAATTCGATAAAGTTCAACGAAACATTTTACCAATTAATCAAGAAATGTTCAAAACGAAACATTTGAACCATTAATCAAAACAGGTTCAAACTTTCTATTAAATTCAACAAACCATTTGAACAATTTAGCAAAAAAGGTTCAAATTTCGATTAAATTCAACAAACCATTTGAACAATTAAACAAGAAACGCTGAAACTTTCGTTTAAATTCAACGAAACATTTGAACAATTAATCAAAACAGGTTAAAAATTTCGACTAAATTCAAAGAATTTCATCACGTGAAGCTCAGAATTCGATTAATTTCAACGAGACATTTGAACAATTAATCAAGAAAGGTTCAAATTTTCGATTAAATTCAACGAAACATTTGAACAAATTATCAAAACAGGTTAAAAATTTCGAGTAAATTCAAAGAATTTCATCACATGAAGCTCAAAATTCGATTACATTCAACGAGACATTTGAACAATTAATCAAGAAAAGTTCAAATTTTCGATTAAATTCAACGAAACATTTGAACAATTAATCAAAACAAGTTAAAAAATTCCACTAAATTCAAAGAATTTCATCGCGGAGGCTCAAAATTCGATTAAATTGAACGAGACATTTGAACAATTAATCAAGAAATGCTGAAACTTTCGTTTAAATTCAACGAAACATTTCAACAATTAATCAAAACAGGTTATAAATTTCGACTAAATTCAAAAAATATCATCACGTGAAGCTCAAAATTCGATTAAATTCAACGAGACATTTGAACAATTAATCAAGAAAGGTTCAAATTTTCGATTAAATTCAACGAAACATTTGAACAATTAATCAAAACAGCTTAAAAATTTCGACTAAATTCAAAGAATTTCATCACATGAAGCTCAAAATTCGATTACATTCAACGAGACATTTGAACAATTAATCAAGAAAGGTTCAAATTTTCGATTAAATTCAACGAAACATTTGAACAATTAATCAAAACAATTTAAAAAATTCGACTAAATTCAAAGAATTTCATCGCGGAGGCTCAAAATTCGATTAAATTGAACGAGACATTTGAACAATTAATCAAGAAAGGGTCAAATTTTCGATTAAATTCAACGAAATATTTGAACAATTAGTCAAAACATTAAAAAAAATCTATGAAAATCATAGAATTTCATCGAATGAGGCTCAAAATTTGATTAACGTTAGGGAACATTTGACTGATTAATCAAGAATCTCAAATTTCGATTCAATTCAACGAAATGAAGCTAAAACCCACAATTTGATGAAATATTAACGTTTTTTTTTTTTACCGAAAAATCTTGAAAGCTTCACAATTGAACTCTATTCAACGATACATTCGACCGAAGAATTGAGAAATGTTCATAATTTCATTAATTTAATCCAAAAATGAAACTGGATAATATAGAGAAAGAATCATTGCAATTTTAATTAATCAACAAAAGATTACTAGAATATGAGTGAAAAGCTTACAATTCGAATTAATTAAACGTTTCACGTGATGGCATAATAGAGAAGGGTGCGGAATATAATATATATTATAAAGTAACCGAAACTATTACTTTTAGGCCAAGCTGTGATAATTTCCATCGTGGAGAATGCTACGTTGTTGAGATGAGATCTTAAAGCTTTGATTATATACCATCTGTTAGAGTATGTTTGAGTGGTAAACCAAAAAAAATGCTGAAATTGTTAAGATTGAGGTTGCAATACATCCAAACCATGAAAGCGGAATGTTTCTTAGAAACTCACAAAAAATATGAGATTAGGAGGGAGGTAGGAGATAAAATGATCCCATTGTTACTCTACTCCCCTATTGTAATTTAGTTCATCCCTTCTCTTGTGAAACACTTGTGAAGTTACCACTGCACAGGATGGAAACTGTGCAACCAGGAAGATATGAATTAAACTTTGAAATGGTACTAATTTCTAGAAGTTTGCATTTGACACATTCCAAACTAAAGAAACAAAAACTGACAAGAAGTTATTTTAAGAAGGTATAAATTTAGTTCAATACTTAACTCTCTCACGTTTGAACAAATTAAAGTTAGAATTGGTTCAATCATAGATAAGGTGCACACATGGCATTATGAGGTGATGTTGAAGTATAGATCTCCACATATTCTTGATCTCGGCCATAGTTGGGATGATGTGAACAGCATTTTAGCCCTAAGTTGCCCCCAGGTACACATTTACGAGGCTGGGTGGGCCTCAGAGCTGCGCAAGAAACAGGGAAATAAATGACTGGAAAAATGCCTGGTCCAGATCACCTGCAACGGGATTCGAACCCGGTTTCCGGGTTGTAGCCAGACGATCTACAAACTGAGCTATCGCAGCTTCAATGATAAGTATGCTGTGAATTTTATAAGGTAAGAAATAAATTGCTTTCTAATAAAAAGTAGGAACGGAAAAATGTCAGGACAAGGATTAAAGCGAAAGGATTATTCCCAACTAAATCAGGACACCTGGTAGCCTTACTCAAGATGTGCAAATGAGATACGAAAAAAAAACAGAATCCAATGAAATAAAGCTTAGGCAAGAAATACAATATGAAAAAAGAAACTTCAAACAAGACAAGAGTCATAAAAAAACCAGTGAAAAAAAAAGAGAACCAAGCAAAAAGAAATGGGACGGGAACAGGGGGAGGGGATGTAACAAAAGAAGGAAGAAGTTCTTTTGTCCCCGTGGATGCAAATTAGAAAATACTGGTGATTAAGGGAGCTGGTAGCTCAAGGACAACGCTTCTGGAGAAGACCAAAGCAGGAAAGCAAGAACAAAAAATTGCAGAAAGGAGAGGAATGAGACATTACACGTCTCTTTTTCGACACACACCGAGACTCTCATATATGCAGATGATGCGGCGTTACATGCACAGGTTTTTTAAACCCATGAATGTCATACAAAGTTTCAAGCTTAGATTGTTGAAAATCAAGGGAATGAAGAAGTGCAACACTCGGCAAACAAACTTCAATAACTCCGGAACTGTTTGGCCTATTGTGATGAAACTTTACTACACCCAGGAATGACCTTCTTATATAAAACATACGCTTATAAGATCGAAGAAATTCTTATTTGTCTCTTACATTACAGAAAAAAGAAGATCTGTCGCAATTCGTAATCATTATCTTTTAAAAAAACATTGGGGAAGAAATATACGTAAATATAAGCCTGTAATTATACAGTTATACAGACGCAAACACATGTACCATCGGAGAAAAAGAAGAGAGAAAGGAAAACAGAAAAAGAGAAGATTTAACGGGAGAATGAGAGTAAGAATGTGAGAAAGAGAAAGATAACGAGAGAGAAAAGAAGACAAAGGAGGAAAGTGATAATGATAGATAGCAAGAGAGAATGAGAGAAAGGGGAAGAGGAACGACTACAGAGAATAAGGGAAAGAAAGACAGAGAAAGAAAGATGGTGAATGAGAGAAAGAGGTTGAAAGAAGAAGAACGTGAGCGAGGGGGGAGATTTACAAAGAAAGCGAGAAAGAGGGAGGTATATAGATATCAGATAAAGAGAGATAAGGGGAGAAAGATCTACAGAAAGAGTTGTCGAAAGCGAAAGAAAATATATAAAATATGAGAAGAGAATGGGAGACAACGAGAGGAAAAATGAGATGAAAGAGAGAGAAATAGAAATAACGAGAGGGAGAAAGAAAGAAATAACGAAAGAGTGAGAGAGAATAGGAAAAAGAGAGAGAAAGATGTAACGTAAGTGAAAGAAAGAATGAGAGAAGGAAAGGGAGATAACAAGAGAGAGAGAGAGAACAAGGCGACAGAGAAGTGGACGAAGGTAAACGAAGGAGGAGGCAAGATAAGCAATAGAAAGAAGATAAAGAAAAATAGTACAATAGAAATTCCAGCTGAGACTTGGGCCTACATGCAGGCTTTAAGTCTGATTCAACCCGGTATCCTCCCAAGACGTACCACTATAAACCGTTGACTACATTCTCGACAAGATTCCTAGTTTTTCGATACGGGCTTCTCTCATTTCTCCTACGCTGCATTGTAACTGCTCTTCCTACGCATCCAGCAGATACCAGGAACTAATTGAATCTGGAATTCGAGCGAAGTTGCGAGAGAGAGGAGCGATTAATTATTGTTCCCAGCCCCCGGCTAGGAATGTCACTAATTGAGCGCCCCATCAATATTGCAGCGAGTGTGATTGTAGTTCATCCACTTTCGTCCGTCCGTCAGTCAGGGTGTAGAGGGAAATCGGTCAAGGCCAAAGAGTAGGCGAGAGAATGATGGGAAAACATAACGAAGGAAGGAAGAGAGAGAGACAGTGAACGGGAAGGAAATAAAGAAATGAAACAGGAAGAAAAATCAAGAAACGGAACAGAGGAAAAGGAAGGAAAGAAATGAAGCAGAGAAACAAGGGAATGATGAAATGGAACAGATAAACGATACGAGAGATAGAGCAAGATAACGAGAGACGCAAAGATTGAAAGAGAAATAACGAAAGAGATTAGACAGAACGTCGCAGGCAGATAGAAAGGGGAAAGAGAGAGGTATGTGAAAGTCAGAGGGAAAGAGAGATAACCGGAGAATGAAAGAGATAAGAAAGTGAAAGAAAAAAAGAGAAAATGAAAGTAGAAAAGGGATATAAGGAGAAGGAGACATTAAAAAGAAAATGAAAGAGATAATAGAAATGAAAGAAAGAAACAACGAGAGAAGGAAAGGGAGCTAACAGGAGGGAGAATGAGATGATAAGAGAAAGAAAGGAAGAAAATTCGAGATAATGGGAGGCGAAAGAAAGAGATAACGAGAGAATGAAATGAAGTGATAGAGAGATAACGAAGGAGAAATAAACAAAGACATAAGAGAGAAAACTTGGTAGAAAGAGAGCTTCCCTAGGGAAGACTAAATCATCGGAACCTGGCCCATTGTCTCATATGTCAGGTGCTCCGGCAACCCATATTGATTAAATATTTATCAATTCTTTTATGACGTGCGGTACACCGATTGGCCACGAGAAGCACTAAGAAATGCAAGACGATATACACACTTCAAATTTTGTGACAAATTGTGATGAAACTTGAACCAAATGAAATCTAGTGAGCCATATTTGTATAACGAACATTGAAGTTTCGTTAAGTGCTGGACAATGCTGTAAAGCTCGTTTAATACAATCTTATGAGCAATTCTGCACACAGACCACATCAACAAGTAAGTGGGGCTTTAGCTTGACGTGAAATTGTTTAACTCAATTTCATGCCCACCAAAGTACCTACAACAAAAATTACCAGATAATTTATAAAATGAAAAATAAATAAATATAATATGATACGAAGAGCTAGAGAAACAGAAGGAAAACGAAGACCGAAAGCAAGACAGAATCAAAGAAAGAAATGAAACAGATGAACATAGAAAGAAATGGAACAGAGGAACAAAGAAAGAAAGGAAATGAAACGGAGGAACAAAGAAATAAAAGAAATGAAACAGAGGAACAAAGAAAGAAAGAAATAAAACAGAGGAACAAAGAAAGAACGGAAATGAAACAGAGGAACAAAGAAAGAAAATAAATGATGCAGATCAACAAAGAAAGAAAAGAAATGAAACAGAGGAACAAAGAAAGAAAAGAAATGAAACAGAGGAACAAAGAAAGAAATAAATGAAACAGAGCAGCAAGGAAATAAATAAATAAAAAAGACTAAGAAAGAAAGAAAAGAAAAGAAACATAGGAAATAAGAAAGAAAAGAAATGAAACAGAGGAACAAAGAAACAAAAGAAATAAAACAGAGGAACAAAGAAAGAAAAGAAATGAAACCGAGGAACAAAGAAAGAAAAGAAATTAAACCGAGGAACAAAGAAAGAAAAGAAATGAAACAGGGGAACAAAGGAAGAAAAAATGAAACGGAGGAACAAAGAAAGAAAGAAATAAAACATAGGAAGAACGAAAGAAAGAAATAAAACAGAAGAACAAAGAAAGAATGGAAATGAAACAGAGGAACAAAGAAAGAAAATAAATGATACAGATCAACAAAGAAAGAAAAGAAATGAAACAGAGGAACAAAGAAATAAATAAATGAAACACAGGAGCAAGGAAAGAAATAAATAAAAAAGAGGAAAAAAGAAAGAAAATAAATGAAACATAGGAACTAAGAAAGAAAAGAAATGTAACACTGGAACAAAGAAAGAAAAGAAATACGACAGAGGAACAAAAAAAGAAAGAAATGAAACAGAGGAATAAAGAAAGAAATGAAACAGAGGAATAAAGGAAGAAATGAAACAGAGGAACAAAGAAAGAAAATAATTGGAACAGAGGAACAATAAAAGAATGAAATGAAACAGGAAGAAAGACAGAAATTAACAGAAGAAGAAAGTAAGAGACTGAGAAACAGAAGAGAGGAAGGGAGGAAAAGGGAGGGAGAGGGAGGGAGAGAGAGAGAGATAAATATATCTTAGTAGCCATAACCACCAATGCAGAGCCAGTGGCGTGCCCAGAATTTACAGAGGTTGTTGTGTCTAATACATTTAGTAGCCAGTTCCTATATTTTGCAATTCTTCCCAACGTGTGAAGAATGCAAGGGCCAACCTCAAAACATATAATTCAACCTCGTTATGAAATTCATCTGAATGATACTTTAGTTTCTGGTGGGATTACTGATAAGCAACTGCTCCTATAACCGCAGCTCCAACCTGTTTCAATCATAAGATACTGTATAGCATCTCTAGACGACAGAGGTAAATAAATTTACGACTTCTTAATTTGGACGTTCAACTTCAGTTAATTAGATCATATTTCGCGAGCTGTTTTAACAAGTGTGATTCGCCTGTATAAAAGCCGTATCTGATCCTTGCATCAGAACAACCGGAAGATGCTGGGCAGAGAGAGGGAGAGATAGAGAGAGATAGATGTGGAAAACGCGGCTCTGCAGGTGACTATTCTTCCAGTGCGAGGGGCCCGGGAAGGTGGGAGCAAGGGGGGGGGAGTGTAGCGTTGCACAGCATCGATCCCTCCTTCTCTCCTGTCACGTGCCCTGCCCGCTCAGAGAAGGTTGCTGGTCGCCACGAGTTCGCGAGAGGATATGGGAAACACACTCTCGTGACAAGCCACACGCTCATGGAGCATCTTCCGACATCTTCCTAACGTTTCCGATCTGTTTTAATGAAACGGTAACATGCACCCATTGTAGGGCCTGCTTTATACGAAAGATTTTTTCTTAACATTTATGCCATGACCAAAATAATACCGTGTAAAGTGAAAAATCTAATGGCATTTCATCTACCATGGCATATTTCATTGCATCTCTCAACGATAGAATCGGTCCTATTCCCGTAGCATAACCAATCAGAAGCGAGCTCTAGGTCACGGGTGCAGTGTTCCCGTAACATAACCAATCAGAAGCGAGCCCTAGGTCACGAGTGCAGCGTAATGGCGGCCGAGTGAGATGTAAACAATGTGTCACCTCGCATTTTTAAAAGCCTGTAACTATTCAACCGAGAGCAATAACGTTTCCTACCAATAGGTGTCAGGTACAAATCAATGGCACTGCATAAATACATACTTTGCAGCGTACACAGTACACGTACATAAGAAAAAATTAGAAGTGGAGAAAACCTAGCATTACACTTATGGGAGTAATATTTTACTTGTTCCCCTGGGAGTATCAAACTTCCGATGGCGTAGAAAAACACATGCACGGGAAAAGGCCAGGTTGAAGATTTTGTTTATGTTAGGAAAATTCGAACTTCCATTTGATTAGCCGTAACTTGAAATTGACGTTGTTTGTTCAAAATGAATACATGAATAAGTATTCATCATATTTTATACAGAATGTATCTATGTTATTAATCAATTTTATGAAAACCGCTTCCACTTGAAACATGGTGATAAATTCTACTCCTGAGATCTGAACGATTATATTATAACACCGGGAATCAAACGTGCGTTGTAAATAAATTGCAAAAGAGACATAACTATGGATATCATACTTGGACAACTTCTTGTTCTTATAAAATAATAATCATTTCCTTTTAGGATATTACGGCGATAATTTTTCATATCATGCTAAAATTAACCAGAATATGTTGAAGCGTATTACTTTTTTATAAACAAAAATTAATATTCCAAAGTGGAATATTTAGCAATTGCTTTTTAAGAAATAATTAACAAATAGAACATTATAAGTACTATTCATTTGGTGCGCCATCTGTAAATTTTCTGAACCAACTGTTGAACGCCTGGAAACATGCGAGTACAGAGAATTACAAATATCCACTCACAGAGATATCTTAAAGCAAAATTCACTTAACAGCATTTGAAGTCAAGCCAAAGGCTACGGAGAGAAATACACTTAATACTGAAAATTGATACAGCGTAATTCATTAGTCCTTCCATCATTGTGATCATGGGTAACTTTTGCGTCCATAGATGGCAATAGAACGTAGTATTTTACTATCCACCAACATTCACGCAACAATTGATCACTTTGACTGCACGCTATACATATTCTATCTACAAATATTGTCTTCTACAAACAGTATAGATGACTGAACATCGATACCAATTTTGCAGCTTGTGTTATCAGTTGTACACAAACATTTTGATGCGCATTTACTGAATACTTAACTCATACTTGGTACCAGGAAGTCACCCCGCGTTAAATGTCATGTTGGGTGGGATTATCATTTAAGAACTCGTAAACATTCAATTTCATTAATACAAGAGTTCACTACGAGTCGAGTCTTAACACACGTCCTGAAACGTTTCAACACGTTTTCTTGAATCCTCTCCAAAATGTGAGGACCTAAAGTAGCCTTAGCACTGGTTGTGATTCTCCGGAGACAAAATCCATGGGATTGAGGTCAAGTGACCGCGATGGCCATACCACAGCACTTTTTAACAAATCCAGCGTCATCTGGTATTACAACAATACCGTCATCGGATTCAGACTTCATGCCCACTCCGTGTGTACACATTCCTGACAGATGAGCTTCTATCTTTAGTTCTACAAGAGTAACCACGTTCTTTTTCCCTGAACACACTTTTGCATCTGACCGTACGGTGGACTTGTGGAAAACAGTGCATTGATCCATCTACATCCTGGCGTGTACGCTTCACGCCGAAGGTAGCAGCAACGCGTGATTGCAGATATAGCCAGGCGTTCCAATACTGTACAAGTAGCGGTGTATTCAGACGTTGTCATTATATCCGCAAGGTCGATTTTATTGTTCTTACGCTTCAACGTGTCTGATCTCAACAGTTGTGACGCAACAGAGAAATATCGTGCTGAAAACATCTGAATTTTCCTACCGATACACAAATATTGCATATTTTCTTGATTTGACTTTAACCTGAAATTCTCTGTTATAAACATGGTGTTTTGAGGCTCATAACATTACGGTAGCGTAAACAAGATGCCACCTTGTAATCGCGGGTTCCTAGTTCGACTCCTAGTGGAGACCGGACACCACCATAAACTCTAGGGACAGTCCTGATTACCTGTGTCAACTTTGGTACTTTTGAAAGTATATACAGGGTTATTCAAAAAGAAAGAGCAGATTTCAAATGTTTATTTCTTACGAACTATAAAAGATAGAAGCACGTGCTATACATCAATGGATAGAGGAAGGTTCAAAGTCTTATTGTTGAGAGTTTCAATGTATGCACTCAACATGAGCACATGTGTTGCCCGACAAACATCAAAACGGTACTCCATTTCTTGCCACATACGAATTAACTGGTCCCTAGTTATTCAATTGATAGCTACAACAATTCGATGTGTATTGAATGAAACTAACTAAAACTAACTATCCATTTATGTATGGCACATGTTTCTACCTTTCATAGTTCGTGAGAAATAAACATTTGAAATCTGCTCTTTCTTTTAGAATTACCCTGTATAACAATTTACTATTATACTGGCAATAGTAATTTTACAGAACATCAATATATCAAGGAGAGCTATATATTCGGTATCTATACCAGTGCACGTACGTAAAGGAAGTTTTTTTCTTCATATTTTGTGTCGACTTTTCTTCCACCCTGGGCAGTCATGTTCGCGGAAGAAGTCGAACCCTGAACCTTACGTGTCGAGGTTATGTATATACCACTCAGCCAGGGAATAACTACACACTGCCTAGGGAGTATGTGGAGCAAGGTCGCGCATAACGGTACAGAAGCAGAAAAAGTGAGTGGGCGGAGAGAAGCAGTGCGCGCTGCTGTAAACGGGTGGTAGCTGCAGCCGCGTTTTCCCCTCCATGCACTCACTTCCTTTCTCACGCGTCCATTGGTTGAGCCCTCTCTCGCAGAGAACTTGTTTTCATTAGATTGCTCCAGAGATTCCCTGTACAGGGTGATTCAAAACTAGCAATACACATCATACAAAGCAGTTTTGTGGTTACACAATATGTTCAATATGACACCCGCTGTTGTGAATGTACATGTCAATGCGTTTGACCCTCTGAGCTTGGACTACGTGCAGTGTCTTCACAGAGATCTTAGAATAATAATGTGTGGTATGTATGCATGGCGACTCTTGAATCACCCTATATACTACAGCAGCCTAAGATAATATTTACTGTGTGCTTAAGAGACCAAGGCAAATAAAAAAGGTCCTGCAGCGGAAGTCGCTATCAAACCATAAGCAAAACGACCACCACCAGAGGCATAGGTATGATTTGGTATTCACACAGAGCCAGCCATTTTTCTTTCCTGGAAAGCAACTCGTCTGCAAAATGACCAACATTAGGAGAACTTCGTTTCGCTTGGCCCATTTCTGGGTTCATCATCTCTCCCAGTGAGAAGCATCATTAGAAGAACAGAAGGAAGGGAAAAAAATAAGAGAAATAAGTTGACGAGAAAACCAGGAGTCTTCGTACATTTCAGCAAAGGAAATGTCGCCTCATTATAACAAAGATTGCTTGGGCGTGAATAATATAAGCCTGGAAAGCAACGTATGTAAGAAACAGGCCAAGATATACAACTATATTCAAAGCCAACTGGACAAGCTCATTCCCAATATCCTCAATTCGCTTTTTTTTTGCTCTCCAAATGGAATTGTTGATTGGATGGGTGACGTAACACCGGAAGAAAACAATTCTAGTGGCATCACACGAAATGGAATCGTAAAAAAGAGAGAGAGAGAGAGAGAAGTCGAGGGAAGCAGACAAGACATAAACCAAAGACGAAAATAATGGAACAAACGTAACGTAAAAAGTACGAAGAAAGCAGGAAGGTAATGATAAAAAAAATGAAAGCTACGAAAAGCAGTCAGAGGAAGATGAAATTAAATTACACCAGGCCGGCCTCCGTGGCGTAGTGGTTAGCACCATAGGCGTAGCTAGAACTTTACATTTTGGTGTGCACAAAGAAGAATTGCAACACAATCACTTGGCTCTTTAACTGCACTGATGTTTGTAAAGGAATATAAATTCACTAAATGACAGTGTTGAAAATTTCTGAATATATGTAGTAGAAAGAAATCAAATTGCATAGAAATTACACACACAAACACAAAATATTCATAAATGTTACAAAAAAATACATCAAAATACACGTCATCTATAACGAGAGACGTCTGTCAAAGGGTACAATGTTCTTAAACTCATCAATAACTTCATTTACATCAATAGACTAAGCTTTTTCCTGTTCCACAAATAGCAAGGACAGGGCTTCCAATCTATCCTGCTTCTGAGTTGCTCTTAATTTAGTTTTAACTTGGGTAAGCTTGGAGAAAGCTCTCTCACGCGTGCAGCTTGTGACAGGTACAGAAGAAAAGCGCTGCAGTACACAGTAGAATGCAGTAAATATCTTCTTTCTCCAATGACATCAAAAAATCGAAAATCTATAGACACCCGTTTCATAAGCGATAATGCACACGTTTGTACCAAGTAATGACATTTTTAACTTCTTACAAACTGCCGCTCTTCTTGAAATATCTGTCTTTAATTCTCTTTGATAAAGCAGCCCATTAGGGTGTGCCTAGGCACACCCGGCACACCCCGTAGCTACGCCTATGGTTAGCACAGCGGTTCCGGATTCGAATCCCAGCCTGGGCATGGATGTTTACGACTGTCCATTCATTAATTTCATCATATCATCACTCATCCCCCATCTTTGCAAATTAGCTAAGAGTGGCACAAGAAGCGAAGAAAAATAAAAGCAAATCAATGAATCAAATTACACGAGGGTTGTTAAAAAGGTCCAGGAGAGAAAATCAGCAAGGGTTCTGGACCGTAAGGAACCTATCTATCTGCAAAGTATTTCAATTCGGTCCAGGAACATTTAAATACGGTCCAGGAACGTTTTTTCCCGGTTGAATTTAAATTCGATACCGGCACATTTTCTTCCGGGTCAGTTTAAATAGAGTCAAAGTTCCGTACTGAAATGAAACAATACGCATCTTGGACCGAAATTAAATTGAGAAAGAAGAAAGGTCCCATTAGAATTTATGTGTTCCTGGACCTTTAACAACACTGAATTTAGTCACGTAAAACGGTCCACATGTGCATCAATTGGTACAGAAAACCGCCAGTTCATTCCTTAGATAATAAAAGCACGGTACCGTCAATCAATCAATCCTCATCCAACATTTTTCTCGATTGGCGTAACGCACTCGCTACGAAAATACTAATAGACAATTTTGTAAATTCATCAAGAGCTATAAAGATCTATCTAATTTAATATTCTACTTGTTTAATATTTTCTTTTTTGCTAAGGTCTAGATATATTAAACAGTAAACAGCGAATAAACTGCTGAACTAAATAATAAAGAATTGAAATATTTATGCGAGCTGCAGCAGCAAGCAGAGAACAGAGGAAACATACGCCATCTGTTGCACTGGAAATGAATCACACCGTACTTCAGAATTAGACGTACAGTTTAAAGTGGGATAGGAATCCTTGAACTTCAAGGATTAAGGTCCGTACCGAGACGAGACTGTCTCGTTCTCGTTTCAAATTTATAAACATTCATCATGTTCACACAGTAAAGCTTTTCCCAGTATCATTCCTTTGTTTGACGCCTCGTTTAGACTGAACGAGCCCTCGAAAAAGGGATTTTATCGTGAGTGTATGCAACCACGGCTTGTGTCTCGATATAGTACAAAGAACATAGGCAGTGGGTCACAGTACAAACTTTTACAGCCCATGGAAGGCATTAACGAAAATACTTTTCCCAATAACGTTCCTTTGTTTGACGCTTCGTTTAGACGCTACGAGCCCTCGAAAAAACTACATTTTATCGTGAGGATGTATGCAACAACAGCTTTACAAATGCACGAATGGATTGACATTTATAATTACTACAAACAAAATATGCAACTTACCTATAAACAACCAAGAAGATAACTGTTTATTATGACTGAACAAGTTACATGGAAAAGTCAATGAGATTGAGCTAGAAATTTCAATATCATAGTGAGGTTTCGAACGATTGATTGATTGATTTTATTTACTTTACGTCGCTTTTCTGTCACTCTTGTCTAATCGCGAAGATGAGGATGAGTGATGATTTGATGAAATTGTTGAAGAGCCACTCACGAACACCCATGACCAGTCCGAGATTCGAACCCGGCACCATAAGCGCCGACTGCATGGGGCTTGGGGGGGCTCGAATCCCGAAATGTTAACGGTGTGGGGGCAGAGCCCTCCAAATAATTTTGCTTAAGAACATCTAATGTATTATTTTGCTTATCTTGTAAAGTTAACTCTGAATTGTGCCACATGAACGTAACTTTAAATACACATTTGAAATGTTCTAGACCATCAACTTTGGGGGGCTGAGACCGCTAAACCAACTTTGGGGGGCTATGACCAGAGACAGCAAAACACATGACTTATTACTATATACTAGGTATGTAATTATGAGTATTGTTAAACTTTTTACTAAAAAGAGTTTCAAAAGACGATGTGCATGAACTAGGGTAGTGGATGGGACGTTCGGGCTGCAAATGGCTCTCACATGACATTCAGAACGAGATAATTGATATATTAGGGAGATCTGTTTTGCGCTCCGTGGTAGCAGTTATTAAAAGTCGGGAATATTTTGCTATTATGGTTGACGAAACTTGTGACATATCCATCCGTGGACAATTAATATTCTGTATTCGAAGTGTGAATAAAAATTTTGATATTTTTTAGGAATTCATGGGCTTTTATGAGATTCAGAACACTGAGGCCAAAACTTAAAAAAGGGAGGGAGTGAGTCATTCATTAATTTATTTCAGTGATCAGAGGCCCCCCCAATAATTTTGACAAGTCGGCGCCCCTGGCGTCGTAAAGATTTAGGAGACCGACAGTCTCGAGCAGGGATCAAACCCGGGACCGCTCGATTACGAGGCGCATGGGTTGCCGGTGAAGTTGAAGTCCTGATTCTTTGGCGCAGCATAGAGAGGAAACCGACCTCATCTGGCTTCGAGCTAACACCTGTGTTTCTGAAAAGCACTGCTGTCACTTGTACCTGCAGTGCGTAGACATCAGTGATGTGCGTCTACGCGTAAACAACGATAGTCTACATTCTACACGTAGACTATTTTATACACGTAGATTACGTAATCTATGTAAACAACATGGCGAAAGGTGATAACTTAGCAGAGGGCGCTGTGGAATTGAGACAAAATTATACTGCGTATCAGTTGCTGATGTGTGAAGAGAACTTTTCATACTCTTACAAATTCGAACAATTTCTCACCTAGGAAGAAACCTAATATAGGAAATATTCTAGCGTTTTATGGGGAAAATACCACTCTTGCCTCACGACTGCCATCTGTTGTTCTTTTTTGCATACTATTTATCTTCTTCCACAGTTGATAATAGAAGAGAAAATGAATTTTGTTGTAAATAATATTCTTTTCACTTCGTTAGGAACCAATATAGTTGAAAATGTCTCTTTCCCTTCATGAAACGTTTGCAAATTAATTTTAATGCACTTTAGATTGTCTACGTAGTCTATGTAAACTACAACCCAATGTAATCTACGCGTAGATTACGTGTAGACAACGCATGTAGATGTAAACTTATAGCCTACAGCACATCACTGAAATACATCCATTCATTCACTCCGACGTTACACTCCAGAGGTCTCCACATTGTATAAAAAAAAGCACAGCACAATAACACACCGCAACCTTACGTTAAGAAATCTAAATTGAGTTGGCAACATCTCATTTACTCCACGTGGACTCGACAAGAGCTGTCAGTTCCTAAAACGGACGCTATTGGTGGGAAAGGTTTGAGGGGAGGATATACTGGGACGTGACGGATGGTTGTCTCGTACTCCTGTAACAGAGGGAACTGATCTTTCGGAACTTTCTTTGAAGTAAAGTGGCGTTCGAATCGGGACTTCAACTTTACGTTATGGAGGAAGCGCCGGTGCGTAATTAGTGTGGGAATAATAATAATACTTAGTGTTGCCATCTTTAGCATGCTGTCTGTCAGAAAAGGACTCTCTAATCGGCTGCTCTGTAGGGCGAATCAGAGTGAGGAGGGATGCCTCGTGCATCAGGAAGCGACCGACCTAAATAATTGCGTGTTAGTACGCACTTAGTGGCAACAAGCGATGCGTGTACGCAAGTTTACCAAACCGCAACACCGTGTTATCAGTTTAGCTGTGTCACTCGAGCTGTCCTCCCCATGCTACATCCAATTCCACACGTTCCATCGCTAATCGAGGGGTGGGAGGGGGTGGAACTAAATTCACTATGAAATTCGAGCTATCGCCACAGGATTGCAACAGGGTGTATCAAAAGTGCCCTTGCCACTATGGAAATATTCATAATTCTAGGTTCAGACAAAGAACAATATATTTTGAACCAGATCTTATCAGAGCCACGGAGGCCCTTAATTTATGTTTCGTCAGGCCACAATGTTGTAGACCTATGAGCCCACTAATTAAGTATTATGGGTCTACAAGTTTCTTGGAACTGACACAACGATTTCCACTGGAATATGGGCGGTAACCTGAAACGTGTGGTAAATATCCGGATTTCAAATTATCCGATATCCGTTTCGGACGCAACGGATAATCCGGATATCTGGATACTATAGATTTGATAAAGGATTTGTAGAAAATGCGTTAAGTGAAATATCAATATGACGAATAAAAGATTATATGGATAGCCCGTAAAACAGATAAACGATATCCGGACATTCCGACAATCTTAATATCCGGATATCGGGTAATTCGAATATCCGGATATCGGGTAATTCGAATATCCGGATAATATGGACCATTCGGGTATCCAGATAATCCGTGTATCCGGATATTTGAAATCAGGAAAATGGGATAATCCGGATAGATTATCTGAAAATGGGATAATCAGAATATTTGAAATCCGGATAGATTATCTGATATCCGGAAAATGGGATAATCCGGATAACAGAATATCCAATATCCTCATATATTTGAAATCCGGATAGAAGATTATGCGATGAACGGATTTGGCTATATATAGTAAAAACACGAGAATATTCAAAAAACAAAAATACGGGAAAATATCACAAATGTACACACACACAAACGTAAATGCATCAGTTGAGACTAAAAAGTGCATCAACTGTGTGGACCAAATGTGTAACTGCACCGAGAAAGATGCATAGAAATACATCAACTGATGCATTAAAGTACCGCTCGACATAGAAATACTCACTTGCGTCATATGATGCACTTTGCCGTTACCTTTACAAACACAAAAATGCATCACACTGTGCAACTGATTCTTGGTGAAGGCCTTTAAATACACAGTTCAGTGCGTGAAATAGATTTGATGCATTCCGTTTTGTGTGTGTGTGTGTGGATAACATTTGAGACCTAGGATCGTGGGCGGGGGGGGGAGGGAGCGGGCACCCCCACGTTGCAGCAAGAGTGTAATATGATGCAAATTTCGCGGAATTTTGTTCCGAGTTAATTCAGTGAATAATGAGAAGACGTAGGAATCTCCTAAGGCTTTCAGGTATTTAAGACTTTCCCCGCGTGAATAATTAGGCATTGCGCATGCCAAGTAAGCCCGGGATATTGAATTAATGTTTCACGCCGCAGTGACGTCAGGATCTGGCCCGGTTCCTTAATAACTTTTTTATATTTATTACCCTCATTTATCCAGGACGGCGGTAAAAATTGAAAGAAAGGGTAATATTACCTACCTTGCGTGGAAATTTCGGAAGAAATTAGGGATGCCTTTTTCTTCTTGAAGCTAAATTTAAATTGGGTTCTTGAAAAAAGGGGCCAACAAGGATGAGAGAAGGTATTTTTGTTTATTGATTTGGTTTATTTTATGATGAGGATGAGTGATGATATGGTGAAATTGATGAAGGTACAATCACAAAGAACGCTCATGTCCTACCCGGGATTCGAACCCGGACGCATAGCATCGTAGCGCGCTGTGCTAACCACTCTGCCACCGAGGTTGGCTAGAAGGTATTTTTGATAGCACTATTACCATTGAAGCATGTCGTTACTGCTTTCTTGATGTTGTTAACGCAGCTCCAACGATTAGTCAGTCAGGCACTAAACAAATTATGGTCATTACACTGTACGAACCGTAGCACAAGATTGTAAACAAAAATTAGTCAATACTGTAGTTTGTTTCCAGTGTTTATTGACTGTAATTTTAAATTTACCGCCTAGAACAGCGGTTCGGTAGAAACGAGCATTGCCAAATCAAACGGGAAGTTACTCATGAGCGTTCGGCTCAGATCGGCACACTTCGGTTCGGATCGGCACACTTCGGATCGGATCGGCACACTTCGGTTCGGATCGGCACACTTCGGTTCGGATCGGCACACTTCGGTTCAGATCGACACATGAGCCGAACGGCTGGAATACCTCCCGGAGAATTAAAACCGATCGTGTGCGTTCGTTCCCAAGGCTAGCCAAATCTACGTTCCGCAACCAGTACTATAAACTCCCCTTCTGATATACCTTTTGCACTGCAACTGTGGGATGGTCAGATGTCACGAGGACCCGTCATGGTCAGTTTCCTACTTAACTGAATATATCAGGACGCCATTTTTGGCAGCTATGTAATTCCAATCCTTATCATGACCGAAAACTGCATTTTATCGTAACATTTATAATGATGGTCTATTTGATTGGACAATTTCCTTTGCACTCTTCTGAACAATCATCTTTTCCGCTTCCCTAGTCTGATCGTGACTATGAGTGCAGATGAATATTTGATGAAATTCAGAAAAGAACAACTACACAGAATCCCTTAGGGCGGGATAGAATTCATGGTCTCTAACTTTGTAGCATAAGACAATTCATGTTCATTACACAAGCTAACGTTGAATATGAAGTATTGACAATTTTTTGCGAAGTTAGGCAGACCGAAATGTTTCATCTTATAAGATCATACCAATGCAAAAATAAGGGAATATTTTAAATACATTTAGGTTGCATCAATGTTATTCTTTATTGTGTGGTAGTAAAAAGCGAAGAAATGTTTGCTTGTAATATAAACTAATTTCAGAATCAAAACCTTCGCCACTAAATTACATTTGGCGAATAGCAGTCAGTTCTGCTGCTTACAGATCGTGCATTAATTACCAAATAGCGTCTACAGATGGCGCATTAGCCATCAAATGAGACCTAAATGTGGATTAGTCATTAAATGACGCCTAAATGTGTTGCATTAGTCACCAAATGACGATTAAATGTCGAACATTAATCACCATCTTGGGCTTAAATGTAGTCCATTAGTCACCAATTGACTCCCAAATTTGCACTATTCACCAATTGACATTCAAATGTTGTGCATATTAAAATCTAGTTTCGAATTCTTCTGAGGGGCATCCCGATGGCGCAGTGGTAGCGTCGTCGCCTTGTAATCAAGGGGTCCCGGGTTCGATACCCGGTGGAGGCACAAGTGGTTTGGATACCACTTTAAACTGTAGGTGCAGTCCCGATTAGCCTTACTGTGCATAAAGTGGATTTAAAGCACCAAATCAATCAAGCAAACAATTGAATTCTTCTGTAAATCAAGAATCTTCAGTTCAAATCGTGGGTTGTTCGTCTCTAAATTTACAGTTAGATCAACACAATAAGTAAAGAAATAGACTGGTGGGATTAATCTAAAAAGGAACAGGCCTTTAGCTTAACGTGAAATACATCCCCACCGAGAATCGAACCAGCGATCGCCAAACAGATATGAGCAAAGAAATAAAATAGCAATCTTGATGAAGCAGAAATTGAAGCCCATACAATTCTCGGGAATTACGTGGAGAAGCAGTGGTTAAGTAGAAGAAAAGATGCGAAATGAGAGGAAGAAAAGAATTGATAAATAAGACTCAGAGAGAGAGGAAAAATGGAAAGAGAACAGAACTAAAGAAATGCGAGACAGAGAAATGGGGAAGTAGGACAAAGATGGAGAGTTGAGAGAGACAAGAAAAAGAAGGGAAATAAAGAAGCGACAGAGAAAGAGAGAGAAAGGAAGAACATAAAGAAACGACATGGATGAAATAAAGGTGAGAGCGACGGAAGAGAAATGACAGAAGATTGATTCAGAGATAGGGAGGAGGAATGAGAAATATAGAATAAGTGAGATAGGAAAAGTGAGAAAACCAGATGAAAACCTAGAAAGAAGATTGCTGTTGTTGACTGAATTGTCGTCTTAAGACTACTTTATGCACAGATAGGCTAACCGGGACTGAACCTACAGTTCAAAAAGTAGGATACGAACCACTATATGACTCCACCGGGTATCAATGGAAAGGAGATACAAAAAACGATTGATTGATCGATTTGGTTTGTTTTTCTTCGCTTTTCTGCCCCTTTTGGTAGATGCGAAGATGGGGATGAGTGATGAAATGATGAAACTACACGCACAAAGAACACCCATGCCCAGGCCGGGATTCGAACCCGGGACACCTAGCGTCTACAAGAAACGAAAAAGAGTTACAAATAAAATGGAAGTAAAGAAATGACAGAGAAGGGATGAAAATAGAGAAATGAGATGCAGATCAATAAAGTAGAGAGACAGAGAGAGAATGAAAGAAGACAATGAGATGGTACAAGTAAAAGCAGGTCAACAGCTAGAAAGAAGGAAAGAGTAAAGTTACAAATAAAAGGTAGAAAGAATAAGTAGGTATTTTGCAGTATTCTCAGGACGGGGTCAAATGCCCACCCCCCTTGACTTAGCTGTGGGTTTCTATCTCCATACTTCAAATTGTCAGCATTTATCTACAGCTATTGATCAGTGAACATGCTCTGTACAGTCAGTCCCTGAGATACAGACATTTTGAATGGTCCATTTTCTTGCATTGTATTGCTGATGGTAGGACGTCTGACTACTACGCGGGAGACCTTGGTTCGATTCTTGCGGTGGGCGATATCGAGCAAGAGTTTCTCCGTCAACATTCCTGCAGAACTAGCTCTGGAACACACCCAGCCTCTTATCACACCCTCAATAGGGTAAATACTATCTCCACCATGTCTTGGGCATATTTAGGCGATTCCGACCTTACTATCAACCAGGGTTGTTAAAGGTGCAGGAACCGAAAAATTCTAATGGGTTCTATTCGGTTTCGATGCAGGACCGGAATCTTTATTCTCGCAAAATTTAAATTCGGTCCAGGTTGCGTATTGTTTCATTGCAAAAAGGTTCCTGGACAGAACTTAAATTGATCCGGAAAAAAGTTCCCGGACCGTATTTAAATTCATCAGGGGAAAATGTTCCTGGACCGTATTTAAATTCATCCGGGGAAAAAGTTCCTGGACCGTATTTAAATTCATCAGGGGAAAATGTTCCTGGACCGTATTTAAATTCATCCGGGGAAAAAGTTCCTGGACCGTATTTAAATTCATCCGTGGGAAAATGTTCCTGGACCGTATTTAAATTCATCCGGGGGAAAAAGTTCCTGGACCGTATTTAAATTCATCAGGGGAAAATGTTCCTGGACCGTATTTAAATTCATCAGGGGAAAATGTTCCTGGACCGTATTTAAATTCATCCGGGAAAAAAGTTCCTGGACCGTATTTAAATTCATCCGTGGGAAAATGTTCCTGGACCGTATTTAAATTCATCCGGGGGAAAAAGTTCCTGGACCGTATTTAAATTCATCCGGGGGAAAATGTTCCTGGACCGTATTTAAATTCATCCGGGGAAAAATGTTCCTGGACCGTATTTAAATTCATCCGGGGAAAAAGTTCCCGGACCGTATTTAAATTCATCCGGGGAAAATGTTCCTGGACCGTATTTAAATTCATCAGGGGAAAAAAGTTCCTGGACCGTATTTAAATTCATCCGGGGAAAAATGTTCCTGGACCGTATTTAAATTCATCCGGGGAAAAATGTTCCTGGACAGTATTTAAATTCATCCGTGGGAAAATGTTCCTGGACCGTATTTAAATTCATCCGGGGGAAAAAGTTCCCGGACCGTATTAAAATTCATACGGGGAAAAAGTTCCCGGACCGTATTTAAATTCATCCGGGGAAAAATGTTCCTGGACCGTATTTAAATTCATCCGGGGTGAAAAGTTCCCGGACCGTATTTAAATTTATCCGGAAAAAGGTTCCTGGATCGAATTTGAATACTTTATACCTAAAAAGGTTCTTTACGGTCCAGAACACATTTACGCTTACTGATTTTCTCTCCTGGACCGGATCTGAATTTATTTAAAATGCCTGGACCATTTTAACAACCCTGCTTTCAACTGTAGGCCCAGTCTCGAGTAACTTCAGTGCTAAAAATGTACTCAAAGCAAGCAGTGTAGAAGCGGGAAAGCCCTTTTACAGTCTGGTTAAGTAGTCAATGACCATAAAAATTATACACCTGTATCCTGAAGTACTGACTTTCCTGCAATGCGGTATGCGGGTTGCCTAACTATGAGGATATAGCACAACTTACTATTGAAATTTGTCTCATCCTCCTAGATTTAGGCAACACACATTGCAGGAAGTTCAGGATGTAGGTGCTCCATTCTTATTGGCGGTGACTGTACATTCATGCGCAAGCAGGTTCAGTTTAGACTATAACCAAGGTTTAAGTTAGAGTTTAACTACTGAAATGTGCCGGGAAGGTTGGTAAAATCTACTCAAGATGGTGATTTAATACAGGGTTGGCGATGGTGTATTTAAGAGAGAAAAGAAAGAGGTGCTGTTGCAAAGCTCGGAGTGGATGTTGAGGGGAAAAGATCTTACGCACCGAGAACGTTGTTCGAACCTCGGCCGAATCCACAGCAGTTTAGTATCGGATCGAGAATCCTAGACCAGTCACGTGACGTCACCGGGGATCGACGATGACGTCTTATCCAGGCGCACCGGGTCCCCGAGATGGTCTCTCGAAGGCAGTTCGTCACGGAGCACCCGACAACCATCTTGCTCCCGGGAAGTTTGCAGGGAAACTGGCTTGACCACGACGAGCACCTGCGCAGTGTTGCAAACCCGTGGACTCGAAAAAACGCCAACTGGTAAGCATACTCGGTTATTAAGAACACTGCAGGTGCTGAGGGCAGTTTTATGATAAGCTAAAAACGCTTTGCACTATGTCAGGGCCATCTTCGGACGGAAAACTAAACTAAAATGATGCAACACACAACCAGGAAGGTGTATAGACACCCAAAAGCACATTATGTTGATGGTCCTTATCTTGGGTGTTTTCTATGCAGGAATTTACATGCATGTCACCTTTTGACAGGTGACTAATAGTTCCCTATCATTGACAGATGATTGACATGTCAAGATTACCTGTTTATCATTCCCCCCTGCCGTTTTGGATGTGGATGGATTCCTCATTTCCAGGTCTTCATCCCTCCTCTTCGTTTCTATTCCTTCATCTTGCCTCCTTCCTTTTTTCTCATCCTTTCATCTCTATTCCAGTTCACTACGTCTTCTATCCTCTCTGTTTCTTTGACCGCCTTCCATTTCCTCACTACTCCTCTCTTCTCCCTCTCTAGCCTCATCCCACTCTACGCCATGTCCCGTTTCTCATATCGCATCTCTGTCTCTCTTCGGCCTAACGCATCCACATGTTGCTTCAACCTGTCCTTCAGTCTCTTTCTGGTTTCCCCCATATACACACTATCACACTCTTTGCACTTTGTCCTATAGATAATCCCTTCCCCTTCCTCACTTTTCTTCTTGTTCACGTACTTTGCTAGCCTTAAGATGCTGCGTCCTCCCTTCCTGTATGCCCCTATGCCCTCTTTACTAAGCACTTTGCATATCCTTTCTGTGTCCTTCCCAGTGATGTGCCGTAGACTATAAGTTACGTCTACATGCGTTGTCTACACGTAATCTACGCGTAGATTACATTGGGTTGAAGTTTACATAGACTACGTAGACATTCTAAAGTGCATTTAAATTAATTTCAAGGGTTTCATGAAAGGATAGTGACATTTTCAACTGTATTGGTTCGTAACGAAATGAAAAGAATTCTATTTACAACAAAATTTCTCTTCTCTTCTATTATAAACTATGGAGGAAGATAAATAGTATGCAAAAAACAACAACAGATGGCAGTCGTGAGGCAAGAGTGGTATTTTTCCCATAAAGCACTAGAATATTTCCTATGTTAGGTATCTTCCTGGGTGAGAAATTGTTCGAATTTGGAAGAAAGAGTATGGAAAGTTCTCCTCACACATCAGCAACCGATACACAGTATAATTTTCTTCTAATTCCACGGCGCCCTATGCTAAGTTATCACCTTTCGCCATGTTGTTTACATAGATTACGTAATCTACGTGTATAAAATAGTCTACGTGTAGATTGTAGACTATCGTTATTTACGCGTAGACGCACATCACTGGTCCTTCCCCATACTCCTGATGCCAAACCACCTCTCTTTTTCCTTATATTCCCCTTTTCCTCTACCTGGCAAGCAGGACTAGCAGGTCGAAATGTTGTACTACTCCCTTATACTACTATGATCTTGACAACCCCTTTCCGATTTTTTATGGATACGCCACTGGGTTGATTAAAATGAATTATCAAGTAATAAAGCTAAAATAACATACAAAAATTGATGAATTGGTTAAACAGAAAAAATGGAAAACGATGGACACAGGGAAGGGCTTGTGGGGCTACAGCCCCTCTCCGAAATTATTAGGAAATCAAAATTTTCAAGCGACCTCAGTGAAGAACTCTGGAAAAACAAAAGTGATAAATGCAAGGCTCTTAAAACAGCCCCCCATTACGATTATTGTCTTTGAACAAATTTTACAACAATGTTGAAAATTGTAATTACAAAATATCTCCTCCCTAAGAATGGTGCATTGTATTATCTGACTTTACAATTCCAGCCATCCTCCCAGAAAATAATCCTTGCTATAAAAAAGCTGAAGAAGAAGTAAAAACATATAAAAGTAGATGAAGGAAATTGGTAGGGGACAAAAAGACTGTTAGTATTTGCAAAAACTGTATTATCCCACTGACCCAATAGAAAAACTGAGGAAAGCAGGGAAACCGAGTCGATATTTTGAGTATCCTCCACAAACCACACAGTGAAAAACCCTTACAGATTAGTTCCACGTTACAGCAATTTGCTTCAAGCAATCATGCGGATATGTAATATTATTTACCCCCGTTTGGGGGGTTTCAATAAATCAATTAAAAAGTCGTGCACGACCTTGACCTGAACCACGTTACCGCAAGAACAGATAAATCTAATCCAATACGTGCAGTTATAAAGCTATTCCATCAATCTCCGGTATCATAATGCCGATTGGTTGCTGGACGTGCTGCATTATCATGTGAACCTCATTAATTTAACCAATCACACCACAGCATCGTACGGCCCAATCGTGCCAGATATGCCGATAGATGGCTCTCATCATATGAGTACATGTTTCGCCGATAAATAGAGTAAACAGCGTACAGAAGCTTACGTCTCTCCTTCTTGAAATAGAAACAAATCTTTTACACTGAAATTTAAATCATGTAATCGATTCCCGCCCTTGAAGAAAGGATAGTACTAATATTGTGAGATTATATCATATAAACAATGTAGACATTTCAAATATTTAATGTGTTTTAAATGTGATCCTGCCTGGACTGTAACTCTTTTATACTTTGTAGTTTTAAATATTGTTTAAATCTGTCGGAAAGTAGAGATTTCTGTTGTTTTAGTTCAATAGCACTTTAGTAAGTAACCATGCTTGCTATAAAGGTAAGGAATACCATCAAATTACTTGCTTCTTCTGTGCACTTTAGTTTCGATAACATTGAGACTCAGTTTACTGCACTGCACTTTAATGTATTTATTGGTGGATTTAAGAATTTTCATGTAGTACACACAAACATACAACCGCTATCTATAACCAAGTGCGTTGAGTGGTCCAATCCTGATAACACCATTGAAATTTCTGGGTTTGATTCCTAGTGTATGAGCATGTTCCTTCATCAAATACATCATACTTCATCCTCAACATAGCGTGTAGTCAATAATGATAGAGAATCGAGACAGGACAGGAAGAATCTAACAATGCCTCCCCCATTGTTGTTATGTTTTTGTATGTACAATCACATACAAAAAAAATGGGACACCTAGATTCTGAAATACGTCCCATTTATATTACCGGTGACTGTACATTGGTTAATTTATGCAGGTGAGAATTAAGGATATAATACTTTAATATTATATAAAGGTGTAAATCAGCCATATTACATGAACGTAATGAAGTTGAACAACGCTGCCGGACCCTGTGGGCGAGTGGTTTGCACATCGCGCTGCGACGCCAAGGGTCCAGGGTTCGAATCCCACTCGGGCATGGTTGTTTGTGAATGTCCATTCATCGCTTTCATCATTTCATCACTCATCCCCATCTTCGCAAATTAGCCAAGAGACACAAAACGCGAAGTAAAATGAACTAAATGAAACAAATCAATTGAACAACCCTGGTGTTCAATGAATTTGAAGAAGTTTGCCACAATCATGAAATTATCCCTAAAACTTCAAACTATGTATATTTTTTGTATATAAGCATATTTAGCGAACCATATTCACAACTCGGTATGATGAGGCAGACAAGTGAGCAGAAGATGGGGAACTGCACACCGGTTCTGATTAGTGTTGGGCGATATATCGTCCAGACGATATATCGCGATATTGATAAAATATCGTCCTGGCGATATATACCGTGTCGGCGATACATCGTCACGATATTTGGCGATATGTCACCGATATCATGACACGTAAGAAATATCGTATCGTCTGTGACGATAGTTTCTTGACGATATATCGCGATATAAAAATTCCGATATCCCTAGTTTTGATTGATTAATTTGGTTTATTCTACTTCGCATTTCTGTACTGTTGGCAAATCTCGAAGATGAGGATGAAGGATGATAGGAAGAAATTGATGAAGGGAGAACACCCATGCCCAGGTCAGGATTCGAACCCTGGACTCCTGGCATCGTAGCGCGATGTGCTAACCACTCCGCCACGGGGGCCGGCTCTCTGTGCATTGCACCACGCCATGAGTGCGTATTGGGGGGGGGGAGTTAGGGCCTCACACTTTCTTGACCACGGCCGAATGTGATCAGCACCACACCCCTGGCCGCCTTTACCCCTCAGAGTTTGCTCCAGGTACCCACTTTGTACGACGGTGGGTGAGCGCCGGAGCCGGTGGGAAAAAACCCCGGTTCTCCCCCGCCGGGGATCGAACCCGGGGCTCTCGAATAGTAGTCAGACGCCCTAACGATTCGCCACGAAGGCTGGCAATTGCGCATTTGACACGTAAATTCAGTTGGAGCCTCTAAGGATGCACTCACACTTACTTACACGCACTTACTTACACGCACTTACTTACACGCACTCACACGCACTTACTTACACCCGCTTTCTTACATGTACTTACTTATACGCACTTAATTACACGCACTTACTTACACGCACTTACTTACCTGCACTTACACGCATATTAGCCCTTCTATCCCAATACACAGTCTCCAACATGTAGCTTACAAGTAATTATGTACGGTGAGAAGAACTGTTCTTGGGTAAAAACATAGAAGGTTGCAAACACTGGCTTTGTCTGCGGCCTACAATAGCCTCCTCTCAACGCCGCCCACGTATCTCAGCCGCAAAGAAAAACCCAGGTGAAATGCCCTAATCTTACCGGTAGCCGTGACGTAATATCCCCTTTTTTCACGGGGTCCCTTACAAGACGTCAGCCCTGACGGATGTTCCCCGCCTGACAACTCGCTAGTCAGCCCCCCCATGGATCGCGTCCAATAAATAAAACAGGAGATGCGAGAAACAAGTGAAGCGGGAACTCCTAGCAGTGCTACACGAGGAACTTTTCTCTCTATTCGTCAATTTCTTGTTTCCAAGTTTCTCTCTTCACTTGGACAGAACTTTTCTTGTTAAGAAAAGATGCGAGGATAAAGTTCTCCTTTGGTCTACTGTGTCGACACCTGATTGTAAACAAGATAAACTCTCAAAGGTTTTTCTCTTTTTTTTTTTTATAAAAAAAAACTGCGTATTTTCCAGTTGGACTTGAACTAGTTATGTAGTACTGGCTCATCCGCTAGTTTTCGCCTCACAGGATACTTATTATGGTACTTGTTGTTAACACTAGGCAGTGGCGTAGCGCAGTTGTCCGTGCCCCCCCCCCCCAAGTAATATATTGGGGCCCCTTAGTGAAAAAAGTATCGAGAATACTAAAGTGATGTGCGTCTACGCGTAAACATCAATAGTCTAAATTCTACACGTAGACTATGTTATACACGTAGATTACGTAATCTATGTAAACAACATGGCGAAAGATTATAACTTAGCAAAGGGTGCCGTGGAATTAAGAGAAAATTATACTGCGTATCAGTTGCTGATGTGTGAAGAGAACTTTTCATACTCTTTCTTCCAAATTTGAGCAATTTCTCACCTAGGAAGAAACCTAATATAGGAAAAATTCTAGTGTTTTATGGGGAAAAGACCACTCTTGCCTCACGACTGCCATCTGGTGTTGTTTTTTGCATACTATTTATCTTCTTCCATTGTTGATAATAGAGGAGAAGATAAATTTTGTTGTTAATAGGGTTCTTTTCATTTCGTTATTAACCAATATAGTTGAAAATGTCACTTTCATTTCATGAAACCCTTGAAAATTAATTTTAATGCACTTTAGATTGTCTACGTACTCTATGTAAACTACAACCCAATGTAATCTACGCGTAGATTACGTGTAGACAACGCATGTAGACGTAAACTTATAGTCTACGGCACATCACATCACTATTTACCATTCTTGTCAGAGAGGGAGACCTATGTACATAGTTAACCTGTCTCCCCCATACAGTTGTACAAGAAATTAACTATTACCCAAAATATCCTGCCTTCCCATTTTTTGTACTAGCTTATGGAAACGAAATCGTGATGATATGAATCTGTCTGATAAATAACTGGAAGATACGTTTCCTTAACGCGAACGCAGTGACGCAACCTAGATTCTTTTTTGGAGGAGGAGGAGGGAAGCTTTATGGGCCTAAATATTTAGTTGATGGTCCTATGCTCCTACCGGGTGGCCAGAATAAGTTACCCAACTCAGAGCCCTCTGTAGCATGTTCGAGGCATCATAGAACTCTGAAATTTGCTGAATCCACTATGCAGACCATGGGAAAGAGGATGGTGATAAAAAAAAAAAAGTAGTTCAATTTTCCGCCACCAGGTTGAAATGGGGCGCTGTACTTCCATGATGGGTTGTACAAATAATAGCGTTAAGTGATTTAGCTGAGTTATTAATTAGAAAGACATTTGTTATTGGCTGGAAGTTGCGAGAAATTAATCTCTCGTTTATTGCAAGGTAAAGGCAAAACCATAACCAACTGGAACAGTTTACGTCATTATTACAACCCATCATGGATGTACAGCGCCACATTTCAACCTGGTAGCGGAAAATTGAAATATTTTCTTTTATCACCATCCTCTTCCCCATGGTCTGCTTAGTGGATTCACCAAATTTCAGAGTTCTACGATGCCTCAAACAGGCTACAGAGGGCTCTGAGTTGGGTAACTTAATTCTGGCCAGCTGGTATGTATATTTTTACTGATACAATTTATTAAAAAATATATATTATATTTTTTTTTGCGGGGGCCGATGCTACGCCACTGCCACAAGGCATTGCGCAGAGCAGAGAAGCTTAAAAGATAGACGAGCGATTTGACGAACGTTGTAGGACAATATCTACTGCTATTATTAACAATTAAAGATAAAAATATGGGCTAGAAATTAATTCGAAAGAAAATATCCCAATGAAGGTGCGCTCAACTAGCTATGAACTTGGGTATGTATTTGGTACGGTCAATAAATAACCGGATTAATGTCGTGAAAAAGCGAAATAAAGTGACAGAGCGATGAAACTTACGGGACATGTAGGCCAGGCTGGGGTACGCCACATGTCTGCGAGACGAGTTACAGACCGCGTCGCTAGGTGGCAGCACAGGAAGGAAGGGAGGTTTAGGTTGTGTATGTGCAATTTGCATACATGAGATTCGCAGGATTCATGCATAAAAAATACAGTAATATCTTGTTCAATTAAATATGTCAAACATTTAATACAGTGATAATACTAAAGATAGACGTGTACACATGTGTATATAAATCACTAAATATTAAATGCACATCATCTCTATTTTTCTTTCAATCGAGCAGCGAACAAAAACCAACACTCAGAAACCACAGACAAAAAACTTTCCCTTGCCGAACTCACAGATTATCTTCACATGACCAAACTTTGGCTCCGATTGGCTGTTCCACAGAATCTAGCAGAGAAACCCAGTTGCAATTGGAACACGATCTAGTCGTCAAAACCAGACCAGAAGCCAGCCTGGCAGGCATCATTTCCAGCGCCAACTAGGGCATTCATACTCGAAATTCAGTTCCGTGTCATTCAGCCATAACTATGTTTGTTCAGGGAACATAATAAAGCATGTTATCACAATAGCTTCAGCCAAGGAAAGTCGCAAGGTTGCGGGCAGAAGGTGGTGGCACTTGCCCACTCTGAGGTGTCTGGAAACAAGTCCTGAAATTTGAATTGTGAAGTAAATTGTAGTAACGTATTTGACTACAAATTATATTTTCTGATTTACAGGCTGTGAGAGAACGTCTTCACAAGAAACATCCAAATGATGTTGACTGACGTAACTAGGGGTGTACGGGCTGGAAAATTTTTGTTCAGGAAATTCTTATAATCCTGACGTTCGAGACGGTATTTCCCCCCTCAAGCGGCTCTTGCACTTCTAGAATAAAAACCGTCAATTTCAAGAAATTCCAGACACGTATAGTCCAGAAAATACAAAGAATTAACATACCTTGGAATTTCTCATATATTCGGGATCTTTTCTTCTTTTCTTTATTTTTTGGCTCACACCAGCGTTTGCGATTTCTAGCCAAAGTTGCTGAGTGAATATAGTTATTCGGGATCCCCAGAAGTCAGGGAATCATTTCTCGAAGTTAGGGTCTGACCTAACCCGTCATTTCGAATTATCTTTATTTTTTACACTATCCTTCGACGCTGAAAACATGGATAGGAGACACCATGATGGGGAGCAGATTTAATGGTCTCTACATATATGTGCGTTACCTGCCATACCCATCTTGAAAAAGTACAAAAAGACAATGAACTAACTTCATCAACAAGGTGAGAGATGTTTATGGGAAGGGATTTTCTGTTTGAATAGTAGACTCAAGTCTGAGCTTGTCAACAGTGCCATTTTATGATTTATAAATTAATAATAATAACATAACAATAAGAATAAAATATAAAATAAAAGTTTCGATGACTGAATGGCTTTTATGAATTCTGGGTACTAGTTTACTATGGGGGTGACACCTATAAATCATATATTTCGCACTTTTTTACATTGCTAACGTACTATTTTGGAATGCGGAACATTCCCAAGGTGAAATAATGCATTTCTAACTAAGATAATGTCTATTTCTTACATTTACGAGTACTTACCGTTACTTGTTATTTCGATTCTGCAACACACATTATGGCGACAGTGTACTGGATCATCGCACGTTGTGCGAGTGTTTTGTCCATTTATGCAGTGTTGCAACCTTGTTCACCGGAAAATACCTACTTTCATGCTCGGATTTGAAATTATGCTAATACCTCGCAAACCATTGACGTTAGCTTCACAAACCATTGACGTTAGCCTCACAAACCATTGACGTTAGCCTCACAAACCATTGACGTTAGCCCCACAAACCATTTTCCGTAAGGTTAGGTTAGGTTAAGTTAGGTTAGGCAAGCATAGTTAAAAAGAAATTTTAAAAAAAATAAAAATACTCGACACGTCATGTTCTAGTGAAAACACGGCGAGTTTGAAACACTGACTACGGGGTTACGTCATCTAACACACGGAACATTGTGCTCTCGTGCAGAAAGCAAATGGCGGCAGGAGAAACAGCGTGTCGGACAGAGATTTTCGCAGAAAACAACATGCATTCGCATTAAAATGGATCAAAACTACATTCAGGAACTTCCACAACGCTACAGAAAATGATTCCCGTAAGTACTTTCTCCTGTAAATTTGAAGAAATCCGTCACCCCCATAGTGAACTGTTACCAAATTCTGTGAGCACTCTTGGCTTAAAACTTGTCACACAGTTTTACTGAATGTCCTTTCACCCATTATCAATGCACTGTTCTATTTGGTCACGATTATCTTGTGAAGGAAAGCAGAAAGGCATTCCCACATGCAAATGAACAATGAGGAATGCTAACTCGACTGAATCATTGTCCACAAATTGTTCGCAAGTACAAAATGTCGCCACAAGGTGTCACCAAACATTGGACAGTTTCTCGAATATCCTCCGGTACCTGACGCTATCTTTACATCTGCTGACAATCCCGGTGTGGTCCAGTCCATTCGATTCCCGCAAGAATGGTTTCCATTTCTCCATAGATGTCACTACTAGAGACGTTCTGGGGTTGAGAAAAATGAGAGAGCATATTTCATTCTCGCCTCGAGTTGAAAGCACGTTCTAGATGTAGAATTTAGATTTCGCTTCGACACTTGAATTAATATACGTAAAATCACACAAAAAATTAATAACATGAACTGAGAACATGCATTCTTGCAGACTAAGTTATTACTTTCGAGTTTTTGTTTATGTGCAGGTGAGCTAGAATGGGATATGGTACAGATGCTATGTGGCTTAGGGATGGATGTTGAAACGGGGGGAAGGTTTCACCGCAGTAAGCATGAAAAACTTGATAAAAAACACTGGTCGACATTTGAAAAAACAAAAATCGGTTCTTTCCCAACCAATAGGTCATTCTGGAAGTATTTTGAATGTTGATCATGAAAATGACATCCATTTTTCCCTATGACGTAAGGAGAGTTCCCCATCACCAACTTCAATTAACCCACCATAATATAACATTGACTTTTGGACATTCTCTGAAGAAAATTTTTATGAGGGATTTCGTAAATGAAACTTACGTAATCAAAGTCCATGAAGTTTTTATTCCAATGTGTCACGTGGAAGGTGGATTAAATGTTTACAATTCTATGTGCATTTACAGTTCAAAATTGGAGGATTAGTAATGTAGAAAATCAATATTTTACTACCATAGAAACAGAGCCATCTATTGGGAAATAATAGAACTGCACATTTTATCGTGAAATTAAGGCAGTTAATATATTGGTGTCTTCTGAAAAATCTAGATGTGATGGATAAAAATAATTTTATTTTTGGATCCAGCATACCGAAATTATTCATAGACAACAGCTATTTGCGAGACAACCAATCCCATGTCGACCAGTGTAATTGTTCTTTTAACATGTTTCTCCTTTAATGTAGCCTATTGTACAAGGAAAGTCGAATGAGAACTTTAAAAGTCCAATAAAAATTGTAGGACAGACTGTATACAGCTTAAATTTACATGATATATCAACTATTATTTACAAAACGACCTCAAGCCTGCAACACTAACCAAGTGAGCCTCAAAACGCAATTTTTATCATTTTAAAGATGGCGCCTCCTATACACACTTGTACCTGTGAGGAGGAGGTAAACCTAAAGGGTACAGAAATTTCTCGGCAAATGAAAATTCATATCTCTGTGCTTGCTTAACACACCAGCAAGTTTACCAATGGAGGAGAAAGTTCGACAATGGCCTCAGTTCGCAGCCAGATGGGTGGAAAAACCAAAGACGTATGCTTCTAAAAGCATACTGGCACTAACTCAAAGTTGAAAATATATGTAGATCAGGTCTGTGCTAAAATGCAGCAAAATTGTGCAACCCTACATACAGAAATCTACAAGATAAGAAACAAATATAAATTATATTTTACACTTCCTTGCCTTTGGTGGTATAATAAATGTGACCGCCCCCCAGAAAATATCCCCCCCTTCTACATTTCTGGCGAATTCAGCCGAAAAGAAAACGATTTTGTTCTATCCGGTTGATCATACATGCCCCAGCAGTTCGGCGCAAATGTGACTGCCCAGAATTATTTACACGACATCATAAATTCAAATGCGAAAAAAAACTTACCTCGCTCGTATTGACCAATCATCTTTGAAATCAAAGAGGGAAGGTTGTGACTTACCTGCAAAGATAAAATGAAATAAAAAATTAAATTATGTTTTGTCTAATCTGTGCGAGAATGAAAAATTACTCTCCAATCTGCACGCTTACACACATTGTTTTTCGCGTGTAAAAACCAAACTATTGGTGATAATGTAATGAAATTTGCTAAAGATATACCTTGGTGTGTGAGAAGAATAGTGACGTCACAGCTAGTGTTGGTTCTGTGCTGCGCTGGGCAGACGCAGTGTTGCTACCTGAGGGAAATTTCCCTCCTCCAGGGTCAATTCTAGTTAGAAGGGAATTTTTTGTGAACAAAATAGAAGTTGCCTGAAAATGATCGCACTTGCGTTTTTGTTTTATCTGCATTAGTGCTTCATTTCTATTACATCCAATTAATCTAGATTGGGTGTGTAATAAATACGGTGTGCGCCACGGGAAACGGACGGTTTTCAACGGAGAATTCGAAGCAGAGCACGGTTCGGATTGGCTCGGTTGTAGTCTTGGACACTAGAGCATCGTGTGCTCATATGCCACAGTTTCGTGAAAAGTGTATTGATTGGTACTTTAAGAACATTTTATGCACAGTATGGCAAATCGGGACTGGACCTACAGTTTAAAGTGGGATCCAAACCACCACTATATACCTCCACCGGGTATCGAACCCGGGACCCTTTGATTACAAGGCGACGACGCTACCACTTTATTTTTAAGGAATACCCCTATTCGGCAGTATCCCCCGTCATTCACACATTTTCACAATCTTTCACACATGTCAAGTTTTACTGTATCCACATTGGTTCTCATTATTCGGACAAACACAAACATCCAACCCCGAGCGGGATTCGAACCCGGGACCCCTAGCGTTGCAGCGCGATGAGATAACCACTCGGCCACAGGGTCCGTCCACTGAACCATTGGGGAGGCCTCCTCAAAAGTAGCGAGTCAATTATTGAAACACAGCGGCTCTTTCGGCGCCGTTTCGACATCGGGCGTCATGCAATCTTGAGATGGGTAACAGAGTTTCAAACACGTAGAGCTGTAATCAAGACGAACGCTCTTGGTCCTGTCGCAACGTCACGAATACCACCTTGAGCCAATGGACGCAGCTGTCATTCTGCTCGTCTACTCCAAGTGGAGTCTCAGTCACATGACTGCGGATACGTACTTTACAACTTCAGTGTGGAGACCGTGGGAAGGTGCTAGTGCGCGGAGGAACAAGGTGGCAACACTTAGCGTTGAATGTGATTGTTGCAGATGGTGGGCGCGCTCTTTGGGCTTCAAAGCCAGCCGGTCGTTAACATGAGCTACTGCGTCGACTATACTGTTGCCACGCCGAACCGAATCCAGCCGAGCCTAGCCGATCCGATCCGAAAATGATATGGCTGTCAACTCTACCCCTCTCTCCTTTTCGAATCTTCATTTGAAGACCACCCCTTTGCCGTGACGCACCCTGTATATACAATAAATAATAACACCATTACGCCTTGTTTCCATTACAACCAAAAATCCAAAATGTTGACCAAGGCAGAATATAAAGCGGACATTAAAACTTACAGAAAGGGAGGACGAAGCATCTTAAGAATAGCGAAGAATGCGAACAAGAAAAAGGAAAACAGGGAAGAGGAAGGGATTATCTACGAAGTGAAGTGTAAAGAATGTCAGTGTGTGTACATGGGAGAAACGAAAAAGAGGCTGAAAGACAGGTTGAAACAACATAGGGATGATGTACGACTTAAGAGAGAGAGAGAAATGTGATATTCAAACACATGAGAGAAACAGGACATGACAGAGAGTGGGATGAGGCTAAGCAGATAGGAAGGGAGAAGATAATGTTAGTAAGAAAATGGAAGGAGGCCACGGAAATAGAGAAGAAAGGGGAAGAAGACACAATGAACTGGAATGGGGGACTGAAGATAAACAAAGAATGGAAGAAGGTGTTAGAAAGAGTGAAAAGGACAATAGCAAAGGAGGAGAGAAGAAAGAAGAGGAATGAAGAAAGAGAGAATAAGGAGAAAGAGCGTGAGATAAGGAGTCCAACCACGTTCCAGATGAAAGGAAATGTTAATCTAAATCGCCTGTCAGGTGAAACAACAGTTGACAGAAGGCCACCTGCTGGAACACCTGGAAATGAATGTTACAGATAAACAAACAACTTTCTAATAATCTTGTGTCTGGAGGGGAGTGATTTTTGTGTATATATATATTTTCCTGTTTTGTACATTATTTCATTTGTATTTGGTACAGAGTCTGAAGAAGACCTTGCTAGAAGGTTGAAACGTAACGTTTAGCTTAGGTTTAAAAATAAAACAAATTCTGCCTTGATCAGCACATTGGATTTTTGGTTACAATAAATAAGAATTGTTGCTATAAACCAGGTCACATTTTTAGAATACGCTTCTTCAACCTTCACTAAATGGGTTTCAAAGTGTTTCCAGCTATAGGTATCTGATGATGATTGGGACTGTGCAATCTGTGGCCAGACTCACTGTGTCGAGCATGGTTTCATCTCTTATGGACAGGCACACATGGTCATGTGTGTAAATTTGCGTGAGAACATTCGTCACGCACAAACGCGAACGAAACAACTTAGCTAACTGTGCCAATCCCCGCTGTGTTTGCGAATTAAAAATAAGGAGGGGGATCTATTGTTACACACGAGTTATGTCTCATGACGAGAGCGGTTGCCGTAAGCCTCTGAGCCAGATGAGCCTTGACGGTTGCCATGGAAACAAGCCTTTTTGTAAGGCCCAAACACATCGTAGCAGACGGCTGTTGGTTATGCGACGAACGAACAGGGCCATGTGTTAGGAGACGACAATGCGAAGGTTCATGGACCTTGGAGATATTGATGCATCTTACGTCGGAATTAACGTTCTTCATATGTGAAAAATTCTCTAATTTCAAAACCTTTGATTCAACGAGTAACCACAACTAAAACCGTTCCTACTGAGAGATGCTCTGAGGTAATGCAACATGTCTGTGGTGATGGATGTAATTTCAGCTTTAGTACCCTCCGACAGCACTCAATGCACTGTGTCTTCAACAAAAAAAAGTCCCAATGCTGTCCAAAGTGCATGATCATACTGAAGTTAATATATCTTCCATCATCCAGGACTCTCCTTGTGCTGAACTAGGTGAATAAGTTTCAAGGCAGTGACAAAATTAAATTATCAAATTTTTAAGTGGAACACCCTGTATATCTAAGTTCTTAAAATCGAGTCAGTTTTGGAGAAAAAATTATGAAGGTTGGGAATAAGTATACTTAAGCGTAAGTCTTGCCATACTCTTAGTTTGAAAGTACAAGCCTCTCAAGGAACGAAGTGACTGGACAGATAAAACTTGATGATCGGGAAGAAGTGCTGCACGAACTGGGCGCCATCTGTGAAACAAAATCTAGATAAAGGCTTCTTCTTGCTTCAAGTTCTGATGGAATATTAAAACGGATAAAAGTCTCGTCTATTGACGCTACGAACGCTCGAAAATATTATTTTCCTTGAATATATGCAACCACACGACATAGGCTCACATTTGCTACTAATAAATTGACATTGTAATGAATATAGGCAAAATATGCGAGTCATGTATAGATCCGCTTCGTTTGTCTGGAGAAGTATCATACTTGTAGTAGGTATTTGTAGGTGTTTTTATTTGATTTTTGTTATGCAGCGTCGCTTTCTTGCCACATTTGGTTAATCGCGACGATGGTGATGATTAATGATATGATGAAATTCATGAAGAGACACACGCAGAACGGGTTCGAACTCGGGCTTCCTGGTGTCGTAGAGCACTACGCTAACATCTCCGCCACAGAGGTTGGCTGAATTCAAAATATCATACACAAATCTGTAATCAAGGGATGTCGGGTTCGATACCCGGTGATAGTGGTTCGAATCACACTTTAAACTATTGGTTCAGTCCCGAATAGTCTTTCCGTGCATAAAGTGGACTTAACAATTGAAACATGAAAGTCTGGAAGGACGCCGGGGGTCTTGGAGCACCCGTCTCGATCTTTCATCCAGACAAGACAAGACTTGTTTCGTTTCAGTGCTATCCTATGTATTATTAACGCAAATTTCTCGAATTACATTATTTTAGGAGAAGTGGGAACTTAGTTACGTAACCAGGTTGGCATTCCCAGATTGAATAATAGTGTACCCAGTGCAAGTATTTCGTAATCAACAACATGTCTTGATCGTGATGCATCGAAAGCCCGCTACTTATTGACCAACCCTCGTATTCGCGTCAGCCTCCCCCGAAGGCAGACCGGACGTTTCAAGAATCAATATGGAGGACGAGAAAAGAAAAAAAAAGATGCGAAAAATATCAATCTGCAAATTTTACCTTCGGTGGAGGAAGACGAAACAAAAACACGTGACATCCCCTCCCCCCGCCCCCTCCTCCCTTCCACGTCTTCTGAGAAGGGAGGGAAGATGTAAAGCAGGCGTCGAACAATTTGACTTTCACGACAGCTGAGCTCTCAGATATTCAGAATCCAAAAGTATCAATTTTTCTCCTCTCTCTCTCTCTCTCTCTCTCTCTCTCTCTCTCTCTCTCTCTCTCTCTCTCTCTCCCCTTTCCCAGAACATGAAATACGAAACTAGGATACCACATTTCTTTGACTGTCATCGTTGTTTTCCTTTTTTCGGTTTTTGTTTTGACCGTGGGCGTTTGGACGGACCTGGCCAATATTGGACCGTGTGTTTGATCTCTGTTTCTCGGTATCTGCTCCAGGGAAGAAAGTTTCCAGGAAGAGCTGCGAAAACATCATCCCCGAATGAGGTCGGAACGGTGACACACAGCAGACGCCGGGTATAAAGAATTTACCGCCAGGAAAACAACTGGGCCAAATAAAAATGCGATGTCCATGTGTAATATACGATGGGACCAGACTCGATAAACTTTCCCTTTCGTTTCGCGTTGAGTATGTCCATTTAGTTTCTATGTTCACGTCGAAAAAGTATATTTTGTCCTTGTTTGACGTCGAGAATACCTACTTCGTCTTCTTCTGTCGTCGAGAATTCCAACCTCCTTTTCTTCTACCGTCGAGAATGCCACCTTCGTTTTCTTCTACCGTCGAGAATGCCACCTTCGTTTTCTTCTAACGTCCAGAATCCAACCTTTGTTTTCTTCTACCGTTTAGAATGCCACATCCGTTTTCTTCTACCGTCGAGAATGTCACCTTCGTTATCTTCTACCGTTGAGAATGCTACCTTCGTTTTCCTCTATCGTCGAGAATGCTAAATTCGTTTTCTACTAGTGTCGAGAATGCCTGCTTGGCTAGTGTCGAGAATGCCTGCTTGGTTTTCTTCTACCGTAGAGAATGATATCGTTTTCTTCTACCGTTGAGAATGCCACATTCATTTTCTTCTACCGTCGAGAATGCCACATTCATTTTCTTCTACCGTCGAGAATGTCACCTTCGTTATCTTCTACCGTTGAGAATGCTTCCTTCATTTTCCTCTATCGTCGAGAATGACAAATTCGTTTTCTACTAGTGTCGAGAATGCCTGCTTGGATTTCTTCTACCGTCGAGAATGCTACCTTCGTTTTCTTCTAACGTCCAGAATCCCACCTTTGTTTTCTTCTACCGTTTAGAATGCCACCTTCTTTTTCTTCTATCGTCGAGAATGACACCTTCGTTATCTTCTACCGTCGAGATTGCTTCCTTCGTTTTCTTCTACCGTCGAGAATGACGACTTCGGTTTCTTCTATCGTCGAGAATGCCACTTTCGTTTTATTCTACAGTCGAAAATGCCACCTTCGTTTTCTTCTACCGTCCAGAATCCCATCTTTGTTTTCTTCTACAGTTGAAAATGCAATCTTTGTTTTCTTCTATCGTCGAGAATGCCTGCTTCGTTCTCGGTTCGTGTACAGAACGTAAACTTAGTCCTCGTCTCGTGACGAAAATGTGTACTCGTTTTCGCTTCGTTTACGTTTCACGTCGAATGTTGTGTTGTGTTGTGACAGGAGACGACGTCTTGGTGTTTCTACATAATCCATAAACAAAACGTAAGGGAACGGAATGGAATGGCACTGCACTTCTTCACCTCGACAGAGAAACATGTTAGCAACTTGGTCCTCAGGAATGAATGTGGCATACTTCTGTGATAGACCTGATGTCATTTTCATTAATTTCCCTGTTCAGGCTGCAACAATAAAAAGCGTTCACTACGTGCAGAAATTGAAGATGCGATAGGAAACTCTGAGACAGGAAACAAATGTGGTATACCACTTGATAATGTTGTGTTACACCAATATAATACACGCCGTCACACCTCAATGGAGACTTCAAAAGGCTATTGCCAAAATAGGGTTGACTGTGATGTCCCCTTACAGTCCTGATTTGGTTCCCTCACACTTTTCCCGTTTGCCCCATTGAAAAAACACCCTTCTTGCAAAATATTTCGATTCACAAAAAAATTCAAAGATGTGGAAATGCATACAAAGTTAAGAATATTTCTCGACAGCAATTTTACATCTTTGCTACTACAAATTCAAGTTTCATGAAGGAGAAAGCATTACTTATATAATGTCTATCGAATAAATGCATCGGTGTAAATGTTTTTACAGATTTACAACTTCCTAAAAATTTATTAGAGAATTATATACTGATTAAGTTTAAATAAATAGTAAAAAAGCACATCATAATTTGCCAAGCGAGCATAATTACTGCTTTCATCACACTAGCGCCATCACCTGAGATAAATTTCAACAAAAATTGAAAGAATCAAATCATTTCAATTCGTATCTCCGTATCAAATATTTCTAACATAAATTTGATCATTCATTTTTGTCGACCCAATTAGCGAGAAGTTGTAAATAAGAAAATTCAATAACAAAGATTCTCATAAACTTGGTAGTTGACATGGCGTGGGTGATTCAGCCCATAAGAAAAATGGCGAAAATAATCTCCCAGCGATATTAGAGTTAATATTCATTATTGGAGTTAAAAAGAATGGTTTAAGGAAAGAACAAAAGAAGAATGATAGCATCCTCCGAACTGGAACACGCAGAAGATGAACTTTTATCTCATCCCGGAGACGCATATTTTAGCGACAAATCATTGTGAGTGGGGAAAGAACGAATCGTAATTTGGAATGGTATCAGCCGGGGATGACTTCATCTAACGGAGGAAGCGAAGTTCTTAATAAAGAGAGGGTGAAGGTGTCACCGAAAAGGACTTCTGTAAGCTTGTCAGAGATTCGTTTTATGAAGATTGGGGTGGTTTTCTCTTCAGACTGTAAAACAAATGAGATGTTTCTTTTGATGAGGTTTTGGGAAGGGGGAGAGCATTTGGAACCAAAGGACCACCAAACCAATAATTGCATGCCTTCATTTAGTAGTGTACAATTTGCCAGACGTTCCATATCTACAATTCTGCTGTTAAAGAAAGGGACTAAATGACGAAATAAGCATGAAAATAAGTAAGCCTGTTAAGTGAGTCTAGGAATTAAGCACGGAATCACACATTGAATAAGTCTTTAAATTATAAAAGAGTGAAGCAGAGTAATATAGTGAATAAGGATTTCTACACGACAGGAAGACGTGAATTTTGCATAAGCACAAAACTGAAGAAAAGCTCTTCAGTTATTCTGAATACAGACAGTTCATTCAGAGTACAGGAGGCCTCCCCGATGGCGTAGTGGTAACGTCATCGTCTTGTAATCAAGAAGTCACGGGTTCGATACCCGGTGGAGGCACAAGTGGTTCGGCTCCCACTTTAAACACTAGTTCCAGTATCGATTTGCCCTTCTGCGCATAAAACAAGAACAACAGAGTACTAAAATTCTGCACAAAATCAAACAGTGATTGATTGATTTAGTATATTTTACTTCGTCTTTTGTGCCTCTTGGCTAATTTGCGAAGATGGGGATGAGTGATGAAATTGATGAATGGACATTCACAAACAACCAAGCCCGAGCGGGATTCGAACCCGGGACCCTTGGCGTCGCAGCGCGATGTGCTAACCACTTCGCCACGGAGGCAGGCTACGAAGGAATAATGAGAAATGAAGAATGCAAGGAACGGAATAAGTGATTTTTAGGAATTCTTCTTTCAAGGAATGGTGAGAAATGAAATAAGCAACTAACTCAGTAAGTGATTCTATGATTTCTGTTCGATAGGAATATAGAGAAATGAAATAAGGGTATCAGTTTCATAGATCGGAGACGCATTAAAATCGGATATTTTGTGTATCGCATGGTTCGTACTTACGAATTGTGTATTGCGAAACATAGTTCAAGGTGCCATTATGCTTTTTACACGGAAACAAACGCAATTTTTCACATTCTGAGTGATTTTTTTTATTCCTTTCTTCGCTTCCGGAACACACAATATGGCGGGCACATCTTGACTCTAGTTGTGGGTATGCAGTGTTTCAACCTTCTTCACCGAAAAATACCTACTATCGTGTTCGTCACCGGTGGAAATTATACATTATGCACGGGTAGCTGACGTATAGCCCGGGTAGCTGACGGATAGCACCACGAACCATACACGGATAGCCCCACAAACCATTCACGGATAGCCCCACGAACAATTACGCACGGTAGCTGACCGATAGCCAAACGAACCATTCACGGATAGCCCCACGAACTATTTCGTATAAGGTTAGGTTAGGTTTGGTTACGTTAGGCAAGCATAGTAAAAAAGAAGGGGGGGTTGAAACACTGACAGGGGCTTACGTCACCAAACGTACGCAGCATCCGTGAAAGCAAGGCAATTTATACATGGTTTCCGAGTCAACTATATTCCACGATGAAAGAAAATACCTTGACGAACGTTGTAAACCTTGGAGAAACTCATTTCCTTACGTAGTTTCTTGCGTAAAATTGAAGAAATGTGTCTCCGATGCATGAAACTGTTACCGAAATAAGCATGTCGCTCAGTAAGTATAATAGCAGCAATATCCAGAATAGGAATGAGCGTTGAACAAACGAGCACCAAAGATAGTTACCACTAAATAAAATAAAGAAGAATATTTTCGGAACACATGGATATACACGAAATCTACCGGGCGCCGGAAGAAGCTTGAAAATACACTGGCTGACAAAAAAAGTGAAGCACCCAGAAGGAGTGGTCGAAGATTATCCCATTTCGGTATACATGCATACCATTGATGTGTGAGTAAATGATTAGATGTACAAGGATCTGTAATGTGTAGAACGCCCACCAGAGGGCATTTGTGACGTCACCTCCTGTTGCTGATAAGGTGGGACCAGTCACCTGCTGTGAGTCAGACAGTGCAGCACGAAGTTCAGAGAGGAAAACGAAGCACCAGCGATGCCTCGCAGACGCGTTAGACAGCCGATCCAGCAATTGACTGCATTTGACAGAGGCCGCATTGTGGGACTGCACGAGGCGGGTTGGTCGTATCGGGCAATTGCCAGGCATGTGGGCCATTCAGATGTCACAGTGGCCCGATGTTGGAATCAATGGGTACATGAGGGCACCCATGCACGTCGTGCAGGTTCAGGTCGACCAAGAAACACCACCCCGAGGGAGGACCGTCGTATGGTGCTCCAAGCAGTGCGGGATCCCACAACTTCGGCACCCGTCATCCGAGAACATGTACTGGAGACTCTACAACATCCTGTGAGTTCCCGCACAGTGTCTCGACGACTCGCATCCGCCGGATTCGGGTCCTACCGCCCCATGCGCCGGTTGCCGTTGACACCACAACACCGACGCCTGCGGTTGGTGTGGTGCCGTGCTCGGGAGGCATGGACAGAGGACGAATGGCGTCGCATCATGTTCAGTGATGAGTCCCGCCTCTCCATGACCTCCGATGACCATCGTGTGCGGGTGTGGCGGCGTCGAGGGCAGAGAGCACATCCTGCCTACATTGTGGAGAGACACACGGGTGTGACTCCTGGCATCATGGTGTGGGGAGCCATTGGATATGCGTTCAGGTCACCTCTAATAGTGCTTCGGCAGACTTTGACGGCACAGCGATACGTCACAGACATTCTGCGTCCACACGTCCTATCCCTTATGGCACAGCACCCTGGGACAGTGTTCCAACAAGATAATGCACGCTCACACACAGCCCATGTGTCTATGGACTGCCTAGAGCATGTTTAGGTCCTCCCGTGGCCAACACGATCCCCGGACCTCTCCATCATTGAACATGTGTGGGATGACATTGGACGGGGACTCCGTCCTAGTGCCAACCTGCGGGATCTGGAGGGACAGCTGCAACACCTGTGGACGAACGTGCCTCAGGAGAGGATCCAAAGGCTGTTTGACACTATTCCGAACCGCATAAGGGCATGCATTGCGGCCAGAGGGGGTGCGACACCCTACTGACCTGGCGCCACCATTCTACCTATAACTGCCAACGGCCTTGACTCTTGCATCCTATATTGTAATCAGTTCAATAAAGGTACATGGACTTTCAGCATATGTAGTTTCATTCACGTCCAACCACTCCTTCTGGGTGCTTAACTTTTTTTGTCAGGCAGTGTAATATTGAAAACGGATATAGGAGCCAAACGAGGAAAATACGAGACAAAAGACCACTTCGACGGATGAGTACGTTGACTCACGATGCTAACGAAGGCGCCGGGTTCGAATACCGGCCTGGCAATGGTTGAAAAGCCATCTAAAACAATAGCAAGAATGGAAAAGAAGACGGAAACGTTACTTGACATAGGAATGCCGCTCAAAAAGTAATGTACAGTCACGAGCAATAAAAACGAGACACCTAGATGCTGAAATAATAGTTTCCCTACATAGTCTTAGGTGTTTTGCCTAATACTAAGGTGGTAGGAGAACTTCACATTAATTTATTTGGTTTAGAATTTGATACAGATAGATTGATTGAGTTTTTTTAGTTTTAAGTCGACTTTATGCAGAAGTACGGCTAATCGGGACTGGATCTACAGTTTAAAGTAGGATCCGAACCACTATGAGTCGAACCCGTGACCCCTTGATTACAAGCCGACGACGTTATCACTACGCCATCGAGGAGGCCCTTGATGCAGAATATTAAAAATCACCGTAGAATTATGCAACACACAAAGTTATGCGGGGAAGCCAGAATTTCAGGATATAGCTGCTCCCGTGTTTATTGCTGGTGACCGTACAGCTCAGGAAGAAGTTCGTTAAGTAGATTTTACCATGCCTATTTAATTTGTAGCCGCAATAATCACAGCATACTGAAGATGGCGTAAAAGCTAAAACTGGGATGTTAAAGAAACAACAAAACAACAGCATTCAGCAAGGGAATAACTACAAAACAGAATAAACCCAGCAATTTTATTCATTCTGTTTCTTTATTGTTCTGTCGATCCACAGTTAACCTTCATTTTTTTGTTGATTTTGCCCAACAAGCAGAAACTCTTCCTCGTCGGTGAAAAATCATTGTTTTATCACAGAGATATCGTAATTGCATGCAGGCGTTCAGATTCAATTTATGTGCTCGTGATATTGCAGATTAAAATGTAAATCCAAGCTGCCGAAACACCGCGCTTTGTTTCGCAATTGCTTTGTTTTTCGGTAGACAAACTACGTAAAATATGAATTTTAAATCCTAATTACGTTCAATTGATTAATGCGGCTTGGTGCTGCGTCATTCTGTATACGGCGGGGAGAATATGTTTGTCGTTTAATTAGGAGAAATGTAAATCGGAAATCTTTCCAAAATTATTTAATAGATCAGTGTCAGATATTAGTATTAAAGGGACTGGTAGGTCAGAAACTCCCAGACCGCAGAACAGAGCCATCTCTTAGAGCAGGCAATTACTAGGAACTTATCAAAGAACAGTCTAAAATTCATACAACTTAACACCATATCATGAAAGAGAATGTTGCATCATTTATTGGTTCTTGATATTTATCGTTATCTGTAATATATTCCAATAAGATATGTGCTTATTCATGTTTAGTAGCGGCGATTAGGTTCCAAAACCGGGGGGCAAAGACAGTATATTTTCCTTTGTAGATAAGGATTAATAATCATGTAATCATGATTGCAAAGCAACGACCTGTTTCTGTAGACTACTGTACGTGTAGCTTCGTAGCGAGTCATAACTGCAGAACCCACCAATCAACAAGCGAGCCGATGACGTCATCTAATCCCAGCACTAATATCAGTAACCTTCTTGCTCACTCTGTAGGCTGTCGTTAGGATCGCTAACTGGACACGCGCGTATAGCTGGAGATGTTGCGATTAACCAGCATCTAACTAGCTGTAGAAAAATGATTTCCTCTCATCTCATGTTATCGAGTAGTATCCACAAAATAATTAGCCTATCTCCACAGCGAAGAGGAGTCACGGGATGGAATCCAGGCCTGGACATAGTGTTCTTTCTGAGTGTACCTTCTATCACGATCCCTGAGAGTGCTATGAGAGACAAACTGGATTTCGAGATTTTAATTACGGTCTGCCCGAGCAGGGATGCCCAATCCTATTAGCCTCGTGAGAATTTTGTTACTACCCCACTTGAGGGTACTTCCTTTGTACCTATATGACCCAATACCAACTCACTCTCACTTGGCTACCGTGCAGTAAGTAGCTCTGGCGTCTATTCTGAATCTCAATAAGCGGATCCTAACCACCCAAACGAAGAAAAACTCTAACACTAAATTTATACTAATTAAGCATAAATATATATAAAATCTAAATTTGGTCTCTTTATTTATTCATCACCCTGTACCATATGTGTTACTCCATCTACATGAGGAACATATACTGGTGATTCTCTGTTTTGACTCAAACTTGATTCAAACCCGAGTTAGACTCTGTAAACAATAAAGTATATTTTCCTTGTTGTGTTTCCTGAGTGGTAATTGACTTGCCATAAAGGGTTCAACCATAACTTATGTTCAAATACTGAAATTCACTATTGGCGAAAGGTGAACCAAATAAAATTCAACCTTATCGATTAAGTATACGAATATGTGCAATTTCCATCCAGCACCTGAAGTTACCCTCACCTGAAAAGGAATTTTATGGCTATATCACATGCATAGTTGATAACTAGATACTATGTGGTAATATTATGGTGAAATGTAAAGCTATTTATTCTGTTGTGAATATGTTAAAATTACATTTAAGCTGAGCACAATATCCAAGATTATTTGATCATCCATGTATCAGTGTTGCCACATGAAGGGAAATTTCCCTTTTTGAAGGGAAATTTGGAGCTAATTATAAGTGAAAAGGGAAAAGGGAAATTTGATGAAAAATAGCGAATTTTCAGGGAAATTTTAAGACAGACTCAACATTAATTAAATTAAACATTATAAGTGATTCCAGTTTTGAAAATTAGAACTTTTTCCTTTTATTTTGTCCTATACTTTGTTCTGAGAGGAAGGGTGGAATTTGGGTTGGTCCACATCTGGCTACCGTTTAGGGCTGGAGGTCATTGACCATTCACCCTTATGTCCCGGCTTTGGGAGTGGGAGTCTGGGGGCATTGTTTATGTAAAGCTTTCCGCGGTTCACTAAATTTTGCCTCAACACTGCACGTGCAAACCATAAAGTTCTCTTTGTCGCAAACTATATTTACTTCAGTCTTCATTGACACTGGGTTATTCGTTTGGTTTGGTTTGAGTTGCTGTTTTAAGTCCACATTATGCACAGTAAGGCTAATCGGGACTGGACCTACAGTTTAAAGTGGGATCCGAACCACTTGTGCCTCCACCGGGTATCGAATCCGGGACCCCTTGATGACAAGGCAATGACGCTACCACTGCGCCATGGGCGAGGCCCAATGGGTTATTCGTGTGCGAGTGTTTGGTGGAAGGTTGTGTCTGTCTTGGACGATGGATGAACAAGGGGAGCAAAGGAAACGATCTGCAACTCCAGAATATATTAGAGAACGTCGTGGAGAATTATCGGAACATGAAAAAACACCGCGGAAACAAGTTAAAAAATTCCGTGCGGAGTGGCAAGAAGTGACTAACAATACCTCTGACTCAAAAGGTAAAAGGTAAAGTGTTCCCCTGTGCATAGCACCACGCCATGAAGGCGTATAGGGGGTGTGGGGGTAACGCCCCACACTTTCTTGATCCGGTCGTGAGTGGGGGTGATGTGATCAGCATCACGCCCCTGACCGCCTTTACCCCCCAGGGTTTCCCCCAGGTACCCATGTTATTCGACGCTGGGTGGGCGCCGGGGCCGCTTCCACCGTTAGAAAAGTTCCCGGATTTGAACCGGCCGGGGATCGAACCCGGGACCTTTAGCATGGTAGTCAGACGCGTTACCGACTGAGCCACCGCGGCCACCTCTGACTCAATGGATTAAATTTTAATAAAAAACTTGCTGTGTTTTAGAAGTTCCACCTAATATGTGAAATTTACCAGAATGGAACATTTACTGAGGTATGTACTATATTTTTTTGTGTACTCAGGAATAACCCCCATACACATGCGTCGAATTTAAAAATTTTGATAGGGAGGCAAAAATGTGATTTTCCACACAAACTCTTCATACTTAAAGGAAGTGACGTTTCATTTACGCCTTACTAGAACAGCATTTTGTGTAGAATATTTTTAATTTTCTTCTGATGGTGTGATGAAGACAAGGGGCATTGGCCTCCCTAAATCCAATCTCTGTTTGTGTGCTTGGCTTTTTACTTAAGAAAATCTTACTTACTTAAAGTTGCCAACTTTAACGTAGTTTTAGCTTTCATCTCAAAACGAAAAAATTGACTTGGTTTAGCAATAAAATCTAAATCTTCCAAAAAAAGACATTTAAAGTTATTGATTTATTGATTTTATTTGTTGTTTATTGATTTGGTTTATTTTACTTCACTTTTCTGCCACTTTTGGCAAATTGCAAAGATGGGGATGAGTGATGATATGATGAAATTTATGAATGGACACTCACAAACAGCCATGCCCAGACCGGGATTCGAACCGGGACCACTGGCGTCGTAGCATTTAAAAGTTAAATTGTTTAACATTTTATACATACATACGAACATGGGTCCACGATAATATTTATTATTATTATTATGAATAACAATTCTTTAGATGAAGGGAAAAAATGGGGGAAAAAGGGAAATTTTACCCCTTGCAAAGGGAAATTGTGCTTACAGATTGTGGCAACACTGCCATGCATTACAACATATATTTGTTATTTTTCATGAGATTTGACATCACCTTTCAATACTAGTCTATAAATTCTCATTATGTTACTTTGCCCGGTTGTTAAAAGGTAACTCAGTACAACAAATTATTCTATACTAGAATCCGATTCAAACTAATACTTGAGCAAAGAACAAACCAGCTGGTGCATGCATTACATGAACTGAATATAAATACTTGTTCTTGCATATAGGTATCACTTCAAAACTTACTTTTCTTCATGCAACAAACCGGAAATTCTTATAATACTCAAATAGTAGTTGCCTATCATACTGTAGACAATATTTAAAAGAATTCAATCTAACATTCACATTTATTTTTCTGAAACACCTCGTCCGTGCAATGGACTAGGTGCAATATTTGTAATGCTTTCAATGTTCTCCTGTGCAAATTCAAAATAAAGATTTCGTCACATGACGGCCCCCCACTAGAATGTACGATTTGTCGAAGTTAAGGTAAGAATTGACAATATAGAGAAAGTCTGTAATTTTGTTAATTTTCGGTATACTAACTAATTTTGGCCTCCTAATCACGAATCTGTTGTAAAAAAAACCGGGGGTCACGTCTGGAAATTGTACATTTTGATGAAACATTGTTCGTTAGCCCCAAAAACCATTGACGTTAGCCCCGAAAACCATCCACGGGTAGCCCCACGAACCATTCACACGAGGTTAGGTTAGGCCTGTTAGGTTAGGTTCCATTAACATTCATTTCACCTCTAAATTGGTCGAAAAAATAGGGTTCGTACTAAAATTGAACATCATAAATCATTTTCTTGTAAAACAAAGGCGTATTTGGAAACAATGACAGGAGATTACATTTTCATTCGTAAAACTACGCATATACACCTCTCTCTCTCTCTCTCTCTCTCTCTCTCTCTCTCTCTCTCTCTCTCTATATATATATATATATATATATATATATATATATATATATATATATATATATATAACCTTAGTGACAATGAAGTTCGACCAGTCACAAATATAGGAGTGCGTTGTGAAAGAAGGAGAACACATGCATATGCTGAACATATTTTATTCAGCAGGCTACATGGAACAAAGGAAAACATAAATTTCCGCTGCAACGCAACAATGTATGGTGTCCACACAAAATAAAACATTTTCGTCCATCTACACGTGACATTGAAGTTCGACCACTGTTAGAGGGGATCCTGTTTACCATGGTGTGACGCCGCCCCGTCGGCGAATAACTGTGGCAATGCGTCGGGGTATGCTGCGGACGAGTCGTTCAAGGTATTCCACATCGATGCGGTGCCATTCCTCCTGCAGGCAGGCGATAAGAGCAGCCACTGTCGTGGGTTCCCCTCTGTTGCACACGTCGCTTAAGAACACGCCACACATTCTCAATGGGCGAGAGGTCGGGACTCGATGGTGGCCATGACAGAGTTCGCACGTGATGGCGAGTCAACCATTCTCTTGTCAGCCGCGCTGTATGAGGCCTGGCATTGTCGTGTTGAAAGATGAGACGCCGCCTGTGGAACAGGTGCCTTCGCACTGTGGGAAGATGCCGCTCCAGTATGCGTGTATAGGCGTGTGCATTCACAATGCCCTCACAGACGTGTAGTGGGCCAACCCCAGATGCCGTCATGCATCCCCATACCATCACTGACGCAGGTTTCTGTACCCGACGTGCATAACATTTTGCTTCATTCTGTTCCTCCTTCCGACAAATGACTGTTTTCCGTATTTTCCCGTACACAACATTGAAAATGGATTCGTCCGTCCACAAAACCCTGTTCCACTGCCGAAATGTCCATCCCCGGTACATTCGTGCCCACCGTAGTCGATTGCCTTTGTTCAACATGGAAAGGAAGGGTTTACGTTTCGCCTTGTACACTCGGTAACCGCATCGCTGTAGGTAACGGCGAATGGTTCTGGTTGACACTTCAATGTGAAAGCGTTCTCGAGTCCACAGTCGTAATTCGGCCACAGAAACATGATTGTTGGTCTGGATATAGCGCCTAAATATCCGTAGGTCACGCACGCTCAGCAGGCGTTTTCGACCGGGGGCCTTACCTGGCTCTGTAGTACCCGTATTTTGGTGGTGTTTGATGATGCAGTGGACGGTTGACTTGGGTAAGTTCAGTTGGCGCCCTATTTCCCGTTCACTGAGTCCATCCCGTTGCAACTCCACCACTCTTCTCCTCACGGTGTTGTCAATAGGTTTGCCCCTGGCCACGGTGATGATGCACTGCGGTTCCTCGGTGCACAGCACGCGCTTATATACGGCGGACTCCGTTAAGGTGTCCGTGACGTCATGCTTCCGTCGAATGCGCCACTATCTCGAATTTACCGTATGGGTCTGGTGCCTGGTCGAAGTTCAATGTCACGCGTATAGTTCCCCGTTTTCGTTCTTTACGTGACCTTGGGTGCAACATGCTGGGATCACGATTCTTGCCTGCTCACATGCCTCCTCTTACACACATGCGTCACTTCTGCGGGTCACCCATTCCACCGCCTATGCCTCTGTGCATTTAATCACGTATTCCTTTCTGGTCGAACTTCATTGTCACCAAGGTTGTATATATATATATATATGTTGTCTTTTACAACAGATTCGTGATTAGGAGGCCAAAATTAGTTAGTATACCGAAAATTAACAAAATTGGAGACTTTCTCTATATTGTCAACTCGCTCCAAAGTTAATTTCATATTCCATTAAGTACTGCTTATCAATAAAGTTTCGCTCGTGAAATACGATAGTTTTCACAATGGCTACCTGCGATAAACACGATGCGTCACTCGGTTATCGTTATAATGCACTGTTTTATATCATGATATATCACGTTCAATTAAGCTGTACAGCAATTTTTGCGAACATACGTAACTCTACGAAGCTTGTATTCCCGTCGCGATTACGTATATGGTACTAGTACGTGATGAGTTTGTCGTGAGCACTTCACTGTAGGTATGGTAAATTCTTATCTTCTTAATGTGGCCAAAACAAAACAGATTTCTTACCGTTCCTTCACTAAGCTAGCAATAGCCGTGATGTGCGTCTACGCGTAAACAACGATAGTCTACATTCTACACGTAGACTGTTATACACGTAGATTACGTAATCTATGTTAACAACATGGCGAAAGGTGATAACTTAGCAAAGAGCGCCGTGGAATTAAAATAAAATTATACTGCGTATCAGTTGCTGATGTGTGTGGAAAACATTTCATACTCTTTCTTTCAAATTCGAACAATTTCTCACCTAGGAAGAAACCTAATATAGGAAATATTCTAGTGTTTTATGGGGAAAAGACCGCTCTTGCCTCACGACTGCCATCTGTTGTTGATTTTTGCATACTATTTATCTTCTTCCATAGTTGATAATAGAAGAGAAGATAAATTTTGTTGTAAATATGGTTCTTTTCATTTCGTTAGGAACCAATATAGTTGAAAATGTCACTTGCATCTCATGAAAGCCTTGAAAATTAATTTTAATGCACTTTTGATTGTCTACGTAGTCTATGTAAACTACAAGCCAATGTAATCTACGCGTAGATTACGTGTAGACAACGCATGTAGACGTAAAATTATAGTCTACAGCACATCACTGGCAATAGCACACAAAATCACTTCATCTAGGATTGTTATGCCTAATAGTGTCAATAGAACTTCAGGATCATGGACGTCTCACTATCATTTGGTTTACTTATCTGCAAATGTGTGAAACCAACACGCTGCCGTTCCCGCCATCCATCTTCCATTTCCCTCCATTTTCAACCGACGCCGTTCCATTCGATACCTCTCTCACCGAGCCCTTCTCCGCTTGGATTCTTCCAACTTCCGCCAGCGATAACACATGCAACCCTTATTCGCACCAAACTATTACATAAGGTAGTACGTGTGCGTGTAAAGGTACATTTAAGTACGTATGCTTTAAATCAATTTACGCTACTTATACACTAAAACTTTTGTACAAAAGCGAAAATATTGTAATGTATTTTTATCCATTTCCTCTCATGGATTTTTGAACACTCCTAATTCACGCCGAATTGTCCCTCATTACATTTCATTTACATCAAGATTCTTTATACAACTTTCGGAATACAGGTTACATAATTTTCAAATTTCCAATAAACGAACAGTGTAATCAACATTAAAATTGATTACATCAAACATAGCAATAATAAGATTTTTATACCTTTTTACTATTCTTTTAAGTGGTGACATCTAGCGAGCACATTTAGCATTATACTTCCGTGCTAACAGATTGCCTGCATACACCTAACCCCTAGTGAGAATTCTCTCTACTACATGTACATTAACTTTACCGGCAAGTAGTATTAAATCATGTGTTTATTTAATTAACAATTTGAAAAACCCACTTAGCTGTTTGTTTCATGAATATGAAAAGTATTTATCACCTCGGGTGTAATTATGACCTAATATCGTCATACTTCAGCAATTTCATGACCCATCTTCATCGCCGCGAATAGCCACAGGTGGCAGAAAAACGACGCTAACTAACAGAAATCAAGTCAAAACATGAAATTATTAGCTTCACTATGGGGGAAAAGAGAAGAACAGGCGACATACCAACTTTGTATGCCGATCTCCGTGGCGTAATGGTTAGTGCACCGCGCTACGACGCCGGGTTCGAATCCCGGCTTGGCCATAGGTATTCTTAGTGAGTGCCCCTTCATCAATTTTATCATATCATCACTCATTCTTATCTCATTGCGATTGGCCAAAAGTGGCAGGAAAGCGAAGTACAGAGCATTCCCTGACATTCGCTACGAGACTCGGCGGCAAGCGGCCTGGCATCAGGGCTTGTCTTTCCCGGTGAACGGGTCCTGTTTTTTCGCTCTTCCTGTCTTCGCTCTCTATCCCTTTCTATTGACGTTGCAGACAGACGCCAGTATAATCCTCCCTCGGAGGTTGTGTTGTGTCGTGTCCGTGTGTTGAAGATTGTGGCTTAATATGGCACCACAAAAAGTATACATTACAACGAAGGATTTATCTTGTCGAGTGTTACTTCGGAAAGAGGAATTGTGGAGAAGTGCGACGACGTTTTGCAACGAAATTTCCTCGTGTTCCCGTTCCACATAGGACCACTATATTAAACCTCGAAAAAAAATGGGAAATCTAAAAAATAAAGTATACAAAGAAAATCCGCACACCATCCGTGAGTTAAAGGAGAGTATTGTACGAGAAATCGGGAGAATTACAGTAGACGAACTTGCACGTGTAAATGCCAATTTCCTTCGGAGATGCCAGGAATATGTTGCAGCAAAGAGACATCATTTTGAACACCTTCTGTAGTCAAGGTTAGTACACAATATGAAAACTGTAATTTTAATAGCCGACTCTAGCGACTGTCGCGGAACCCGTTCACCGGGAAGAGTATTTACAAACCCTCTAGTGATGCAGAACCTCCAGCCATATTTAGCTCCTGATTGGCTATCTTCCGGAAGTTAATGCAGTGTTCCTTCAAATTAACGCTAGATGGCAGGGTTCAAGTTGACATTGTAGATTTCAGACATCCATCCCAACAAGATGAGAAACTGCTTTAAACTGAGGTTCATTTTCGAGCACATTTTAAAAGTTATTACACAAAAATGGTATTATTTAGCACATGTTGAAATTTCTCCTATAACGTAGTAATCACTTCACATACGTTACAAGCGCTCTTAGAAATATTTAACATTAGAGTCTATTGTTTTTCGATGGCTTATTGATTTTTATCACCAAGAAAAGATTCATTGTATTTTTAACATTTTCCATATTTTTATATATTTCTTAACATAATTTCGACAATTTGATTAAAAACTGTATTACTAGATAATCACGACTCTAATTTTCTTGTAAATGACCAAACAACTGACACGAAACATAAACACTTCCAGTGCTCACAGCCAATATGAAAGCATTATATACCTCTGGTTCTGCAGCACTCGAGGCTTTGTAAATACGCCACCGGGAAAGACAAGCGCTGCTTGCCGGGCCGCTTGCCGCCGAGTCTCGTAGCGAATGTCAAGGAATGCTCTGTACATTAAACCAAATCAAATCCACCGTTGTATGATTTATCTGTAATAAATTACGATTGTTCGTAGCGCGATTTCATTTTGCTTCCACGCTATTTTTGGTCATTTTCTTTAGCTATTCATTCCTCACTTCATCTTTTGTGCGAATATTCGGAAGGAGAGAAGAGGGTGTCAGAACTAAATCTGGAAGCACTTGGCTCAAGCAGTCGTTATTTTCATTCCAATACTCACAAACCCATTTCTCCAGATTGTTTTCATTGCTGAAGAAGATGGCAATTATTCAAACGAATTTCTCCACGCCTTGAGACCCGATAATGTCATTTCCAATCAAAGAAACGATCTGTTGTTCCCGACCCTTGCGTCCGTTGCACGTGCTCGACACGAAGCTTTCTACTACTATCTCCGTGTCATTTATCCATCCCATCCCTCCTATCTAGACGTCACTTTTCCATCCCCCGCCTCCTTATGAGAGGTAAAGGACTGATGAGGCTTGAAATTAAAGGAGAACGCTTTCGGGAACAAGACTTGGGAGACAGCGAGAGAGAGAGAGAGAGAGAAATAAAGAAAAGGGGACAAATAATTGAGGAGATACCGTGCACAAATTGTTTATCTAATATTTAACTCCGGGTTCAACCTTCACCGACTCGAGAGCTAGCGGATTTCACCTCGACTGCTGCCTCTGGCAAATTAGATTTAGCACCGTCTCCTTCAAGACCGTTGAAAACCCTTGTTAACAGGATTTTGCGCTTCTTCGAGTATCCAGTTTGGTACTACTTTACTATACGGGTGACACCTATAAATCATTTGTTTAGGTGAAATAATGAATTTCTAACGAAAATAATGTCCATTTCTTACATTTACGAGTACTTACTCGTTATTTCGATTCTGTAACAAACATTATGGCGGTAGCGTACTGGTTCATCGCGCGTTGTGATAGTGTTTTGTCCATTTATGCAGTGTTGCAACCTTGTTCACCGGAAAATACCTACTTTCGTGCCCGGATTTGAAATTATGCTAATACCTCGCAAACCATTGACGTTAGCCTCACAAACCATTCACGTTAGCCCCACAAACCATTCACGTTAGGCCCACAAACCATTTTCATATAGGTGCGACGGATTTCTTACATTTTACAGTAGAAAGTAATTACGCAAATCATTTTCAGTAGTGTTGTGGAAGTTCGTGAATGTAGTTTTGATCCATTTTAATGCGAATGCATGTTGTTTTCTGCACGAGAGCACAATGTTCCGTGTGTTAGATGACGTAAACCCCGTAGTCAGTGTTTCAAACTCGCCGTGTTTTCACTATAACATGACTTGTCGAGTATTTTTAATTTTTTAATTTTTTTTAACTATGCCTGCCTAACCTTACGGAAAATGGTTTGTGGGGCTAAAGTGGATGGTTTTTGGGGCTAACGTCAATGGTTTGTGGGGCTATCGTCAATGGTTTGCGAGGCTAACGTCAATGGTTTGCGAGGCATTAGCATAATTTCAAATCCGGCACGAAAGTAGCTATTTTCCTGTGAACAAGGTGGCAACACTGCATAAATCGACAAAACACTCGCACAACGCGCGATGAACCAGTACGCTATCGCCATAGATACATAGATTTGGCGGAATAAATAAAGTTGTTAACGTTTTGTCTATTAATAACGAATCACTACAATTGGCGATGTGTTGAGAAGAAGAAGAAGTAAATGTGAAGATAGACTGTGCTGTTATAGAGATTTTGAGATTGTAAATTGAAGTTGTATTGAAAAGACAATTATCGAATTGTCGTTTTGTAATGACGAGTTATTACAAAAACTATAGCCTGACAAGTTTAGTCCCGATATCCGCAGATCGCTGTGGAGCACTTCCTATTACGTCATCCTCCCCACCACTCGTCTACGTACTAGTCTGGCCTTGAGAATACGAGTGGTGGCAACTCAGCAAATTTAAGCTAAAACAAATATGACAAACTATTTGTACTGTGTGGATTGACGGTGTTGGCTCATATCAGTTTATCAGTGATTCATTTGATTTAATCCGGTCTTTGAAAATGCGTGCGGTGCGCGGATCGTAAACTGTAGTATTACGCACGCGCGTTAAGGTTTATAACGGAGAGAAACTACTGGGCGAATGACTTCATTTTCTGAATGCGACATCCAGCAGTGGCCTCTGGTTTTTTTTAAAGCCGAGTGGGGTGGGGGTTCTTTTGTTTATCGCACAAGAATCGCTACGAGAAGGCAATCTGATAACATGCTTGCCTGTGTTCCTTTTTAAAGCATTGAAATGTTCTTGCTCTTTACCCTTGGCTGCATATTTTTGAAATGCAAAACTCAAATCATGCCGGGTCCAACGAAATCCATAATCTGTTCTGGAAAGCCCCTTAGAGGACAGGCCAGAGAAATTGTTTACAATGTTGCAACATATTTGCGAAATCAGAAGGAGTTACATAAACTTAAGTATAATGTTGTCGAGTCCACAAGCGCCGCCACGGGAGTATCTAAATGGATGGTTTCTCAAGTTTTAAAATAATTGGATTGGATTGACTTGTTGTTTGAAGTCCACTTTATGCACAGTAAGGCTAATCGGGACTGGAGCTACAGTTTAAAGTGGGATCCGAACCACTATGTGCCTCCACCGGGAATCGAACCCGGGACCGCTTGAATACAAGGCGACGAGGCTACCACTGCGCCATCGGGAAGGCCAAGTTTTAAAAGAAGGAAAAGAGTCGTTGGCGAAAGGTGAGCTGAATTTCTGTACTCCGACAGGTAGAAAACAGGCCAGGAAACAGCGAATACAAATTTCGTTCAAAATCCTCAGACCATTCCGCTCCCTCCAGGTTGCAACACTGCGAACCAACGCCGCTGCGGAGAATGGAGTGGGTAAATGTGGTGTGAGATGCGCAACAGCTGTTTGCAGCGTCTTGTTTTTAAAGTTGTCAAGTTATAAATACTCGTAATATCCTTAACGTTCTTGTGTACATAAGTAGAATAGTCTAAAGATATCTCCTCTTCTTATTACCGATGAAGACTGATGAAACAATTCTATGGTTAGCCAGACGATATAAATAATCCCAGTTCACTTGGTATACATTTTTAGAGAAAAGAAGACCATGAAATATTAATGAACATTTCGTTAACCAGACATTTAGTGGAATTGCATTACAACTGTTTGAAATCAAGTGACACAGTGGTTCCCTCTAGTATTTGCAATGCAAACAGTGTTGCCATATTCCCTTCAAGGGGTTCATTTTGTTTGTTTAATGCTCACTCCAGTCTCTTCTGTTTGTGATCTCGCGCAGCAGATAAATAAAGTCCTTGTTGTTGACTTGTGGTTTTGTTAATGTTGCGACAAGAGAGCTCAAACAATATGTTCGGTTTTACTGCCTTGCGGCAGGTACCACCAGAGGCGCTGGGTTCAAATCTTAGGGAAAGGAATGGATGTTCCTTCTTGTTTGTTCTCATATGGAAATATTGAGCAGCATGAAGATGTACTAAAAGAGATCTTAATTGGATCTACAAAACCCCACCTCAAATACAACCTAGCGTAGTGAAGCAGTGGCGTATTTACGACATTTCTGCTAAGTTCCCGCGCTTTCATTTCTGCACCTTAAAGACTACACATTCTTGATATGCAACCAAGAGTATATTTCCTTAAGAGAACTGACCTCACTTTCGAGGTAAGTTTTGACTACATGAAGGAAATCAACTTTAGCAGTAGTGATGGGTCATGGCAGTTCCTTTTCGGGAAGCAGTTCACCGGAGCTCGCTCACCGAAAGGAAGCGTTCACTGGAAGTCATTCAAAGGAAGTACGAAGCCATGGAGTATGCTCTCGCACAAGGCAGTTCCTTTTAGAAAGGCAGTTCACTGGAACTTGGTCGTTAAAGGAGTCGTTCACAGGAGGAGCTACCATACCAACAGAGCTCTAAGTTGGTTTCGTTGGGCGGAGGAAGGGATGTGGGAGACTGCTTCTGGAGTGGGTGAAAAGAATTAGAGGGGAGGAATCTGTCTTCGCGCACATATTAAACAGCTATAGGAAACAATGTATCGACTGACCGACCGAGATTCGGGAGCTGCTTTCAGGGTGGGGGTGAATGAAAATACATTTTAATGCATAATTGAACTTTAGCGGACAAATAGTCCTCATCGGAAAGGAAAAGTTGGAGAAGTTATATTCTCCCCTCCTCCTTTCCAAAAATGAATTCCTACCCCTTGTTGTCTCCGTGCATTACAGCGCCTGGTGATAGATGAAGAAAAATAATTTTAAATATTTTAAACATGAACGTCCGCTGTATTTTTTTCCAGGGAAGGGCAAACAAGGTATTTTTCCAAGGTGTCAAACGAGGCATATTTTCTTCCAAAATAGTATAATCTCCTAAAAAAAACTTCAGTTTGAAGTTAGCATGCACCTGCAACGCCCTTCTAATAATTAACAAATTGAGATTGAAATGAAATTATACGTATGTGTAAAATGTACAAATTTTAGGTTGAAATTTATTTTCTAGGGTGGCCGTCGCCCCTCCCCACCTTTCCAGACTTTCGTGTAATTAAATGGATACACGATCAAAGAAACCCGTAAGAGAATGGAAGAGAGGACGCTAAACCTTTGACTAGAAAAATAGCATTCATATTTTTGAAGCTCTCTCTTCCTCCCGGCCCCACTTTTACTTTGCGATAATGGAAGAGCACGGAAACGGAACGTTGTCTTAAGTTAGATATGATGATCTTCTATCTGTCAAGTTCCTTCTACAGTTCCTTGCAAAGCGAGATGCGAAAACATGCCACAAAAAGGATTAAAGGTGAATTACTTGCCCATCCCTCCCTCATTGTTGAGCTTCTGCAGCATTACTGTAAACAGAGTTGCACGCATAGCTACGCGGAAAACCGCCACTATCAACAATCAGCAACAAAAGACGCTCTTGCTCTTGAAGGTTCGTAGGAGTGAGTCATCGACTGGAAGCGTTGGCAACATACAAGCTCACGACTTCCGAGGAACTACCACGGGTCATGGCAGTTCTTTTCGGGAAGCACTTCACCGGAGCTCGCTCACTCAAGCAGCCATTCAAAGGAACGAACGCCAAACTCCTCCCGATGTTGGTTTCGTGCAGGTGAAGTGAAGGGGGGTGGGGGAGGACTTGCTGGAGTTAGCTTGAGTGAAAAGGATTAGGGGGGGGGGAAGTGCGCTTACTACTCGACTTCCCACAAGAAAACCAGAGAACATACACAGCAGTAACAATACACGCAAAGCTCACGACTCCTGGAACGAGGAACTACCACAGAGGAACTGCTCGTTCACTCCGAAGGAGCGAGCACTTCACAGTTCCCAAGAGGGAGTAGTTCAAAAGGAACGGTTCGTTCACGAACGACCCATCACTATTTAGCAGGCGATGTAGTTAATACAAGCACCAAATTAAAACTTATATCTTCATAACATTCGCATAAATCATAAGAAATACAGTAAAACCTCGTTAATCCGGACTAATTGGGGGATAAGTTGACCGGTTTAACGAAAGTCCGGATTAACTGAAATAACCTAAAAGAACAGTAGAAAGTGCCTTAAAAATCCGTTTACAGCAACAAAACATGTTTCTTATTGTGCATTTAAAGGGCATTCCTGTGTCAATGCGGCTCTTACCGAAAGTCTGCGGGAAACAGAATTTCATCAGTGGTTGACTGCCTTTTCTTTGGGAAGTTCTCCCATGGACGTTGCATGTACGTAGTGAAGTCCGGCTTATCGGGGTCCTGATTAACGAAGTTTTACTGTATTTTATGTGTGTTTCGACTGAACCACGCATTTGCCGGAACCCAAAGCAGCACTACCATTCCTGGTAATCTATATGAAAGTTTGAATCGAATCAGCGGCTGCCCGACCTTGTTTTTTCTATAAAGTTTTCAAGTTTTCGTGAAAGAAGAGTTTTCGATTTTTGCCTCTATGCTGTGTTAGGTATTGTGCAGCAATGATTCTTCCACTTTTATGTTTCCTGGCGTCCGCCACTGTCTGCTAAAATGGGTACTTTAAAGGTCGTCCCCGGTTTACACGCCACCGACCAATATTGAAATTTGCCGGCCTCCGTGGCAGAGTGGTTAGCACATCGCGCTACGACGCCAGGGGGCCAGGGTTCGAATCCTGGTGTCCATTCATCAATTTCATCACTCACCCCCATCTTCGCAAATTAGTCAACAGTGGAACAAAAAGCGAAGTAAAATAAAGCAAATCAATCAATCAACATTAAAATTAGTTTTACCTACTAGGCCCATGCTTTGATTCTCAGACAAATCAGTGATACTGTATTATGTTGTCTATAGACAAATCTGTGATATTATGTTGTCTATATACAAATCGGTGATATTATGTTGTCTATAGACAAATCGGTGATATTATGTTGTCTATAGACAAATCGGTGATAGTATTATGTTGTCTATAGACAAATCGGTGATAGTATTATGTTGTCTATAGACAAATCGGTGATAGTATTATGTTGTCTATAGACAAATCGGTGATATTATGTTGTCTATAGTCAAATCAGTGATATTATATTGTCTATAGACAAATCTGTGATATTATATTGTCTATAGACAAATCGGTGATAGTATTATGTTGTCTCTAGACAAATCTGTGATATTATGTTGTCTCTAGAGAAATCTGTGATATTATGTTGTCTATAGAGAAATCGGTGATAGCATTATGTTGTCTATAGACAAATCTGTGATATTATATTGTCTATAGACAAATCGGTGATAGCATTATGTTCTCTATAGACAAATCGGTGATATTATGTTGTCTATAGACAAATCGGTGATGATATGTTGTCGATAGACAAATCAGTGATATTATGTTGTCTATAGAGAAATCGGTGATATTATGTTGTCTATAGTCAAATCAGTGATATTATATTGTCTATAGACAAATCTGTGATATTATATTGTCTTTAGACAAATCGGTGATAGTATTATGTTCTCTATAGACAAATCAGTGATATTATGTTGTCTATAGACAAATCGGTGATAGTATTATGTTCTCTATAGACAAATCGGTGATATTATGTTGTCTATAGACAAATCGGTGATATGTTGTCTGTAGACAAATCAGTGATGATATGTTGTCTATAGAGAAATCGGTGATATTATGTTGTCTATAGTCAAATCAGTGATATTATGTTGTCTATTAAGTGTTTAAATTGAGTAAAAGGGTTTATTTGTTACTGTATACGTAGATGTTTAAAAAGCAAAAATTACAAAAATTCTTCGTCTTATAATTTTAATGTAGTTTCATGGTTAACTTGACTTTTGTTCCTTCAAAACTGTTTTTGTTACAAAGTTTTGCAATTAGACCTCGAATCTACATTGGGGGCATTGTATATTTTCGAGGAAATGTTTTTTCTGCCTCCCCTAATGCTTTTGTTTTACACAATCTTCTTTCCTGATAGTCTAGGACCTACAAAGCAAAGAAAAGTTTTGCAACATTTTTTGCTTTTTGTAGGTCAAAATATGTTAGTGTCTCCATTTTGGACGACTCTCCCCTATGTGGCAATGACAATTGGTATGCTAACCACACGTGGCCCACGTCAAAGAAACCCAATGTTATCGAGACGAAGAAGAGGTGTCATAAGATAGATATTGGCAAGAACACCAGCGTGGAAACAGCAAATATCACCTTGCTTCCAAGGAGGTTCACGATGGTGGAGGCGCCGGGTAGTAATGTACGTGTATAACAGAACAACGTGACGCGCTAACGAGTCAGCAAAACGCAGTTGACAAACAACCTGCAAAGACGTATCAGTGATACAATTCCACGGGAGGAAAAGGAACATCTAACAAGCCCAATATTCCAGCCAATCAGAGAAGGAAAGACTTATCTGAAGCACCAGCAGCTGCGTAACAAGCTCTTGCACTACGTATATAGGACTGGGATTAACAAAGGGATACACAGCGGAAAGGAAGAACCCTTTGAAAGGAGATTGGTACTTGATATCTCATAACAACCTTATCCGTTCTTGTACTATCATTTTCATCTCGATCGATACTTGTCTGTCACTAATGATGCATAACTTTCAGGATAGATGTACTCGCCTTTGAAATTTTCATGCGGAAAGAGACATAAAGAGCCTTTGTGATGTTTCTTTGTGTGTATCCACCACCATCACTAAATGCGAACCAGGATAATTGTTTAAAAATGCACACTGCATATTTTGGAAAAGAGCTTACAGAGATTTGTACTAAAACAAGCTCTATGTTTCTGTTCGGTATGCATTTATATAGGGTTTTCCAATAAGAACGATATGATTTGAAAATGAAATAAAATAAATACTATCCCAGATACAACCAAACTTTTTATATTATATTGAAGCATACTTTATTACATTATGTTTTGAATAACACATCATTTAAGAGTCCACCTACACTTCGTGCACCCAATTTTCGATGACTTTGTGCAATAACTCGGGCCTAATGTCACAAATACAGCGTTCGATGTTCAATCTTAATGCATCAATGGCTCGTGGTCTGTTTGCATAGACTATAGATTTCAAATAACCCCACAAAGAGCAATCTAAAGGAGTTAAATCACAACTTCTTGGAGGCCAACTAACAGTTGCATTTCTTGAAATTAGCAGTGTGGCATGTGGCACCGTCTTATTGGAACCACATGTCCCCAATCAATTTCATCTAAATTTGGCCACAAAAAAAATCTGTTAACATCAATCGGTACCGCTCACCAGTCACTGTAACTGCATCTCCTACCACGTTTTGGAAAACAAAATGGTCCGATGATGCCACCATGACATAAACCACACCCTAAGTGACCTTTTGCGATTGCAAGGGCTTCTCTTGAAGCGTGTATTTAGCCATGATGAATTGTCACAGTATACTAAACACAATTGACAACTAGTGACAGTTATGACATTAGAAGCATAGTTGCCAGTTCATTTCAAAATCATATCATTCGTATTGGAAAACCCTTTACATTTGAAAACTGATAGTACCAAGATGATAAGTAATGAAAGGATAAGATCACAAATGATTCAATACCTTAATAAAATGGACATTTCATTTATTGATTTGGTTCAGTTTAGTCTATACGCACGGCTATGAAATTAGGCGGGTGACAGAAGTTCGCGCTGTTGCCACGTCGGAGCACAACCTCGTGTGTACGGAGGTTTAAGAGAATGAAAGATCTCGTCGTATAGTCGGCCTTTGTAATCCATGTGATTTGCTCGAAAGGCCAGGGATGACACAAAAGTGTCCCGGAGAGAGGTCGGTCTGAAGCTCGAACTAGGCAACGCAGCCCGGTTGACGTTGCCACATACTGTGCGGGAACCAGCGACTTTTGTCGCGCTCCCGCTTTTCCCATATGTGGCACCAGCGCAATTCTGCCCAGCCGCCTATTTTCATGGCAGTGCGTTTAGTAATAAACATTTGAAAGACAAAACGAAATAAAAGGAATCAAGTATTGTACCACGGATACATTACATTTCGACATTAAAAGATGGGATTTTTATACGAATTTAAAGAAATTATATTTTCCTCTAGAACATCATGTAATTCGTTTTAAAAGACTGGTATGAGGGTTAAGTGTTGTTCGTAAAAATCAATAAACTTCAGAGTGCCATCTAGGGAGAAAAATTGCCAAAAATTTTCTGGGAAGAGACCGCTTCAGTGGATTGCTTAGGAAGATGAAAGAAGAGTGGCGTAATTTTCTCTGAATTTTATAATTTTAAGAGTTTAATGCTATGTACTAACATTAATAAAATATGCACAAACAATTATGACATGATAATACATCCAATAGAATGCACGTGTTCTCGCGAAATAGTAGGATTGCAAACTATCAGGACTCGCAACTTCAGCCGCAACATATCTTAAGCTAAGGGCGATATGCACCATAAAGAAACCGCAGAAAATAACAAGGCCCATGCTCCGTCGTGTAGTGGGCCCAGACTTCATACTCATGAATATTGCCCACGTAGAGCACAGTTGGTGGAATATTATCTCGAAAGTGATGATATGGAGTGGCCAGCGAGGACTCCAGATATAAATCCCACACTGCATTAGGAACGCTAACCACACCCACTCAGCCTCCAGCAGGAACAATTCCAAACCTATTGGTGTCAAGTTGAAACTTGTTGCCTAGAGACCTCTTGAACATCTTAACAAGAAACAATACATGTAGATTTGAAGTGTGCTAACGTTTTCACACTCTATGTGTAAAATTCATATTATTTTCAGCAATAAAGGGTTGTTCGTTACCTTTTGGTTGTTGTTGTTAGAGTGCAACTCTTGTTACCTACGCCTTACACGTTTTGTGCAATTCTATTCGGTAGTTACAGCTGACCGTAGGACGATGTTGGTGTGATTTTTTTCTCTCACCAGGTTTCGAGGTATTACTCGGGGGATGGCAACACTAATTTACCCTCTTAACATATATTTCATCTCACCCCTCTCCCTCTTCTAACTGGTTTGTTCAATCCATATTGATCGACCTCATTCCCCTCCCTTTTCGCACACACACACACACACACACACACACACACACACACACGAGATCCCAAACCCGGCACACAGAAAGCAAATTATGGAAATCTGAAGTCCCCTCCCCACTTTCCATTACGCATTCGAAATTGCACAGCCCGGGGGGGAGCGGGGGGCTAGGTCCGGACGCACCACTTATCCCTTCATAAAAGCTTACAGAAGGTCTAAAGCCAGGGGGAAAGCAGCGAAGGAGGAGAGAGAGGGGGGGGAAAGGGGTGCATATACCCATTCATTCATCAAATTCAACTCCTTCGTTTTCCCATATCGGTTCCATCCCGTCGACCGGGGGAATTAGGGAAAGATGGGAAAACAGGAAGAGAGGATTACGTCACTCTCTCCCATCTTCGTAAGCAATCCACTAAAGCGCTCTCTTCCAAGACAATTTTTGGCAATTCTTCTCCCTAGATGGCACCCTGAAATGTATTGATTTCTATCAGCAACATTTAACCCATATACCAGTCTTTTAAAGCGAATTACATAATATTTTAGAGGAAAACATAATTTCTGTAAATTTGTATTAAAATCCATCTTTGAATGTCCAAATGTACTGTATCCGTAGTACCATTAATACTTTCTTGCAAGTTTATTGTTTAACATTTCTGCTTAAATTAACCAGGGACTAACCAATTAATCAGACATGACAAATAACTAAATGATTAACTCTATTAACGCATGTACGGAGGCACAAGACTAAAGCTCCACAACATTGCAACCGCCAGGATGCAGGATGAAATTATGCACGGAGGGCAATAAACTAGCATTCCCAGAGTTTAGAGTAGTTTATGAGTACATTTAGTTTCTAACCTGGATAAAACTAACACTAACAACAAAAGACAACATCTTAGAATTACTTCATAAAATATCCCTGAAAGAGTTGATCTTTTTAAAAACATTTCTCTACATTACACTCAATACAAAAGGTTGGCAGCACTGTTTCTCTAAGTGCAGATATTTTATCATTATTTCAGTATTGAAATTTTCATTTGAATAGAACTGTTCTGCAGAAATAGTAGAAAAAATGTTTAAACAAAAGTTACTGGATATTTTATGTTATAAAATGATATATACCCACCACCTCCTAGAGAATGTTCAGGTAGGATATAAATTCTCGATTTGTTACGCGAGCACTGTTTGCTTAGAACTAGATGGATACAATTGGTGTCACGATGTGTCACCAAAGTTTCATCAGCTTAAAAAACACAAGTACTTTGTGAAAACCAAAAAGGTTAAGCACATCTGCAAGCGATGTCTGAAAATTTGATTTTACGCCTCTTCTGGGGCCCCGATACTGATTTGGAACTCGGACCCTTCAACGCATCACGTGACAAAAACTAGAAACAACAAACCTGTTCTTCGTAACCTACTTTCGTAATCATGTGATAGCAGGAAGTAAATCTTCAACAGAAAATGTACATGCGAGTAGGTTAGGTAGGGTTGAGGCCCCGCACAAGGCATACAATTACATTTTCGCACTTTTCCTGCAGAATTCCCATACAACGCAAGCCTCGCCCTTCAACGCAAGCATATAATAACGGGAAGTACATTTGCAAACGGAAAATGAACAGTTGAGTAGGTTAGGCGTTAGTGAGGGCCCATACAGGGCAGAAAATAAAGATTTCAGACACTTCAGAATTGTCCAGTTGATAGCTCAAATACATTGCAGTGTAATGGTTGCCTGGTAACAACAAAAAAAAACTCCTTTCAAACATTGTCCAATGGGGAAAAGGGGTAGTATTACGATTGCTTGTTAGAAACTATTTGAACAGGAAAAAGGAAAGAAATTACTTCCCAGAATTCGGGACGTGAGGCGTTGTCACTGGACCATGAATGTAAGTGAAGGAAGATTATTTTCGTAAGTTCTAGAGGATAAGGAAACGAAGCCGTACGATGGAGAGAAATGATACACCTAAAGCAATTCTCCCTTCTTGTTTTTCTTTTAATATCACACTTTTGATTAAACTTATATCTCTTGCATTCTTCCAAAGTTACTAACGAGCCAGATCAAGGCTCATTCCACAGAATTTGAAACCAAGGTGGCATTTTTCTTCATTGAATAATGTTGGCAAACACTTTATTATATTTTAAAATATGTGATCTTTCTGTTAGTCAACTTTATCTTTGCTCTAGAAGTTCAGATGTTGGTAAAAATTGCATATTTGAAAGGTTGTGTAGCTGTTCAAAAATCTTGTAGTGAAATATGATCCAGTTCCAGATGCCCTAATTCCATCTATTCTGTACTTGAAGTGTTAATTACATATTGTACCATGTTGGGTATATACTCTATGATACCACACCAATACAAAACATTGGGTGTATTATGGGTGTTTTGGGTATCACATGTTAGTGTGGAGGTTTCCAATGTCACGAACATGACCGTTTAAAGGTTTCTTTCCTCTCCATACTACATGGTAAATCTCCAAATATTGTGTAAAAAGCAATCATGGAAGGTTGTCAAGATGTACAAAAATATTAATTAAAATTTTAATGAATATTTCAATTTATGGTGGTATACAAAAATGTTAATTAAAATTTTAATTAATATTTCAATTTATGGTGGTATACAAAAATGTTAATTAAAATTTTAATTAATATTTCAATTTATGGTGGTATACAAAAATGTTAATTAAAATTTCATTTAATATTTCAATTGATGGTGGTATACAAAAATGTTAATTAATTTTTTAATTAATATTTCAATTGATGGTGGTATACAAAAATGTTAATTAAAATTTTAATTAATATTTCAATTTATGGTGGTATACAAAAATGTTAAATAAAATTTTAATTAATTTATGGTGGTCACGTATGTGACAGTGGTCAGGTTTCTGACCTGAGACAGGTATGTCGCACTATTATTATGGTCATTTTAATGAAAAGAATAGTGTATTTTATTTTCTATTTAACAGTGGCGGTGACAATAGTTAATATAGACCTCCACTATGGCGCAATGGTAGGTTCCTCGCCTTGTAATCAAGCGGTGCCGGGTTCGATTCCCGCTGGAGGCACATAGTGGTTCGGATCCCACTTAACACTGTAGGCCCAGTCTCGATTAGCCTTATAGTGCATAAAGTGAACTTAAAACACCAAATCAATCAATCATTTAATAGTGAATATAGAGCGTTATCTGGTATTAGCGATAGTGTTCTTATACCATTTGGACGTACTCTTCCATGTATGCATGATGGGACCATGTGAAGATGGCATTAGATTGAAGGGATTGAATGAACTGTTGCTTTAAGTCCACTTTATGCACAGATAAGCTAATTGGGACTGGACCTACAGTTTAGAATAGACTACTGTACAATGTGTTTCCACCAGGTATCAAACCCGGGACCCCTTGATTACAAAGCAGAAAATCCTGATGTAAGTACTGGGTATTCAAAGTTTTCTCGTTAAAAATACACCTAGTGACGAATAGAAATGAATTCACAGTGCAACCTTCCAATCTGACATACAACAGAGGAATACTATTGATTTTGCCATGACTTAATACAATCAGCGATTATGTTGGTTCATTTAGCGGAAGTCAATGAACACCCGGATACAAGAGGTTTGTTACTGCGAGGATAAAGAGTCAAGCTAATGGCTCGGTACTCGCTCGTTCATCTTCGCCCAAAAAAACTGCGTTTGAGGAACTAACCTGACCATATTAAATAATCAAAACGAAATGGGTTTGTAAATCCATAACCGTCGTGATTGAGAAAGGCAGACACAAGGGAATATGGAACTTACCCTCTTTCTCTCTCCCTCTCCAAACCTCCAGCTCTCCTCTCAATTAGATCTGACTCCTTTCCGATCATTGCCGTCCCTTTTTATCCTGTGCGTATTTCGAAATTGCATTACGTTCACCCCGACAGTGACCGGACATTTGTCTTCCAAACCCCTTTCCCATCATCTTTGAGTTGCGGGACTCTACCTGCACCGACAGCCATTCTACGCTCTGATTGTCAAAGTAGTGCACACGATATTGAATCTTCAGTCATCATCTGCTACAAAATGCATTTCAAATATTTCACTTGGCGCTTTCCTGCTGTAAAAAGATGCAGAAAGGAAATGTGGAAACCATGTGTAGCACAAGTGTGTGCAGTGAAAATTTCTGATATTAGTGAAGTTTTCGTTAAGAGACAGTTCTAATATCGTAACAGTCTATAAAATCATTGAAAATATTAAGTACAAAGAACTCAAAATCCCAGACGTTTAGACATCACCTTTCCAGTCAGGAAGTAGCTAGAAACATCTGAGTAATGCCTTGTCAGACATTGCCAAGCTTCCTTGATCGCCATCGTTGTAAACAGGTGTAAACAATTGCAATCAAGGAATATACTACAGGTAACTGATTCGGCATTATTTAGTAAATTCTATCGGAAAAAATGTCTGGGAGAAAGAGTGTGGGAGACAGTCAGTTACGAGCAGTCAGGGAGAGAGAGACAGTCAGTTACGAGCAGTCAGGGAGAGAGAGAGAGAGTCAGTTACGAGCAGTCAGGGAGAGAGAGACAGTCAGTTACAAGCAGTCAGGGAGAGAGAGAGGCAGTCAGTTACGAGCAGTCAGGGAGAGAGAGAGAGACAGTCAGTTACGAGCAGTCATGGAGAGAGAGAGAGTCAGTTACGAGCAGTCAGGGAGAGAGAGAGAGAGAGAGAGAGAGAGAGAGAGTCAGTCAGTTACGAGCAGTGAGGAAGAGAGAGACAAGTCAGTTACGAGCAGTCAGGGAGAGAGACAGTCGGTTACGAGCAGTCAGAGAGAGAGAGAGAGAGAGAGAGAGAGAGAGGCAGTCAGTTACGAGCAGTCAGGGAGAGAGAGAGAGAGTCAGTTACGAGCAGTCAGGGAGAGATAGAGAGTCAGTTACGAGCAGTCAGGGAGAGAGAGGCAGTACGATCCACAGGAAGAACGTGTAGGAAGCGAGTCAGGAGTCAGACTCTGTTGTACAGTCACGACCATAACCACCCTACGCGGAACTTCAGCTACAGTACAGAGACAGATATACCTTTTCCATTCACCATGCTGATCCAGTCTTTAAGGGTTTTAAAACTCAAGTGTTGTGTTTTGCCATCCATATGTGCGTAGATGTTACCTCTCGCACCTTACCATCAAGCTTACCATGAATAGTGAGTTGCTCCATAATCAGGGATGAATGATCAGTGAGCTACATCAACCCAGTTCGATCCCACATACCGAAAGGTATGTTACGTGGTGGAGATGTTGGGTAGATGTAGCTCACTGATCATTCATAGATATCAAGAAAATGATGTAGGCACCGTACAACTGAATGATATAATTCAAAGATTCCATAATTATCGTGGAATTAAGGTATTTCCATTCTCAGTGAAGTGAAATTAGTGTCAAGAGTTTTCCAGGTAACAAAATCCATGTATTCTCACACAGTGTCACAAACCTGATCACCTGTCACGTACATGACCGGCACAATTTTACTACATAAAGAACTGTAAATAGAAATCTGCTAATTTTGCAAAGTCATATTATTGAAGAAGAAGAAATGTATGTGAAATGTAACGTCTATATTTTGTCACGTAGAGGACCATTATAAAAAGCAATTTTAACGGTCAAACATTCAATGTAATATATCACCTGATATTTTTTGACTGTTAATAACATTCTAATGTATATAATAAAATAGGTTTCATCTCAATACTTCATTTGTGAGCCAGATTATCATTATTCGTGTCGGTATGCGAAGGTATGTTTGTCACATACGTGACTGTGGAATGAGCCTCAAGGGTTCGAATTATGACCGTTCAGCTAGGCATCGAACGTCTAATGAAATATTTTATTATAAGCTCACTTTATGCTTAGATAGGCTAATCGGGACTGGACTTACAGTGTAAAGTGAATTCTGAATCACTGTGAAATGTACAGCAGGAATCGAATCCAGGACCTCTTGATTACAACGCGAGAGAGTATACATGATACAATGGAAAGGCGTTAAACTTATTCCTTAATTGAAGGGTATTTCTGATTCTCTATCTCCCTGTCATAGACAAATGAGAAAAAAGGGGAAAAGGAACGCCTCTCTCACTTTCTTCCTTTTTCTCTATTGTTATTTCTCTTTTTCTACGCACACAAATACAAAAATATATATATACAGTAAAACCTCGTTAATCCGGACTAAGGGGGGATAAGTTTACCTGTTTAACGAAAGTCCGGATTAACTGAAATAACCTAAAAGAACAGAAGAACTCCGTTTTTAGCAACAAAACACGTTTATTATGGTGTATTTAAAGGGCATAGGCCTAAATACACTATACAGTACAGTTCAAAGTCTGCGGGAAACAGAATTTCATCAGTGGTTGACTGCCTTTTCTTTGGGAAGCCACATTTAAAACCTTGCATTCTGCTTTTCGTTCTCCTTTCGCCTGTCCGGATTAAGCGAAGTCCGGCTTATCGGGGTCCGGATTAACGATGTTTTACTGTATGTATCTATATATATAGAGGGGAGGGAGGGGAGGCAGGAGGCAGGCTGAACTTTGCCAAAGTTTGTCTTCACTCCACTTTATTTATGCTGAGGTAGACTAATCAGGACTGGACGGACACACAGTTTAACGTGAAATTCGAAACACTGTGCATTGTACACTCATCGGCAATATAAATGGGACATCTATATCCTGACATACTCGCTTTACTGCATGGCGTTGTGTGGTTTACCTAACTCTACGGGGATGAGTAGATTTTAATAGCAAATTTGCAATGGCAAGTTCTGCCACCGACGTAGAGTTACGCAATACACATAACTCATTGAAAGGAAGCTATTTCAGGATGCAGGTTTCATTTTTTATTGCCGGTGACTGTACGTCCACCGCGGAGCGAATCCGGGACCACTTGATTACAAGGCGACGAAATCCAAAGAGAAACGTGCCTCAAACTAAGAAAGCAGCACGGAACTTTTGCACTTTGGCTGTTAAATGGATAACATTTTCATCAAACCTTTCTTGGACACCCTGTATATACGTGTTGGATAGGAATGGAGGTATGCGACTCTGCTCCTTGTCCGGCAATGCGGACGAGCTGTGATGGAGAGCATTTGTATTGCGTCAAATGACCACTTCAATAATTGTCCAATGTCCATGTCACGTTAGCTGTTTACACAATCAACCCTCTCCCCACCTCCCCTTCTTTCCTACGCGGCTGTTGAAGCTGCTATCGACCCAGCCAGGGTCACCGTGGCAACACGGATGAAAAGAGGCAGCGGCAAGGGAGAAAACTGGGATAACGTTATCCCGTGCCGATTGATTGATTTGTTGTTCTAAGTCCACTTTATGCACAGGAAGGCTAATCGGGACTGAACCTACAGCTTAAAGTGGGATCCGAACCACTGTGCCATGTGTGCCGGGTATCGAACCCGGGACCCCTTGATTACAAGGCGACGACGTTACCACTACGCCATCGGGGAGGCGCTATTCCGTGCTGGAGTACGCACCGGACTTCATCTCCCCGGGACACAGACCCTGCTTTGTTGGATCCAGGTATTGGGAGTTTACGTTGCGGGATTCAATATACAGGGTATTCAAGAATCATTGGTCGATTTTGTAAGGTCATACATAAACCAATAGTGAAGAGACATACATGATATTACCACCTCTTGGAAGTATGACTCAGTGTGCGATTTCTGCCCGTGCGGTTTCATCAAAGACACACAATGCACAGCTATGCTTTAATCAGAGCTCGAAACTGGGACGTCTGAACTAGCAGCACGCCAGAGGGATGGAGTTATAAAAGAACAAGGATCAATGCTGGGGGGATAAATAGTTAATGCACATTAATTAATTTAGAAGTAAGTTGGTCTCTGTTTCGTTGCAATTAAATCGTGAAACATAAGTGTCAAGCAGAAAGGCGAGATCAATGACACTATCATATTTGTCATAATGTAACCGTTTATGACAGAAGAAACACGCGTAAAGCATGACTGGACGGGAAAAGTCTAATTTCGAATATACGTTCTGTTGCACTCTGTTCCGCCAGAGGCGCTAGTGTGGCAAACATGGCGAGTCACCGGTGATGATGCCTGAAGAAAGTAGCACAAAGTTTTATCCATGCACTTTAAATGAAAGCCTTCTGTATAGGCAACCCAACTAACATTGATGTTGTGCGGGTTGCAGCATTTCAGTAAGTCTTCGTTTTCTGAGCAAGGCGTTATTACACTGGACAGGATCTGATTTGGCTTCCGTCACTTGGCGGTTCTCTGCCACTTTTGGCTAACAGCGACGGTAGAGATGAGTGCCATGAAATTGATTAAGATACATTCACAACGAACAGCCATGGCCACGCCGAGATTCGAATTCGGGAACCATTACTGGACAGGAGTATGTGATTTCTGGATGAATTTTTACACAATTTCTCTCGCCCAGTTCATATGAAGCTTGGCCAACTACTATGCTTTAGCTAAGTGTCTTAGTAGAAATTGGAACTTCTTCAGCTATTACTCAGTATTTCCATAGAAACTGGAACTTTTTTCAGCTGTTGCTGATCATTATTTAAAGAGAAACTGGAATTTTAGCTTTTTTCTGATCAGTACCTTGATAAAAACTGGACCATTTTTTAACTGTTGCTGATCAGTATTTAAAAATAATGGAACTTTTTCAGATTTAGCTGAACAATATATTAATAGAAACTGAAACTTTTTGTAAAGTTTCAGATCAGTACTTTCTTAGAGAATGTTTCAGAAAATCATTATCGCGAGTTTTTAAAATTCTACGAGAACTTTGAAAACGCATACTACAACGTATGCAACAGTAATTAACGGTTAATAATAACTGAATCCACACATCCAGTCAAACCACTTGATACCGTCCTTCCTGTTAAAGAAAAGCTTTTTGTTTCCTGTTTGAGATTCTTCAAGAGTACGTGTTACAAAGTTCGCTAATCTCATAATCAGCTTTGGGGCATCGCAAGAGTTATGTTACTATGTTAACAAAAGGTAGTCAGGTGTTACCGCATTTTTGGATCAGCCTTTCCAGCAAAATCGACCAGATTTGTTGTTCGTTGCTAAGAAAACGACACACTACTTTCAGGAATTACATAAGCTCCATCACGGTGAGTCGGGAGGGCATGGAAGAGGAGGCTAAAAATAATCTCGACACCACCTCAACTTTATCCTTGTAGAAATTTATAAAACTGAGGCCGCACTGAAGAATATCCATAGTTTGTTATATAGGAGAGCATAGGTAGTAACAAGGGTTAAGAATTTGATAAAATATCATCTTTTCTTCTGAGCCTGAAGACAATGCTAAATCTGATCTGATAGAACCAGAAAATATTGTTGTTATTTTGACTTTTTTTTTTCATTTTAGACCATTTTTTTGGTAATTTTCTAGTATTTTATTTGTTTATTTTCTAGTATTTTATTTGTTTATTTTGCAACGTGCCACCACTCCAGGGTATGGAGATCCGTATATACCCTGTCCCAGCTGTGGAGCAAGGCGGGCACAGCGTCAGAGAAGCAAGAGAAATCTATTGGCCAAAGCAAAGCAGCAGGCACTGATGGGAAGGCTGGTAACTTCAGTCGCTCTCCCCCTCCACGGAATTCCGTTCCTTTCTAGTGTTCATTGGTGGAGCCATCTCGCGTCACCACTTGAGTAGACTTGTTCTTGTTTGCCTGCTCCACAGTTAGCTTCTTTCCCATTGATTCGGTAGTTTAAACCACCAAGCAACGGGTTTTAACGAATTATTCAACCACTCTCTCGTAATTTATGAAATAAAACAAGATCTCCTTTAAAGAGCGGAAATTATATGTTGGTCATTCGTTAAAGTACTTTAACGTCATCCTGTTGGTCACTTTTTGAGATTTTTTAGGCCATACGCTTCCCAGCCAATAACGTAAACTCTAGATTAGGGTTTAAGAAACAGAAAATAAGTAGTTGGTAACGCGCCTTCCCGTTTCGCCGAATGGCCCAGACGCGCATTATATCCGATTCCCCACTTTGGTAAAATTTTCGGCGAAAGGGAAATTCGGCTAGACTCTACTTTACGTCATTATTGCCTTTTGGTGGTAACCGATGGGAGTTAACAACACTGCAGGCTCGTCTCTGTGTCCGCGTTGTGAATTCGTGTGCTTTGCTCGTTTGCGTTCTGCGTGGAGATTGCTTCTTTGCGTTCGCGGTGCGGTGTGCGTGTATATGGTGCGTGAAGAAGATCAGGTACCAAAAACTTGTAAATAGTGTAAAATACGTTTATCCCCAGTAATAATTTAGTGCACCGTTCAAAACCGTGCTTGCAGACAGCAAGCGGGTAAGTACCTTTCTCTTTTGCACTTTCTGTTCACGATAACCCCACGAACCATTCACGATAGCCCCACGAACCATTCACGGGGACGAGGTATTCCTACGAGGTTAGGTTAGGCCTGTTAGGTTAGGTTCCATTAGAACCCATTTCATCCTTAATATGTGCTTTATCATCGAAAAATTTCCTCAGTACGTTCAATTACGCATATCCGGACAACATCGGTTTCTATCGACTTCCTCCTCCAGGTAATTTTTCCTCGCTTTTGGATTTACGTTGTTGAATTCCTTATACAATAACCATTCCAACGATATATGACACGTATTCCTTAGGAAAAGGACGTAAAGTACAGTCTTACGGGAATTCCCGTTTCGTAGAATCCCCTTTCCCCGAATATTTAGAAGGAACAAGAGTGACACTTTATTTGAACAGAGGTGTACAATGAGTTTCTGACTTCACTGAAATTATCTCTTACTTCAGTCTCTGAAACTTCCCAGCGGAGGGAACTATCCCACTCTTGACATTATTCGGCGAAACGGTATTCGGGAAAACGGAAATTCCCGTTTAGCTTAGGTGAGATATTTGACTCTGAAGCGTTCGGTGAAAGGGGATTCGGCGAAACGGGAGTAAGCCGTTGGTAATTATAATACTTGATAATAAATAACACTAACAAGCAAAGGGTAATCGATTGAGTGGTGGCATGAATGATGCCAGTCGGGCACAAAGTATTGACACATCCAGCGCCATCTAGCGCCCATACCGAGCACGGGGTTCATCGACCATGAACTCACTCACGCGTCCCATCCAGTTCGTTCCAAATATAGCCCGCTTTGTGACGTGTCTCGCACGAAGTTGCGGACCTTAGTTCACCGAAGATGAATTAACCTCCGCTAGGCTCAACCACACTCAATCCTTTTGACTCCTCGCGCGGATTCATTTCAGCCTGGTTTCGAAGGGGGTGGGAGGCGTTGCTCCAATACGAGGGTGGAGCTGGGAGGGGGGGGGTAAGAGAAATGCCAGATGCAAACTTCATATGTCGATACCGGATCAAGGGTAAACACGTTATTAGAGAAACAAGTCGATATTGTGAAATATTGGAAACATTACATTTCGATGGACGGGCGTAAAACATAAGTTCTACTTGACTGAACAAACATCCCTGCTCTCTGGAGAAAGGTTGCGCATAGCGGGAGAAAAGGGGAGGAAATCGAGTGGGCAGAGCGAAGCAGTACACGCTGCTGGAAAGGCTGGTAACTGCAGTCGCTTTCCCCCTCCACGCAATCCAGTTTCCTCTCGCGTGTTCATTGATGAAGCCATCTCGCTTCACCATGGCGCACAAACTGGTTTTCTTTCGCCTACTCCAGAGATAACTGAGACAGGGTATACTTGCCTACACTGCGTATCGAACCCGGGACCCCTTGATTAAAAGGCGGCGACGTAACACGTACACCATCGGAAAGACAAACCTCTCCTCGATGCACAAGAGTCAAAAGAGTTCCACTTTACTGAACTAGGTACACAACTGGGGATACTTGCTTCCCAACTTGCAGGTCTACTATTTCTTCAACTAGTCTGTGCCCTATCTCGCTCCTAGAGCATAAGCACTGAAATATTAATGTGCTTTCGCCCACACAAGTTTGCATTTATTCCCGCCAAAACTTTCCAAGTAAAATAACATGAGAAATTAGTTGCATCAGATTGAAAATTATAACACTATTATTATTCAGAAAGCCAAGGCATCTTATGACGTCATAACAAAGATTCGTTCTACGCATATATCTCCAATGATCATGCCCGTATGAAATCCACTTGGGAAGAATCTAGTACCCTGAAGTCCACTAGGTGGCAGCAGCAGCTAGAAACTATGTATAAACAGAAGATAAGCAGTAAAAATTATTGTCTGTCTCCTGGAAGTCAGAAGAAGGTTACAACTTAATACAGGGAATTGTAGACAGCTTTATCTGTTTCCTCTATGTTGGAAGAATGATACAACTTAATACATGGGATTATAAAGTAAGTATATATTTATGTATCAACATTTGTGTTTTTCTGTGTTTTGATCGCCAAGAAGCAAGCCTAATCAAAGCCTATTTTGAGCGATTAGAAAAGATTCAAGTTGTATCCCCTTTCTCATTCTCATCTAATAGGTCACAAAGTTCCTAAGCTTGCCTGTGTTTGTGGCTTCCCTGAGAATGAGTCCTGTCCTAAAAGGTTCAAGTTCAAAGTTCGAAGTATCGCACCTTTGCGTTTTCATCAATGACTTCTTTTGTTTCAACCACTTTTGGATGCAGCAGTTATCAGTACTTCTAACAAGCAGTTTATCTGCGCCCAAGACAGCTACACATAGATAATTACCTTTCGTATCTGGAAGGCCTTACGGCAGAATCTGCGGTCAGAGTATGGTCAAGAATTGGCGCTCACGCTGACCCAGATATCCACAACATTGGCCAGAGAGATGAAGCCGCAATGTTTATCGTTCAGGCCGACTAGGAGCATAACTTTATATCGACCGGCCTCATCTACTTCCACCCTCCTTACCATTCTCGCGACAGCAGCGTGAGGGAGCCACTACTTATACACCCAACCAGAAAACTTACTACGGAAGACTCTACACAACAGCCCTCACTGACGCGCCCCGCGCATCAGGATACGAGAATATAACGAGCTTAAAGTCAGCTCCGAAAATCAGCCTCCACAGCTGCTTTGTAATCCGTTTGCGACTGAACATTTGAGCTCTCCTAGACATTGGTACAAACGATTCGGCAAACATATCCCTGTTGAATCTTGTATATAGCGGTGGTAGAACAACAGAAAAAATGGATTAACCCCTTAATTAACACAGGATTGAACGCGATACGGATTAAGTGCGAAGAGAATTGCAACGAAACGGATTAAGCTAGAAACCAAACTTCAACACTGGGATAAGCGCGAAAGGAACAACCGCGAAACGGATTAAGCTAGAAACCGAACTTCAACACTGGAATAAGCGCGAAAGGAACAACCGCGAAAAGGATTAAGCTAGAAACCGAACTTCAACACTGGAATAAGCGCGAAAGGAACAACCGCGAAAAGGATTAAGCTAGAAACCAAACTTCAACATTGGGATAAGCGTGAAAGGAATAACAGCGAAACGGAATAAAGTAGAAACCAAACTTCAACACATGAATAAGCGTGAAAGGAATAACAGCGAAACGGATTAAAGTAGAAACCAAAATTAAACACAGGAATAAGCGCGAAAGGAACAACCGCGAAACGTATTAAGCTAGAAACCAAACTTCAACACTGGGATAAGCGTGAAAGGAATAACAGCGAAACGGAATAAAGTAGAAACCAAACTTCAACACATGAATAAGCGTGAAAGGAATAACAGCGAAACGTATTAAAGTAGAAACCAAAATTAAACACAGGAATAAGCGCGAAAGGAACAACCGCGAAACGTATTAAGGTACAAACCAAACTTCAACACTGGAATAAGCGCGAAAGGAACAACCGCGAAAGCAACAACCGCGAAACGTATTAAGCTAGAAACCAAACTTCAACACTGGAATAAGCGTGAAAGGAACAACAGCGAAACGGATTAAGCTAGAAACCAAACTTCAACACTGGGATAAGCGCGAAAGGAACAACCGCGAAACGGATTAAGCTAGAAACCAAACTTGAACACAGGAATATGCGTAAAAGGAATAACAGCGAAACGGATTAGGCTAGAAACCAAACTTGAACACTGGAATAAGCGCGAAAGGAACAACCCAGAAACGGATTAAGCTAGAAACCACTCTTGAACACTGGAATAAGCGTCAAGGGAATAACAATGAAACAGATTAAGCGCGAAACCAGACTTGAACACTCGAATAAGCATGAAAGGAATAACAGCGAAACGGATTAAGCTAAATACCAAACTTGAACACAGGAATATGCGTAAAAGGAATAACAGCGAAACGGATTAAGCTAGAAACCAAACTTCAACACAGGAATAAGCGTGAAAGGAACAACCGCGAAACGGATTAAGCTAAAAACCAAACTTCAACACTGGAATAAGCGCGAATGGAACAACCGCGAAACGGATTAAGCTAGAAACCAAACTTGAGCAATGGGATAAGCGTGAAAGGAATAACAGCGAAACGGATTAAAGTAGAAACCAAACTTCAACACTGGAATAAGCGTGAAAGGAACAACAGCGAAACGGATTAAGCTAGAAACCAAACTTCAACACTGGGATAAGCGCGAAAGGAACAACCGCGAAACGGATTAAGCTAGAAACCAAACTTCAACACAGGAATAAGCGTGAAAGGAACAACCGCGAAACGGATTAAGCTAAAAACCAAACTTCAACACAGGAATAAGCGTGAAAGGAATAACAGCGAAACGGATTAAGCTAGAAACCAAACTTCAACACTGGAATAAGCGTGAAAGGAATAACAACGAAACGGATTAAGCTAGAAACCAAACTTCAACACTGGAATAAGCGCGAAAGGAACAACCCCGAATCGGATTTAGCTAGAAACCAAACTTGAACACTGGAATAAGCGCGAAAGCAACAACCCAGAAACGGATAAAGCTAGAAACCAAACTTGAACACTGGAATAAGCGTCAGGGGAATAACAATGAAACAGATTAAGCGCGAAACCAGACTTGAACACTCGAATAAGCATGAAAGGAATAACAGCGAAACGGATTAAGCTAGATACCAAACTTGAACACAGGAATATGCGTAAAAGGAATAACAGCGAAACGGATTAAGCTAGAAACCAAACTTCAACACTGGAATAAGCGCGAAAGGAATAACAGCGAAACGGATTAAGCTAGAAACCAAACTTCAACACTGGAATAAGCGCGAAAGGAACAATCGCGAAACGGAATAAAGTAGAAACCAAACTACAACACTGGGATAAGCGCGAAAGGAACAACAGCGAAACGGATTAAGCTAGAAACCAAACTTCAACACTGGAATAAGCGCGAAAGGAATAACAGCGAAACGGATTAAGCTAGAAACAAAACTTCAACACTGGAATAAGCGCGAAAGGAACGACCGCGAAACGGAATAAAGTAGAATCCAAACTACAACACTGGGATAAGCGCGAAAGGAACAACAGCGAAACGGATTAAGCTAGAAACCGAACTTCAACACTGGAATAAGCGCGAAAGGAACAACCGCGAAACGGATTAAGCTAGAAACAGAACTTCAACACTGGAATAAGCGTGAAAGGAACAACCGCGAAATGGATTAAGCTAGAAACCAAACTTCAACACTGGAATATGCGCGAAAGGAACAACCGCGAAACGGATTAAGCTAGAAACCAAACTTCAACACTGGAATAAGCGCGAAAGGAACAACCTCGAAACGGATTAAGCTAGAAACCAAACTTCAACACTGGGACAAGCGTGAAAGGAACAACCGCGAAACGGATTAAATTAGAAACCAAACTTCAACACTGGAATAAGCGTGAAAGAAACAACCGCGAAACGGATTAAGCTAGAAACCAAACTTCAACACTGGAATAAGCGTGAAATGAATAACAGCGAAACGGATTAAAGTAGAAACCAAACTTGAACACAGGAATAAGCGCGAAAGGAACAACCGCGAAACGGAATAAAGTAGAAACCAAACTTCAACACTGGAATAAGCGCGAAAGGAACAACCGCGAAACGGATTAAGCTAGAAACCAAACTTCAACACTGGAATAAGCGTGAAAGGAATAACAGCGAAACGGATTAAAGTAGAAACCAAACTTCAACACTGGAATAAGCGTGAAAGGAATAACAGCGAAACGGATTAAGCTAGAAACCAAACTTCAACACTGGAATAAGCGCGAAAGGAACAACCCCGAAACGGATTTAGCTAGAAACCAAACTTGAACACTGGAATAAGCGCGAAAGGAACAACCCAGAAACGGATTAAGCTAGAAACCAAACTTGAACACTGGAATAAGCGTCAAGGGAATAACAATGAAACAGATTAAGCGCGAAACCAGACTTGAACACTCGAATAAGCATGAAAGGAATAACAGCGAAACGGATTAAGCTAGAAACCAAACTTGAACACAGGAATATGCGTAAATGGAATAACAGCGAAACGGATTAAGCTAGAAACCAAACTTCAACACTGGAATAAGCGCGAAAGGAATAACAGCGAAACGGATTAAGCTAGAAACCAAACTTCAACACTGGAATAAGCGCGAAAGGAACAACCGCGAAACGGAATAAAGTAGAAACCAAACTACAACACTGGGATAAGCGCGAAAGGAACAACAGCGAAACGGATTAAGATAGAAACCAAACTTCAACACTGGAATAAGCGCGAAAGGAATAACAGCGAAACGGATTAAGCTAGAAACAAAACTTCAACACTGGAATAAGCGCGAAAGGAACAACCGCGAAACGGAATAAAGTAGAATCCAAACTACAACACTGGGATAAGCGCGAAAGGAACAACAGCGAAACGGATTAAGCTAGAAACCGAACTTCAACACTGGAATAAGCGCGAAAGGAACAACCGCGAAACGGATTAAGCTAGAAACCGAACTTCAACAGTGGAATAAGCGCGAAAGGAACAACCGCGAAACGGATTAAGCTAGAAACCAAACTTCAACACTGGAATAAGCGCGAAAGGAACAACCTCGAAACGGATTAAGCTAGAAACCAAACTTCAACACTGGGACAAGCGTGAAAGGACTAACCGCGAAACGGATTAAATTAGAAACCAAACTTCAACACTGGAATAAGCGTGAAAGAAACAACCGCGAAACGGATTAAGCTAGAAACCAAACTTCAACACTGGAATAAGCGTGAAAGGAATAACAGCGAAACGGATTAAAGTAGAAACCAAACTTGAACACAGGAATAAGCGCGAAAGGAACAACCGCGAAACGGAATAAAGTAGAAACCAAACTTCAACACTGGAATAAGCGCGGAAGGAACAACCGCGAAACGGATTAAGCTAGAAACCAAACTTCAACACTGGGATAAGCGTGAAAGGAATAACAGCGAAACGGAATAAAGTATAAACCAAACTTCAACACATGAATAAGCGTGAAAGGAATAACAGCGAAACGGATTAAAGTAGAAACCAAAATTAAACACAGGAATAAGCGCGAAAGGAACAACCGCGAAACGGATTAAGCTAGAAACCAAACTTCAACACTGGAATAAGCGCGAAAGGAACAACCGCGAAACGGATTAAGCTAGAAACCAAACTTGAACAATGGGATAAGCGTGAAAGGAATAACAGCGAAACGGATTAAAGTAGAAACCAAACTTCAACACTGGAATAAGCGTGAAAGGAACAACAGCAAAACGGATTAAGCTAGAAACCAAACTTCAACACTGGGATAAGCGCGAAAGGAACAACCGCGAAACGGATTAAGCTAGAAACCAAACTTCAACACAGGAATAAGCGTGAAAGGAACAACCGCGAAACGGATTAAGCTAAAAACCAAACTTCAACACAGGAATAAGCGTGAAAGGAATAACAGCGAAACGGATTAAGCTAGAAACCAAACTTCAACACTGGAATAAGCGTGAAAGGAAAAACACCGAAACGGTTTAAGCTAGAAACCAAACTTCAACACTGGAATAAGCGCGAAAGGAACAACCCCGAAACGGATTTAGCTAGAAACCAAACTTGAACACTGGAATAAGCGCGAAAGGAACAACCCAGAAACGGATTAAGCTAGAAACCAAACTTGAACACTGGAATAAGCGTCAAGGGAATAACAGTGAAACAGATTAAGCGCGAAACCAAACTTGAACACTGGAATAAGCATGAAAGGAATAACAGCGAAACGGATTAAGCTAGATACCAAACTTGAACACAGGAATATGCATAAAAGGAATAACAGCGAAACGGATTAAGCTAGAAACCAAACTTGAACACTGTAATAAGCGCGAGAAGAATTAATCGCGAAACAAAAATTGAAAACCGGGATAAGCGCGATAGGAATAAGACCGAAAGAATAAGAGCTCTCGCGCTTTTTCACTATCCCTGTCGTTCTGGCGAACCCATTTTCAACATCCACATTAGAGAAACGGCAACAACATAAGCACTGTGACGTAAGCAAAGCACAGGAGCCTGCCATGAAAGCCATACGCGGACGACATGCGAACAATAGCAAACAGGGGCAGTAGAGATGCGTCGAAACACTGACGTCACGTGACGTCTCTGGAGGGACGCACGAGAGGACGAGGCTAAATAATTCGTGCCGCATCTCTCCAAAGGAGTTACAGTACAGAAGCTGGGAGCTTTGCCGTCCTAATGACTCGAATGGGACACGCAGATGATGAATTATTCATGAGGACATGAGAGTGTAGTGGAGGGGGAGATGTTACACAATAAAAATCTATGGCATGCTCTATTTCGGAGGCGGAATATTGCTTAAGCCCGCTTATCCAGCATGCACAGACGTAGAATTAGCTAATTGGCTTTCTGTAGGCTTGTTTGCCGTCAACTACTCTTCAAAAAAATATGTAAATTATTCTTGTGTTTTGACTGCATTGAAGGAACACGGAGTCGACATTATTGGATTGAATTTATTCTGATGTGATTATTAGTCAAATTAAATCGCAGGCGTCGCAACAGATTGGTAAGACGCAGTGATCTAGTGAGTAGGGTTTCTAGTCCCGACGTAGGTAATCTCTGCTGGGGGGGAAGGACCTTCTTGGTGGAGTGGTTAGCAGAACGCGCAACGAACCCAGGTCTGGGCATCGTCTGGATTAGCCAAAAGTAGCAGAAAAGCGAGTAAAATACAATAATACAATCAATCAGGCTGGGAGGGACCTCACCAAGTCTAGAACCAATCTGTAACTTCGGGGAGAGGGGATAAAGGCAACTGGAGCGTGGTTCTGATAACATCATCTCTTCGATGGTCAATCATTCAGAATGCCTTTGGAGGAGACCTTACCCCTATGTCTCTTCGCGTTAAGATGCAGAGGCATGACAATACAAAGGGACTGATCAGAACTGGCCCAACATTAGGTTTATCCCAATGTATGTAAAAAGTTGGAGTCATGTTTGCGGCACCAGGACCATAGTAGCTATGTGGCTCTTCAAGACATCCAATTTGTTTGCAAGTCTTTTCAAGTATTTGTCATTACAGTGTGGGAGTAAAGCGAATAAGTTCCCACGGAGATATTAATAAACAAGAATGAAAAACGCGCTAAACACTAAGCCACCTTTGATCGCATATGATGTACACCGCCCAAGACATGGATATGAGCTTGAATTCGTAACTGCTGACAAGCGCAGTGTATAGAGGTACTTGGCGTGGTAGAAAATTCTGGAAATACAACTGATTTCAACTCTCTTATATCCTAACAATATGAATCTACTTAGCTATTACAGTTCATTAAGTATTGACGGATAAATAAACATATATTTTTCGAGTTGGAAGTTACCTCATTTAACGTACAAACAGGCAAAACGATCAGTTGAATTAATTTAAGTCGTGGCCTTGTTTTCTTGAACGTTCTGCGCATGCGCATGGTCACAGCGCATGTTTCTGCGCACAAGACAGTCGTCTGGAAGCATTATAGGCTGGGTGGTTAGCTTCAAAATGAAACCCTCGAAGTCATTACCATGGAAGAAGCTTAAGAGGCTAGTATACAATGCAAGATAATTTTTTCTACCTGTTGTGGCTTAGTTATCAAATATTGCAGAGGGATCGTAACGGAAACAGTACTCTTTCTCAGTTTCACTGATTAGCACACTCTAGTGGCGATCAAGGTAAGTACTGCATTTCGCGCGGCAAATTCAAACTTCAGGAGTTCTTTTCGATGCGGGATTTCCCAGACCCCGATAATTCATCATTGATACCGGAGGCAGAGGAGGAAACGGAGAAAAATAGCCATTTGAAGAATGAAGAGGAAGAAGAGAAACAGAAGAAGAACTGGATTCCTTTGTAGCGTCTTATCTGGAAGGAAATCGATGGGCTTAGAGGCGATAGGGAAGGAGAACAGAAAGCGTGGGAGGAGGAGAAACGAATCCCGACATTCCTCGAAAATTGCTTGGATTGAGAGAAGGTATACGGCAACATCCAGTCTCCAACAGTGAGTTCTTCTCGCGCGCAGACCCGACAAGCGGCTGATGAAAATCCAGAGATACCCGGCATTTCTACTTTCTGCTGGAATTCCGCTGGAGAAGGAGCTGACAGGCAATTGGAAGAGGAGCTGTGAGGGGGCAAGGGTGGAGGGAAAGAGTGTCCCGTGCGATGGGAATCGAGAGGAGATGCTGTTCGTAGCCGGGTTCGGATATCGAGAAGCGTTGACACTGGGTTTGAAAAGAACTGCCATTTTGGGAGGCTGCGTTTCCATCCTGTTTGTCTTAGCTTCGAAAGGGGTAATCAAGCAGGCGAAGTGCTCCTGCTGCAAAAAACGATAGTCTCTCTGACAGAGTTCACAAGAAGGGAAGCAACTCGTCTCCAATAAACAGGGATGGAAGTATCAACAACGCGGTACAGCCACGTGACGAAATGCAGATATTGGGCTTAACCCAAGGGCGTGGCAAAAGAAAGGCTCATGGGGCTACAGATACAAGTACATTGTCAATAATTGACTGCACTTTTGGCTAATCGTGAAGAATGAGAATTGAGTGATGATATGATGATGAAGTGACACTCACAAAGAACACCAAAGCCCAGCCCGGGATTCGGGAGAAAGGGAGACAGAAAGGAAAAAAGATAGAGCGAGAGAATGTGGGACAAATAAAAGCAACAAAAGATCGAGCGAGAGAATGTGGGAGAAAGAAAAGTAACAAAATATAGAGCGAGAGAATGGTGGGAGAAATAAAAGCAACAAAATATAGAGCGAGAGAATGTGGGAGAAATAAAAGCAACAAAAGATAGAGCGAGAGAATGTGGGAGAGATAAAAGCAACAAAAGATAGAGCGAGAGAATGTGGGAGAGATAAAAGCAACAAAAGATAGAGCGAGATAATGTGGGAGAAAGAAAAGCAACAAAATATAGAGCGAGAGAATGGTGGGAGAAATAAAAGCAACAAAATATAGAGCGAGAGAATGTGGGAGAAATACAAGCAACAAAAGATAGAGCGAGAGAATGTGGGAGAAATACAAGCAACAAAAGATAGAGCGAGAGAATGTGGGAGAAATAAAAGCAACAAAATATAGAGCGAGAGAATGTGGGAGAAATACAAGCAACAAAAGATAGAGCGAGAGAATGTGGGAGAAAAAAAACAACAAGAGAGAATGAGAGATATAAGCTTTAACTTTTAGATTGAAACACTATAATAGGTGTAAAAATGAACTGTTACTGTCTTCTTTTCACATCAACCGTAAATTTGTAGATTTAAGTATTTAGTAATTGCTATTTTAGTTTTAACGCTACTACTGAAGAAGTGGCATGGGTTTTAGCAGAGAGCTTATTACAAAAACCTGCGGAAGCATCGGTAAAAGACATTGCATAAAAATTATGCTCATGTGTAATCTTTATTTCGATGCTGCTTTTACCTTTAATCCAGTTTGTAGTTGTTTGCCTCCTGGTTATTGAACTTAGGCTGCAAGGTTTTACGCCTTTTCGCACTCATTGCGATGTTTTATGATTTTTCAACTCTAGGATTCTCTCTGCATATCCCGAAAGACGAGATGTCGCCACCGAGTTTAGAATCGGTTAGTTCCGGGTGTCTCCGAAATGTTCTGCCGGATGTTGCGGTCCCGGTCATCCATGTAATAGCCTGCAGTGAGGAGAAATTTCGGCGCGATTATGCTCCACTGGAAGTTCGCAAACGTCACCAACATTTGTGGATGGGGGAGGACGCCCCACGGGCTCCCACTTGATCTGTAGGCGACTTCAGAGGCAGCGGGACGTGGGCTGAGTCAGTGATTAATTCACAAAGTCACTTAGAAGGTCGCGCAAACGTCAGCGATAAATCATTACTCAAAGTGTTCTTGGGACTTTCGCTTTGATGCAGATTGCTGTAACGGCCTGGCCGGTTTGACGCATGAAAATCGTGTACGGTCGGCGGCATAAGTGGTGGCTTGGAAACCACAAAATGTAGCCAGCGAATTTCCCTCTCCATGGCTGTAACTCGTTATATCCTCGAATGGTATGCAAGCGTGTATATTTTCTTGCATTTCGGGTTGCATACCTTCATAAGTGTTGATTATGTGTTTTTTTCGTATATTTGACGGCGATTGTACATCCCGGACATCTCTTATGTAGGCAGTACAAAAAAGCTGCGTGTCCAAGGATGAGTTTGGTGGGGTTATAACCCCATATTTGGGTTAGATTCCCTAATGACAGAGACGTCATATTGTCATAGCTAGCATGATGGCCCAGCGCGTCGAGTGGCCTACTATAGACCTTTTCATCAAAGTTCCAGGGTTCGAGTCCTGACTTTGGGATGGGTGTTTTTGTGTGTGTTCCTTCATCATCATATCATCACCTATTCTCATCGTCGCAAATAAAAAATACCAATACTCGAAGTCATGTATTATATTTGTTGACTTAAGTCGCTTTTCTGTTACTTTTTTTATACAGACTAGATAAGCATGGTGAATGGAAATATCTGTCTTTCACTGTGTGGAAGTGGTCCCTCGAGGTGTTGAACTACGAACTGGTTAGTAAACGAGGTGTCCGTTTGAAGTGCAAGTCTGAATGCCCAGACTTCACTCCCCTTCTCGTAGACTTTTAGCAGCTCAAGTGTTGTGTTTTGCCATTAGGTGTATAGTTGTTACCTCTCGCACCTTACCATCGAGTACGCCAAAAGTCAGGATGAATGATGAGTGAGCTCCACCCATAAGTTCAATCCCACATACCGAAGGGTACGTTACGATATTACAGAACGAACGAAGCTTTAAAACACGTTGGCTGCCAAGGCCAGATTGTGTGAATGATATCGTGGGGCCAAGTAAAAACAATTTATGAAAATGGATCAAGTTGGTGTCATTAGATCTGTGAAGCACAAGAAATTTCAAAACAATCCAAAAAACCCGTTGAAAATTCAATTGAAATTTGTGACCCAGTTTTGGGTTTCGTGGCCTGGAGAAGAAAATTTTGATCAGAGGGCCATGAGACCCATTTCTGTGTCTCACATTTTTATTAAAAAGTATAATTTCTGTTCCTTCAAATAACGAACTTCCGTCACATGAACTAGTAAGCTCGTCCAGTACTGCACGCACATTTTCTGCTTCTTGTTCATACATCGTCAACAGAACAAGAAAACATACAACAGAAATTCATCCTCCATAAAATATTGCACGAAATGCAATATACACGTTCAATCACACAGAATATAGTCTTAATTTCTTCTTCCTTTATTTTTCTCCTTCTTTGTTTAATTCTTGCCTGAAATACAACAAATGTCAAACAACGATGCTTTAAAAAAAGCATCGATTGTTGTATTGAAAATCAACAAAATAAAGTTATCATAAATAATCACAGAACACTAGGTGTATTACTACAAAGTTACGGCCATTTGTACGCCATTGTTGTAATCGCCGGTTGCTATCTAGGGCCAGGGTACGAGTATAGTGTAACATTCTGGAGCCACAACAATATCTTTGATCATGTTAGCAAATGACAAGTGAAACTCATATAGGGGTATCGCGGCCTGAAGCAATTGCTGAGGTGAGACCAGTGATGTGCCGTAGACAATAAGTTTACGTCTACATGCGTTGTCTACATGTAATCTACGCGTAGATTACATTGGGTTGTAGTTTACATAGACTACGTAGACAATCTAAAGTGCATTAAAATTAATTTTCAAGGCTTTCATGAAAGGAAAGTGACATTTTCAACTATATTGCTTCCTAACGAAATGAATAGAATACTATTTACAACAAAATTTCTCTTCTCAATTATCATCTATGGAAGAAGATAAATTGTATGAAAAAAAACAGCAGATGGCAGTCGTGAGGCAACAGTGGTCTTTTCACCAGTTCTCTTCACACATCAGCAACTGATACGCAGTATAATTCTCTCTTAATTCCACGGCACCCTTTGCTAAGTTATCACCTTTCGCCATGTTGTTTACATAGATTACGTAATCTACGTGTATAAAATAGTCTACGTAGACGCACATCACTGGGTGAGACACAAAAGTGGGTATCACGGCTTCACGAATGGCAATATTTGAGACCCACTTTTGAGACAATTATGTTGCTAGGTTTTTGAAGATTAGTGTACCTCAATGTATATTTCTTTTAAGTCCACTTTTGCACAGATAGGTTGATCAGGACCGGACCTACGGTTTAGAGTAACATCAGAACCACTTTGTACAGTTACCGGCATAAGCGTGGGGCACAAGATCCTGTGTTTGTGTGTTGCCTAACTGTACGGGGATAAGTGGATAGAAAATTTTCAATGACAACTTCTACCACCGCCGTAGAGTTAGGCAACACACATGACGCCTTGCAAGGAAGCGAGCAGTGTTTCTTTCTTATTGAAATATTCATTAATATGTTAATTAACTAGGTAATTAAGTGTGTAAAATATGCATATGTGATTAGTGTAACTATTTATTATACATTCTTAGGTTCATACACAGTCCGTCCAGTGGAAAAGGTGACTAATGAGAAATTAAAGACAAGACGTTGTGGACTGGTTGTTTACAAGAACGTTTATACCTCGTGAGTCAATACATGCACTGAAGCGGTTGTAGAACTTTGTTAAGCAGTCTTGGTACTCCTGTTTCGGATTTGCCTCCAAAATCGTGGTCGAAGCCATTTGGATGTCTGGAATGATGTCGAAACTCCTTCCTTTCAACGCCAATTTCAGTTTTGGAAATAGCCAGAAGTTGCATGAAGCTAAATCTGGAGAATATAGAGGGTGATTGAGCTCCACTATCCCTATTTTGGCCAAAAACTGGAGTACAAACTTGCTCTTGTGCACAGGTGCATTGTCGTGCAACAGACACCATGAGCTCTGTTCCCGATATTCAGGCCGAACTCTACGAATCCTGGCCATTAGACGATGCAAAATACCCACGTAATACTCAGCGTTCACAGTGCGACCGTCTGGAGTGAATTCCTTGTGGATGATGCCTTTCGAATCGAAGAAAACCGTGAGCGGGATTATGATTCGGTTCTTCTGCATGCGCACTTTCTTTGGTTTTGGAGAGCCATATATACACTCCCAGATGAGAGTGGGGGAGGTCGGCTGTTGGAACTGAGACGTGGAAGGGAGAGGCTGTTTTTGCTTCGGTCAGCTCGGATCGGAGGACAGATCTCCCGCAACGGATGCTGTAAGAGATTGGATTGCCGGGCAGGCTAGTGCCTTGGTGTCCAATTTACAGGTAAAAAGGGTAGTTTGTACTGGATGTTATTTTGAATTAATTGCGGTTGCCGGGCAGCCTAGAGCCTTGTCATAGTGGAGTGTTGAGAAATGTACACGTCGGGCGACCTCGCGCCTGTTAAGACGTTTCTTGGAGTAACGCGAGTCTACCTTGTGACAAGCGTACTCCCGATGTAATTGATATAATGTAAAGCAATCAGGTACAAACAATAGAGGTTTCCAACATCACAAATTAGAGTTTTGGCCAGATAATTAGAGAAATGAACGTTCGGATACGACTTATATGTATTTAAAATTTCTAATTTCACAGTTCGCTGGACAACGTAATTTATCCCCTATAACAATAAGGTGTTGCAAAGGTTATCCGTTGTCTCTTGTAGTTAATTATATAATTATGTTGACTTGTAGCAACCCACGTGCATTGTCGTACAAAGAAAGATACCCCTAGACAAATCAGAGCCGAGTACGGAATGCACAGAATGCATCGAGTGCGGAGGTAAAGTGTGTGGGGGGGGGGGGGGCAGGGAAGTAACAATTTCTATTTCCGGCAACTGTACCTCGTCCTGCGTATCGAACCAGGGATCCCTCGAATTACAAGGCGACTACGTTACAACAACGCCATCGGGGAACTTGCTGAGAGGAATTTTCTGAAAAATGTGTTTGTGGAAAATAAGAGTCCGTAGTTAAGAGTAACGCGCCACTAAGTTAGTGATCCCTTGTTCGAATCCTACGTAAACCAATCATATTTATATCTCTATTGTTGCGACGATCATAACTAACTAACTCTCTAGCCTTCTTAAAACCGAAGGTTCATGGCTGTAGCAACACAGGCCTTCCATCTGTCCCTACTTTGAGCAATATCTACATAGTCTTTTCCATCCCTACCGATTTCCCTTAGATCCATCTCAACGTTGTCCCTCCATCTTCGTCTTGGCCTTCCTACAGGTCTCTTACCATCAGGTTTCCCAACAAGAATCCTGTAAACTCCTCTTACCTCTCCCGTTCGTGCCACATGGCCTGCCCACCTAAGTCTTCTTGATTTAATCATTCTAATAATATCTGGACATGAATACAAATTATGTAACCTTCTCCACTCACCTGTCTCCTCATCCCTTTTAGGTCCAAATATTTTCCTGAGGATCTTATTTTCAAATATTCTCAATTAACGTTCCTCTTTCAATGTAAGGGACCAAGTTTCACACCCATATAATACTACAGGCAAAATTACTGTTTTGTATATTTTAACTTTTAGTTTCTTGGATATTAAAATATCTAACGCGACGATCATAGAGAGGCAAAAAAGCGACGCAAATTAAGCAAACCTGGAAAGAAACATAAGGAAATGCAAAAACTCTCACATCTTTGGCAATTAGTAATCTCAAACTACTTAAGATAACTTCCCCACTAACGAGGAAGTTGAACGAAAGCTCTTCATTACTCCATTCTGCAATCAGAAAAGCAGAGAGAGGAGAGATTAGCAATCACTGTGAAGTCTGAACGGGAACAGATGCATAAAAAAAGAGAAGGAAAACTGCTTCCCACCTCATCCAGGTACTCTCAGTCCAGGATCGTGCGTAATTTTGAAAGGAAGAGGTATCGTTCCAATTTACCTCGCTTTCCCCGATGCAATTTGTTCTAGTAGCCCGCTTGCATTCATTTTCCCTGATAAATTATGCTGCGTGGAGAGAGCCCCCCCTTGCCCCCCTCCCAATCCGGCTCCCTTTCGTGGTCGATAGATGGCTAGTGATATCCTAGGGATAGAAGAAGCGGAAATGCAAAAATGTGCTGAAACCAGCGGAGTTCGCAAAACCACCGCAAAAGCAGGAGGCGCTGAGGTAGCAGTTGGAGAAGAGAGAGAGAGAGAGAGAGAGAGAGAGAAAGAGATTGGTTCTAAATAACTGGACGCAAGGAAAGCACTGAGAACCGGAAGAAAGTTGAAATAGCCGTTATATGTCAATCTCGAATACAGGCAGAACAGAAACCGGCTGACGTTTAGTTGTGGAAAAGGTCAACAGATGGCACTGATAGCCAATATATACACACAGTGTTTCACACGCTCTCGGCCCCTGATTTTCGCTTTATAAAAATCAAACTTTCGGTCATAATGTAATCGAATTTCCTGCGGACATACCTTGGTGCAGGAAAAGCATGCTGACGTAATTGGAAATGGCCCCGCAGTCTAGCTCTTGCGTGTGCATGCGCGTGCGTTCTTTTGTTAAATGCCAATCGTACCGACGTGTGCTTTCAGTCTAAGTTCTTGGCCCTGCTGTTGTAGCGTAATGGCTATTTTAAGCAGGATGGCGCCACTTGCAAGAAATTGTGTCCTTCTTCGAAGATCCTGTCATTTCCAAAGAACTTTGGCCTTTGACCGGATTTCTTGCTATGGGACACGTTGAAAGGAAAAGTCTATCGCAACAAGCCACGGTCTATCATGGAACTGCAAGACAGCATTCGGCGGGAAATTGACGCTGCGACTCTTGATGTGCTGGTGGCTACCTTCTGTAACATGGAGAGGCGTGTGCAGGCATGCATTGATGGTAATGGAGACCACTTCCAACCCTCGCTGTGACGTCAGCATGCTTCTCATACAGCAAGGTATGTCCGTAGCAATGCCATTACATTATGACCAATAGCTTGATTTTATAAGCAAAATTCAGGGACCGAAAACGAATGAAACGCTCTGTATATTTAAAGATAAAGCTTCACTACTTATCGAATTCTATGGGAAAGAAACGAAATTAGGCGAAATTTTATTTTTCACAAATCTTACAAATATATGATTTCTGAGTCAATATATTATTTCATGCAAACATTTGGCCGAGGGTCTGGTGCGGTGCACATCCAGCTGCTAACAGTCACTAAAACTACTAAGAGATCTAAACCTGACCCTCGTAACCAAACCACACAATCATTACTAGACCTAAGTGGAATTGTTAGGTTAGTAGCGCCAGATTTAGAGCTCCTCGCGAAATCAGTTGACGTTAGTTATGGAAAAGCTCAAGAGATGGCAGAGGCAGCACATATATATATGTTTAAAGACAAAGCTTCACTACTGCAAGAAATAACTTCGAGCAATCGAATACTTTGGGAAAGAAACTAAATTATGCGAAGAAAGGGGTAAATTGTTCACTCGTTACTCATCGCTAGTCTTACTTTATTTTATCTTCACTAATCTTGCAAGTATGTAGTTTCAGCGTCAATATATTATTTCATACTTTTATTTGTGCGTCAATATATTATATCATGCAATCTTTTACCTGTGAAAGTAAAGCTTTTAAGCCGAATCTGTCGGTGATAATCGATATTACGTAGACCTAGTTCTCAAAAACAGAATAATTCAATTGTTTAAAATAGCTATTTTATATTGTATTTCATAGCATGATGGTCTAATTCTCACTCTTTTTTACTCATATTTTGAAATCTTGAAGCCCAATTGAAGGGTGTTTTGAGCTGGTTCATATCATTTCTCACTATCATGTTCGAATCTGAGCCACTTTCACAACCGAAACCTTCGTCGCGATTATTCTGAAGTTAAGGCAAGCGACGGGATTTCTCCCCCGTCTAGTTGCGTGGTATGTATCGTTGTGTATTATCTGAGAGTAAAGTATATAAACGTATATAAAATTAAATTATATATATAATTTTTATAATGTGTAGATATTTTTTTTAAAATGTGGATATTTCTAATGAATAACTCAAACAGAAAGTGTGTGGAATGTTTCTTATATGATTCCAAAAATGCTGTCCTGTTTCATATTCACACGGCATAAAATTTACCCTAATCATTCGTTACTTCTCGATGAACTTCAAGGGGCTCCCCGATGGCGCAGTGGTAGCGTCGTCGCCTTGTAATCAAGGGTTCCCGGGTTCGATGCCCGGTGGAGGCTCATAGTGGTTCGGATCCCACTTTAAACTGTAGGTCCAGTCCCAATTAGCCTTACTGTGAATAAAGTGGACTTAAAAACACCAAATGAATCAATCAAACCATGAACTTTGAGCAAAGGGAACATTTTGACAGCAGAAGGTGTCATTTACGACTGAGCAAAAATCAGGCATATGGCAACGCCGCTTTTTGCACATGAAAACTCCCACATCCGAAGACGAAAAGTCTAGGATCGGTTCTCTTGTTGCGTAGCGTATAGCCAGAATGTGAAAATGACCAGATATAAGGTTAACTGAATTTCTAACAAATTTATATGTAAATCTGGGATAAAGTGAATCGACGGTAATAAAGTATCTCAAAAGATGGCAGGAGAATTAAATTGTTAAAGCAACTTCAATTTCTGTGCAACGGAAGTCGTACCTTAATCCTTAGCTGTGTCTTCCGAGCATTATGTAGAGGGGGAAGTACAAGTATAAAACAATCTGTAGAAAACTTAATTGCATGGAACCATACCATTTAATTTATCTAGTTCATGCGGCCGTTACGGCGAATTATTCTTATACATAGAGGGCGCACCATTTGTGTATACACATTTTTCAATTCTGAAGGATATAAATACAGTTACTTACTGTTGTAAATGGTTTGAAATATGGTTGAAAGTGAGGGCAGGCCAATATATCTGTAAAAGAAATACACGTTTACCAGTGGCGTATGCTTAGTCCAAGATATGGGCTATCTCCCCATGACACATGACTATGGAAGGAGGACCTAAACACCGTGTATAAATGGATACCACACATTTTGATTTTTCTCGGCGTCTTCAAAGAAGTATCGTTTCCATGCCAACAGCGGTTAGGTTGCCAACTCATAAGAAATCAGGTTGCCAACTACTGAGAAATCAGGTTGCCAACTCCGGAATCACCATCATTTAATTGAAATGAGTAACTTTATTCACAATTTATAATAGATTTTTCTTCTGTATTCTATTCTCTAGTTTTCAGGCTTCGCGGATAACCTATTTGGCCTCGAATATACGCTCCCGACCTTCACTGGGAATTAAAAAGTGCAGAAACTGTTTAAAAAGAGAGTTTCGAAGTTTACCGTTGCACTTTTGTTCCCATTACGTTTGAAGCATCAGCTAAGGAACCAGGTGTTACAGTGGAATTCGAAATGAACATAGTAAGGGTTATACACTATGGTGTAGATTGTAACACCTTACTTTACATCCAAGTATCTCCTTTGAGAACCCTGTCCATGACACCATTCCACCGCTCTGCACTTGCTGAGGAACTGTGCGTGACACTCATTCAAGAGATGTTTGAGTTTGATGGCGAGCTTTAGAACACCTGCAACACCGAGAAACGCCACTGATTTTTCTATAATATATACGGGTAACGGGGAGACACACTAAAGCTATGGTCTATGGCCCAAACCAGGTACAAGTATTATTGCGTATTATTTACCGTTGCCTTTCTCCCACGCTTGATCAGTTGCGTTAATGAGTGATGATTACATGACATTGATGAGTGACACTCACAGACAACACCCACGTCGAACTCCACACCAGAAACGAAGGTGACGAACATTTTGGTGTATTTCTCTTTATATTCATTCACCTCTTACCTCTGTCATTCACTTTCACTTTTCAGTAACTATAAATACTGAATGTTAGTTACTTCCTCATCACTTCAAGAATGTGTTCTGTAGTGAATATTTCTCAACTTTTGGTTTTGGAGTCTGCTGAACCTAAAGTAGCATCTCATACGCCGCCTATTGACACGATGAAAAAAACACCAGTCTATTACGATTATTAAGTTCTCCGTCGGACTTTGGAATCACTACGAAGCTGTCCTTATTGGAGATTAAAAACAAACAATGCTGTGGAGGGCTGGCATCGAGGATTCCAGTCGCATGTTTCCGCCGACCATCCCACGATTTGGCGGTTCCTGGAAGTCCTGCTTCGAGAAGTAGCTCTGAACGAAACTCGATGGACACAGTGGAGACATCGAGCGGCCAAGAAAGAAATACAAAGACTGTTGTGTTCGACTTGAAACACTGGTTGCTGCATATGATAGGACAGACATCGTTCGCAACCTACGAGGTGTTGCTCGTAACATTTCCATGTAAAATTGCTTGTATGAAGGGACACATAAAGAGATGTCAATTCAAAAGAACATTATTTTCTTTCTGTGCACCAGTTATATGTTGCACCAAAATGTCCTAGACCCAGGGCACACGAGGTAGTGGTAAGCACCACGTCTTTACTCATTTGCTGGGGAGCTAAAGCTTGTTCGGCTAAACAACAAATGTCAAAATTCTAATTTTGTCTTTTCCGCCGAAGGCCATGGAGGGTCACATAAACTAATAGGCTTTGTCCTATTGCCGTGATGAGGGGAAATCCTCGCCGTATCCTGCGTTCCGAAATTTTTCGTTTCGGGTCGTTATCGAAACAGGTGGCATACTCAACAAGGCCAAACACGGCTAATGGTTGCCGCCGCGTAGGAAGCGAATGGGTCTCCGATTCTCTGAAATGAGAGCGAAGGGTGCATGTGGACAGCAGAAGGTTTCGTGTACGACTGGACAAAAATTAGGCTAGTTCCAATATTGCTTCCCCTCCTTCAAACTCCCACAACTGGAGGCAAAAAGTCTGTTTAATATTCGTTGGCCGGTCGGACTTTAGGTGTACCCCAGAGTAGCATCAAGCAGGGAAAATTCCCATCTGAATTCTCTCACACCGTGGATGGAAACCAGCGTGGCAAATTCAGAAAATTCAATTTGAAAAAAATGATTTGAAATAACATAAAAACTGTTCGCTTCCTGTCCGTTAAAAGATCGCCTTACAGTCTCACCACTGAAGGTTACAGGTTCGAATTTTGGCGTCATCAATTACATCGAATCATCATTCTTTTCTTTATCGCTACTCGTATTACCAGAAAATTGCAGAAATAAGACACACAAGACGGGCAAAAAGTTACAAATAAAGTTAGTTAGCTGTTAACTTCAGTCTAATTTGATTTAATAGGTACTTACTACAACCAATCGGAACATGTTGAATATCACATTGCGAAAGGAACTTTCTGGACTTACCTGCGAAAAGAGAGAAAAAATACAAGCAATGAATATGAATTTTAAAATACGAACAACTATTTTATTACAAATCTCAAGCATATATCATTTTTGATATAACCTAACCTAAGAACAACGATCAAGAACTGTTTCTATACTTTTAGGGTGTATTAAATACAGCGGGAATTATGGGAGTTCAATCTGACTGATGGAACAGTGCTAATTACATCCATTTTTTAGAGTAAGCATTTGTAAGAACATAAATTGTTGTTCAACTGGGTGCCTGGGTATAATATTCTTACTCTAAAAAGCCCAAAAGCAGTCAGTAGGACTTTAAAGCTTTCTAAGCACCATCTAGCATGCTCATAGTAAACTATCATTTCGGCTATGCACCGATTTCAGAGCAGTGCAGTCACTCTTGCCAACTTTTAGTTCTGAGCAGTCATTGTTGCCAAATTTTATTTTTGAGCAGTCATTGTTGCCAACTTTTAGTTTTGAGCAGTCATTGTTGCCAACTTTTAGTTTTGAGTCAAGCAAGTACTTGTGCTATTTAGACATGTTCATTAATTGGAAATGCAGATAAGCAATTTCTAATGCAAGTTTTCTTCCATGGTGGAAAACCTTTCAATTTCTGATCCCCGTAACTGGGTACGAACCAAGAGGCACCGGAAATGTTATCGTCGAGTCTCAGGTTCGAGTCCTGGCGTTGGCATCACGTGGCCGGCTTCATCAATGCCATCTACACTCTGTCCAGCAATCTCTGGAGCGACAGAACAGAAGCAAGTCAATGCGCAAGTAGTGACTCGACAGGAATCGAGCTGTGAGGTAACGGGATTGAGTGTTAAGAGAAGAAGGATTGGAGTCATCACTCCGCCCATCACATTCTTTTACGGTTATGCGCGGCCTTGCTCCAGAGATTCCCGAGATAGAGTATAATCGCCATTCATCCTCATCGCAGCGATTACACAAACAACGCCAAATTCGACAGAAATAATAAAAATTCAAAAATGGTAAAGGAAGATGTAAAGAGATGGTATCCATAGCAACCTATTCCAAATCAATTTAGTAATCACTAATGAGGTTTGAATAAGAGTTAACTTCGGGTTCAGGATAATGGCTTACTACCGGTAAACAAACAAGGGGAGAGAGAAAATCAACAGGCACGAAAATAAAGAAGATACGGACACAAATCATATCCAAACAGAAGCATGAACATGATATATTTATCCTGTTAACCTGCGGCGCGAATATGTTCCCAGCGCACCTTTCTTTTCTATTAGCCCACGCCTACTTTCAGACAAGGGGAGGGAGGATAGCAATATTCGCAAGTATGACTGTACAGCTTAGATGGCCTTTAAACTACTGAAAGAGGGATCCTAAAAATCCACCGTGTCGAGAGGGAACACGCAGTATCCTGAAATGTTATGCAGCACACTTAGCATGCGCGTTCTCCGTGATGCATACAAATTAGGATACTACATCAAAACCGTCAAGCCAACATTTCGGCGTTCGCTAAATGCTAATGGGGGGGGGGGGGGGTTGATGCCAGTGTCGGTTGCATTTGCACCATGTTGCGATTAGCGTCCTTACGAAACATCCTGGTGCAGCTTTACGTTGTGCTTATTAAGGGTTTCGGTACATAAACGAGGGGCATATCTTCATAATCCACCCATCAGCATGTGGCGACAGGCCCACGCGATATGTATTCACCCAGCTTAACCCGTAGCAAAACACAGAAGTCTGTCCCACAGGCCTCTAGATATAGAACGGAAACGATGCGCTTTTGTTTGAAGCCGCGCATCTTTGCACGCGCATAGCCAGGGGGATAGAAACATGGCGGAGCTGCGCATTATATCTTGTTATTGTTTTCATGTTTATGAAGAAATTATTTGTTCTCACTTCTGGAGTGGAATATGTAGAGTTATATCGTTCTTAGTAAACTTAAACATTGCAATCGTGTGTGGTGCAATGACTCACAATGTTCAAAATAGTTGGAAATATAAAGGTATACTCGCAGCCATGATAGTATCTCCCGGCCTTCAAATGTTTGGCTTCAAGTTGACCCATGTTAAATGCACCACGTTTCCAGTCTGGTATCTAGAGATCTCTGTGGTCCGTCCGCTTCAACCTCTCGCCAGATGCACGAACTCTGGAACTGACTGGGCTAGAAAGGTAAAATTTGGTGAAAAAAACTCATTGCATTTCTATTTGTTTTCATCTCTGGTTATTTGACGTCACTTTTGCACCTTTCTAGGTTAATCGCAACGATGATGAATGATGAATTAGATTAAGGAGTAAGCACAATGACACGTGCAAGACCGAATAGGGGAAAATTAGCATATTTCACACAGTTGTGTGCAATCTTGATAGTGGAAATCGAAATTAGTAAACATAACAGAGATTAATTAACAGAATGAAAATAGGTGGCAGTAGAAAGGTAAATTAATACATTGTCTTGTATTCGAGCGATTATAAATTTTGATGAATCCAGCAAATATCATTGATAGTGATTATATTCTCTCATGTTACTACTAGAATCTATTCTACAGTGAAATTGTAGTGTATGTTTTAAATAAAAGAAATAATGTATATTAACGCATGATAACTGTGCCATTAGATGTAAAATTATGGTGGGTGGGGATGGAATTTATATTTAAATTATGTACTTTAATACGAAATTATTCCATAGGTATTGTTAAAATAAAATTAAAATAGTATATTATTTACAACTAACTAACTAACTAACTAACTAACTCTCTAGCCTTCTTAAACCCGAAGGTTCATGGCTGCAGCAACACAGGCCTTCCATCTGTCCCTATCTTGAGCAAGATCTATATACTCTCTTCCATCCCTACCGATTTCCTTTAGGTCCATCTCAACGTTGTCCCTCCATCTTCGTCTTGGCCTTCCTACAGGTCTCTTACCATCTGGTTTCCCAACAAGAATCCTGTAAACTCCTCTTTCCTCTCCCATTCGTGCCACATGGCCTGCCCACCTAAGTATTCTTGATTTAATTATTCTAATAATATCTGGACATGAATACAAATTATGTAGTTCTGAATTATGTAACCTTCTCCACTCACCTGTCTCGTCATCCCTTTTAGGTCCAAAGATTTTCCTAAGGATCTTATTTTCAAATACTCTCAATTTATGTTCCTCTTTCAATGTAAGGGACCAAGTTTCACACCCATATAATACTACAGGCAAAATTACTGTTTTGTATATTTTAACTTTTAGTTTCTTAGATATTAAACGAGAAGACAAAAGTTTATGAAGAGAGAAGTAACATGCATTTCCTGAATTAAGCCTACTTTTTATTTCCTCTTTAATATAATTTTCATTTGTTAATATTACTCCTAAGTATTTGAATTTGGAAATTGTTTCAAACGAGTTGTTATCAATAATTAGATTTTGATTATTACCTAACACTTGGTTTCGGCCTGTAAGCATATATTTAGTTTTCTCTTTGTTAACTTCCAAACCTATCTCTTTAGCAGTTTTGAAAAATATTTTAGCATTATTCTTAATCGTATTTATATCATCCCCCAGTAAGTCTACATCATCTGCATATGCTAACAACTGAGTCACACCATTTAATTTTAGTCCTTCTTTAGTTTCTTTTACCTTCCTTACAGCATATTCTAAGGCAAAATTAAAGAGCAATGGAGATAATGCATCTCCTTGTTTTAACCCATCATGAATTATAAATTTGTCAGACATATTATTACCCACACGAATTTTACTTTCTGTTTCACTGGTGCATATTTTTATCATACTAACAAGCTTCTTAGGTATTCCAAACTCTACTAATATATTATATAATTTATCTCTTTTGACCGAATCATATGCTTTTTTGAAATCAATGAATAGCTGATGGACATTTTGATTATATTCCCACTTTTTTTCAAGTGTCTGTCTGATGTGAAAAATTTGATCTGTAGTTGATCTGTTACGTTTAAATCCACATTGATAATCACCTATAATTTCATTAGCATATAGGGTTAGTCTTGTTAAAAGAATGTTAGACAATATTTTGTATGTTGTTGAGAGTAGAGAAATTCCACGGTAATTATTGCAGTTCATTTTATCACCTTTTTTAAACACAGGAACAATTATGGATTCTTTCCACTGTTGAGGGATTTCTTCTTTATTCCATATTAAACAAATTAATTTATGAATTTGACATATTAATGAATTTCCACCATATTTAATTAACTCAGCTGGTATTAAATCAATGCCAGGTGCTTTGTTATTCTTTAGCCTTTTAATAGCATCTTTAACTTCAGTCAAGTTTGGTTCTGGAACTAAAGGTTCTGCTGTGTGTACTTCATTTATTTCTGATTTATCTCCTACATGGACATTTAAAAGGTCATTAAAGTAGTTCTTCCATCTATTTAGAATATCGCTTGGGTCAGCTAGAAAATCACCGTCTTTATCTTTTATCAAGTTTACTTTAGGTTGCCACCCCTTTCTAAATTCATTTACACCTTTATATAAATCTCTGATATTTTTATTTTTGCTGTTTGTTTCAATTTCGTTAATTTTGCTTTTCAAGTAATCTCTTTTTTTACTTCTAAACGTGCGGTTAACTTCTCGCTTTATTCTATTATAATTGCTTAGATTTGTATCATCCGAGTTATTTAACCACCTAAGTCTAGCCTGATTTCTTATTTCTATTAGATTATGACAAACCATGGCTTACTTTTTCTTGGTTTATGGTATCCTATACTTTCTTTAGCTGCTGATTCTATTGCATTACGTATGTGCTCCCAATTCTTATTGACGTCTGTTTCATTTATATTTTCATCATCATTTAAATCCTGCAAAACCTCAAATCTATTTGACAGTTTAATTTGGTAATCTTTCTTAATTCTTTCATCAGTAAACTTTCCTGTATCAAATTTTAGAACTTTTAGATTATGTTGCTTATGATTTATCACTGAGAGTCTTTCTCTTAATTTAGCAATTACTAAATAATGGTCACTGGCACAGTCAGCACCTCTATGTGTACGAACGTCAATTATACTAGTATGCCTTCTCTTATCAATGAGAATATGATCTATCTGATTATGAGTTTTACCATCTGGAGAAGACCAGGTATATTTATGGATATCTTTATGTTTAAAAGTGGTACTTTTCACAATTAAATTCTTTGAGGTTGCAAAAGTAATCAATCTTATACCATTATCATTACTTAATTCATGAAGACTTTCTTTACCAATCGTGGGTTTAAATGTATCTTCTTTGCCAATCTGTGCATTACAGTCACCTAACAGAATTTTCATATCATACTGAGAAAATTTATCAAAGACCTGTTCTAACTCTGTATAAAAATCATCTTTAGTATTATCATCTTTATCTTCCGTTGGTGCATGTATGTTTATTAAAATAATTTTACACCACCTACCCTGTAAAACTGCATATGATATCCTATCATTAATAAATTCTACTGTTTTAAGAGCCGCGATAATTCTATTATTTATGAAAAATCCTGTTCCAAAATGATGATTTTCAGTACCACCATAGAAAAAAGTATAATTTTTAGTTTTACAATTCCCTTCTCCTGGCCACCTAACTTCCTGGACAGCTACTACATCTAATTTATACTTGACTATCTCATTAACTGTACACTGAAATGCCCCAGGCCGGTAAAGGCTCAGAACATTCCAGGTGCCTAATTTAATATCCTTATTCCTAACGTAGATCTTATCCTTAGTCCAGGGACCTCCCAAAGTAGTCCCCACCCGGAGATCCGAACGGGGGACTATTTTACCTCCGGAATATTTTACCTTGGGAACATCCATGGCCTTATATTTCTGTTTCTTGACATGTCTTTTTACAGTGCAGAGTTGTCAGCTCTACGCCTAACCCCCGATATGAATGGAGGAACTACTACACAAGACGAACACAAACACATTAGACAGCATAACTACTACACAAGACACACACAAACACATCACAACTATAACACAATATAAACACACACACACACCACAACTACTACACAATATAAAAAAAAATAAACAAACAAACAAACAAACAAACACACACACACACACACACACACTCTCGTGGAAGTGAGCGATTTGCAATTGTGAAGGATAATATGTGGGTCCCGCTCTGAAAAGACTTGAGAACCACTAATTTTCGCGATTAACCTACAAATGTAGGATACAGATTCATTTATTATTATTTACAACTACGGACGTTAATTCGTAGAATATTCATTAGTTTTCAATCAATTGCTGCTACAAAAAAGACACTGGGAAAATCAGTAACTCTTTATTATTTATGAATTGTACAGACTCGGACACTTCTGGCTTGGAACGCTCTCATTTGCTTGTATTAGGGTTGTCAGAATTCAGAACTGGCCACGACTGTACTTGTCACGTAAACATTCTATCCATCCTTAACTGATACTATTTTCATTTAAACACCGATGCGCACATACTCCTAATTCATGTCTTCGAGACCTAAATATGTTGACAATGGTACAAATCAATATGATCGATTGATTGGTTTGTGGTTTTAAGTCCACTTTATGCATAGAAAGGCTAATCGGGACTGGACCTACAGTTTAAAGTGGGATCCAAACCACTGTGCCGTGTGCCTTTACCGGGTATCGAACTCGGGACCCCTTGACCACAAGGCGACGATGTTACCATCGGGGAGGAACGTACAAATCAAAATGTAACAAACACAAATATTAATTAAAATGGATTTACGTTGTAATTTATTTTACGATTATAGATGGCACGGATATTAAATTTAATTATGTGAACGTATGGTTAATACAAAGCTGGAAATATTAATTTGATGCTAAGTATATATTTATAAAGTTATTAAATCCTAAAAATAATGGAGAAGTATCGATTTTTGCTTGAATGTTAAGGATACATTTCCAAGTACAGTTCAACGCAAGTAGATAAAGATTTACAAAATACGTTTTAGATTCAACTGATTGCAAAATTATTCATATTCTGCTTCACTCGCTCATTTCATCTGGCTTTCATTAACTGTAGATGTCATATAAGCTCGCATAGCACAGGAATAAAATTCAGTAAAATTCAGTTCAATGTATCGAAAATTACCTCCACCTAAAGGTTGATGAAACAACTAAAATCACGTGACCTTCCACTCCCATAATGCAACAGAAATCACCATCACTGCCCAGAAACGCAAATAAACTAATCTATCCGATATATCAATATGGCACAGTGTCGGCAAAAATCATGGCGATTGGCTTCTTCTTCTTCTTCTATTGGCTCACACCTACTTTTAGCGATTTCTAGCCAAAGTTGCCGAGTGCTGGTTTTATTGTTTTTGATCTTGCTATTCAGTTTCGTCAAGAAAATACAGGGTGACAATTAATAAACTATATGAAATAAAACCGTCCTAATTTCTGAACGGTTCACGTGATGACGTCCAAACTGCGTGGCTGGCCACAGGGCATGATGGGAATTCGTATGCGCACGCAACGTGTTGATGTCAGCCATTTGCAAGTGAAAATGTTACGGTACAGCGTGCAGGCTGCCATATTCCCCGGATCTGAACACATGTGACTCATTTTTGTGGGGCTATGTTAAGGACAAGGTGTACAGAAATAACCCCAAAACCATTGCCGAGCTGAAAACTGCCATTCAGGAGGTCATCGACAGCATCGATGTTTCGACACTTCAGCGGGTCATGCAGAATTTTGTTGTTCGTCTACGCAACGTCATCGCCAGAGATGGCAGACATATCGAACATGTCATAACCTAAACCCGAATGTCTGTTGTGACGTTTACATGTGCAATACAGTTTGTGTACTACGCCGTTTTATTTCATATAGTTCATTAATTATCACCCTGTATATTCTCCGTTGTCACTTTTTCAGAATTATAGACTCATCTGTTCCTATGATACACTGAGATTTGTGGATTATTTTGGTATTGTTTATTCTGTGGGTTATGAACATATTTATATTGTGAAGTTATGTTTCCGGGCAAAACTATACAATAGCCACATAATCGTAGTGTTAGGTTCTGAAGTAAGTGTTGATATGGATATCGGAAACGGGATTTTTGTGATACAAAGTATCACGACGGAGTTGCGGTAAATGGCATTGAAAACAATAAATAGTTAATTAATTGTTAAGCTTGTCCACATTGGCAGAAAGTTGAGGGCACATGGCGATTGGCTTATTAATAAATTTGCCTTAAGCCAAGCGTAACCTAGCAATTAGTTAATAACTAATAAAAATAGAAAGGTAAAATTTGCTGCGCAGAAAGCTACACTTAGTAATACACATGTGTCTATGAGGGCTAAGCAATAAAAAATCAATAATAAATATAGCTTAACATTCACTATTTAACACACAAATAAAACTGCATTGGAACAAATACTCTGCACTGGCCTGCCGATTTGTCCCTGTCCGTAGCATATAACTAGAGCTAGGAATTTTAGGTGCAAAACTTTGCCAATAAAGGTGCAAAAAAGGTGCCAATTTTTGTACAAAAAAGGTGCTGAAATAGGTGCTAATTTTTGTACAAAAAAGGTGCTGAAATAGGTGCTAATTTTCAGATGTAAAATTTATTGTGAGCAGTGCATACATATATGATTCAACTTGTCTGGATAAACACACAGAGTATTCTCTGGTTTTAAATCGTTTAATATAAATAAGCAAAGAAAATTCTCTGATACATTAGAAAGCGACATAAAGGAAAACTTGCTTCTTCTTACTTGCGTAGAATTAGTTATCTAGAAAACTGTTAAATATATTACATTCAAAATTTCTATGTTGTTCTGATTGAGGCTACATCTACGTTCACTAAGCAGATACTTGTAAGTTGAAAAAGAACGTTCAACATCAACAGACACAAGTGGTGCATATTTTGTTTTCAACCGGTAATCCACATCCTTGTTGGTTGCGACTTCTTGAACATCAGGGTTTTTGGCTAAACTTTGTTCCAACTTCTCTTTCCCGACCCCTTGCAGCTCTCGTTGCACATCCATCAAAACAGCCCACTGTGCTTCCTTTTCAGGACACTGCTCCTCCAGTTTTGTGATTGCAGTAGTAAGGAAAGAGAAGCCATGTACAATATAGAGTTCATCTTGCAATTCCTGTTTAAGTGCAATTTTTTTGGCTTTTTCTACAGCTGAGGAATCACTAGACAAAGCATCTAAAAATTTCGATATTGTATGGAAATGATTGCAAATAAACACTGCAGCTTTTAACCATGTACCCCATCTAGTGAGGATGGGAGAGGGTGGGTAGTGGAAGTTCCGTAATTTCTACGTACTTCTGTATTCTAGAAGGAGCCTTTTTCAGTATTTTCTTAATGCTAGAAACAAATTCGTTGACATATGTATATTCATCTTTAAGAGCTTCACAAACTCGATGCAAAGCATGAACAATGCAGGTCACATGTTTTAAGTTAGGATACATATTCTTCAGATTAGAAAATGCAGCTAACATGTAAGATGCTTGGTCTGTAAGAACTAACCACACACTATCATATTTTACGCTCTCCGGCCACAATACAAAACATGCATCATTGAAACTTTGCATTACACTTGCATTATCTGTTTTGCCAAGAAAATAAGTTTTTAAAAGCATGGGCCTCACTTGATGTCCATTGAGAGGTGCTACTAAAATGTTCAAAACGTACCTGTTTTGCCTATCTGTGGTTTCATCTAGTATGAAATAGACTGGAGGTCAGCTACTACTTGCCTGATCTGCGAGATTTTAGCTTCATAAAGAGGTTGAAGGTAAGATTTCCTTAAGGTGCTCTCATCTGGAACGGACTTCCCAGTATATTTTTGCAAATAAGATTTCATGACAGGATTGTTAAGTTTGCACATGCTATAAATGTCCTTGCTGTCTCACTGAAAAATTCATTTGTATTTCTGGAACTCGAAGATGCAAGCACCTCACCAATGAATTGCTGTCGCTTCCCACCTTTACCATTTCATAGTTCTTTATTCCTGACGTGCTTCCCACCTTGTAGATGCTGCACAATCCAAGTGTGTTGGTGTTTGTCATCAACAGCAATAGAAATATCACACACATCACACCTCAGAACAGATCCATCACTCTGAATGCCATCACCGCTGAACTGTTTAACAATGTCCTGCAGTTTCCCAACATTTACTTTATGTTTTGGCATGGTGAACAAGCAAATCCGATGCATCGATCAGTCGATCACAGACTGCAGTTACCTTGCTCACTGAGACGGGAGAAGGAAACTAAAACAAAACAGCTTTCCTACAATTCTTAAACAATACAGCATAGGACAAAAAGAGCACAACTTCTAGCAATTGTAACGCGTCATTGTTGGCACTGTTTAAAGTCCGCGCGCTTACTACATTAACGTACAAGAACTGAAGAAAGCCGATTCATTGTTGTGCGGTAAACAAAAATCACATGCCAAGAAGCCGTGCCTTGAATGTGGGTGGGGTTAAACAGTGCGCGAGTTGTATTAAAAAAATGATAAAGATGCAAAAAGGGCGAAAAGGTGCAAAAGGTTCTGATATTATGAAAAAGGTGGAAAAGGTTCCGAGATTGTGAAAAAGGTGCAAAAAGGTGCAACCAAAACACCATGAGTAGAGTTCAATATGTGCTTATTTTGGGGATGAGTCACTTTTTTACCCATTTTCACACAAAAAAATTTAAGGTGCAGCACCTAAAATTCCTAGCTCTGCATATAACACCTCAAACACTACAAAAGATACAAAATTATTCAATTTAGTGTACTAAAAGACTGGTGTTATCACGGTGTAAGGTGAAATTATCTACAAAAACTGGTACGTAAAGTCGTGTTGCACTATGCATACAATCAAAAGTATTACAACACACGAAATCGCGGAAGGGAATTCTCATTTTCTGATGCAAGTTATTTATCAATTAAGTTAACACTTATAATTTCGTTACGTGTACAACGTATGTCTTTCGTTAAAACAGCTGTTCCCATAGTTTAAGATGTTTTATATCTGCGTATTGCAACACTGATATTTTCTATTCGGTGATATGTTCACGCATTGTCACTTTCTGTCATTTCGATATCAGACTCGCTTGCAATAACCAATAAACTATCGACATAGCAGGTTCTTGGTGACTGGCCGTTGGAGCTATTCCTATCTGCCAATCCTCTTCGAGAATGTGTGCGCTGGGACGGGTGGTAATCTCAGTTGGACGTTCTAAAAGCAATATCGTCCCCCCCTGAGACAACGTTCTGGGAACAACAATAGCTCTATTGAAACGACGTTCTATGAACATCGGCTCCCCCGACACTTTTTAGGAAGAATATCGACTTCCCTGACACAACGTTCTAGGAACAACATCCACTCCCGTGAGACAACGTTCTAGGAACAACATCGACTCCCCTGAGACAACGTTCTAGGAACAACATCGACTCCCCTGAGACAACGTTCTAGGAACAACATCGACTCCCCTGACACTTTTTAGGTACAACATCGACTCCCCTGACACTTTTTAGGTACAATATCGACTTCCCTGGGACAACGTTCTAGGAACAACATCGACTCCCCTGACACTTTTTAGGAACAATTTCGACTCCCCTGAGACAACGTTCTAGGAACAATATCGACTTCCCTGAGACAACGTTCTAGGAACAATATCGACTTACCTGAGACAACGTTCTAGGAATAATATCAACGTCCCTGAGACAACGTTCTAGGAACAACATCGACTCCCTTGACACTTTTTAGGTACAATATCGACTTCCCTGGGACAACGTTCTAGGAACAACATCGACTCCCCTGACACTGTTTAGGAACAACATCGACTCCCCTGAGACAACGTTCTAGGAACAATATCGACTTTCCTGAGACAACGTTCTAGGAACAATTTCGACTCCCCTGAGGCAACGTTCTAGGAACAACATCGATTCCCCTGAGACAACGTTCTAGGAACAACATCGACTCCCCTGACACCTTTTAGGTACAATATTGACTTTCCTGGGACAACGTTCTAGGAACAATATCGAATCCCAAGAGGCAACGTTCTAGGAACAATATCGACTCCCCTGAGAAAACGTTCTAGGAACAACATCGACTCCCCTGACACTTTTAGGAACAATATCGACTCCTCCGAGACAACGTTCTAGGAACAAAATCGACTACCCTGAGACAACGTTCTAGGAACAACATTGACTCCCCTGGCACATTTTAGGAATAATATCGACTCCCCTGAGACAACGTTCTAGGAAACTCATCGACTCCCCTGAGAAAACGTTCTAGGAACAACATCGACTCCCCTGACACTTTTAGGAACAATATCAACTTCCCCGAGACAACGTTCTACGAACAAAATCGACTACCGTGAGACAACGTTCTAGGAACAAAATCGACTACCCTGAGACAACGTTCTAGGAACAACATTTACTCCCCTGGAACATTTTAGGAATAATATCGACTCCCCTGAGACAACGTTCTAGGAAACTCATAGACTCCCCTGAGAAATCGTTCTAGGAACAACATCGACTCCCCTGAGACAACGTTCTAGGAACAACATCGACTCCCCTGACACTTTTAGGAACAATATCGACTCCCCCGAGACAACGTTCTACGAACAAAATCGACTAACCTGAGAAAACGTTCTAGGAAAAACATCGATTCCACTGAGACAACGTTCTAGGAACAACATCGACTCCCCTGACCCTTTTAGAAACAATATCGACTCCCCCGAGACAACGTTCTACGAACAAAATCGACTACCCTGAGACAACGTTCAAGGAACAAAATCGACTACCCTGAGACAACGTTCTAGGAACAACATCGACCACCCTGAGACAACGTTCTAGGAACAATATCGACTCCCCAGAGACAACGTTCTAGGAACAAAATCGACTACCCTGAGACAACGTTCTAGGAACAACATCGACTCCCCTGAGACAACGTTCTAGGAACAACATTGACTCCCCTGGCACATTTTAAGCATAATATCGACTACCCTGAGACATCGTTCTAAGAACAACATCGACTACCCTGAGAAAACGTTCTAGGAACAACATCGAATACCCTGAGACAATGTTCTAGGAACAACATTGACTCCCCTGGCACATTTTAGGAATAATATCGACTCCCCTGAGACAACGTTCTAGGAAACTCATAGACTCACCTGAGAAATCGTTCTAGGAACAACATCGACTCCCTTGAGACAACGTTCTAGGAACAACATCGACTACCCTGAGACAACGTTCTAGGAACAATATCGACTCCCCAGAGACAACGTTCTAGGAACAAAATCGACTACCCTGAGACAACGTTCTAGGAACAACATCGACTCCCCTGAGACAACGTTCTAGGAACAACATTGACTCCCCTGGCACATTTTAAGCATAATATCGACTACCCTGAGACATCGTTCTAAGAACAACATCGACTACCCTGAGAAAACGTTCTAGGAACAAAATCGACTACCCTGAGACAACGTTCTAGGAACAACATCGACTCCCCTGAGACAACGTTTTAGGAACAACATTGACTCCCCTGGCACATTTTAGGAATAATATCGACTCCCCTGAGAAAACGTTCTAGGAACAACATCGACTCCCCTGAGACAACGTTCTAGGAACAACATCGACTCTCCTGACAATTTTAGGAACAATATCGACTCCCCCGAGACAACGTTCTAGGAACGAAATCGACTACCCTGAGACAACGTTCTAGGAACAACATTGATTCCCTGGAACATTTTAGGAATAGTATCGACTCCCCTGAGAAAACGTTCTAGGAAACTCATCGACTCCCCTGAGAAAACGTTCTAGGAACAACATCGACTCCCCTGAGACAACGTTCTAGGAACATCGACTCCCCTGACACTTTTAGGAACAATATCGACTCCCCCGAGACAACGTTCTACGAACAAAATCGACTACCCTGAGACAACGTTCTAGGAACAAAATCGACTACCCTGAGACAACGTTCTAGGAACAACATTGACTCCCCTGGCACATTTTAGGAATAATATCGACTCCCCTGAGACAACGTTCTAGGAAACTCATAGGCTCCCCTGAGAAATCGTTCTAGGAACAACATCGACTCCCCTGAGACAACGTTCTAGGAACAATATCGACTTCCCTGAGACAACGTTCTAGGAACAACATTGACTCCCCTGACAATTTTAGGAACAATATCGACTCCCCCGAGACAACGTTCTAGGAACGTAATCGACTACCCTGAGACAACATTCTAGGAACAAAATCGGCTACCCTGAGACAACGTTCTAGGAACAACATTGACTCCCCTGGCACATTTTAGGAATAATATCGACTCCCCTGAGACAACGTTTTAGGAACAACATTGACTCCCCTGGCACATTTTAGGAATAATATCGACTCCCCTGAGAAAACGTTCTAGGAACAACATCGACTCCCCTGAGACAACGTTCTAGGAACAACATCGACTCCCCTGACAATTTTAGGAACAATATCGACTCCCCCGAGACAACGTTCTAGGAACGTAATCGACTACCCTGAGACAACATTCTAGGAACAAAATCGGCTACCCTGAGACAACGTTCTAGGAACAACATTGACTCCCCTGGCACATTTTAGGAATAATATCGACTCCCCTGAGACAACGTTCTAGGAACAATATCGACTCTCCTGAGAAGACGTTCTAGGAACAACATCGACTCCCCTGAGACAACGTTCTAGGAACAACATCGACTCCCCTGACACTTTTAGGAACAATATCGACCCCCCGAGACAACGTTCTAGGAACAAAATCGACTACCCTGAGACAACGTTCTAGGAACAACATTGACTCCCCTGGCACATTTTAGGAATAATATCGACTCCCCTGAGACAACGTTCTAGAAAACTCATAGACTCCCCTGAGAAATCGTTCTAGGAAAAACATCGACTCCCCTGAGACAACGTTCTAGGAACAATATCGACTTCCCTGAGACAACGTTCTAGGAACAATATCGACTTAACTGAGACAACGTTCTAGGAACAATATCAACTTCCCTGAGACAACGTTCTAGGAACAACATCGACTCCCTTGACACTTTTTAGGTACAATATCGACTTCCCTGGGACAACGTTCTAGGAACAACATCGACTCCCCTGACACTGTTTAGGAACAACATCGACTCCCCTGAGACAACGTTCTAGGAACAATATCGACTTCCCTGAGACAACGTTCTAGGAACAATTTCGACTCCCCTGAGGCAACGTTCTAGGAACAACATCGACTCCCCTGAGACAACGTTCTAGGAACAACATCGACTCCCCTGACACTTTTTAGGTACAATATTGACTTTCCTGGGACAACGTTCTAAGAACAACATCGACTCCCCTGACACTTTTTAGGAACAATATCGACTCCCCTGAGACAACGTTCTAGGAACAATATCGACTCCCATGAGGCAACGTTCTAGGAACAATATCGACTCCCATGAGGCAACGTTCTAGGAACAACATCGACTCCTCTGAGACAACGTTCTAGGAACAACATCGACTCCCCTGAGACAACGTTCTAGGAACAACATCGACTCCCCTGACACTTTTTAGGTACAATATCGACTTCCCTGGGACAACGTTCTAGGAACAACATCGACTCCCCTGACACTGATTAGGAACAACATCGACTCCCCTGAGACAACGTTCTAGGAACAATATCGACTTCCCTGAGACAACGTTCTAGGAACAATATCGACTCCCCTGAGGCAACGTTCTAGGAACAACATCTACTCCCCTGAGACAACGTTCTAGGAACAACATCGACTCCCCTGACACTTTTTAGGTACAATATCGACTTTCCTGGGACAACGTTCTAAGAACAACATCGACTCTCCTGACACTTTTTAGGAACAATATCGACTCCCCTGAGACAACGTTCTAGGAACAATATCGACTCCCATGAGGCAACGTTCTAGGAACAATATCGACTCCCCTGAGAAAACGTTCTAGGAACAACATCGACTCCCCTGAGACAACGTTCTAGGAACAACATCGACTCCCCTGACACTTTTAGGAACAATATCGACTCCTCCGAGACAACGTTCTAGGAACAAAATCGACTACCGTGAGACAACGTTCTAGGAACAAAATCGACTACCCTAAGACAACGTTCTAGGAACAACGTTGACTCCCCTGGCACATTTTAGGAATAATATCGACTCCCCTGAGACAACGTTCTAGGAAACTCATCGACTACCCTGAGAAAACGTTCTAGGAACAACATCGACTCCCCTGAGACAACGTTCTAGGAACAACATCGACTCCCCTGACACTTTTAGGAACAATATCGACTCCCCCGAGACAACGTTCTACGAACAAAATCGACTACCCTGAGACAACGTTCAAGGAACAACATCGACTCCCCTGAGACAACGTTTTAGGAACAACATCGACTCCCCTGGCACATTTTAGGAATAATATCGACTCCCCTGAGACAACGTTCTAGGAACAACATCGCTTACCTCGAGACAAAGTTATAGGAACAAAATCGGCTCCCTTGAAACAATGTTGCCAAGCGCTGCTCGTTGCTGTACGATGAGTCAACACCCTTTTATTTTCTCATTGCTTAGTAGGGTTGCGTCGGAAGGAGGATATTATACACTTACTATAAATTTGCACCTTGGGACACGAAAAACAAAAATGACAGACGAACACGATTGAACCGATTGCTGATTGGTGGAATTCGAGAATGTTGGTGGGGCTATCGCTCTAAATCGGTAAGCGCCCCAACAAATCCGGCAATGGAAATCCACCAAGGCGGGAGATTTAGCCTACTCGTGTTTTCGGCTGCAAGATGCCCTGAAGTGATGAAGCCCCGGACTCTGCTCCAGTGGCGTGCAATCGAACAAGCGTTTAACCGTAATACCTTTCGCTCGGGTACCTGCCATTGTAACCAGCCCCTGAGCCAAATCCTGGAAGCCGACACCCCAGGGACGGCCTGGAATCCAGGGATGACGGCTCGTTAATCTCCCGTATCGCTGCGGCATCCGTCTACGATCCTCTCATTTAGGGAAAACCCGGAGCTTCCCCTTCCAGCTCCAGCCAATTCCAGGATCTGGGTTGTGGAACGTCAGCAGGCCGAAAGTCAAAAGTACCGCACAACTAATCACATTGCAGATTGAGGACAGGGCGTGGATGTTACCGACCCGGTGATATATTCATGATATATCACCTGGCATTTGATTCGACGTTGTATTGTCTCGACGGTGTTTGGGAGGAAAATGGGGGAGGGTAATGTAACATTCTCAATTTTGTTGCTGTTGTTTTGTTACATTTGGGGTTTCTGGTGCAGATATCGAGACCTAAACGAGAACTCAGGAACACAATTCGAGAGTGGGATTTTTCAGTCCAAGGTTAGAGACTGTGGCGGCGATTGAAACTCGGAAGGGGCAAAGTACAGTTTACTTTATCGAGCAAAAGTAGCAACAAGTGGGGGGGGCTTACTTGTCGCCAAAACTGATAAATTATGTGAATTATTCGAACGTGCCACTCGATACCATGTCAATTAATAGCATTGCATGAAATCGGAAAACAGTCCAGCTTGATTGATTGATTTGGTATATTTTTCAGAACTTAGCGTATCTGCCACTTTTAGCTAATCGCAAATATGAGGTAGAGTAAGGATATGATGAAGGGACATTCTCAAAGAACACTCATACCCAAGCTGGGATCCGAACCCGGGACCCCTGGCGTCGCAGCGCTAACCACTCCGTTACGGAGGTTGGCTACAGTTCAGCCACTGATCAACTAAATTATATATCACTGTGGAAAATCTGTTTCCTACTTATTAGCGATAAACAGTTTTTTTGTGGAGTGACTTTTGAATCACCCTATATCTATTAAAGTATCTACACTGAAATTGTGGCATGCAAAAACAAGAAGACACGAGCAGAAAAGTGGGTTAGAATATGTTGCCCGCACTACTAAATCGTGTCCCACAGTGGGAACCGAGTCCAAATGCATCACAACTTGTATCCTTACGTGCTCTGCAGCGTGTTTAACTTATGTGTGGGTTCGGTTGCATAACTGTCAAGGGGTTGCGTTCCAACATATTTCTTCTCGAGACTGTACTGTACTCAGTACTACAGGAGACCACTTTCGCTCGCTTGGACTCGTTTGAGTCTCCCACGTTCGAGCGTATACAATGGAATAGCATTTTAATGTGACAATAAACGTAGACACATGTGGGTAAAATATCCATCCTGGCAGATTCAGCCCACAATCATGTTTCATTTCCATATATCACTGTATTGGTGAGATAGATTATACAGGGTGACACAGGGAAGTGTACTCATTTTTGAATTAACAATATACAGTTAATGTGACACAAAACTTTATTCATGGGGTTTGAATAGGTGTGGGAAGTAATGCCATTTGTGTTACGTAGAAAAAATCACATCTGGAAGGTGATGTCTATCTTCCATAATCCAGTTTTCAAGTCGAGAGGTGAAGCTGCAACACACGCGTTCCAATGTCTCTTGAGCGATCTGCTGCACCTCCCCACGAATAGCTGTCTTCAGTTTGTCTAATAAACGTGGTTTGTCGACGTAAACTCGCTACTTTAAATACCCCCGCAGAAAGAAGTCGCACATTTTAACATTGAGATGATGACTGTGTTCACTTAATTTTTAATTTCACTGCATCTTTCCATATGTGAGAGTCCACTACCACAAGTTACGGTTATTCGTGTACTTTTGGGCTTCGAATGTATATCTGTTTGCCTGTTCCAGCGTTGTTCGCTCGAGCGAAGAAACTCTTGATTCCGTGCACCATCTAGCGTCGTCCTTGCGAACTACTTGGCGCTCAAGCGAAATCTTTCTCACTGCAGCACTCTACTGCACAATATATTAACGGGTGTCACTTGACTACATGATAAAAATCCATACTCTAAGAGATCGTATGTACAAATTATAGACAGTACGCCTTAAATTGGGGTCGAAGAAATCGAATTCCAATTAACAAAGTTGATTGGAGTCTTCAGTGAAACTAAGAAACCCCAATCACGATTCTTTTGAAATATTTAATTGGGGGATTTGTCACATCTCCTCTCAAAACGCCATACTTTCGGCTCTCTTTGTTGATTTTCGTCCCCTCTCTCACACTTTTCTCAGAGACTTAGTTAGGAGGAGAGGAAAAGTAGGAAATAATCCTCTGAAGGAAAACTTTCTCGTGTTTGGACAAAATCGTCTCCAAAAAATTTCTCTCTCAACTGCTAAGACGCGATTGTCGCTTCGAATAAGAAAACATTTATTCTTCCACTTTGGTTTTTCGCTTCTGTTTATTGCCTTCTCGCGTCACTATACGCCGAGCTGGGTTATTCTAGATTCTCACCGTGATTAAAATTGCATGAGGACCAGTGGCGGTGGAAGAAGGGTTGGGGGGGGGGTAAGGAGAACGTTCTCCTGCCATCAAGTAGACCTGCAAGCAAAAAGTAAAACTATACCCTGTCCCGGTTATGTATGGAGCAAAGTCGCGAATAGAGACAGAGGGGGAATCGAGTGGACAGAGCAAAGTAAAACAAGCTGCTGCGATGGGAGGTAACCGCAGTCGCTTTTCCCCTCCACGCATTCCCATTCCCTCTCATGTGTTCTTTGGCGGAGCCGTCTCGCGTCACTACTTGCGCATAGGCTTCTTTTCGTTCGCTTACTCCAGAGATATAGATACGCAGGGTGCGAAATCATGGGGGGGACAGGGGGAGATTTTCCCCCTACCAAAAATTTCAGGGAGGGGGGATATTTTTGTTATAACAAACAAAAGATAAGCAATTACTTTTAATTTCAAATATACTTTACTAAGAATAATATCGAAAACACCCACAAATTAGTGTAGTTGTGAGTAATGAATGCATTCCTCTCTCGAGAGATCATTAACAAATCTACATCAATATGCACAATAAAAGTAAAACAAGAATGCAAAATAATATAACTATGAAATCTAACTGATTTATATTAACATACAGCAAACCCTAAACAAAAACTTACACATAATAAAACCACTTCAACTATTTCATAATTTATTAACATCTTTAACTAGTCACTAAAGGAATCAGCTGCTTTGCAATATCTGATATGTAGAAAAGTAACAAATTAATTTCGTTTATGTAATTAATAATAATAGTAATAATAATAAATTTTTAATTGAGTAATTTATTTTTACTTTTAATAATACACATGTTGAGGAGGGGGTTTGTAGATTAAGAACTTTCCCCCCACCAGTTTTCAATGATTTCGCACCCTGTTGATACGCGTACATAAATGCTTTTATTTTGGCCGAATTGCATTCTTGTGTTTAGGAGAACATGCAATGGTACTGCCAGACACCTCACTCATTCTTTTTTCTACCGAGACGTCACGTTCTAACAGAAGATCAATTCTCGGTTCCGTATCGTCTTCGCGAGCTACATGCCTCGTTCTCAGGTGGTCCAACCGAGACCGGAACTGCAAGGTTTCGAGAACTAACGTCCTTCTCATCTTCACAACTTCAAGTGATTAGCTAACGTAAATAGTATTATATACCATAACCGTTTCTTAAAACGTCAATAGATGTCGCTGTGCATGTATATTTCTAATTGATAAAAGAGAGAAACTTTTCTGGAAATGTAAAATCACAAACTATCATAAAAAGTTGTGCATCTGACAAAATAATTCTTAGAGATACAAAATCTTGAGAGAAAATAAAGTTTCCACCATTATAAAAGGAAGAAAACTGCCACAACTGCAAATTGTTATGTCACTTGTCATAACATACAAATATCAATACACCAGGAAAAAGATATTGAATGGTCGTTTCTTTAGATTGCTACTTTTAATAAAGTTGTAAAAATACAACAATGTGGACAAATCCATAGGAAACGTCAGCACGTAATTTCCATGGATGCAAAAGCAAAATTCCGAAAAGCGTGTCAGAAGCCATGAATGAAAAAAATTAAATGTTGAGGTACATGGATATAAATATCTTCGGAAATATGAGTTGAACAACTAAAATAATCTTCTAGATAAAACAAAAACGCTTTAAACCAAAAATTTAAGCAGTGATATAGATATATGCAGAAAACGTTGTAATTACGCTTGTCAAAGAAAATGCTCAGTTTTATTCGTTAGGCATAAAACCTCTACTGTACGTTAAAATTATTTCTGTCCTATACATTAGAATAAGATGAGGAATTAAGTTATGACTCTATCTTATTTATCCTATCGCGAGCTCGGTCTATATTAGGATATTGGTAAAAATATTTTCCACGAGCATTAAAAATTAAATTAGTCCACATAAAATGAATGTAAGGCTAAACTCCTTGCACAGGAGTCTCTAGAATATTCCGGGAGGGCACAGATTATGCTGTAAGCATATGATAATCTAAACAGGGAGATCCTTAACTTAATGAGTGCTTAAGGTAAGGTTAGGTTAGATTAATATTAACTGAACCTAACCTTAATTACCGCTTAGCATACGACTAAGGCTATTGGCTCCTATATTGCTGTTATGTCTCTAACTAACTAACTCTCTAGCCTTTTTAAACCCGAAGGTTCATGGCTACAGCAACACAGGCCTTCCATCTGTCCCTATCTTGAGCAAGATCTCTATATACTACTTACTCTTTTCTATCTCTACCAATTTCCTTTAGGTTCATCTCAACAATATTAATCCATCTTGGTCTTGGACTTCCTACTGGTCTTTTACCATCAGGTTTCCCAACAAGAATCCTGTAAACTCCTCTTTCCTCTCCCATTCGTGCCACATGGCCTGCCCACCTAAGTCTTCTTGATTTAATTATTCTAGTAATATCTGGACATGAATACAAATTATGTAACCTTCTCCACCCACCTGTCTCTTCATCCCTTTTATGCCCAAATATTTTCCTAAGGATCCTATTTTCAAATACTCTCAATTTGTGTTCCTCTTTCAATGTAAGGGACCAAGTTTCGCATCAATATAATATTACAGGCAAAATTACTGTTTTGTATATTTTAACTTTTAGTTTCTTAGATATTAAACGAGAAGACAAACGTTTATGAAGAGAAAAGTAACATGTATTTCCTGAATTAAGCCTGCTTTTCATTTCCTCTTTAATATCATTTTCATTTGTTAGTATTACTCCTAAGTACTTGAATTTGGAAACTGGTTCAAACGAGCTGTTATCAATAATTAGATTTTGATTATTACCTAACGCTTGGTTTCGGCCGTTTAATTTTAGTCCTTCGTTAGTTTCTTTTAACTTCCTAACAGCGTATTCTAAGGCAAAATTAAAGAGCAATGGAGATAATGCATCTCCTTGTTTTAGCCCATCATGAATTGTGAAGTTGTCAGACATATTAATATTCACACGAATTTTACTTTCTGTTTCACTGGTGCATACTTTTATCATACCATTGTGTCTCCTTTTGAAAATATGTTACATATCACAAATGAAACGGGATTAGGCGAAATTTGATGCTATCTGCAGGATGCAACAAAATGTTCGGGGACGAAGTGATATCATCTGATTTCTAACTCCGGTCGAAAAATTAGATAACCTGTAGTTGCATTAAAAATTGCCAACTAGAAAGTTAACAATGAATTAATAGCAATCACTTTCTTCACTGTCCTCCCTGTTGCGCTTCAGTACCAGACTACAACACACGATCTCATACCGTTACAACTTGCAAAGAGAACCAACAGAACGCACCAGCCACAAGGTGGTCCACTAAGAAGGGAAGGGCACGTTTCAGAAACCCAGACCGCTATCCCCCAGTCGGCGTAAGGACGTTTATAATCCTCCCCTGGGGGCCATAATAAGTTGGATAAGACGCAGACCGTGCCGGGGGAATGGTGACCTCCGCGTGAGGCCGTCTCTTCTCAGCGTCCATATGTTTGTCCTCGTCGCCAGATCTAACAAATTTCCGTCCGAGCGGCGCTGGTCTTCTCACTGGAACATCCTCGAGCTTTGAAACATTTCACGGACGTTCACAGGCTAAGGGAAATCATGTGCTTGATCTTTCCTGCCTTTTCCCTGAAACTATACCACGTTTTGACTGCTTACAGCGCCATTTTTTACCCTGGTGGCGAGAATTGGAACTAATTTTTTCTTTGCATAATTCGCGAGCGCATTGCATTAGCATACATACGAAGTTTCAGACTGCTACTCTCATTACAGCCAGTGCTGTACCACTCTGAACACCGTCACTAATTATAACCACCTGGTATATCAAAGGCTCTACTGAAATCCGAAAACAGTATTCCAAAACATTAATGATAACTAGAGCCCGGAAGTTCAGGCATTTATTTTCGTTAAAATAGGCAGGCAGAAAGGCATTTATAATGTGGAAAATAGGCACTAAAAATGAAAAAAGGCAAAATAAACAAAAACGGCACATTTGGAAGTCGCTTACTTTTATCTATAATTTCTGGCAAAATGTTAAAATCTACATTGGGAAGAGCATTTCAATTTTCACCAAATTCACGCACGTAACCATGTAACTTACCACTTAATGGCACACTAAATTTCGGCATGATGACAACTACACGATCCTTTCTCTCCAAAGTGCAGAACTAAACTAAAGATAGAGAGCTTGATTTTGGAATGTATGCAAAAGCCCTTCGGCATTAGTGCTGTTTCTTGTCAATAACGTCCTGACACGGACGCTGGACGTGATGACGTAATTGTGCAGACGTTCTGCAACAGGTTTTCAACAGTCAATCATGCTCAAGGAAATCTTAACCGAAAGGCAATATCCTAATTCAGCATGAAATACTTTTTTCTCACACTTTTCTCCTTCATCAATGTTGAAACATGCGTGAGTTCAATATTACTTAAATAAAGCGAAAATTATTCACATAATAAACGGAAGAAAAATAAATGGCAACAACGTTTTTTGGGAGAAAAATAATTTATATACACACACTTTTTTTAAAAAAAAAATGGTCCTATTTCATTGAAAAAGGCAAAAAAAAGGCATTATAATTAAAAATAGGCAGTGGGGTCCCAAATAGGCAAAATAGGCAAAATGAAAAGGCTTCTAAAACATTCGAAACAACATAAAACACGTATATCCGGAAAAAATTTACCAATATATCCAGTAGATAAAAAGAAGCATTTTGCCAAACTTCCGGGCTCTAATGATAACTCTGCGTACTTTTCCTATTGGTTCTTGTCCACCCGTTTCTAATTAAATGCAAGTTCCTTCCATGTACAAGATAAACCATGCCGACCCAGTGGTCGACTTTCGAACTAGACACCAAAGTTACCGGGTTAGAATCCCAGCCTGGGAATGGGTGTTCTTTGTGAGTGAGCCTCCATCATATTTCATCTCATCATCACTCATCCTCCCCGTCGCTACTAGCTAGAAGTGTCAGAAAAGCGACGTAAAATAACAAAAATACAATACATAGCAAATTTCTTGCTTTCCCCCCATCTGAAAATGCCCCTGAAAGGAATCAGATTTCAGTCCAGAGAAGACATCATTCAAAATAGGACGTACCAGCTGTGCGCAATCCCAAAAGAGACGTTCCAGCCCTGCTTCCAACAGTGCAAGAACCGTTGGGAGAAGTGTGTGGCAGCCCAAGGGGAGTACTTTGAAGGATATTAATGTAAGATTGTGGTATCTGAACACACAAATTTTCTATTAATAAAAGTCGGATACTTTTTGAACAAACCTCGTATTTGCTATAAAACTTATTTTTCCTTAACTTGCATTGCTAGTAGAGGAGAAGGTCTAAATATGGGCGAAGGTTTAAATATGGGTTTTGGAGTTATCAGCGCTCCCTGGTTGCTGCAGCCTGGCAGAGGCTATGGGAACTGGTTATCGGTCAAGGACAAAGGTTGCGGCGCCAATTCGCAAGAGAAAGTGGTGGTTAGTTTCGGCCTTGGACGCTGTTATAGAATTGCGACCTCCGAAAACTTTTTGCAGGTATGTTTTAACTCAGCTTTTTCTGAATTCTCATCTGCTTTGTATAGGTTGTGATATTAGCGGTACATAAAACAAATGTGGGTTTTTATAATGCCATGATTTGTTTGTGAAATATATACCACAGAGAGCGAAAATAAATTCAAGAAGAAAAATAGCGTGATGGTCTAAATACGGGCTATGACATGAGGTCTAATGTTGAGATCACATTTTCAACAAATATTTGGATGTTTTTCTTAATTTCGATTTTTCCCATTCCGCGTGAGTTTCAAAACAACAGGTTATTCATAAATATGAATTTTATAATGTTTTAGCAATAACTGTTTTTTTAATTTAATTGCTTTTTTTGATATTGCCACTAGTAGCCCATATTTAGACAACAATTTTGAAATACATCATTTTTCCATTTTTTGGAAATTGCTTTTTTAAAAAAATGGAGCATGCTATTACATTTAAGCATATATTTCACAGGTATGCATTTTAAAGGCAGGTGCTTGATATATTCATTTTTTCATCCGAAAATGACAACATAAAAGGGGGGGCCCATATTCAGACCTTTTCCTCTACGAGTAATTCCTCCAAATTCCTCTAACAAGTGTGAAAAAAAATTCGGATCTCACATTAAATTTTCTAATCCCGGTCACCCTATCTGTTAGGACGTTAGAGAGAAAATTCTCGAAAATGCAATTCAAATTGTCTAAATTTTATGAATAATATGGGTCTACACCTTCTTTGTATGTATTACAAAGCTTCGAGAATGGATACGAAAATATTTACATGCCCTCCTCCCATGCAATAAACTGCTTTTCTTCGTACAAGACCGGCATTACAACTTCACATGCAACGTCGAGGTAGAAGGTCCTTGAGTAGCTGAAACGTTTTCACATAGAATGTAAATTGTGCCTAACTATTAGCGAGAAAGGAACCGCATCTTAATCTATTACTTGAAGACCAATTTTCGAAAAAACATTACATAAAAATATACACACATAGGCGGATTTAGATGCTTTTCCTGGGAAGAGCATAGAATAGGGGAGAGTTGCCTAAATTGGACCAGTTGGTACTATTTTGCTTCTGCATCAAAAACAAGAAACAGAAAAAGAACGAAATTGTAGGAATGAGAAGCACAAACTATTAGCTTTCACTTCATATATGTATTTCAACAAAAAAATGCAGGAACCAATATAATAGGGTACATAAACGAAAGTAGTGACATCGGTCCATTATAGGCAACAGGTTTCCTAACTTGGACCACAGGTTGCTTAGGTTGGACGCTCACAAAAGGCATGTACGTATGTATGTCTACGGTATCTAAACACCTGCAGCACTCACTGCACGCACCATTGTGGTATTTACTCCACGTTCGCCACTTGTAACAGCACCTGCCTGTGATTTTCCTATCTTTGCTACAATTTCTTGTGGACGTTTCTGGACAGTGGTGAAACCTGACTCATCCACGTTGAATATTCGGTCAGCTGTAAAACCAAACAAACAATACTTTCTACTACACTCGTTCAAGCCATAGTCCCCATCATTGTATGCTGCTATAGCCATTTACAATTCCATCTCTGTCCACAGCCCATACTTTCCCCGGTCCAATTTAGGAAACACGTGGTGGTCCAAATTATGCAATTATAACCCGTTAATAAAAATATGACGGTACACGAATATACGCAACTAAACCATAGTAGTTAGCGGTTAATGAATGGCATTTTTATAATATACTACAGGACATTTGATAACTTAGCCCTTGGCTACACAAGAGCTTAAGATCCGAAGCACAATAATTGCAACACGAACAATGGAAACACAATAACAGCACTCCTACTTCGTCGAACGTTTCTAGTTGACTGGCCATTCAGTCATTTGTACATGGCACTGACGCCAACCAGTAGTGCCAACTCACCTGTTTCAAATACTCGTCTATAGGCAAAAACAAAGGCGGTCTAATTTAGGCAACGGTCCAATTTCGGCAACTCTCCCCTATACTGTAAGCATATGGTAAAATGTAACGCCGGAAATATAATGTGGAAATTTTCAACATATTAAACCCACTCCTCCATCTCTACGTCTCTTTACATACATATATATTCGCATCAAGAAATTACAAGGTTTCCTTTTAGATGTAATTTGAGATCGAACGCACTAATTGGGACTGAAGCTTTGAAATGGAATCCGAACAGACATTTCGAATATAAAGTGCGAGCAGATTTTTGTGTAATACAGCCAGTTCAACGTTATTTTTTGTGAAAACGATTCCAGAAACAAAAATACAAATTTGAAAATTCATTTTCTCCGGGGAATTCTATCGCTTTGAGTCTCCCAGATGTAATAAACAAATTCCGGTTTCGATATCCAATTTCGACTTACTTAAATGTCTAGGGAATCTAATCCCTATCAATGTACGTATCTGTGATAAACTTTGTTTTAGTCTTTTACTATCATGAAAAGCATTGCTAGAACATTTATGTTCGTTGGAATATAATGCTATCGATACTTTTACGTCATTCTTTTTGGGGGAACACGTGCCCCTTATCCCTCCCTCTAAATCCGCCAATGCACACACACACACAAACATATTTTTTGCATAAAATTGCTCACTTTGTAAAAACAAAGCTGCAAATTGTCTTGTGTAATAATCAACCTGCAATGTCTGCACTGTAAACAGCTTGGCCATACTAAACAAAAATGTTCAACGATTCTCCAAGCAACATTTACATCTCCGGGCACACACACAAAAACTTTTAGGATTCTCTCGAATGTACATTTCGCAAAGGGAAGGCCATTCCTCCATATTTCTCTTGTCGAAATCGCAAAGAACGCGGTGGCTTGTGGGTATGGGGCGGAATAATATTTAGAACACCCTGATGGCAGAGGCAGCCAGGTTGATGTACAGCGCGACTCTACAAAAGGACGAGTGGGAGAGAAACCTATTCGTCACGCATTTAAGCCTTTTCCCGAGGTCGCTATATTTTCTGCCTCAGGCCTGGTGGGGGGGAGAGGAGAAAAGAGGCTCAGTTCTGTCGTCTGGATATCGAACCCAGTTCCATGCAGTGGGGGGAGAAATAAATTGCTGGTTCTTGAGAGAGGGATAGAATTTCAGAGGGAGACGAGAGGTCAAAACAGGCGACTTTTCAACACCGTCAAAAGGGCAAAACAGGTCAGAGACTGTAAAATGTAGGGTTTCGTATTTTTGGGGCGTTTTATGTCGTTTTTCTACCTCCCTAGTTTAGCATTCTGGCATTTGCATCTGGTACGATTCTAATAAGAGGAAAGAGAAGTGAGTGAAGAAGGTGGATGAGATTAAATAGTTTGTTAGCGTCGTGCATGTAGCGAAAGTTGGTGAAATGACGGGAAACCGTCTTTGATTAATCTGGTTTCAATTCTATTGATAGTCATATTGCTTGTCATTTATACAGACACTTCTAATACTTTCTCTTTCCATCTGTGATTGATTAGGTACTTATGTATGGAAACATTTAAGATTGTCTTTTCTTCTACATTGAAATATTTAACATTGTCTTTCCTTCTGCAGTGAAACAATCAAGATTGTATTTCCTTCTGCAGTGAAACATTCAAGATTCTCTTTCCGTCCGCAGTGAAACAATCATGATTCTCTTTCCTTCTGCAGTGAAACGGATTCTCTTTCCTTCTGCAGTGAAACAATCAAGATTCTCTTTCCTTCTGCAGTGAAACAATCAAGATTCTCTTTCCTTCTGCAGTGAAACAATCAAGATTGTCTTTCCTTCTGCAGTGAAACAATCAAGATTCTCTTTCCTTCTGCAGTGAAACAATCAAGATTCTCTTTCCTTATGCAGTGAAACAATCAAGATTCTCTTTCCTTCCGCAGTGAAACAATCATGATTCTCTTTCCTTATGCAGTGAAACAATCAAGATTCTCTTTCCTTATGCAGTGAAACAATCATGATTCTCTTTCCTTCTGCAGTGAAACAATCAAGATTGTCTTTCCTTCCGCAGTGAAACAATCATGATTCTCTTTCCTTCTGCAGTGAAACGGATTCTCTTTCCTTCTGCAGTGAAACAATCAAGATTGTCTTTCCTTCTGCAGTGAAACAATCAAGATTCTCTTTCCTTCTGCATTGAAACAATCAAGGTTGTCTTTCCTTCTGCAGGGAAACAATCAAGATTCTCTTTCCTTCTGCAGTGAAACAATCAAGATTCTCTTTCCTGTTACATTGAAAATTGTATTTCATTCATCACTGAAACCTTTAAGATTGTCTTTTCTTCTGCATTGAAACGCTTAAGATTGTATTTCCATCATCATTGAAACATTTAAGATTGTCTTTTCTTCTGCATTGAAACATTTAAGATTGTCCTTCCTTCTGCATTGACACATTTAAAGATTGTCTCTGCTTCTGCATTGACCCATTTAAGATTGTATGTATTTCTGCATGGTGGTTCATGTGTGTCTGCCATAAGAATTTAAGATAGTCATTTCCGTTTCCGTTGCACCGTACTAATGAAGCTGTCGAATGAAAGATGAACGTTTCAACAATAAGCATCTTATAACAGCATAACTTGTATTTACAAATGTTCTATTCCAGCACTGCGTTAATCGAGCGTTATCCCTTGTCAAGTGTTAGACAACAGTTCTCCCGTCCTTGGCTCTTTGAAGTATAAATCATTTCGGAACACCAGACAATGGCGTATGTCGAATTAACATTGCATGATAATTAGCATTTTGCTTCCAAAAGTGCAAAGCCGTACGACTTTGTCCATCATCTGTGATTTCCCATTGTTTGTCTTCTTGCTATATTGTCATCTCACATCTGCATCTTCATTGCACATGCTCTGTATCCGAATCCAGATGTTTAATTCTTCTTTCTTCATCCAACAAAAACAGTATAACGGCAGGGCTTTAGTTTCTTAGGCTAAATATTTGAACATCTGTTTTTTTTTCACAACCTGTTTCCCAATCACATCCTCCAAGCAGTGGGTACACAAGGCAAATAAGTGTAATGAAGATAAACAATGGAAATCTCAAACCAACAGGCGATAAAATAAAGTAATGTGATCTGTTTTTCAAGTGAGGAGGGTTGAGAGGGCCGCATAGCATCCCCCCCAGCTGATCAGAAGATTAATCAAACACGTAATAATTTTCACTTCAAGCGCTGAATGTGTTAACTGCTAGATAATGAAGCATTTCTTCCTCGATCATTTTCATGCTGTAGTAAAACGTTTTATGAAACTTTTGCGTGACATAATACTAAGTTTGACTCTCGTGACTGAGAGAGATAAAATCCAAGTACTTTTATAAACATAGGCTTCACACTCTACCATAAAAGTTATTGTCGTGTTTCCTTGCACTATACAGGGTGACTGGTAATTAGATGTATTCCCTGAAAGGGATTAAAGTAGAGACAATTTGCAATAAATTTGACCATATGATACCCCGTCCAAAAATTAGTAGTTTTCGAGATAATCGAATTTCTTTTGTTTCTTTAAAAAATGACAATTTTACACATAAAAAGATGAATTGAGAAAAAACTGCTCATTGTATGGAACTTATTTCAGCGTTTTCTGATAGCTAACAAATAAGTGGTTCGTTGAACAAAAAGTTTTTCCCAAATAACAATCACATGTAAGTACCGGGTGGGTCTAAACTTACAAGTGATGATAAAAAAATGTACTCTTAGTTTACTTGGCAACGTATTAATAACAAAAATGGTATGACACGAAGCGTACAAATTACTTTAATTACTTCCTTGTGTCATCTGCTATCCAACAAGGTACATATGTTGCTAACATTCACATTTGTGTACAAGAAATAATACTTCATTCATCTTTATGTGAATGGAATCAATGAACAATACAATTAAAGAACATTACACGTCTTGCTCAAAGTGGGCACCTCCGTTACGAATGCAGGCATGCAGGTTTTTACGGACATTTGGTCTCGTAACTCGTGATGTGATGTTGTCTTTGACGTGTTTACCAGCTGTTAAGATCCTCTCCCTGAGCTCTTCTTGCGAGTTTACCGGTGTCTTTTAAACTAATTCTTTCATGTGGCTCCAAATGTAAAAGTCGCAATGCGTCAAATCGGGGGATCGAGTCGGCCAGGGAATCGGGCCGCCTCGGCCAATCCATTTCTTTGGGTAATTTTCATCCAGCCACTGTCGCACGCCCAGGCAGAAGTATGGATGGGCGTCATCAACAATCATTTGATCGAGACATTTTTCCTGCCCCAAATCTTAAATGGCATCACTTATGAACATTTTTTGAGGAACGGAATGGCAATGTTGTTGGAGGATGTGCCTCTAGCTACAAGACATGACATGATCTATCAGCATGATGACTGCCCAGCTCGATCCCCATGCCTTGCGACCTTTACATTTGGAGCCACATGAAAGAATTAGTTTACAAGACACCGGTAAACTCGCAAGAAGAGCTCAGGGAGAGGATCTTAACAGCTGGTAAACACATCAAGGACACCATCACATCAAGAGTTACGAGACCAAATGTCCGTAAAAACCTGCGTGCCTGCATTCGTAACGGAGGTGCCCACTTTGAGCAAAATGTGTAATGTTCTTTAATTGTATTGTTCATTGATTCCATTCACACGAAGATGAATGAAGTATTATTTCTTGTACACAAATGTGAATGTTAGCAACATTTGTACCTTGTTGGATAGCAGATTACACAAGGAAGTAATTAAAGTAATTTGTACGCTTCGTGTCATAACATTTTTGTTATTAATACGTTGCCAAGTAAACTAAGAGTGCAATTTTTTATCATCACTTGTAAGTTTAGACCCACCCGGTACTTACATGTGATTGTTATTTGGGAAAAACTTTTTTTCAACGAACCACTTATTTGTTAGCTATCAGAAAATGCTGAAATAAGTTCCATACAATGAGCAGTTTTTTCTCAATTCATCTCTTTATGTGGAAAATTGTCATTTTTTAAAGAAACAAAAGAAATTCGATTATCTCGAAAACTACTAATTTTCGGACGGGGTATAATATGGTCAAATTTATTGCAAATTGTCTATACTTTAACCCCTTTCAGGGAATACATCTAATTACCAGTCACCCTGTATGATTCAGTCTTTCTCTTCAAGCTTCTCAAAATTCCACTCTTTCATATATCTTTTATCAGAGCTGTACATTGCTGCTCTTTTAGTGTTGGATGTGTCATCGTTTCTCATACTTGTGTCTATTTTTATTTCCTCACGGTGTAGTGTTTGCCAGGCATTCTGTACACACGGTCTTCCAACTGTGTCTTCCTTTCTTATCTCTCGACTTCTTTCTTCTTACTTCCAGCGCTGCCTTGTGCTGGATTTAACTTATTTATGCTTTGTATGATTTGTGTAAGGTAGTGTCAATGGAAGGAAGGCAGAGTAACAAATGAGAGGCCATCTTTCCTCTAGCTTATGCGTGTGTAGACACAAAGCTCCAATAGCCATTCTTCTCTTCTTTTCCTCCAGTTCCTGAGGCCATACTGTTTTTTCCTCTTCTGTAGATATACTGTGCTCTATTAACTTCCTGCAGGCATTTTGTTCTCTTTCCTCTTCCTACAGACATACTGCCTTTTCTCTCCAGTTCCTGCAGGCATACTGCTTTCTCTCCTCTTCCTGTAGACAGCCTGTGTTTCCTTTCAAGTCCCTGCAGACATATTGTTTCCTTTTCTCATCCTGTAGACATACAGTGTTCTCTATCAACTTCCTGCAGGAATTTTGTTCTCCTTCCTCTTCCTATCGACATACTGTGTTTTCTCTCCAGTTCCTGCAGACATATTGTTCCTTTTCCTCTTTCTGCAGACATACTGAACTTTCCTTCCATTTCCTGCTGGAATATTGTATTTGTTTCAGTTAGTGTTGTCCACGGGACGAGACGCGACAGGCTTTTAAAAATTCGAGACGAGACGAGATTGACCATGTGTCATGAGACAAACGAATATTTTCGAGACGAGACAGCATTTCCACGAGACGAGACAGGCCAAAGGCTCGTCTCGTGGGCAACACTAGTTTCAGTTCCTGCAGGCATACTGTTCCTTCCCCTTCTTGTAGACATACTGTGTTTTCTCTCAACTTCCTGCAGGCATAATGTTCTCTTTCCTCTTTCTGCAGACATGCTGTTTTCTTCCTTCCATTTTCTGCTGGAATACTGTATTTTCTTTCCAGTTCCTGCAGACATACTGCTTTCTGTCCTCTTCCTGTAGATAGCCTGTGTTTCGTTTCAAGTCCCTGCAGACATTCGTTTCCTTCCCTCTTCCTGTAGGCATACTGTGTTTTCTCTCAACTTCCTGCAGGCATTTTGTTCTCTTTCCTCTTCCTGTCGACATACTGTGTTTTCTCTCCAGTTCCTGCAGGCATATTGTTCTCTTTCTGCAGACATACTGCTTTATCCTTCCATTTTCTGCTGGAACACTTTGTTTTCTTTCCAGTTCCTGCAGGCATACTGCTTTCTCTCCTCTTCCTGTAGATAGCCTGTGTTTCCTTTCAAGTCCCTGCAGACATATTGTTTCCTTTCCTCTTCCTGTAGACATACCCGTGTCTTCTCTCCAGTTCTTTCAGTGTCTTCTCTACAGGTATATTGTTCTCTTGCCTCTTCCTGTAGAAGTTACTATGTTTTCTTTCCAGTTCTAGCAGGCATTTTGTCCTTTTTCCTCTTCCTGTCAACATACTGTTATTCTTCTCCCCAGTTCCTACAAGGATTACCTCTTCCTGTAGACATAACTGTGTTTCCTCTTTAATTTCTACAGGCATATTGTTCACTTTCCTACTCCTCCTACAGGCATACTGTTCTCCTTCCTCTTTCGACCGGCAAGACACACTGTGTGTTCTTTCCAGTTCCTGCAGTCATACTCTTCGCTTTCATCTTCCTGTAGAAAATTGTATTTTCATTCCAGTTCCTGTAGGCATACTGCTCTCTTTTCGTTTTCTGTACTCACACCAAATTTCCTTTCCAGTTCCTGTCGACGGGAGGTCAGCCCCTGTTAGCACTGGCTGCTCTACGAAATGTTTTCTTCTTTCTCGCGCCTCTAGAATATACCCTCTCTTATTGGAGGTCAGAATTTATATACCTTCTGGAGGAGTTATCTTATTTATATGGATCCTGTAAACGTCGTTTCTCCTTAACTGTATTTCAGCTGCAGGGACGTTGATTGATTGAATTGTTGTTTTAAGTTCATATTATGCACGGGAAGGCTAATCGGGACTGGACCTACAGTTTAAAGTGGAATCCGAACTACTATGGGTCTCCACCCGGACCCTTTCATTACAAGGCAACGACCGAGGAGGCCATAGATGCAGGAACGTGTCGGCTGTAGCATGAACAAGAAGACATCCTAAAACTGAGATTATGAAAGCAATTATAGACTTATAAAAGGACAAGAGTAGGTAGGTCGCAGACAACAAACCTCTTAGACTTTTCAGCTGGTTCAACGTCCGTCTTTTCCTACTGAAATTTCCTGTTATGTTTACGGACGGTTGCGGACAATTACTGATATGCGTTCTTCAACGTGTACCACGCCCGTAACCACTGAAGCCGCAATCAAATACAAGCGACGCTACGAACATGTACTACACAAACACAGCAGACGTTTTAATCCTATCTTTATTGCAGCACTTTCTAACAAGCTCTGAACGCTTATGGGAGGGAATTAGAGGGCGCAGGCGTCACTAACCGCCCCCGAGCCTTGCAGAAACTTTCATTCTCGGTCTCACAATGCCGAGCAGACTCTGCGGCGCTTAATCGGATCAAAACGACAGAGAGGATTAAAATTTCCTCCTTTTTCCTGGAATTATTTTGACGAGGTACCAGCTGTGATTTTGAGGGAAGCGTTTCACTTTTTTTTTCCAGAGGGTGTGTCATCTGCAAACATCGATACAGAGTAAATATGCAGGAACCTTTACACACAGTGTATCCTAAGTCACCATTTACAGCAATTAAAACGTTTGTCTTAATTTTTTTTTTGGTGAATACATGAACAACACAAACACAAGCCTAAGGTAGACGTCAGCAAGAATGATTTGGTTTATTTTACTTCGCATTTATGCCACTTTAAGCTAATCGCGAAGATGGAAATTGATGAAGGAACGCTCACAAAGGACACCCTAGGACCCCTGGTGTCGTAGAGATAGAAGCGTGGAAAGAGAGGGAGAGAGTAAGAAAAATAGAAACATGGAGAGAGAGAAAGATAAAGAAATGTACAAAGAAAAGAGAGGGAGAGAGTAAGAAAAATAGAAACATGGAGAGAGAGAAAGATAAAGAAATGTACAAAGAAAAGAGAGGGAGAGAGTAAGAAAAACAGAAACATGGAGAGAGAGAAAGATAAAGAAATGAACAAAGAAAAGAGAGGGAGAGAGTAAGAAGAATAGAAACATGGAGAGAGAAAAAGATAAAGAAATGTACAAAGAAAAGAGAGAAAAGACCCATGCCCGGGAGAGATAGTGAGGAGATAAGGAGAAAACAAGAAAAGGAAGAGACAGAGGCAACACCCCTTTCTGAAAGAGAGGCGGAAAGGAAGATATAAAGAGGAGGATGAGAAGAGACAGAGAGAGAAGAAAATAAAGGACAGAGAAAGAAGAGAGCAACGGAAGAAGGAAAGGAAGAAATTAAAGAGAAGAAATAACGACATACGGGGAGATAGGGGAGGGGGGGAAGGAGAAAATAAAATAACGTCGCATTTCTGCCACTTTTGACTAATCGTGACGACGTAATGGGTGAAGAAAAAAGGTCAAACATACATGGACAACACAACAGAAGTGATAAAGAGCTGTAGGTCCAGGTGGCAGAGTCCCGTTAGTCTGTAAAATTACAGTTACCGGTGTGAATTATGTCGAAGCGAGGTTGGGGTGCCTTAAACGAATATTACCCATTACACCCAGATTTTCCAAAATTCAATCCCTAAGGGCAAATGTAGTGTTAGACTTTTTAATATGTTGGCAATTTGTCAGTCGAAACTCCTTGGCCTACAAACATGAAACTACTTGTATTGTAAACAAAAGTTCTCAACAGATGGCACTGTATGTATTATATATACACCTCGGTGTGTTTCTCCGTTATATTTATAAAGTTACTAATTAAAAAGAGCAAGAAATTAATGTAAAACATTTAAATGTAATACAACATGGGTGAAGACGGAACGTGTCGCTATTAATAAGTAATACAAAGTATTTTCAAGCTTCTTATAGCTATCCTTATAGAATTTTCTATGTTGTTTTTCAATCGAAAATCTGACTATATTCACAAGTTGTTAAATGTTAATGTCATCGAGTTGTTAATTAACTACGTACTTGAACTCGCAAGACTATTGGCTGTTCTGAAGACTCGGAAATTTTCGTGGATATTCGTAAAAACTTAGAAAAAATGACACTTCTAGATTTTTTCTTTTTAATTAAGGCTTTATAAGAATAATTCAAATAATTTGTTAAATTAATAACATAACTATTTGAATTACAATAATATTATTAATTATAATGTAGATATGCCGGATCCTCATTAGTACTAGTGGAACATACCGCAGTTACGCGCTAAACGGAGCTCCAAACTTGTTATGTATCGACGCACTCGCCTCTTGCTGATTAATATCAATGACGTAAACAAGAGCAGAGACGACAGAACTACATGAACTGTTCATGCGAAATCTGGTGGATGGTCCAAACGTTGAAAAATGAACCTCCTTGTCACAGCCTCGTGAACTGGAGGCCTGCGAAATTTTCACATATATCATCGAGAGGCCGACACGATGCGTTATTTTTTCTTACCTGTCACGCGAGAAGAGAAATAATTAATGTTTGGTTATAATCCTAAACACCTGTCACGCGAAAACTCCCTCCGAACCATTTATCTTAGCTTGGAAACATTAAGAACGTTCGAACAAGAGATTATGGTATTCGGTTCGGCTCCACTACGCACTATAATCTCATAATCCTATACTGGTTTCCCATAAAACTAATATTCGTCGGACGGGTATATTTTGCAATTTACAGCAAACGCCCACCTGATAATCTTGGCATGTGTGAGTAATCTGGTGAATTAAGAATCATCAGTTCTATTGCTATCCTGACTTGTTTTTTTCCTTCACTAGCAGTAATCTCATACACTCCTTCCTATTCTCATCTACCCTTCTAATTTCTCTCATCATGTCTCTGTTTCTGTCTACACAGTCCACCTTCTCCACTTCTTACTCCATCCTAATCTTCTTTCCATTATCTCCACTCCTTACGATTTTGTCAACTCTTCTCACTTCTGTCAGCATCTTTCCCTTCTCTCTTCAAAGTCTCTTTCTTATCTCCACCCATTCTTCTTTTTGCTCTTAGTCTCTCAGTGTCTTCTCCTTCTCTTTCACGACTTCCTCCTATCTTCACTACTATTCTCACATCCATCAGTGTCTTCCCTTTCCCTCTCTTCACAGTCTCTTCTTCCACACTTTCTGATTTCCAAACATACATCTCATTTCTTTCAGTGTCTCATCTCAATCTTAAGACACCACTATCTCCATTTCTTCCTATACTCACATCCCTCGTATCTTCCCTGTCTCTCTTCACAATAACTTCCTCCAACTTTTCTGCTTTCCAATATTTCTTCACATCTCTCACAGTGTCCCTTCCTCCACCCTTTCTCATCTCTAATCATTCTTATCATTTCTCTCAGTATCTCCTCCATCTCTCTCTCTCTCTCCACAGTCCACTTTCTCCACCTTTATGTCTAATCCAGTCTATTAGTTTCTCTCTCATTGTGTTTACTTTCTCTGTTAAATCCTTCTTGCAGTGTTTTTAAAACTACTTCTTGGCCTTGCTATTCTTTCATTAGCTCGGCTTCATCTTTCTCGTCCATTCAGCACATTCACAGTAGGGATGGCCAAACGGATCCGGATTCGAGAGTTTCGTATCTCAATCCCATTATAATATTACCACACCTTAAAAGGTATTATGATCTTCGATTACAAAGAAATTTTTTATTAGTTAGTCCTACAAAAATTTTTTCAAGTGTTGTTCCTAAAATACTTTGCTACGCATCGGCTAACACACTCGTGCACAAAAATAATCTTACTTGTTTAACATAAAATGTCAAAGGTGATTTTGTAAATGCCATTGAAACGAATATGTATTCATTCGAATGTATTGGAAATGAAAACACTCATAAATGTGAGACATTCCATTTCAGGATGAAACCTTTAACACATATAACAAGATAGAAATGTTATACAAAAATCATACAATTTTTCTACAGTTACAGTTTTACAAATTAAATTAAAACATTATAATATATGCAGTGTTATATAATTACAAAGTGTAAGACTAACAAGGGAGGTTATCTAAGTGTCCCATCCGATTTCCATTAAACTTGGCAGGTGTATAGAGGGGCCCAAAGGAAGAAATACGTGTTTTTTTTGTTTCGGCTAAAAAACTGTTTTAGGGGGCAACCCCCCTCAAATGTCAATATGAGGACAAATTTAAGTGGGCATTTGACCCCTGTGTCCCCCTCCGATTTCCATGAAGCTTGGCAGATTTATAGAGGGGCCCAAAGGAAGAAATACGTGTTTTTTTTGTTTCGGTTAAAAAACTGTTTTAGGGGGCAAAATCCGCCTCAAATGTGTGTGTGTGTGTATGTATGTAACAATGTTATAAACACATTCTTACTTTCCAAAGAAGCGCATGTGGGATGGCAAAACGGATCCGGATCCGAAAGTTCTGGATCCGGATCTGAAAATTCCGGATCCGAAAAATTTTAGGATCCGGATCCTCGGAACCAACCGGATCCGGATCTGGCCATCCCTAATTCACAGTCCCGAGTCAGATCTAACTGAACGAAACTCAGACCAAGAGTCCAGTCAGAAGCCCAAAGAACGTGCATGTTCTGAAGGGGAGAAAAGGTTTTTATTTAAAATGTGTTACGATTTTTGCTGAGTATAGTTACTCTCCGGAAAGTCTTCCATGAAGCATACATAAAAATTCATCGCTTAAAACACATAGGATGTAAGATAAAAATTAATGAAAATAGTCATGGACAATTTGCCGAGCAATACTAGTAGATCGCACTGTATAACGAGAAAAATTATCGCCAACATGCCTCCACAAGGAAACCACATACAGGTGAACACATTAGGACTTTTCAACTGTTGACATGACGTCACCAGACATATAGAGATCCCCAAATAAGCATCTGTGTATTATACATTTCTTTGAATGTTTAAATACAGTATTACGCAAATGTACAAGGGCGTACCAAAGGAAAAAACGTTTCATCGTCAAATTATAGTATATGTTGTGTATTAACAATATTCTTACTCAATTTAAACTTATTTAATCAAAATGGATGCCATTTTTCAAGATGGCGACTGGAAGTAATAATTGAAAAGTCTTCCGAATCAAAAATGTCAGCCTCTGAGCAAACACAAAATGTAAGCTTAATTTATGACTCAATTACGAACCAATTGCTACGCGAATGTTCCGAAAGAATAATTTGAATCGTTACAAACACAACAGTTCTCTGTGTGTTTTAAAATAAACACAAGGCGGCATTTTTTGGCTTTACATAAACGTAGAGAGCACCCTGAAAAATTCCACAATGCATCCGGATGGCAGAATCAGAATTTTCTCTGCTACCAACCCCATCTATAGCCAAAAGCACAATGTCTGCGGTGGAGCCATGTTGCTACGCTACAAAAAGCTGCGGTATTACAAGTTTTGTGGAAACCGTTGTCGAAAAGTTTCGTGGAAACGATTCCCGGGAGAAGGAGACGGAAAATTGAACTTGGTTGTTGGTTCGGGGATGGGGCGGGAGGGGGTGGAATGGTGGCACAAACATTCTCCCCCTTCGGGATACAGAGCAGGCAACCGACAGCGGTTACAGAGCATCAGAAAATGTAAAGCAATAATGGAAGACCATGCAAGCAATGATACTCAGAAATTTTCACAATTGGTAAATTTTATGTGAATTGTTCATTCAGCAGAAGGCGGGTATAAAATTTCCCCTCCCCCTAGGCTATCCTTTCATCCATTGATTAATTTGGTGTTTTAAGTCCACTTTATGCACAGTAAGGCTAATCGGGACTGGAGCTACAGTTCAGAGTGGGATCCGAACCACTGTGCCATGTGCCTCTGCCGGGAATCGAACCCGGGACCCCTTAATTACGAGGCGACCCCTACCGATATCATTATCATCATTATTTAGTTTTGTTACCATGGTACTTCACTTCCACACAACACTAATACCGCACACGCACCAAAGGCAAATAAACCGACACTACATTACGGTAGCCACACTGGGCGCGAACTGAGAAAGGGATGTTGATTTCATCCGTCAATGTCCCGCTATTTGACTTTCAATTGTTGGGATTCAAAATGTATACATTCGTTTCTTCGAGGAACAGTTCTATATATTCGAGCACTGTACGAGCAGCCTCGTTTGCAGTGTGCCATACAGACTTGCAGTCCAGTTATAATACAGTACTGAAAATAAGGTTATGATGTTTATGTTGCATGTACATAATAAAAACAAAGTAAGTTTCTTGTGTTGAAAGCATCGGGAAAAGCCAGTCAAAATTAAGAGCATGGTTTTACCAATCTATGCATTTAAATTGAATAATTTATATTCGTGTATGTGTCAACGACGAATTGGACTAGATGCGAAATATCGTATTTCATCTCGCCCCGTTTCAGAGATAAATTCCTAGTTTGAAACACGAAACACATGGCTAGCAGGACAGCACACGCCTTTTACTAAAAGCTGCCGCAAGATGGCGCAGTAATAGGCAGTGAAACATGTCCCCATACTTCATCCTTGTATTCCGAAGGGAGGACGAAATATGAGCACGGGTAATAGCAAAACACTCCGAGTGATATGGATATTCGTTTTTCTGCCGTTGCTCCGAATTCAAAAGTCGTGCTACGCTCTCTCTTTCTCTCTCTCTCGCTGTCTCTCAATGTAGTTTTGTCTTTGTCTTTTACTCTATTGATTCATTCCGTATCTCCTTTCTTTCTCTCTCGTTATTCCTTTTCCTCCTCTACTTCTCTCTCTATTCACCTCTATCCTTCATATAATCTCTCTTCTTCATCTTCTCTGTTTCTATTCACCTATCTTAGGTTCTCTCCGATTCTATTCGCCTCTCTTCTTCTTCCCCCTCTTTATTTCTTTGTCATTCCTTCCTTGCTTCGCTCTTTGTGTATCTTTATTCCCTTCTCTATCTCTCCGTTTATGTCTTTCTTTCCCCCTTCTCTCTCTGCTTCTTTCCTTCTTTCTCTCTCTCTGCTCTCGAGGAGTACTCATGTTTATGTGCACCTTTCTTTCTCTTTCTTAGCCTTTATTTGTCGCTTGTTTTACTTATATACCTATCAGTTTGGTTCTTTATCGACTTCTATGGCATTCTTATTCCCTCACTCATGCACTTATTCTATTTCCTTCTCATAGTATGTTTTCCTTCCATTTTTGTCTCTCTCACGTTCATTCTTTGTGGTCTGTCATTACATCTCTCTCCTTTACTCCAATTTTTTCGTTCTGCCTCTTCTCCTTCTGGCATTTCCCTCTATCTGTAAAAAAGCTTGGCACGTGTGCATAAAAGATAATGACCTTAGAACAAGTTAAGACAGAAAAACTGAGTAGAACCTTCACCTGATTCAGACAGATGCTGGTCTATAGGAAATTGGCTGCATTTATGTTACCTTGCATCAAACAAATGGCCTCATTCTGTTGTAAGCTGGAGAATGTATTGTGTACGCTTTCTACTCCTAAATATGTAACTTTTAGTATATCAGGGGCGTATTAAAGTTGAGGGGTACACACCCTCTCTTGAGACGTGCAATCCACTCATTGACATGCCGGTCTACCCCGATGGCGCAGTGGTAGCGTCGTCGCCTTGTAATCAAGGGGTCCCGGGTTCGATATCCGGTGGAGGCACATGGTGGTTCGGATCAAACTTTAAAAACTGTAGGTCCAGTCCCAATTAGCCTTACCATGCATAAAGTGGACTTAAAAACACAACTCAATCAATCATTGACATGCCCAAATTAAGAATACATTGTCAAACAACAATTAATTGTAACCACTTTCCACTTCGATGCCTTATATTAAGTCGATCTGGGCAGAAGAGGACCTCCAAAACATACAATGAGCCTAACAGATATAGCTCAACCAAGAGAAGAATGCCCCTGTAGCGCTGTAGTCGAAATTTCACCACAAGTGAGCGTATGGAGCGTGGGCGATGCAGTCAGATGCTTGCATGGTTCCCGTGCCAAATTGTGCAGCGTGGTCAAAAGGTACGAGACAAATGGGAAGCGAAAGGAGAAAACAATGATTTTGCACTTTAGTTCGTAAATTTGTCGTGGGGGGTCGTATCTTGGTTAAGCTGTAACAGCAAATCTTCCTCGCCCTAAATCCGCCACTGGTAGTTGTGCAAAAAAATATGAGTCTGCATTAATATCTGCCCATCCCTCAAATTTTTGCTGTCGCTGCAACGTTGTAATTAAGAAGTCATAGTAAGATTTTTTAACACGCCCTTTCTGCGGTTTAATTGTAATGAAGGAAGATAGATGGCACTCAAACCGCGAAAATAAAACCTCTTCCGAAATAAACCGAAAACGCGACCAAATCTGTACAAAATCAACCTGATTACGTCACCTGAAACCCGTTCCAAGTACCCTTGGTGGCTCACCGCTTGAATTTGAGAACGCAAACAGCCAGCGGTTTATATCCTCCCAGCGAACGTGTGTGTTCGGAAACTAATGCAATATTTAAAGCGGTCAAACAGCAAACCAAGCGCGCGGCTTTCGACAACGATGAAAATGTGGTGATCGTTAATAAAAAAGGAAGGGTGCGGGAAATCCAGGATTCGGGACAACAAATCCTGGCGGATGCTGGTATTAAAATCAGTTTGACGGGTTGTACGATCTCGTGACAACAAGACTAGTGTGTCAACATCGACATTGTTATTTTAAAGTATTGTGTCCCCGAGGACCCTCATGAAAAAAAGGTAAAGTGCTCCCCTGTGCTTAGCACCACGCCATGAAGGCGTATAGGGGGTGTGGGGGTAACGCCCCACACTTTCTTGATCCGGTCGTAAGTGGGGGTGATGTGATCAGCATCACACCCCTGACCGCCTTTACCCCCCAGGGTTTCCCCCAGGTATCCATGTTATTCGACGCTGGGTGGGCGCCGGTGCCGCTTCCATCGTTAGAAAGGTTCCCGGATTTGAACCGGCCGGGGATCGAACCCGGGACCTTTAGCATGGTAGTCAGACGCGTTACCGACTGAGCCACCGCGACCCTCATGAAGGTAAACTTCATCCTCCCAGGACTTGTGAGAGTGTGAGGGTGAACGAAAATGACCACCTCTTGTCCATTCATCTATTTGATCAATAATTCTCTGTCTGACGATTAACCCAAAAGATTTAAAAGAGACTTACGTATAATAGCAAAAAATTGAAAGAAACACAAAGAAAAATGGAAATTCATCTAAAGTTATAAACCTGCACATTGTCACACAAACATACAGAGCGCTGCCGTAAAACACCGACAAACTTGTCACAGCGCGTAGAGGAACATTTTTCTCTGTAACGTTAAGTCCTTGTTTCGACGCTACGAGATCTCGAGGGGGGGGGGAACCCTGCATTTTGTATCCTGTATATATGCAGCCAGGAGACACAGAGTTGTTCAGCCTCATGTCCTCTGCGCGCCGTGAAAGATTGAAGCTGTTGAACGACAAGATCCGGAATGTATACACATTCTAAAAATGATGTGTCTAAGAGGGATTACTGCTCTTCCCCAATTTGATGTTTTTTTCCTGCTCTCACCCTGTTTGCTGTCAATCTGAACTTGAGTATGAGTCTCTCTCCCTCTATCTCTCTCTGTCACACTCGCTCTCTTTCTCTTTGATTTTAACCGTGAGCATTGAAGAACCTCTCACACAGATTGTACTAGCAAATGTGAGCATTGAACAACTTCTCATTCAATTCTTTCTAGCAAATGTGAGCATTGAGCAACTTCTCATTCAATTTTGGCTAGCAAATGTGAGCATTGAACAACTTCTCATTCAATTCTTTCTAGCAAATGTGAGCATTGAAGAACCTATCACACAGATTGTGCTAGCAAATGTGAGCATTGAACAACTTCTCATTCAATTCTTTCTAGCAAATGTGAGCATTGAGCAACTTCTCATTCAGCTCTTGCTAGCAAATGTGAGCATTGAACAACTTCTCATTCAATTTTGGCTAGCAAATGTGAGCTTTGAACAAGTTCTCATTCAATTTTTACTTGAAAATGTGAGCATAGAACAGCTTCTCTTATTTTTTTCTAGCAATTGTGTTGAAGAACTTCCCACTCAATTTTTGCTAACAAATATGAGCACTGAACAACTTTTCACAAAAAAGGTAAAGTGTTCCCCTGTGCTTAGCACCACGCCATGAAGGCGTATAGGGGGTGTGGGGGTAACGCCCCACACTTTCTTGATCCGGTCGTGACTGGGGGTGATGTGATCAGTATCACGCCCCTGACCGCCTTTACCCCCCCAGGGTTTCCCCCATGTACACGTCATTCCACGCTGGGTGGGCGCCGGGGCCGCTTCCATCGTTAGAAAAGTTCCCGGATTTGAACCGGCCGGGGATCGAACCCGGGACCTTTAGCATGGTAGTCAGACGCGTTACCGACTGAGCCACCGCGGCCACATTGTATTCCTTTGCTTTTACGAGGTATAGTAAAGCACCAAGTGCATCTTCGTTTTCACAAATTTAAATTACACTAAGGTAGACTGCTGTTAAGGAGAGAAATACAAATGAATATATTGGGTTGGCAACTAAGTTCCCGCCGTTTTTTTTAATTGGAAAAATCTCTATGACATTAAATACGTTTGGCACGAAGGTGTACATCATGCGAAAGAGAATATATTGTTCTACCTAAATTTAGGTTTCTTTGTTACTAAGACACATTTTCTTGTTATTTACAGATCATTAAAATGGAATGTCAAGTTGAGAAGAATGAGCATTTTCGACACCTCCTCCTTTTTGCCTTTAATCAAGGTTCTAAGGCCGCAGAAGCTGCTCGCAACATTTGTGCTGTGTATGGAGTGGGTGCTATAGCTGAAAGAACCGCCCGTGATTGGTATGCGAAGTTCAAAAAAGGAAATTTTGACCCCAAAGACACATCTCGTTCTGGCCGTCCAGTTGAGTTCGATGAAGAGCGATTGAACCACCTGTTGCATGAAAATCCGCGTCAAAAAACAAGGGAACTGGCAGAGACAATGGGTTGCTCCCACACTACTGTAGAGAAGCATCTTCACTCGATGGGAAAGATTCAGAAGTGTGGAGCATGGGTGCCTCACACTTTAAGTGTCACCAACAAAAATCAACGAGCCACAATCTCCGCTGGTTTGCTTGCTCGGCACCGTGCAACCCATGGACACAAGGAACGATTTCTTCACCGAATCGTTACTGGCGATGAAAAATGGTGCCTTTACATGAATATGAAGCGGCGTAAGGAATGGCTGAGCCCCGGGAAACAAGCGACCCCACGCGCGAAACAGGAACTTCATCCACGTAAAACGATGTTGTGCGTATGGTGGGACTGGGAAGGGATTCTCCATTTCGAATTGCTTGAAAGGAACAAAACGATCAACGCGGAACTCTATGTGCAACAAATGGAACGACTCAACACGGCTATTCAAGAGAAAAGACCGAATCGGCAGCATGGTGTTCTTTTGCTGCACGACAACGCCCGCCCTCATATCGCCAATATGACCAAGGACGCCATTCAAGCTCATGGTTGGGAAGTGCTGCCACACCCACCATACTCTCCTGATTTGGCACCAACGGATTTTCACCTCGTTCGATCTCTTTCAAATGCTATGCGGGGAGTTTCGTTCAATACTGATGCAGAATTGAGAGCTTGGTTGGATTACTTTTTCGAGTCTAAACCACGTTATTTCTACCGACGAGGTATTGAAAACCTTGTTGAACGTTGGCAAAACGTTGTAAACAACACGGGAGAATACATTATTGATTAACTACTTGTATCTGATTATTGAAAACTAACCTTTAAACACCTTCCTTAAAAAACGGCGGGAACTTAGTTGCCAACCCAATACAAAATAAAGTTTAGATAGAGCTTATGAACAAAAATTGTACTTTACCAGGACAGCTTCTTAGCATGATCAGGAAGTCTTACCTGCAAGGAAAGAAAAATATGAATTTAGTTATGATCACACACACAGACAGAATAAAAGTCACAGAAAGATATACATAGCGGTAGAGGGGCAAACAGGAGGGCTATTGCTCCTCCCAACTGCAAATTCTAAAATATTGTTTCAAGTTTGATTAAAGTCCACTTTATGCTCATGATAGGGTAATCGAAACAGGACCTACAGTTTAAATTTGCATCCGAACTACTGTGCAATGTGTCCCAAGAGGGAATCGAACACGGACACTTTTCCTTACTTCTCAAATCTGATCGTTCAGTTCACAGCAACAATGGGAGGAATTATGATAACGACATGCAATAATAGCTTAGCTATCTCTTACAGCCCTGGACCCTATTTTTGTAAAATACAAACCCACATTTAAAATATGGACGTCAGCTTGGTTCCTGTTTGCAGTACTATGTATTGTTTACATAAAACAGTGTAAATGTAGATTAGAATTGAATCTCGGTGGGGTGAGGTACTAGAGTTAAATTCGCCTCTCCCAACTGTAACTTCTGGCTCTGCCACTGGGGGCAAGGTACGTTCTGCACCCTAAATTCCTCAATAGAAGCATATATTAATTATATTTGCATATACAAAATACGGCTTGTGTCGATCTTAACACCTCACACCCCCCCCCCCCCAATTTGGCGTTACATTGTATGATAGCGGACTTAAATATGAATGTTGATTTACTTCGCACAATAATAATTAGTTATCATTTTCAAAATCAGAAGAGACAAAAAACTATTAAATTCACTTGGACTGAAACACTTAAGCACTCGCAAAAAAAAAGTGGAAATTCACGGTAATACTTTACGTCATCATCTAAATTACATAAATAAAACTCGTGCACAGAATACCACAATCAACTAATGCGCTCCTGTTGAGCAAGACTAGGGCATAACTGCATTAAAGCATTACGCGAACAACTTCAACAAAGGGTGAAAGGTGGGGAAGAACTCATAGCGCATATTCTTGCTTTAATATCCAATATGGATATGGCGATTTCTCTCGGACATACACCGTGATTTATTACATGTTCGTGGAATCAACGTGTATCGGTATTTGGCGAGCATCCGTTTATTCACTTCCTCGCAACAATGCACGGAAGGATCGCTAACAATGGAAATATATCTACATCCAACAACAATGAACGACACTGAAAGTCTGTAACAAAGGAGATCGTGTAACAATCGCCAGATTTGGGTGAGCCGAGAATTAATCTCGAATCGGAAAACGGTTCTGTTGGATTTGAAATTACGAAACGGTAGGACAGAATGGTATATGATCAGTTATTACTTGAAGGACGCACGGTACAGTGGTGCCAAATCATGCTAAGTGTTTCCACTTCTTTGTAGAGAAGGTAAGGTAAAGTGATTGCCCACGAACAAAATTTTACTGTAGCTTTGTTGTGCCTAGGTCTTGTGATGTAAGATGGGCTTATGCAGCTAGTATGGGGAAGTAAAAAGATTCTTTTTTTTGCGAGCGAATCCATAGCTGTGTTGTATTCATGTTCCTTTTTACTTGGTACAACACTTTTTTATACACTTTAGTAACTACTGTAACTTAGTACAACTAACGCGAGGCCACACACAGCTCATGCAACAGCGTAAAAAAAATACGGAACTTCTTTTGGAGCGTCTACCGCATCTTACATATTCACCGGAGTTAGCACCGAGTTATCATTATGTGTTTGACCATCTTGAGGAGAAACTAGGTGACAAGAAGTTCTGTTTAGGTGGTACAGGGTGACAATTAATGAACTATATGAAATAACACGGAAATTAGTGACAAACCACGTAGTACACAAACTGTATTGCACATGTAAACTTCACTACAGACATTCGGATTTAGGTTAAGACATGTTCGATATGTCTGCCATCTCTGGCGATGACGTGGCGTAGACGAACAGCAAAATTCTGCATGATCCGCTGAAGTGTCGAAACATCGATGCTATCGAAGACCTCCTGAATGGCAGTTTTCAGCTCGGCAATGGTTTTGGGGTTATTTCTGTACACCTTGTCCTTAACATAGCCCCACAAAAATGAGTCACATGTGTTCAGATCCGGGGAATATGGCGGCCAAGCGAGTCCCCTTCCAGTGGCCTCTGGGTATCCCAGAGCCAGAATGCGGTCCACAAAATATACGCTCCTGCACGCTGTACCGTGACATTTTCACTTGCAAATGGCCGACATCAACACGTTGCGTGCGCATGCGCATACGAATTCCCATCATGCCCTGTGGCCAGCCACGCAGTTTGGACGTCATCACGCGAACCGTTCAGAAATTATGACGGTTTTATTTCATATAGTTCATTAATTGTCACCCTGTACAAGCGATGCACAAGTGGCTACGCAGTCAATCGGAAAAAAAAATATTCTCGTGGAATTCTGGCATTGAACGTGGTAGAGACAATGTTGAAAACTGATGAAGTGTTTTCAATTCTATTGTGCATATTCTACAATTAAATACTTAATAAGGTTACTTCTTGACTCTTATGTACCTTTGAATTAGACTGGAATTTAAGTAGGCGTAACTGTACTATTCTATTCTATTAAGGACCAATTGTAATAGGTCGAAAAGGAGTCAAGTTCCATGCTTAATATGTCGCCATGTCCCAACATGTTCATTCCAAAGCTGTAATTCTCTCAGCTACAGGATTTCTCCGAGTCTTCGTGTGGATTTTTTCCTCTTCTGTCTTTCCGGAACTAATCCCCATCACGCCACACCGGTGGAGGCAGGTCTGAGCCATCAAATTTCACGCGTCCAGTAAAATACGCCAAGCCTCGTGACCTTTCCGGAGGCATAGTCCCCCCTCGCCAGTTATCAGGAACAGAGAGGTGAGTAAAAAAAGAAAACAAAAGCACGAACCTGCTTCATCCAATCTGGAGGGAAGACACGAGAAACCCATTGAAGATGAGTTGTGCACTGGTGGGGAATGAGGGGGGTATATTGTAATATATCCTAAGAGATGGGCCAATCCAGGGTTGCGTCCCTCTTCTTCCGGGGACTTCAATGACGAAAACAATGATTATGAGATACTACCTCCGTCGGTTTCTTGAGAAAGAAAAGCTCTATCCACGTGGGTGCTTTATGGTCACGGCTGGAGGCCATATTTTCCACCTTCCAAATCGAAAGGGGGAGGAAACATACGCCAAGGTTTCGATTCAATAAAGATGCTGTTATATCCTTATCCGCATGGTTGGCAAGTGGAAGTGTGGTTCTCTATGAAAACTCGAACAGCTAGACGAACGCAAGAAAACCCCTGTGGCGATTTGAGCAGTGCGATATCGATTTTCGAGATCAAACTTCGATATCGACAATATCTGAATCGACTATACCGATAGTATCGATATCGACAATGCCAATACTATCGATATGGACAATATCAATTTCGATATCGACAATAACTATATCGAAGATATCGACATATCAAAATCATTCAATTTGACGTTTCAATTGTAGTGTTATCTAGGAAAATTATAGAAACGTGTTGTTCTTTGGTTCAATCGAAAATAAGAGTCCCATAAAACAATGGAGTCTGTCATACTAATCGAGGAATTGAAAATAAGCGAGTTAAGGAGGAGTTGTGAATTCTGGACATTCTATTATATCGTACTGTTTGCTGTTGCCAAGTGCCGTCAAGTTCAACAGGATGCACGTACACACCAACATGTCGGGTGAGCATAAAGTATTTCCCTGATTATGAATATTTATATCTCAACATCCACGGTAGATATGCAAATAGAACCTAAGGCAATAAGTAGTGCAATACATAATTTTTATTTCCATTTCTTTGTTGTGCCTGATTCCTATTCTCTTGTCTGATTTCTTCTTCTCTTGTGTTTCTGGTAACGTAATTTTCAGATGAAGCGACGTTTCACATATCCGGGAAAGTAAACAGACATAATGTCCGGATATGGGGCTCGGAGAACACACATGTCGTGTTACAGCACATAAGGGACAACAAAATTATTGGACCGTTCTTCTACCATTACGTCAACAGTTTACCTGGACATGTTGAAACTTTACATTGCGCCTCAGTTACAGGAATTTCAACCATGGGTATTGTTTCAACAAGATGGTGCACCGCCACACTGGGAGTTAACTGTTCACCAGTTCTTTCATGACACCTTTCCAGACAGATGGATCGGTAGAGACGGCCCCATATCATGGCCACCGCGTTCACCGGACATAATCCCTCTTGACTTGTTTAATGGGGTTACGTTAAGGACACAGTGTTTAGTTCACCAGTTCCTGATATGCAAACTCTACAGACACGAATACGGGATGCTATGGACACGGTGACGGAAGAGATGTTGGCAAAGACATGGAGAGAAATTGAGTATCGCCTAGACGTTCTAAGGGCAACGAAGGGAGCACATGTCGAAGTGTACTGAAGTGTACTGATAACAAAACATTATGAGTTAAGCTACCATTTGCAACAAACCGCATATCTGTATATAGCATACTTCTTTAGCAATAATAGTTTGTAATCAGGGAAAGACTTTATGCTCACCCTGTATTAATAGTGGCATATTTAAGAACAGCGATGCCGACATATCGTCGTCGATTACATCGATACGTAGACTGCTTTGAGAAAACGTACTTTATAGCTAACTTCCGAAGAATAGGAAATCGCTCTATACTCTTGCACCAAATTTTTAATGAGGGTAATCACTCCTCCTCCACACTATGATGGTTTTGTCGGAAGGCTGATATCCAACGGGGCACCGCCCGATAATGTAAGACCAAAACTCGAATATGCATCTGTTATATGGAATACAGACACAGCAAAGTACAGTTTAGCAATTGAAATTTCTTAGCCTTTAGAAATACAAATTTCAGAAAGTTTACCCCACATTTGAACGCTATGACAACCTAATATATGAAAGTCGGTTTACAAAGCTGTGTCATAGAAGAACGTTACAGGATATAGTATTCTTGTGGAAGTTGTTAAATCACGAAGTAGATGCTGAACATCTACTCTGGCAGATACATTTTCGAATCCCGTCGTCGAAAACTAAACTCCAAAACAAAGTTTTTCTTATAAAGAAGGCTAGATCGGAAATTAAAAAGAAATCTCCATTGTGAAGAATGTGCACCAGTTACAATAAATTGCTAATCAAGAATAACACCATTGACATCTTTTCTATGAACCTAAGGGACCTCAGTAAAGCCACTATTAACACAATGACCTAAGCTTCAACACATAATTTCCTAATGAAATGATGTGATAAAGTGTCTATATACAGAGCATTCCCTGACATTCGCTGCGAGACTCCGCGGCAAGCGGCCCGGCATCGGCGCTTGTCTTTCCCGGTGAACGGGTTCGCGACAGTCGGTAGAGTCGGCTATTAAAATTACAGTTTTCATATTGTGTACTAACCTTGACTTCAGAAGGTGTTGAAAATGATGACCCTCTGCTGCAACACATTCCTGGCATCTCCGAAGGAAATTGGCATTTACACGTGCAAGTTCGTCTACTATAATTCTCGTACAATACTCTCTTTTAACTCACGGATGGTGTGCGGATCGTCTTTGTATACTTTACTTTTTAGATTTCCCATTTTTCTTTCGAGTTTTTTTATAGTGGTCCTATGTGAAACGGGAACGCCAGGAAATTTCGTTGCAAAACGTCGTCGCACTTCACCAGAATTCCTCTTTTCGAAGTAACACTCGACAGATAAATCCTTTGTTGTAATGTAAACTTTTGTGGTGCCATATTAAGCCACAATATTCAACACACGGACACGACACAACACAACTTCCGAGGGAGGATTATACTGGCGTCGGTCTGCAACGTCAACAGAAAGGGAAAGAGAGCGAAAAAAACAGACTGTAGCGTGCGACTGTCGCGGACCCGTTCACCGGGAGAGACAAGCGCTGATGCCGGGCCGCTTGCCGCGGAGTCTCGTAGTGAATGTCAGGGAATGCTCATATAGAAGATAATTTTAAATGTATTTTTATGTATGTGTATATATATATATCTATCTATCTCTATATTACAGAAATATATGTTACTGTATTCACTATGTATCCTTCATATGGGCTCTGTAATTAGGTATGTACCTGTTGAGTGCAATAAATAAATGCAAGGCTTCAATGCCACAAGGCTTCTGGGAGACCCGCGTGAAATTCCGTTGCGTTTCTGCGCAATCTACCTCAATCTAACCGCACGCCTATGAAAATAGGCGGCTGGGCAGAATTGCGCTGGTGCCACATATGGGAAAAGCGAGAGCGGGAGAAAATTCGCTGGTTCCCGCGCACTGTGTGGCAACGTCAACCGGGCTGCATTGCCTAGTTCGAGCGTCAGGCCGACCTCTCTCCGGGGCACTTTTGTGTCACCCCTGACCTCTCGGGCAAATACTGTCAGTTTGTATCACATGGATTACAAACACCAACTCTACAACGAGATCTTTGATTATCTTAAACCTCCGAACACACCGATTTGCACTCCGATGTGGCAACAGCGCAAATTTCTGCCACCCGCCTAATTTCATGGTCGTGCGTTTAGCTATGCCTTCCCTTTTAACGTACTGGGAACAGCAACGCCCTCTCTTGATCATGCGAGGACAATGTTCCCACTACTTTCTTTCTAAACCTCGTATACCATGCTCAATCAATATACTGCTACATGACAATATACAAAGTTTGTGCAGCGGTCATTTGAACAACAAATCTGAAAATAGAAAGAAAAATAAAGAAGTCAGTGCTGCCATCTTTTCCAGACTGCCGGATGGCAATGGACAGAAAATGTCTGGAGCCCTTGCTAAGATCTCCTTGGGAACATCTGGGTCAACTACTTTTTCCTCCTATCCCAGAGATGGGTGTGGAGGAAGCTCTAAATGTCATGTACCGATCTGGCTGTCGACGTTTCTCACGCGCCGTCAAGTTTTGGGTGTGATGATCCTCTCGTGATGCTGTGCGGTGGACCAAAGGAATCAATACGTGCCTGAAAACGGGTGGATTTTTCCGACGCGAAGTAACTGGGTTATTCTCCAGTTTCGGAACTGGCTGACAGTATACCTACATGTTCGTTATAACATTGATTTATTGATTCATTTGGTTATTTTACGTCGCTTTTTTCACTTTTGACTAATCGCGACAAAGTTTTATTTTTTTACTTCGCTTTTCTGTCACTTTTGGCCAAAAAGTGGAGAAATCGCGAAGATGAGGATGGGGGATGATATGATTAAGGAACACACATGCCCAGGCGGGGATTCGAACCCGGGACCCTTGTCGTCGTAGCGCTACGGAGGTCGGTCAAATGTTATATACAGTGAATCCAGCATGACAAATTGCAATTATACATGCAAAGAATTAAAACTGACTGGAGATAAATAAGATAATTGTGGAAGAAATTATTATTGCGTGATAGGTAAAGATATAACGTTATTGTGTGTGTGTGTGTGGGTGGGGGTGTAGGCATATATATTATTGTGGAGACCAACGTATGTTTAAAATACCTTTCTAAATGGGACCAATGAAATTGTTGGGACTTATTGCCTGTCCCAACAAGGAAAAGAACATTTCGACACTCCTGCGACCTGTGCGCGAAGTATTTCGAAGGTACCAAAAAGTTCATATTTGCTGGATTACTGTGTTTACGTGTGTGTTAAACTCTGCCACCTGCAGGCGAAATCTGGAAGCTTCAGGTCTGTGTAATAGTGTGGTGCTTAATCGCATCTCTTGGAACCAGGAAGTGTGTGTGTGTTAATCATTGATGTACACTCACTTAGTTTTTACAAGACCACGTTTACACTAATACGTGTGTGTGTGTGGGTGTGTGGGTGTGTGTAGGGTAGAAAAAACTAATTCAGGCGCCAGACCCTTTTGTCTCAAAGCCAGCCTATTTGGGGGGAACAAATATTGTTTAAGAAAGCCACGAATCCAACTAAGATAAAGCTACACATTTTGAAATATGATCCTAAAACATTTAATTTATTAATCAATACGAATTTGGCCTTCCTCAAGAAGGCTCAACTGGTACAAACATGAATCACTATGAAAAACATTGTAATATATGGCCGCCTCTACTATATCACCGGAGACTTTAAAATTCGGCTAACAACAGTTAAAAAATTATAATGGCATGTTCATTATTGTGATTTAATTATACATGTGATACAGGAAAAAAACACAAACATTAATAAACAAATACTCAACTCGTTATTAAAAAAAAGGTAATGGAAATTTCCATAAGCGAACTCGAAATATTAAAAAAATATTTTTTTAGCACTGAATTTGAAAAATTAGAGAGAGAGCTCCACATCACATCAGTATGGAAAATAATTTCGAACTTCTCATAGGCTCGTCACTGTTTATTGTGCCTATCTGCACTGAGAAACAACTTCTCAAGTCTCTGAGCTCTCTTGAATCCATCTGAAAGTTTTTGGATGTAACCTGTGCCGAATTATTTGTTATTCCTGATTAAGTATGGGAGAGAGGAAAAAATTAAGTTTCTACAACGTTACATGTTTACCCCCTTCTCTATATTCCAGATTGGTCAACAAAGATCAACAGTCAGTATCCACTGGGATACAGCAAAAAATCAAAACCGATCCTCTCTATCCCCAGCAGAGTATCCAAATGTATGTCTGTGCAAGATTAATTACGATGGAACGTCCGTTGTTTGGACTAGCGTATGTGTTTTGTTTTCTTCCTCGCCTGTTGCTGTTCCAGCGCGCATGAGGAAGCGTAATTAATTATTGCTGGTTTTGTTGTCTTTTTCTTTTTTAAATGTCAAATGGCTGTAGCAGGCTAAGAGCGGTGAACTGGTAATTAATTGCATTGCCTAGGACCTTTTAAATGCACAACTCAGGACATGGACTGATCGAAACACCAATGCGATACTCGCACAGCTACAGCAGCGCCATTAGTTCATGAAGTGTTCGTTCCCAGAACTACGTGGTCCTGTGGCGCGCATTATGAACTTGGAGACTTGAACAAGTACTCAGTGGTATAAAATATCACTGTTGTAGTTATTAATATGGAAAAATAACAGTTATTGATTCTCCTTAAGTAGCAGGAAGTTGTTCTCTTGAGACTGGTGATAAAATTGCAATCAAGAGCTTCAAAATGGAAACACGACCTTCGGTACTTAAACACACTAAATTTGGTCCTTTCTTGGTTAATTAACATGATATTCTACGATTTTACATTAGAACCGACTGATGAAACACGAAGATAGGACCCTATTCAGGATTCGAACCATGGCTATGAGGCACTATATAATAGTAGTTCATACTTGTATGATGCTAGTTAGGTTGTAAATATATTTCTGAAGCCTGAGTTTCGTTTTCTGGTTCACTTATGAACAGACAGGCATATCGGGACTGGTCCCACAGTTTAAAGTGGGATCCCAACCGCTATGTGCCTTCACCGGGTATCGAACTCAGGACCCCTTGATAACAAGGCGATGACATTAACGCTACGCAATCGGGGAGGCCTATTTCTGAATCAAACAAGCTGGCAATCGTGTTCTAAATTGTAGTGGTTACAACAAAATTTGGGTTCGCACCATTCAATTTGCGTCACACGAAAATTCCCAAACACAAAAATAGGAATCGGACGGATCCACCTATATGTACGTCATCTCTCTCCATGCAAATAGCAAAGGCATAACTTTCGAATGCTGTATAATATAAATATAATAACTGCCACATAACCGGCGGTGAGGGTCATGAAGAAGAAGAAGAAGTATAATATAATATACGTTCAGTGTGACACAAAATCGAAGTAATGTATATCTGCATCAAATGTTTGTCGTTTGTGCTGGCAAAATCCACGGCAAGGCAAGCTTTATATAAAATATATAAAATTATTGATCAATTCGTTGTCTCGATAAACTATAGCAAGGCAGTAGGGTACTATAATTTTAGTAAGTGATGTTCATTAATGAATGTACAGTCGTCTGCAATAAAAATGGAGCATCTAGGTCCTGAAGATGTCCCGAAATACTAAATACATGCAATGCGTTATGCGCAGTAGAGTTAGGCTAGACATGCATCAGCATCTACAATTTAAATTCTACACAGTCTACGAATACGTAAATTGAAGCTGTATCCTACGTATTAAGTGCAACTTGATTGTAAATATCAGTAAAACTATTTTTAAATTGACAATACTTTCTGGGGTAGGAGCTCGGGCCTGATGCTCTTAAATACGTTAATGGATTCAGATTCACAGCAGCTGAAATATACTTGGCACCATCGCCAGTGATAATGATGGGAATCATTAGATGGGAAACCAATTAAACAAATTGAGGAACGAGAGGATTATTACAATGTTAAAATTAGATTAAACTGAACAAGGAAAAAATATAGGGTTCAACAAGGGGAAAACTCAATTATGATAACAAATAAAAAATTACTTTCCTCACCGTTTTTCCATAAGATAAGCACGAGTAGAGTCAGAAAAAGGAACTACATTCTTCCGCTCATAGGCGTAACTTGGCGGGGGCAAGGGGGAGGGCACTTGCCGTAAAAAATATCGGCTTTATTACAAATTAGGGGACTTAAGAAACAAAGAAATAAAGAGTAATTGTTGTAATTTCGGAAACGTCACAGTTATATAGAAAATAATCTTTGACGCTGTTTTTATGGGATGGCAAACTTTTCCCCCAAAGTTAAGGTCCACGCTTGATTCTATCTCCTCAAAATAAGGCCACAAGTCTGATTCTGCCCCCTCAAAATTAGGCCTAGTTTATTTCTGCTCCCTCAAAATTAGTCGCAAGTTTGATTCTAACCCCCTCAAAATTAGGTCAGGTTTAACTCTGTCCCCTCAAAATTAGGCACAAGTTTTATTCTAATTCCCTCAAAATTAGGCCCACTTTAATTCTGCCCCCTCAAAATTATGCCCAAGTGTTATTCTAACCCCCTCAAAATTACGCCCAGTTTAATTCTACCCCCTCAAAATTATGCTCAGTATAATTTCACCCCCTCAAAATTACGCCGTTTAATTCTACCATCTCAAAATTAGTCCCAGTTTAATTCTACCCTCTCAAAATTAGTCCCAAGTTTGATTCTAACCCCCTCAAAATTAGGTCCGGTTTAATTCTGCCCCCTCAAAATTAGGCCCAAGTTTTATTCTAACCCCCTCAAAATTACGCCGTTTAATTCTACCCCCTCAAAATTATGCTCAGTATAATTCCACCCCCTCAAAATTACGTCCAGTTTAATTCCACCCCCTCAAAATTACGCCCAGTTTAATTCTGCCTCCTCAAAATTATGCCCAAGTCTTAAACTAACCCCCCTCAACGTTAATTCCCAAGTTACGCCCTTGCTTCAGCTGACCGTACAAGCTGATGCAGCAACTGAAAACAAATCACGTGGAAAGTGCCACGTCCCTTAACACAAAGAGAATTCCGCATACAGTAAGACATCTTGGCAGATACTCAAAGTATAAATATTTCGCAAGATGTCGACATTCGTATGACGGGTCCGAACACGATTTGGCTCTGTTCTCATGCCGCGGTCCGCTTTCGGTAGCTAGAAGCTGGAGCCATAGCATTCCTCCCCACTCCACATCGAGAGAGAGAGAGAGAGAGAGAGAGAGAGAGAGAGAGAGAGAGAGAGAGAGAGAGAGAGAAGACGATCACTGGCTTGAATTCTTCCCACGTTCACCAGGAGGCATCTCAAGTTCCGGTACTGATTTTGTTGACCCAAGATGGCGGACGGACGCCCGGCTTCAGATTTCGGTCTTCTCTACGAATAAATAAGGTCCTTTCCCTCCTCTGTCGTATGTAGTAAGGGAATTCGTGAAATACGTCGTCGTTGTTCGTGAACCGCAAAGGAAGGACATGGCTTTAGTCTTGTGAGGAAATATATTGGGACGTTTTGGTGCAGTGAGGCCCACAGAAGGGTTGTAAAAGGGTGTAGCAAAAAGTGTCGCGTCAAAAAAAATTTAAGTGCCGTCTAGTCTTTCTAGGGGGATTGTATATACAATAAGATATTTCGTACATTTAAAACTAATCTACTCTCAAAAATTACAATCGGGGGCGAGGAGATACAGTTACGCACCATGTGTGCATTTATTTGAATATCGTCGGAACGAACAATGCTACTGAAGAAACACGTGGGGGTACAAGAGAGTATGAATTTCTCCGCATGCGGCAGGTCAAAGCGTTTTTCAAAGTTGATAATTAAGCTGGATACGACCTGAACAAAATATGACGAATAAGAATTTTCGGAATCCCATGTATTCCTTATGGGGAATCAACTTCAACATCAAGTTACGGCTAATCAAATGGGAGTTTCGACTTTTCTGCTGGGAAATCACTTCTTCAAACTGCCCTCTTCCCGTTGATGTCATTTTCTATTCCATCGGAAGTTTGATATTCCCAAGATAACAAATAAAAAAAAATACTCCCACATGCCCAATGCATTTCTCCTTGCCTCCTGGCAGTGTTGCCAAATCTGATGCGCATAAAAGAGCTAAATTTCACCTTAAATGGAGTTAAAACCGACTTTCAAGGAGCTAGATTTACGAAGTGCTTCCTAGAGTAATGTTAGTTGTCAAAGGGGTGGGGCGCTGCTATTACCGTTAACTCTAAATTGATGACAATTTATTCTTAGTTTTCACCATCTAGATCCGGCGGCATCACCCATCTCATGGTCGTACGGAATCGAAAACAAAGGATTCCCTGATAACAATATTATGCTAATTTTACGTCAACACGGCGCTATAAAGAAAAGTAGCTGGGGATATAAGAGTGGATGGGGCGAAGCAGCCATAACAATATCACGTCACGTGCAAAATGTATAATCATGGCAAAAGTTGGTCTATGTGGGCCGGAACCAGTGATGGAATCATAGTGAGGCAAGGGGGCGGGCGCCCCAGTTCACAGGCAAACGGGTGCACGAAAGAGCCAGATCTGGCTTCAAGAGAGCTAAGTTGGCAACACTGACTCGGAGGGAAAAACCGGGCGGAGACTGTCTCGCATGCCCTTAAGAGGGTTTGTATATACCAATTTTCCCGATTACTTCACTGCTTCTGTGAAAATATTAATTTTCTCTAAATCGTAGCGGTTGAGGTGCACTTTGGGAAGAAACAGCACGATGTCGAAAGCGTATGAGAAGTCTTCTTACAGCGGGAAATATGCGATATTTTATGCGTACACATTCCTCACATGATCATGATAATCATACCTTGAATTACTTCGTTAATGATATACATTTTTCAAGCAGGCCTCATCTCAACTCGAGGCAAGCCCCGGCAGCTACCGACCTGTGTGGCGAGGTTAGTGAAGGCAAGGAATTTATAAACCTTTTCCTGCCCCCCCCCCCCACAAAATAGGCAATAGTTATGCTTGAGACGTCGATAAACTAACCGACCTCTAACTACGCACTGATATTGGGGGCGATTAAGGGATGCGAGGGGGGCTGTGCCCCTTTTGGCACCTTGCCCCCAGTTTTGGAACCCAATCGCCGCCACTGCGCACTGCCATGAATCACTTCGGCAAACGCACAATGTTTACCTGACACGTTTTCAAAGCAGGACCTGATCTGATTGCCGAGAAATATGGCGGCGGGCGTGGTTTCGCGCAATGAATTGTGGGAGAAGTTGTTTACCTGAATGTCATCCATTGTACAGCTCCACTACAACAGATCAATCTCCTTGGGTTTGATTTAAAGTTTCGGATAAAGGCAAAGAGCAAAGTAAGTGCCAAATAAAGAAAGTAATTCAGTCTTGTTTCTGAAACGTTGCATCGATAACACCATACGCCATCAACAATAGAACATTTAATTCGACATTAATGCCGTTGGGAAGGGTTGAAGAGGGCGGTGGGGGGAAGCCAGCTGTCATTAATGTATATCTTGTTACAACCCCGGGCCCCAGAATTGCCATTGAACCAGTCAATTAGGGAAAGCAACACAATCTCGACAGCATTTAACATTCATTGCCTAATTTCTTCGAATTTCCACTTACTTGCTTTTATGTACCAGTAAAGTTCCCCTAACTCCGAATGTCCCTTGTGGGGGGAAACTCGTAACGGAAAAGAAAGATGGGTGGGGAACTGTAACTTGAACTTAGTTCGCCAGATCAACGTTGACGTGTTTGAAAGGAAACTGCCCCTTACACCACCCCCTTAACTTTATTTATTGCTTTCCGGTTAGAACGCATAAAAAAGGAAACGTTGTATTCAGCTATTCTAAGCCTATAACGATCGTTTTAAAGTTACTGTTCTCCGAAGGAATTTGTCCCGAGGAGAAGTGGCGTATATCGCAGCAAATGATGAAACTAATTAGTGCACACGTTACTTGTTAAACATAAAAGTAATTACGTAGAATCAGGACTCTGATATATAAGTTATAAATTGAAAATGTGATTTCCGCAATCCGGTTTAAGTAAGTTAAATACTGTGTAACGACCCTGCGTGGTCGCCATATTATATTTTGTTAAGAAGAATGCATGCTAAATGTCCCTGCGAGGCGTACGCTTTTAGTTTAAATGTGTTAACGGATCCACCTCTACGTATTATTTCACCCTGCGTGGTCGCTGTATTCTGTAAACGCTAACGGATCCACCTCTACGTTTATTAGCTTCGCTTCTTATTAGACCCTACGTGGTTGCTGTATTCAGTAAATGTTATCAATTATTGTCATTTACACTGCTCAACTCGTTGTTTAGAATTGCAGAGTCCTGCGAGGCTCAATATTAATTGTATTGTCTGAATGCACACAGTTTTAGTTTATATTAACACGTGCATCTGGTGATTTTCCCACTAGTGATTTCTCAATGTCAAAACCTTGATAATTCTCAGTACGAAGTTTGCTATATGTAAAAAAATGAGTTAACAACGCGTACATGTAGTTAAAATTTTCACCACCTATGCGCCCCCCGCGAGTATAAAGCGAGGCCCGGAGCTCAGTTGGCTCCCTGATGTCAACAGGCAAACATCCAGGGTTAACTGGCCTCCCAGCCTGAAGACTAGAAGCCATCCCAGAAGGAAGGAGGAAGAAAGAAAGAAGAAGAGCCTAGCAGCAACCTACCTACCTGGTCCGCTCGCTTCGGCTGATAGGTGCCCAGGTTCTACCTGCCCGGCTTGTCTGGGAGCACCCGGACCTTCCTTTCTAACCGGCCGTCCCTGCATAGGAGACACCGGTTGGCTTGCCAATTCCCAACTAACGCCGGAGGTGTTGCGGCATCCTTTAATCCATTTACCCAGCGCCCGCTTCGGAGGTACCGATTGGTTTCGGCCAATTCCTGGCTGTGGTTGAGGGTACTACGCACAACCTACTCTCTCTTACAGGGGAACCCGTGACGTCAGGGGCGACCAAGGCCCTAAATAAAATTAGGTCCCCATACTCCCCCTGGCGCCTCACTGCGAGGAATAAATTGGATGTTCCCTGCCCCCCCTTATCTCTTCGAGACCAAAGGTGGTACAGGTAAAAACACGTGTGTGGTACAAGTAAATGCACATGCGTGGTAAGGGTTACAGGTGAAGACACGTGTGTAAGTGTGCTAACGGACACCCTTGTGTTAAGATTATAATAAACATATATAAATATATATATATATAAAGCTGGTATAATCTTTCTTTACACCCAGGAAGCCCTGAGATAATTCTGAGTCCATGTTCTACGGCTGACAAAAAGTTAGCGCATATGGGTAGACTTTTGCCGTCCACCTAATTGCAGGTTCTAGTGTGCTGAACACAGCCAGTGCCTGTGGTTACGTTAGTGTTGTTGTGAGCACGGGTGGACGTTGCAACTGGACATATCCTAACAATCTGTAGAATCTTTGAAATGTAAAGTACAAAGAAGTCCGAATCCCAGGCATGTAGCCATCACTTCTCCAGACAGGAAATATCTAGAAACATCTTAGGAATGTCTTGTCAGACATTGCGGAGCTTCCTTGAACGTCATCGTTGAAAACAGGTGTAAACAATTGCAACTAAGGAAGAGACTACAGGTAACTGATTCGGCATTGTCGGTAAATTTGATCGGAACAAATGTCTGGGAGCAGAGAAGTCATGGGTCAGTTTGATAGCCAACATTGAGAGGTGAGTTACGAGCATTAGATGGAGAGAGGCAGAAGTACTACTGGAGAAAGAACGTGTTGAAGCGAGTGTCGACTCAGACTTTGTACAGTCACGATCATAACAATACTTCGCAGAACATCAGCTGCTATACAGAGACAGGTATGCCGTTTTCCTTTAGCCATACTGATCCAGTCTTTAGGGATTTAAAATCTCAGGCGTTGTGTTTTGCCATTCATATGTGTGTAGTTAGTACCTCTCGCACCTTACCATCAACCTTACCATGAATAGCGAGTTGCTCCATAATCAAGGATGAATGACCAGTGAGCTACAACAACCCAGTTCGATCCCACATACCGAAGGGTATGTTATGATAATATGGAGATTTGCCAACAACGTACTCAGGCTTAAGGTATTTGTAGCAGAAGTAGACAAAATATCCCAAAATGTAGTTATAAATGTAGTCTTGGCCAAACGTGTTGAGTGGTCGAGTCACGATATCACCACCGAAAGTTCTGACTTTATGTCCCGGTCTCGGTGCCTCTCTGTAAATGTTGATTCATTGTTCTTGTTTATTTTACTTTGCTTTCCTGCTACTCTTAGCTAATAGAGAAGATGAAGGTGAGTGATGATATGATTAAATTGATGAAGAGACAATCACAAAGGACTGCTTGCCACGCAGGGATTCGAACGCGTGACACTTGTCGACATAAAGCGCAGTACTAACTACTCCGCCACGTAGGTCAACATGTTTATTTTACCTTAACAGTTTGGGAGCATCCATCTTTACTTACTTTCCAACAGTGAAGCTTGCTCTTCCATTGTTGGCACCTTTCAACAATGAATTTTCACACTTTATCCGAATTTATTCTCCTTCATCATATCAATTTTGTGCATTGCTTCAAGTACGTTCAAACCAGTTTGATAGCATCCCCCTTTCGTTATTCGACAACAATCGACCTTCCCCTTGCATTGTTGGAACCGTTTCAATAAGGTTTCTGATCCATTATCCGTATTTTCATTCAAATCTCAATTTTATGCATTGTTTTAAGCACGTTTACGCCTGTTAGAGAGCATCCCCATTTCGAGCTTCCTTTGCATTGTTGGGACCGTTCCCCTAAGGAAATTTATACTTTATCCAAATTTACTTTCCTTCGATTCCACTTTCCCGCCAAAAATAACTGTTTTCAAACGAGCCAAACCGATGACGTACAAGGAGGTTCCCTTGGGAATGACAGTGTGTTAGCAAATGTTTTAACTTTCTAGAAAGAGCTGTTTTCTTCCAATGTCTATAAGGAAATTTTTTGTGCATTCTTATCTTTTTTTCCTGCGCAGGTCCCTTTAGAACCTTTCATCTTTAACTTTTCCCAACAAGGCGTTCTCCCCCCTTTTTTTAACTGCTACGGCTATTTTCCCCGTATACGTTGAATGGTGCGAAATGTCCATATGGCAAAGCCCAAAAATTTTCAATTCATTCAATCATTCATGCCTCTGTGAATTCACCATTATTAATTTGATCTAATTATCATTCATCTTCATCGTCACGGTTACCCAAGAGTAGGGCAATTTTTAAAAAAGAAATGGGCAATGGCGTACAACTTTACTATCCTCAATCAAAATTTGGCCCAAAGCTGGGCGCCATTTTATGCCAAACGGTGAATTCATCATCATAAATTTGATCTAATTATCATTCATCTTCATCGTCACGATTTCTCAACAGTAACGCATTTTTTTTAAAAAAAAAATGGACATTGGCGTACAACTTTACTATACTCAAAGTGTGGCCCCAAGTTGGGCGCCATTTTATGCAAAACGATTTGCAGATTTTCTTCGCAGTACTCACTAAGGGGTAGCTGTTAAGTTATCTTTGTCTCAGTTGGTAACTAATAACCGTGTGGGTACTCAGGTCTATACTCTGTAGCGAGCGAACGAAAACCAGTCTCTACGCAAGTAGTTAGTCGAGAGCACTCGACAAATGAACGCAACGCGTGAGAGGAGAAGTGTTACTAGTAATTTCCAGCTGCGTTCACTGCTTTGCTCCGCCCTCTCGCTTTCTCCCCTTCTTTTCTGTGATGCGTGGCATTACTCCACAGATTAAAAAATAGAGTATAGTGTACTTTAATAAATTATTGTTGTACATGTTTGGGTTTAGTTTCAGGCAATATACAGGGTGATTCAAAAGTCTCTTGACATTTTAATCAAAAACCATTATATTGACAAAATTGACAGTACTGCTGAAAAGTACTCTAGAATAGTAGACAAACACAGTGCATTTCAATGTGGCGGCCATGTAAGTATGTAAGTCTGAGCGTATCAACCACCTCTCTTCCGTAGACTGGAACACATGCTCCAACATATCTGGCATGATTTGCCCTGTTAGGTCTGAGAGCGAGCCGCACAAAGTCTCGGTGCGCCACGGTCGATCCACCCTATCGTGGAAGGTGTCAGCAAGGTAGCTCCGAACGATTTTGGCGAAATGTGGTGGTGCACCACCTTGCTGAAATACAACAGTGTATTTTATCCCATCATGAACACCATTCATTAGCGATATAAGGAAAATGGCAAGAGACTTTTGAATCACCCTGTAATGTAAACAATAACCCTGTCATTCAATAGCTCTTATTGTTCTTGAGATAGCGAAGGAATGACGTACGCTGACACAGAGACGGGCAAATATAGAGAACTTCGTCGGAAATGTGCGAGTATTTGGTCAATCTTTCCGTCTAGTGTTAAATTTCTCTCCAACACTTATGTGGTTCATCATAAACCAATCATTGTCATCATTACGGGAGGGAATGTCGAAAAGCGATTTCGGATCCACGTTCAGCGGTCAACGAACTTGAGACATTTCGGTCCGTTTTATGGTTTCGCTCTAATATCGGGTACCACGCCCAGATACAGCTTGCATGTAGAGAACGCTACAATCGATATTATTGCAGTCCCCCCACCATGTGGCATAAAAGAACACCCGTTGCTATGGTGTGCACACAAGGTGGACAACGTTGCAGAGACAAAAGCACTCACACGTCAGCATCCCGTGTTCTGTTCCACGGGGTTGCGAATTGAATAGACATTCTCCATTGTTGACACTAGCCCGGACAAAGGGGAAACAGTGCACTTTGATGGGAGATATCATCGAGTGACAGCAGGTCTCGTTTGCAGTGTTACAACAAGGAATCTAAGTTTGAGTTCTGTGCAAGACATGGGTGGGTGTGTTACATAATCTATTGCCCAATTTTAATATTAATGTACATCGTCACGATTACGATAGAGAATCAGAAAATGGACAAAGGAATGACTAATTAAATTGCTGAATGGAAACCTGAAAAATATTCGAGTTTCGTTTTGAAGTCCATTTTATGTACAGATAGTCTAAACGGGATTGGATCTAGAGTTTATAGCGTCTCACTTATCGCACCAAACACAAACACCTTTTTTGGGTCAAGTGCTGTATTTCGTCTTCTGACGTCAGCTCAAATGCTTTCGTTGTTAGGCTAAGTGTAGTGTTTTCAGGCTAAGATATTTAAACCTAACAAGCCTAACCTAAACACCAAAGCATTCCGCGCTTACATCAGAAGATGAAATACAGTGCTTGAGCAACAAGGTGTTTGAGTTTGGTGCCATGAGTCATACCACAGTTTAATGTGGGATCCGAACCACTATGTAGCCGACCTTTGTGGGGAAGAACCGGGTGTGTGGAAGAGAGAGAGAGAAACATAGTGAAGAGGTAAAGAAGAAAATAAGACGGAAAACGGGAAACACATAAAAATAAATAATATAAAACAGAGGGAATAAGATAGACACCGAGAAGAAAAGCCAGAAAGAGGATGTAACGAATACAGAAAATAACAAAGAGTTACAAATAAGAAGAAGAAGGGGGAAACAAGTATGGAAATATGGCATTACCTTACTCCGTCATGAATCAAACTTTGAACTATTTCTAGTGCAAGGCAACAAAGTTAACAACTACGCTATATGAGAGGAATCATCTGCAAAAAGGTCTCGGAGAACAAGTTCAGTTCACATAATCCGTTCGTCACATTGTAGTGGCAATGAGGGTAGAGCGTGTGCTTCATCAAAGGGTTCGTATCGTAAGTCCACATTCATGCCTCGACTGACCTGCCATTCATATTATATGTTTTCGGAAGTGTTGCGACCTGCACTTTGTGTGGCTATTTCGTGCAACTCATGTCAAGTTCCACCGCTGGAGGAAAGAGACAACGTACAAATGAAAGAACCAATCTGTGATTGCGAGTAGTTAGCATAAGGCACTATGAAGCCAAGGGTCCTAGGTTTGAATCCTTGGCCAGGCATTATTTACAATTTTTACCATCCTTCTTCACAGCCGCGGAGGAACAACAAAATGAACAGAAATCGAAAATAAAGGAATGAAGAACTTGACAGGAGAAATCTGTACTGATGACGGATCTGAAGTACTTTGGCCCACTGCTGGAAAATAAACAATACAACTCCTCTTTGTTGAATAAGTTACATATTACTTCAAAAGTGAATTGAAACACGTTTGTATTAATTTGAACAATGCAATGAGACAGGTTTATGTAGCTGGAGGACAAATTGATGAGAAAACCTCTCATAACTTGCGACATTCATTTTGTTCCATGAAACCATGGCGCCCAACATGGGGCAGTTTCTGAATGGGAATAGTAAAATTCTACATCAGCGAAGTAATCTACAGCATTTTCAACTACGTTCGCAATTTTTGTCCACCTAAAGTTTTCTTGAGAAAATATTGGACAAAAAGTATGTTTCTCTGATGCGTAAAATATTATTTGGAGCCAAGTTTCTTCAACTGGACGTAAGTGTATTGTTTGCACATTTACGTTTTCCTCCTCTCCATACTCCTTTTTGGTTCAAAATGCTCTCAACTTCAGCCTTTGACATTTTCCTCCATCTCTCAGAGGACTGGTAGTTGTGGAACTTCTCTTCAAAAACGACACGAGCAGATTGCTTAATTTTTCTTCTGCCCTTTCCCCCACAGCTCTCTCTATATAATGCCTTCCTCATTTATTCAGCCAGATCTTTTAATCCTTGCCGGTTTTCTCGCAACGGCATTTTAGGCTTGGTCGCACAATTTCCCAGACAAACATCAGTTCCAGGCGTTCATCCAATGAGATACCAGAGTAGTGCATGGGACAACAATAGCTCGCTCGTACCCATTCGATTCTCCACGATCGAGCGTTTACAATGGAATCTCATTTTAATGTGACAATAAACCTAAGACACATAATGTAAAATATACGTCCTGGCAGTTTCAGCCCACCGTTTCATTTTCATATACAGTCCGACTGCCTTAGCCGAAACCATGGTCAGAAGTGCGCATGCGCAAATTGGACTTGTTCAGTCTCAAAATAGGGGTGACGGCAACAAGCACAGACCTCTAATGAAAAAGACTGGAAAGTATGCACTTTTATTTGAAGCGACACATATTTGCTCCTGGGGGGTAGAAATATGGCGAAGATGCAGATTATAGCTTGTTAAGTTTTCATTTTTATGAAAAAATTATTTGTACTCACTTGTGGAGTGTAATATGTAGAATTATATACTGCTTAATAAACTTAAAAATTGCAATCGTGTGTGGTGCAATGACTCACAATCTTCAAACTAGTTGTTACAAGTAGAAATATGAAGGTATGCTCGCCGCCATGATAGTATCACCTGGCTTCGAAATTTTTGGCTTCAAGTTGACCCATGTTAAAATACTCACGTTTCCGGTCTGGTGTCTCGAGATCTGTGGCAGCAATGACAGATTGTGAAGGAAGGAGTTCCGTGAAAATCTTTTGCTGTGAAAACAACAATGAAGTTTCAAATGTAGTAACATCGCGGGCAATGTAAGTAGAGATTATGTTTACGAATTACGGAAGTGTTTAGAATTTTGAAAGAAGCCATTCATATAATAGTAGTGGGGTAGTTTGGCGGGTGATTTTTACCTGCTTCCCCTCTCGCGTTTGGAATAGACCTTTCCAGTTAGTTTTGTCTTCCCTGGCTGGACTGTATCACTGTATTGCTACAGACTAAACTACATTTTAACATTGATATAATGACTATGTTCACTTAAGTTACAATTTCACCGCGTCTTTCAGAATTTTCAATTGAAGACCCACTACCACAGACATTATACCGCTCGAGCGAAGAAGATGTCAATTCCGTACGCTATCTGGCGTCGTCCGTTCGAACTATTTGGCGATCGAGCGAAATGCTCTTCCTCCACCACTCTAGTGTACACACGAAAAATATTCCCACTATGTGTTTTGTGTGGAAAACTAATGAAAAATCTTCCAATAGAGGTAGCGACATGAATTTTTGTTGTGATATTCATAGCTTAGAACAAGATTAATTGAAAGTACGGTAATTGGGTTGCCACAATCGGATAAAAATTACAGAAATTTTAAAGAAATAATATTTTAAATGTTTGCCACACAGATGTATATGCATTATTCAAGAAGAACTAGCAACTCGGTGCAAATATAGTACTTCGTGCAAATATATTGTCGTTGCAATAAGCAAAGTGTTTTTAAAAATTGTAGCTTATTCTTCTTTATGCACCTTATAATTATTGTGGAATTCTATAGGTGGGTTTCATGTGACGTCAGGATGTGCACAGTCGCCATGTTTGTGGCCAATTTTACCACAATGCAACAGTTTATGACGTAGATGAAACAAACCTGTACAGTACAGACGTAACTCAAAATAGCAATTTTCGAGCATACAGCTTTTGTTTATTCCAGCGTTGATAAGTACTCTAAACGGAAAATATGTAATTTAACTAAAAAGTACACAAAAAATATGTGACATGAAATTCATGCATATCGTTATAAATTATAATTCGCCGATATTTATTATCTTTGTTTGGATTAATATGAAAGTAATTACATAGGCTAACCGGTCTCTAAGTGAGTGATCAAGGTACTATCTAGAGTACACAGTAACTTCCACGGGTAAAGGAACTCAAAAACCCAAATAAATCTTTAAAGTTGACCGCGTGGGAGATGTGCGCCGGGGTAGGGGGAAAGGGAATATGCAAAAGCAATGTTTTGGTGACTTCTGTTGCTTAATGTGAAGGAACAACCTTCTATGCGTCATTCCCATAAATTTTCGCCTTTCCCATTTTTAACTTGATTGTCATACATACACACCATGCGATTACAGTTGTAAAAAAACGGGGGAGGAATTTGTAACGTATCTGCATAAAACTTCACCCCCTTTCCATCAAAAGGGGACACGTCAAACGACATTCCCCGTCACAGTTTCCAATTTCGACTTCATTTTACGCCAAACTTACTGTGAAATTCAATTGGTCCATCGCCACTCGTATGCATCCAGGTTTCATCTCCGCTGAGAGTCTCCCAGGGCAGAATCCCCAGGGCCACAAACCCTTCCCGCCACTCCCTACCCGCACTTCCCAAACCATTACCCATTCTCGCCAGCAGAGGGCAGGAGAGGGGCGGTATTCATCAACCGTTATGGTTTTTGCTCTCTCTCTCTCTCGCTTTTTTAACTCGTATGAATTAGGCCAACATCCATCAGAAAAGTTCTCAAATTCACAGCATTCCCGTTCCGCTTTTATAAGGCGATTTTATCACAAGAGCAGCTTACACTGCCTAGAAACAGATTCGTCATCAGTGATGCTTCTAGTTCCAAACCATCATTTTTTAGTTTTTACCATCATTTCAATTTGTTCCCTCTCATTTTCGCCGTTTATTATGCGTACTAAAGCAGTTGAATGTTCCAAAACTAGGCAGGTAAACAGATACTAATAAAAGAATAAGATTTTAAATACAGGGTGAATCAAAAAGAATGAAACAATTTTGTACAGGTAATATGACGTAACCGTTTGCGATAGAAAATCAGATAAGGCATCAACAAAAACTCGAACTTTTATTCTCATTTGACGCTCTTATGCTGCTTTGCCATCGCTCCTCCAGTATCGCTAGTGTAGCAAAATGGCGAGTGGCCAGCAGAAGTGTGTTGCAGTTAGCAAATACTGGGTCGATCTCAATGGTGTAAAGACATTTCTGAATTTGTTTCGGTAGTAAAGCTTGGTTTACATTGGTCGAGTAGACGGGAGAGTAGGGTGCCTGAGCGAGTAGGGTAAAGCGTGCTACTTTCTTCGTGTAAAGATCTGGGGAGAGTACTGAAGCCAGTACTCGCTCCAGTAGTCAGGACAATCGAGTGGCTGTCCACGGAGGACAGCGACTCGACCGAGTTGCTTTCTCTCCCAGCGATTTTTTCACTCCCACGTAAACTCGACAGATCACTCGATCAATGTAAACGCTTTCTGGGAAGAGTATGGAGTCTGTGCGGTGGTTAGTGTGTTGCGATCTGGCATATTAATTGTAATTGTATTTTTTTTTTGTCCCCAACCATGAATAGGAGGTGATCCAGTCCGAGTAGACGCGTAGGAGAAGTGAAATTGAAAACAAATACATACTACGTACAACCAAGAACAATTGAAAATAGAAAAATCAAGGAAGTTAGTTTTCTTTCTAGACTTGTTCTCGTGCATTATTGTATTCATTTCTCGGAAAAAAAGTGTGTGAACTGTTTTACAGCTTTTTTTTTAAAAAAAAAATCGCCAACGACGTCGATGTGTTCATTTTGTGAAAAGAGCACTGAACAGTTGCAGCCACTATCCCACTTTGCTAGAAAGTGTTTAAACAGCTACTCGCCACATAATGGTGGAGTCTTTATCCACCTTCTAGCAAAAACATATGTTTTTCTCTCTTGGACATTCCTGTTCACTCATAAGGTTCATGCGGCCGCCCAATGTCCTTCCCTTTACACACAGACCTCGCCTCTTCAAATTGTTTGTGCCAATGGTAGATATTCGTCGAAGACGGTGGTTTACTATCAAAACGAATGCAAAATTTTCTTCCCACCATTGTCATATCCAATGATTGATGACTTCGTGCCGGCCAGGAAACCGAAATCGACAAAATATCCGTTGTGGTTTGACAATGAAGTTCTCCTGGTGCTAAAAAACAAAAAGGAAGCCTGGAACCTTAGGAAACAAAGCCCCAATGTGCATACACACCAAACGTTCTGTAGCATCAGACGTCACTCCAAGTATTTACTTAAGAAAAAATATAAGGACTACGTAGACAACGTAACAGCACAGTGCCTTACCAACCCAAAGAAATTCTTTACTTTGTTAAATTCAAGAAAGCAAAAACCACGCGTCCCCATGGAAATCAAGTACAAATCGGAATCAGCCTGTGGAGATAAAAGAGTGCACTTATTCAACAGTTTCTTTCACGAAAACTTCACCTCGCATGCTTCAACCAACCCACTCCCCGACGTGCAGTCGGTCTGTTCACACTCTCTCTCCACTATCAAAACCTCTTCTCATGAAGTTAAATCTCTCCTTGCCTCATTACCCATACACCGCTCTTTAGGACCAGATGAAATTCCCACAATTTTCCTCCGTAACACTGCCGACTTCTTGGCTCATCCTCTCTCACTCTTGCTAAATAGGTGCTTCTCTGAAGGCGTGTTTCCTCAGATGTTCAAGAAAGCCAACGTTGTACCCATTCATAAATCTGGAGACAAAAATAGTGCTACATCATACAGACCAATATCACTCCTGTCACCTCGTCTATAATCTGTGAAAAAATCATTAAGGACAGATTATTCAGATTTACATCTCCGCATATCGGTACTGCCCAACACGGGTTTCTTCCTGGAAGCTCTTGCTTGACTAATCTTTCAGTTCTCCTTTCACATGCCACTAGGGCTATTATCAAAAATTCCCAGCTAGATGTGATATACTTGGATATTTCAAAAGCCTTTGACAAAATAAACCACGCCCTTCTTATTCACAAATTACGAACTAGATTTAACATACATGGCAAATTTCTCTCTTTAATCCAGGATTATTTACACTCACGGACACAGCGTGTCACCCTTTCAGGCGCCTCTTCTGATTTTCTTCCTGTCCTGTCTGGGGTACCACAAGGGAGCGTCTTGGGCCCTCTCTTGTTCATCCTATACATGGACGATCTCCCTCAAAGACTTTCCTCATTTCCTGTCAATTTACTCATGTTTGCTGACGACTGTAAACTTTTCAAAGAAATCTCAACCACGCAAGATGCTGTGATTCTCCAGAATGCTCTTTCCGAACTTGTCGCATGGTGTAAGCAGTGGAATCTACAACTTAACCCACAGAAATGTTCCTCCCTCACAGTCTCTTTAAAAAAGAAAAAAATACATTCTCATTATGTTCTTGAAAACAATTATATTACTACAGTTGCGACCCAAAAAGATCTAGGTGTTATCATAGATGAAAAACTGAACTTTAAGGAACACATCGCAGCTACAACTAAAAGTGCAATGCGCCTCTTAGGCCTCCTCTACAGATTCACTGAAATTGATACTCCAACTTCTCTTAGCCTGTTTTTCAAGTCATTCATTTCTCCGATTCTCGAATACTGTTCTCCAGTCTGGGCCATGGCTTCCAATACAAATCTTTCTAGCATGGATTCCGTCCTCGGCTTCTTTACCGCCATTGTTCGCCATAGAATTCCTTCTTTGCGGCATCTTCAGAAACCTGACACCCTGACTACTTTGAACATTCAGTTACTGCAGACCCGACGCGATATGGCCGATATGAATTTTTTCTATAAAATCATCAATGGGAAATTAAGATCTGAATCTCTTCTTACAGAATTCAACTTCAGAGTTCCCTCTCGATCGACCCGAAACACTGAATTGTTCCACACCTCCACAGCTAGGCTTTCTCTTATACAGCGCGCTCTATTCCACAGGCTGCCCCAGTTCTACAATAATTTACCCATAAACATAGACATTTTTGCCCCTGAAAGCATTTTCCGATCTTCCCTAAAAATGAATATATAAATCTTTGTTTGTTTCCTTGTTTATGTCTTATGTTTATATTTAACTTTTCTTGTTTTTACCTTAAACTATCTTGACTTGTTCTTGTTATTTGTTAGAGTTTTCAGTGTAAAATGGCCTTAAAAGTGCTGTATCTCAAACTTTGAATAAATAAATAAATAAACACACACTACGCCTGTTGCTAGACACTCGCCATTTTGCCACACTAGCGATCCAAGCGGAGCAATGGCAAAGCTGCATAAGCGCGGCAAGTGGGAGTAAAACTAACAAGAGTTTTTCTATACATTGATTCCTTGTTTAATTTTCAATCATAAATAGCTACGTCATAATAACTGTGTAAATTTGTTTAATTCTTTCTTACTTAGCCTGTATAGTATGTCTGCATCATATGTCGCCAGTAATGTCAGTCACAGATGTCGCACCGGTTGTGATTTACTATTTTACGTTGACTGGTTGCTAACTAGACACATATAGGACCGTCAGTGCTCAGTAATTTACTGCGTATTCTCCTGTCTTCAAATTTCTTCTGTCTCTTTTCTAGCTGCTATTTTTACCCCTATTCTTCATCGCATTAGCCCCACTCGTACATATTTTTCTCTGGGATTTGCTCATTTTTCCTGTTATACGTTTGTGATATTTCTTTCTTGTTACTTCCGAGTTACTTTATCTTCTTTTACAACCTACATTTTCTATCTTATACCAAATTGTCTGTTCATTGCCTATGCCTGTAACGCAAAGCTCTCTCTTCATTTTTATAGGTCAACTAACTGTAAATTCAATGAATGAAAGATTGATTGATTAACTGAGTTGAAGTCCACCTTATGCACAGTATGCCTAATCGGGACTGGACCTACAGTTTAAAGTGGGATCCGAACCACTATGTGCCTCCACCGGGAATCGAACCCGGGACCCTTTGATTACAAGGCAACGACGCTACCACTGCGCCATCGGGGAGGCCTTGAATGAATGAAAGAAAAGTATTATAAACGTATGTCGTGCCACGAACTCAACGACTCCGCCACCAAAGTGGCTTGTTTACGACATCATTAAATGCATAACGGGAAAGTTGAAACAAAAGAAAATGCATAAAGTCTGTAGCATCAAGTGATGCATTAAAGTGCAGCAAAGAAATGCCCACTTGCATCACATGAGGCAGTTTGGCGTCACCTTTACAAACGATGCACAATTGCTTCTGATGCATTTTGTATTCTGTGTGTGTAGACATTATAAAGAAAGAAATGTGGAGTAAAGGGGGGTGTAAGGTATGCAAGAGGGACTTGGCACTAAAGAAGCAAAAGCCACTGGGAGAGGAAATAATGCATATTAGATGGGACACTAAAAGTTGATTTGATGTAGTTTTTATTATTTCGTGTTTTGTGCCTCTTGACTAATTTGCGAAGATGGGGATAAGTGATGAAATGATGAGGTTCTCGTCTCCATATCTAAGGATCATCAAACTGCCATCTTGGATGACGTGGAAGACCGTACGTCCCACAATTTTGATTCCAAATCTCAAAATCACTCCAGCACCTCCATTTTAGAATGTTTCTTGAACAAAAACAGGGTTATAGCGTGTTCCACATTCCCTCCAGATTAGGCACTTAATTGCGGCTCATCGGAGAACACCGCTCAACCAGATTCGCTGTGGCCCCAATTGCGATGTTCCTCAGCCAAGTTTCTACGGACTGAAAGCTGTACGGTGATGGAACACACACCATGAGTCTATATGCATAGAGGTTATCTTTAAGAAGGCGATTGCAGACAGTTTGTGATGAAATCTGCGCACTTTTGCTGTGAGAATGATGGCATGTTGTGGTTTCGTTGCATTCTGTCGTCTATCCCAATCGGTTGTTAAGAAGAGGTGCCTGTTGTCTCCTGCTGTTGTTGCTCGCGGACGGATATGACCGACCTTGCCTTCATTGCACATTTCCCATTGTTTGGAACAGAATATACAGGCGAGAAATGGCACTTTGAGCTACTCCAAGGGCCACAGATACCTCCCTCACTGTCTCTCCAACGTCCATCCTTCGTATGGCTCTCCACGCCATTGATTCACGTAAATCGCACTTTAGAGTCATTGTACCACTTGCCCACGTTCCGCAATGAACTCTTACACTGTCCTTGGACAGCTACTGTCATTCACAGAGCTGCGCACTTCAGTTGTTAATTCAGAGATATCGGCATTGATGATGGCCAAATAGCCAATTAGCTCCAGTAATGGTGTTAAATACCATGCAACTAGTCAATTAAATTATTAAAATAATCACATTTTAATTAGTGTAATTATTATAATCTTAATAATAATAATAATTATTATTATTATTATTAATAATTTAGATCAGAATTGCTGTAATTGTAATTTCTAATAGTAAAAGTCAAAATATTAAAAATTATCAAAACTTTTCATTTACATCAAGGTTATCTGGGGAGTGGAGTGTAAAACTGTCAAAGCCGGGAATCGGATTTCTTCGAATTTACAGGAGAAATTATTTACGGAATTGAGTTTCTGTGTAATTTCGGAAGGTCGTAGAAGTGTTCTCTCGCATTTTTCAATGTATTTGGCCGCTAATTCATGTATTTTTCTATAATGATGTCCGTCTGATGCACGAAAGCTATTGCTTGCATTTCCATCCATGTACTTGAACCGGATGTTACGAGCATGTGATGACGTAATCCGCGGTAAGTGTTTCCAAACACACAGTTTTTTCACTGTATTGCCCACCCTAAAGCAACCTAACCTAACCTTACCGTGATGGTGCGTGGGGCTATCGTGAATGGTTTTTGAGGCTATTCGTGGATGGTTATACGATCCAGAATGGTTTTTGGGGCTACGCGTGAATGGTTTATTGGGCTATGCGGGAATGGTTTTTGGGCCTATTCGTGGATGGTTATACGATCCAGAATGGTTTTTGGGGCTATGCGTGAATGGTTTTTTGGCGCTATGCGGGAATGGTTTTCGGGGCTATCCGGGATTTTTTCTGTTAAGAAGGTTGAAACACTGCTTTGCAGTTTGAAACACAACGCTAGTCAAGATTTTCCCGCCATTTTGCGTGTTCAGGAAGCGAGAAAAGAACGAACAATAATTACTCGATATGTCAACAATAGATACTAATTTCGTTAAAAAAAAAAAAAAAAAAAAAAAAACCAAGCGAAATCCCTTGTTAAACAATCTTTCGCAATGCAGAATAAATAAGTTCGAATGTCAACAATTACAGCCGATTCCCGGCTTGGGACAGTCTTACCAGAGTTATGACATGCTATCACATAGCTATCTTCCATCTCTAGGCATCCCAACCCGTCCCCACGAGTGGTACCGACAACTTGCCTGGCTCAAGGCCTAAGAGTAAACAATAAAGAAATATGTATCACAAAACCCAGATAAAAATACACATGAGTGAAGCAAACAGACGATGAAGAATAAGGGTAAAAATAGCAGCTAGAGGAGAGACAGCAGGAATTTGAAGACAGAAGAATACTCGGTAAAAATTAGTAAGCACTGATGGTCCTATATGTATCTAGTTAGCAACCAGTCAACGTAAAATAGTAAATCACAACCGGTGCGACATCTGTGACAGACCATTTGCGTACATTACAGGCGACTTTATGAAGAAAAATGAAATGACGTCAGCAAATAGGGCAGCCAGGGCGGGGAAACACCTCTTCAGCCAACTGAACCTCGGAAGTTTGCACGAAATGCGACCTCACTGCAGATTTTAGGATTACGGTGCTCGTGTTGAATTACGCATTTTTTTTTTCACGAAATGAAATTATTGTGCCCCGCCTTTCTTCGCTCAGGAAATTTGGCAGTTTTTGCCCAACGTCTCCCTGTTGTAGCTCTGTTTTTCCATGGAATATCAATCTTGAATTTTGTTACAGGTACCTCTCATAGAGTACTCTTTATGCTGTAAATATAAACTTTTACTACCTCCCAGACCAGAGATATTGAGGTCCAAATTTTGAAGAAAAAAAATGAAAAACGAGCATTTTCAAGGAGCTATAGCTCAAAGAGGGAATCAGTAACAGAGCTTAAACTATTTTCTGCTAAAACGTTGGATCTATGTGTTTCATATAAAAATAATTTTAACTCTGATATTACATTACTTCCCAACTAAAAAAAAAAACTAACTTTAACCCTAAATTTTGTTCAAAATTGACTGTCACTTTTTGCCCTAAATTTCAGCTACTTGCAACAGAGATGGTGAAAAAGGGTACAAAACATAAAATATACCTTGAAATATACTGAAAACATTGCTTTTTTAGAGTCAGATTATTTTCATAACAGCTCCAGCTGACCGCGCGAGTCCAGTTAGTGAGCCTGCCAACAGTCCAGAGCGCGAGCAACAGGGATAGCGATAGGTGCTGGGTAGAGATGACACCAGCGGCTCCTTTGTTGACTGGCTGCTCCGGGACTTATGACTCGCTTCTAAGCTGCCAATGCAAAACATCCAGAGATGTTACGAAAGTGACCTCACTCTACCACAGCGTTCAATCATTTTTCTTAGCTGAGTTATAATTATCTCAACTGTCTGCAAAAGGTCAACAATGCCTCATGAAACAAAATTGGCCGCCATTTTCAAAGGAAGTCAAGTTTTAGAAAAAATATGCCTGCTTTGAACTACCCTTGCATAGGAGTTACAACAAAAAAAAATGAAAATTAACGTATTGGCTTTAACAAGAAAGAATTTTAACATTAAATTCAACCAATTTATATATGTTTTTAAGGTCTTAAGTTAATTTTAATTTCTGCACTTGGATGTTTCAAAGTTCAATTTCGACACTTGAAGTTTCAAAGTTCAATAACGGCACTTGAAGTTTCAAAATTCAATTTCGACACTTGAAGTTTCAAAGTTCAATTTCGGCACTTGAAGTTTCAAAGTTCAATTTCGACACTTGAAGTTTCAAAGTTCAATTTCGACACCTGAAGTTTCAAAGTTCAATTTCGGCACTTGAAGTTTCAAAGTTCAATATCGGCACTTGAAGTTTCAAAGTTCAATATCGGCACTTGAAGTTTCAAAGTTCAATATCGGCACTTGAAGTTTCAAAGTTCAATATCGGCATTTGAAGTTTCAAAGTTCAATATCGGCACTTGAAGTTTCAATGTTCAATTTCGACACTTGAAGTTTCAAAGTTCAATTTCGACACTTGAAGTTTCAAAGTTCAATTTCGACACTTGAAGTTTCAAAGTTCAATTTCGGCACTTGAAGTTTCAAAGTTCAATTTCAGCACTTGAAGTTTCAAAGTTCAATTTCGGCACTTGAAGTTTCAAAGTTCAATTTCGACACTTAGGGTTTCAAACTTCAATTTCGACACTTGAAGTTGAAGAGTTCAATTTCGAAACTTGAAGTTGAAGAGTTCAATTTCGAAACTTGAAGTTCAATTTCGGTACTTGGAGGTTTGCAAGAGTAGCTAGTGAGTTTCCAAGTCTAATTCGAGCAGTTGCAAATTTCTAAAAATCCACGTTGGTAATACGCACAGGGAAACTGTGTCCAATTTCGTTGTTCGCATGCGTCTATCATTTGTTTTCATCCATTCAGGGACGAACGTATCACTGGAAACGTGATTACAGCTTGTGTCCGGGATGGAAAAGCAGAGGAGAACGACGAATGAAGCAGGAAAAAAAATTACTAGAGCCGGGAGCTCATATAACAGGCGGGTCCAGAGAGGAGGGAGGGAGGTTTGAGATGAATGTGAACATGTCATGCACCGTACCCACTTGTTAATGAGCAGAACGCGATAACACTCCTGAAAATGAAAGACCTCCATCGCTCCCCTCTCCACTGGAGCTTGGAATAATCAACAGCATGTCCGATAGATAGTCTGATTCGATGGGAAGTGCAGGGGATGCTGTGGTCCATTAATTTATATGGGATGAAAGGACGTTGGGAGGCTGGAAGACCAACAGAATATTGGTAGAACTGTATTAATGGGGCGAGACTTTTACCAGGCCCTGCAAACATCACTTCGATAATGTTTCTAATAATTGTTTGTATTGTGCTTTATTCAACGTCGCTTTTCTGCCTCATTAGGTTAATCACGAGGATGATTGGACAAGATTCGAACCCATGGCAATGTTTTGAATCGACCACTGAAAAGAATCCGAGAGAGAGAGAAATATAAGCGTGTAACAAAAGTCCGGGAACACTTTAAAGAAGTTATTGTAGCCAAACGAGTAGCATTACAAAGTACCAAAGTACATCTTTACAAAGAGTAAAGTTGTAAGTTTTTTCCAACAACACTCACTTTACAAACACTCTATGTGGGAACCATGTGTGACCCGACAAATATCGACGAGATAATCAAACTCTTCCCACACACGTCCCAACATGTCTTCCGAGACTGTGGGTGTTACTTGTTCAATTCTCCTCTTCAGTTCCACAACGTCACGTGGAAGAGGAGGGACATATAAGTTACATGGTCCTTTACATAACCTCATAAAACAAAAACCATCCGTTGCACTCTTTGTTTTTCCAAATTCTAGCACGCAGAAAGCCTTCTCAGCTTCAGAAAGCGCCATCTTGATTATGACACCACCTAGCGACCATATATGGAACTACACGTAACACCTGCAATGAGGAAAAAACTTACAACTTTACTCTTTGAAATGATGTACTTTGTCACTTTGTAATGCTACTCGTTTGGCTACAATCCCGGACTCTTGTTACACGCTGTACTAAATCAGATCTAAAGAACAAGAATAGAAAGAAGAAATAAAAAGAAAGTCAAAAGGGAGAGGGGAGAGGGATAGACAATATAGAAGTAAACTAGACAGAAAAGAGAAGAGAAACAGATGTTAAAAAAGAATGAAACAGAGAGAAAGAGAGAAAAGTTGACATGTAAAAAAAACTTAAAGAGACAAAGAAATATATGAAATCAGAGATAAAGAACAATACAAAAAGAAAGGAGAAAATAAACTAGAGAGAGAAAGAGAGCCGGAAGGTAAGACAATGCAGAGGAGAGAACTAGACAGAAAAGAAAGAGAGAGAGAGAAGCAGATAGAAAAAAACGGAGAGAGAAAAATAAATATACGAAATCAGAAAGATCAATGAAATAAACAAGGGAGAAAATCGAGAGAGGATAAAACTGTACACAAAAGAGAAGTCAAATAAATAATGAAACTGGGAGAAAGAAGATATAGATTATAAGACAGGAAGATATAGAGACAGTACGAATATAAGACAAGTTTTCCAAACTCTAAGGGTACCCTCCCTGTGCGTGTTCCTCTTAGCACCACTTTGCCATTCATCCCCATCGACGGAACGAACTTCAAAGCGTAGAAGAAATAAAGCAATCGAAATCCACTGTGAAGCAAACAACATACACATTTCTCTTGAAACCGAACAATTAACATAGATGTCACTCTAAATTACATACTGGGTTTAACCGCATTAGCGTGTAACCATTGACCGCAGTCATGTAACCTATTAATAAATTAGAACAAGCATATTCGTTTCCAACTAACTGTTCAGTGGAACAATGCATAAAGTGTTGATGAAATGCTTCGTGCATTCCTGGTTTAAATGTTTTTGATTTTTGTGTGTGTCGCCTTTGGGAGAACGGTACAAGATAAAATTACAAACTAACCAGACAGGAAATAAAACCAAAAAAGTTTGAAATGCATAAAAAGTTATGATCTCGGTACAGTACACTTTTCACACCCACCTTCAACACCAGCGCCGCATTTTTAATGCATGCAACAACGTTAAACCCGAAGGTTTATGGCTGCAGCAACACAAGCCTTCCATACGTCCCTATCCTGGGCAAGATCAATTCAATCCTTTCAAGGGCCTCCCCGATGGCGCAATGGTGACGTAATCGCCTTGTAATCAAGGGGTCCCGGGTGCGATTCCCGGTGGAGGCACATAGTGGTTCGGATCCCACTTTAAACTGTAGGTCCAGTCCTGATTAGCCTTACTGTGCATAAAGTGAGGTCCATCTCAACATTGTCCCTCCATCTTCGTCTTGGCCTTCCTACAGGTCTCTTACCATCAGGTTTCCCAACAAGAATCCTGTAAACTCTTCTTTCCTCTCCACATTCGTGCCACATGGCTTTATTAATCTTGATTCAATTATTCTAATATTGTCAGGCCACAGCATTGCGAAAGTAATTTCTACAAGACTTGGCAAGCCCTACCGAAGTTTCCTGGTTCGAGTCCCGGTCAGACATATGGATGTCTCTTTGCAAGTGGACATTTATCAATTGCAACCAATCACCATTTATCACGAAGGGCAACGTAAAACAAGAACGGAAACAAGGGAAGTACAGGGTGTTTCACAAGCTCTCGGCCCCTGATTTTCGCCTTTAAAAATCTAACTATTGGTCGTAATGTAATGAAACTTGCTACGGACGTACCTTGGTGTATGTGAAGCATGGTGACGTCATTAGAGATGGCGCCACAGTCTCTGTAGCCCTTACGTGGGCATGCGCGTTCGTCTGTTGGATTCTGCCGTTAAATGCCAATCGTACGGACGTGTGCTTTCAGTCTGAGTTCTCGGTTCTGCAGTTGTGACGCCTGCAAAATCTTCCATTCAATATTTGGTGAAGAAACTGGAAGCAACGGGAACATGAAGAAGGACATCCAAAACGGGCCAGAAGAAACGGCGCAGTAAGTGAAAAACAGATTGCTGGCCTCACCAAAGAAGTCGATGCGTAGACTGCTGTGCAACAATTGCAACAAAGTGAAAAGAGTCAATTAAGAGACCACTTTTAAAACTCGCCGTGACGTCACCATGCTTCTCATACACCAAGGTATGTACGTAGCAAATCTCTGTACATTATTACTAGGTCTCGGAAGATGAAGACCTATAAATTGCCAGAAAAGGACCTATAAAAAGACCTAAAAATATAAAAAACGGAAAAAAGGACGTATAAATGTGATCCAAATTAATTAATAACTTCAGTTCTAATTACATATTTAATGAATATGCGCGGCACCTTCTTATCTGACTTGAGATCTTTGCAGGCGCATGCTGTCTGGTCGTATACACCGTGCTAAAGCTTCAAAACAAGAGAAAGTTGCCACTTACAGCGCGATGTTTGAGAGGTGATGAACTGACGATGATTCGAATTGAGAATGGGCAGTGAAAACGTAGTCCCAAGAAGGTGAAGTTGTAAGAAAAAGCAGTTAAGACGTAAAAAAGGCTAAAAAAGGACCAATACGCCAAAAAAAAAAAAAAACGCCGAAAAAGGCAAAAAAGGACAAATAAAACCCACCTTTTTCTGGCCTACAATGACCCGAAATAAACATATATTATGTTGGGCCTCATCTTCGGACACTAGGGAAGAAAAATGATTTTTCCTCAACTTCCAAGCCCTAATTATGACCAATAGTTTGATATTTATAAGCAAAAATCAGGGGCCGAGAGCAAGTGAAACACCCTGTATTATAAAGAACAAAGTACCAGAGAAATCTTCGTTCATTCTCGCGTTCAAGATTGCATGCCAAGTATATCTAGGCCTGAAATAACCCAACTTTACTAATCTCCGGGAAAGGCAATGCTCGTTCACCAACACACACACTCAAAAATAAATGGAAGATCACTTCGGCTTTATTGTGGTAGTTTCAATCTCCCAGCAGCTCGTAACAGGTAATCCTATTCCATTAACAGCGCTTTGTAGTATGCCCGCAACCCTCACAGATTGAGCGTATAATGAAAAAGCGAACACGTAATATGGATTCCGACCTTTAAAGAACTGGTGAATGCTTGAAAGAGCTCTCTGACACTATTGGCTAATCGCGACCATGAATAACGCTGAAGATTAGATGAAATTGACGCAGGTACACCAATGCCAAGACCGGGATTCGAACAAGGAACCAGCATCACTCGTTCATTGAGGTAGCCAATGAAATTGTGAAATTTAAGCACCGTTAAGCGAAGAGAGCAAAATTGAGGATACCGTCGAAAAGGAACAATCATGCATCGAAAGATCATATGTATCCAAGTTCAGTATAGAAACAATCTTTGTATGGGCATACGACTTTACAATACTTCAATGTTTTTAGATTAGGAATAAAGATTGATATACCAACGAACCTTCGTGGCGGAGTGGTTAGCACAGAGCGCCATGAAGCCAAGGGTCCTGGGTTCGAATCCCGGCCTGATGAGTGTATCTTCATCAATTTCATTACATTATCACTCATCCTAATCTTCGCGATTAGCCAAAAGTAGCAGAAATGCGAAGTAAAATAAACGAAATCAAGCAGTCAATCGAATGCCGTTTGGCTTTATTCATATTTGGTTCTTTTTTTAATAAAATGTGAAAGTTCATTACAAGTTCATAAACAGTAATTCATTTTAGTTAAAAGGGGTCCCGGGTTCGATTCCCGGTAGAGGTTGTTCGGATTCCACTTTAGACTGTAGGTCCAGTCCCGATTAGTTTTCAGAGTAATAGATTTGATTTGATTTGATTTAGTTTATTTTACTTCGCGTTTTGTGCCTCTTGGCTAATTTGCGAAGATGGGTATGAGTGATGAAATTGATGAATGGACATTCACAAACAACCAAGCCCGACCGGGATTCGAACCCAGGACCCTTGACGCCAGAGTAATAGAGCTTAATCACACAGTAACTTATATTACTAACCCGGATTGGAAACAAGAATACGTTACAGTTAACATGTTCTTAAAGAAAAATACTCTTACTAAATAAAAAGCCAGAATATAATAACATGAGATTTCATAACATTCACTAGATGGCACTCACGGTGTAAGAAATTGCTTTCACTCATTATTAAATAAAATCAACAAGTTTCGGCAAATTTAAATAGGAATATTTCAATTCTTGTCATTCACAATACTTATATGTATAATACCGACTGTTTGTGCTAAATTATAACCTCTCACAAGCCAACTTAACAAGTTCTTACAATAAATCATAATTCACACTTTCATTTTTTGTTCGCTACACCAAAAACCAAATGCAATTGATTCCATACAACAAATATAATATTTCAAGATGTGCATATGCAGGTAAGTCACTATTTTCTGATAACATCAGAATTAGGTTAAAATATTGAAGGAAAACGCCAATCGCATGCCACGTTACAGAGATTACAAAGATTACAAAACAACAACACATATTTGTCCAACGGGAAAAGCAGTAGAGTCGTCTGTCGACCTATGTGGCGGAGTGGTTACCAGCCGGCTCTACCGTAGCATTTGCACGGGGCGGCAAAATGTATAAAAAATAGAAGCTGCATTATTTGAGGCAGTTTGGTCTTCTTGAGGCGGAGAAAATTCAAATTAAATCCATTTGCATATGCAGTATAAAGCAGAAACGAATAAGAAAAGCACGAAAGAAAGCGGTGCCGAAAGTTTATATTAGTTGTTCTCTTACAAAAAGCAGCTATTATTGTTTTTTTGCCTTTGAAAGTGCTAAAGAAAGTATACTGTGCGTGTGCGGTGCCATGTTACAACGCTATCTATTGTTTGATCGCGCGCCAGTCCGCCAGTCCTCCGCCCCCTGCTCTCGAGGTTTGAGTTAAACTGACGTGTCGCATTCGATAGTCGGAAATAGAGGTGCATTGTTCTTTGGCGTGTACGTAAGTACGAATATCCGCTGTTTTTTTGTCGTTGCTGGTTGCACCTCATTTATGATCTTGACGGTGTAACGATAGTGTGTGTGAACGCGTACGCCTTTGAATGTGACAATAATACAACTGGTTTGTCAAGTCGTCGTAAGGGATTTAAAAATTATTTGTTGCATTTGTAATTGCAAACTAAGGTATGTCTGATTAAACGAAAAACTCTCGGGTGCAGAATAACGTAAACGCACAGGAGAAAAAGAGCGCAATTATGTTAAAAATTGTGTTTAGCTATACCATATGGAATAGCCACCGATAACAAGCTTAGTTGTTCATACATTACGTCTTCTGTGTACGTATTTTGGAAGGGGGGCGGCAAGAAGTAAAATTGCACGGGCCGGCAAAATTCCTAGAGCCGGGGCTTAGCACAGCGCGCTACGACGTCAAAGGTCCCGGGATGGAATCCTGGATAAGACATGAATGTTAGCATTGTGTTGAATGTTATGATAGAGAATTGTGTGTAAAAATGACATGTGAGAGAACTGAAATGCATGACAGGGAAAACTACCACTTAGGGTTCTCCTTTATTGAAAAAAAAATATTAAAGAAGTGGCTAGTATGGCGTGGACGAAAGGGGTATAACCAGGTGGAGACACATAGTGGTTCGGATCCCACATTAAACTGTAAGTCCAGTCCCGATTAACCTTACTGTGCATAAAGTACCAACTGAATCAGTCAATTAAAACGACAGGGGTAGAGGGTTCGAATCCTGGCCTGGGCATGGAGTCTCTCTTTATAAATTTAATCATATCATTACCCATCCTCATCTTCGCGATTAGCCAAAGTGGCAGAAAAGCGAAGTTCATACAGCAAGTCAACCAATCCAATGTGAAAAGACGTGTCACAGTAACCACCAGACTGCGAAGAATGTCCATATCGCATTTGAGAAATTATAACTCTGATAGGTAATGTACCAGCTCAAAGCAGTTGTACATTTATTTTCTCGGTGCATTATTTCAACTCAAATTTCCCTTCAATGTATACAAATTCCCTCTTTTCCACATTTCCTTCCCGTTCATCCTTACATTTTCCCCTTTTCAAGCTCAGTTGGGAATTTCCTTCCCATTCAATCCCACTGTTTTCTTTATTACTACTTCCCAAGCCTCTTCCTTCCTGAACGCATCCGTTACGATCTCCTATTTCTCCCACTCTGCGTACAGACGAAAAAAGAAACTTCCTTTTTCCCCAACAAAGGTCCTATCGAGTAGAACAGTCAGTAAATATCTCCTGGAAAGCGTTTGCTTAAAGAGAAACGACGCGAACACTTATGCACGTGGACTGGTCAGGAACACGTTTAGAGTGATTGAAGTTGTCAAGGTAACCGAGAATCGAACACTCAAAATGTTGATTTGTTTCGCAAGGATGTTGTATAGACCCTAATATATGCTCAAGTATTAGCCAGTGATGTGCCGTAGACTATAAGTTTACGTCTACATGCGTTGTCTACACGTAATCTACGTGTAGATTACATTGGGTTGTAGTTTACACAGACTACGTAGTCAATATAAAGTGCACTAAAATTAATTTTGAAGGGTTTCGTGAAAGGAAAGTGACATTTTCAACTATATTGGTTCCTAACGAAATGAAAAGAATCCTATTTACACCAAAATTTCTCTTCTCTTCTATCATCAACTATGGAAGTAGATAAATCGTATGCAAAAAACAACAACAGATGGCAGTCGTGAGGCAAGAGTGGTATTTTCCCCATAAAACAATAGAATATTTTCTATATTAGGTTTCTTCCTAGGTGAGAAATTGTTCGAATTTGGAAGAAAGAGTATGAAAAGTTCTCTTCACACATCAGCAACTGATACGCAGTATAATTTTACTTTAATTTCACGACATTCTTTGCTAAGTTATCACTTTTCGCCATGTTATTTACATAGATTACGTAATCTACGTGTATAAAATAGTCTACGTGTAGAATGCAGACTAACGTTGTTTACGCGTAGACGCACATCACTGGTATTAGCTATGTTATTTAAAAATACAATCCAGCTGGTTTTTTTAATTTATTTACTACGAACCCCCCAAAAGTACTTCCCACATTTAAAATCACTATAATTTTGTAACGAACAGAGACATTGCAGTGAAATAAAGTTTGTACCGCACAGAAGTCTTTAAAGTTTTACCTGGCAACACTGCGCGTTTAAAGGATCAGGTGACTGCGAGCGATCAGGTGATTCCAAGATGGCGTCGGCAAGATCTGGTTCCTCGTGACTTCTGACTGTGGGGATATGTCAAGATGGAAGCGTCGCGGAAAAGCCAAGAGCTGTGGATGACATCAAAGCAAAGATATCTGCAGTCATCGCGGGGCATTTCGGATGAGCAGCGCCGGAAGCCATTCTGGGTTTCAGGACGAGATTGCAGGAGTGCATCGACGTGAATGGTGCCCACTTGGAGGTGGTGTGATGAGGACGACAGGCATGCAGTGTTGCCAGGTAAAACTTTAAAGACTGCTGTGAAGTACAAACTTTATTTCACTGAAATTTATCTCTTCGTTAAACGTGGGATACGAACACTTATGTGCCTTTACAGGGTATTGAACCTGGGAACCCTGGATTACAAGGAGATGAAGTAATCGTCAAAGTGGATATAAAGCTCTTACAATGTAAGAGGAGAGTGATGCGCAGTTGTAGGCAACCTGTAGCACCTCTTGGTGCTACTGCGCAGAAAGCTTTGGTCAGAGTTCACCCGCAAAGACACTCCTCGTCAACTGTAGTGAGCTCAACTCGCGCGTTGACTGTTAATGTTAATTGCTTCCTACCTTTGCACTAGAGCTGGGTGAGGCCGCCATTTTGTTTTTAAATAGCCATTATCTAATATCTCTGGTATACATTTCGCCTCAACAGTTTTCATGAAAACTGCACGCACTAGAAATATACCTTCGTGCTTCAATACAGGGTGTTCGGCTTATATGTATAATAAAAGGAACGGCCATAAATTCGTTATTAATAGATATTTATTTATGAACCTCATTATCCAGATGGAAATTTGCATTGTTTTTTTATTTTGTACTGTACAACAAATAATTTAACAATAAGGGAGATAAACACAGCACAAGGCAAATGGTAAGGTACCAATAGTTCATATTACCAAAAATTATGCATTTATGTTCAATCTTAGTGGGTTCATTATGGTGATTTAAAAAAGTATCCGATATTATGTCGGTTTACCCTACTCTTCTCGCCACAGCAGTCACTACAAATTTACCGAACCATCATTACATTCTGCTACATCACTTCCATTCATCACTATCGCCTCAGAGAAATAAGGAACAGGCAGGAAGTACCTACCATACCTTTTCAAATACTTTACGAGGGTTTCAGTATTGCCGTATAATTTATGGGAAATTGTTGCCATGACTTACGGAACGACCTTCGTACATATGCAACGTTATATAATTTGACCTAGAATTCATGATATTAAGATATACATAGATCACAGATTACTAAATTGTTATTGTTAATCTTTATAGACATATTCAACATGCATATAACAACATTCTTGGGTAAATTTCTCGTATCGGACAAACGGATTTCTTCAAATTTACAGGAGGAAAATACTTACCGAATGCAGTTTCTTTATACTTGTGGAAGTTCGGGGAAGTGTTTTCTCGCATCGTTCATTGAATTTTGCCGGTAAATCATCAATTTACTTCCAGGTGGATGTAGCCTGTGTGTGATGACGTAATCCCGGTCAGTGTTTTTGTAACTGAAGAAGGTACGTTTGTGAGGCTATGTGTCAATGGTTCGTGCGGCTATGTGTCAAAGATTCGTGGGGCTATGCGAGAATGGTGTGTGGGGCTACGCATATTTTTTTCGAAACCAATTTTTAACTATTGTAGCCTATACGTGACCCAACCTAACCTAACCTTACCGGAAATTGTTCGTGGGGCTATGCGTCAATGGTTTGTGGGGCTACGTAGGTATTTTTGGGTGTAGTGGGGTGGAAACACTGCATGCCGAGTACGGTAGTGAAACTGAGACCTCCATTTTGCATTTTTCCGAAGGCAAAAATAAACGAAGAAAACTTACTCGATATTTCGCAAATAAAGCGTATTTCCGTGAAATAAGGAAAATGCCACCTTCAGCAATGTTCTCAATGCAGAATACATAAGTACGAATATTCAAATTAAATAAACTAGCAAATTTCAGCCGTTTGTCCGATACGAGAAATTTACTCATTCTTTCATAACCTTGAATTGGGAAAGTACCCTACTACACATTGTTAAAGAAAGTGATTGCGACAGGAATGAGACCTTCTCATTGTTGATTACTGGATGAAATACTAATACACACTACAATGCGCCACTGTGATATTGTTGCCACGCAATGAATATTATACAGTTTGACTCGACGAAAGAAGTGGTATCAGTTAATAAGAAAGGATATTTCAAATTTGAGATTCTTGGCCCAGTGAGCATGCTCTTTGAAACTACTGTAAAAAGAGGGGAATATCAAGATGTATCTGCAAGCGACATCTTTACGAGAAAGGTAAATAATAATATACCAAGATAATTTTGAAATGTCCCAACGAAAATGACTATTTCGCATGATGGATTTTGAACTTTATTGATCTATATCTGTCCTATGTGTTTCTTAGTTGAACCTTACTATAGATCCACCAACCCATCTGAAACCCTGGTTCGGGAGCAGTGGCGCTAGTGTCGCTAGTTAAAGTTACGAGGAAGCCAGTAGTCCGAGGTTTCAGAAAACTTGGTGGATCTATACATTAAGTTTCGCTTACTTTTTCATGCGTTGTTTATTCCAGGATGTTTGCTTAGGACAATACCAGGAATGACTATTCTATGACCCACGCTATGACCCAGATAAAATTCCAGGCAAGTGATTAAAAACGTGTAGGTACATAAATAAGCTATTAAGGTTAATGTTACGAATTAGATTAACAGAATGAATGACTAGCGAGGAGATATGGAGAAAAACAAATCAAAAAGATGATCAGAAGGTTTCAGATACAGGAAATGGATACACTGAGACAAGAAAACCAAAAGATTGGAAGCCACAAGGTAGAGTCAAAGAGGAAAGCATGGAAATACCTGGAGAAACACAGTGCAGAGAGAGGACAGGACAAAGATGGATAGAGATTGCACAGAGAGAGAGAGAGAGATGGTGCGCATTCATCAAGATCGCATAAGCCCAAGAATCTTGAAAACGACAACAAGTATCTTCGGCTTTTCAATGAGAATTTCTGAAACAAATTCATTGCCAAAAATAATAATTGTTATGCTAAAAATTAACTTGTATTAACATTTTACACTAAACATATACGAATATATCTTATGTAAGTTTGTGAGTAATGTAAGTACCTAACCCTATCTTGAAAATTAACAGTCCTCTTCTTCCTCCTTTTTCCTTTCATTCCTTTATCTCCTTCCTCCATTCTCCTTTCATTCTTTTCCTCTCTCTCCCCCTCTCCCCCCAATCTCTCTCCCTCCCTCTCCCATCCTAACCTACAATTCCGCTTAGCTAACATATTTCACTCAACCTCCCTTCCATGTAGTTCACCCTGGACTGAAGTCTGCAGGCTAGCGAGGCTCATGCGTCTGGACTCGCAGTCAGTATAATCCTTTGTGGGACTCGTGGTCCTTATATGTGTGTGACTGTCCCTTCATCCATCTCATCACCATTCATTCCCATCTTCGCGATTAGCAAAAGTGGCGGAAAAGCGAAATAAAATTATCCATATCAATAAATTTAATATAATCATCATTAGCCACTTCATCGCCGCGATTAGGCTAAACGGCAAGAAAGCGACGGAAAATACAGGCATCGTAAACCCACAGTGCTTTCTTCCGGGAAGAAAGCTGCCGGTACTCTTCACGTTGGTTTCTTCATTGTGTTCATGATAAGAACAACTCAAAATATTGTGGAATGTTCACAAATGATCACCTACAAAAAAGATGCCGGTACGGCGTACCAGCAAAAAAAAAAAGAAATGTACGTATACGGTATTTTTATTTTACGCTAAGCCGGGATTCGAACCCGCGAGCTTCGGTTATGAGACCATGAGTCAACAAAATAACAATACAGCCAGCGTGGCGACAAATTATGTATCATCCCGCATATATTTGTGTAGCTTGCATGTGCTTATTGTTCATAGATGTCGGTAGTAAAGCTCATTTTAAGCTACGTATATTGTTATTTACATTCACCAGGCTTCTAGAACGAATTTATACTCCTCAAACAGACACTATCTAGTCTTACCTAGAGATCATTAAACTATAAGTTATCTTACCTTCTAAAGAAACACACTGTCGCCACACGAACATGTTTCCACACACAATAATTTCACCAAACAAATGAAATTACAACAGACAATTTCCTACTTCACAGAATATTGAATTATGTAACCGTACTCAAGGCCAAAACAAAAAAAAGTTTCACAATTTCTTGACACACGTTAACAACAATTCACAAAAATTCAGGTGAGAGGAAGACGATGTTAACAATTACTTTTGATTGTTGGAGCACCTGTAATAACTTTTTTTTAAAAAAAGTTCTGAATAAAAACAATGCGGTTTCGTACACGTATTTATTTTCCCGTAACGCAACGCACCACTGCACAAAAAAAAAGCAACCCGTAAAGCGCGGACCTGTGAGAGGTTGGTTCGGACCCGTTTACGATTGTGCCCAATAGCGGGTCGGGAAAGACCTGATGCGCTTTGCGGGAAGAAGGGGTTCCCGTACGATACCCGCCAGGGCAACACAACACTGATACCGCCTTTCCCGGACGCTGGGATATAGTTCGACAAACTGCCGCCAGGGAGTGCGGCGTTCAGGTCCTACGCCAAGCCCAGCGTGTTTGGACGCGCGTGCTCCAAAATCCCCCTTTACCGTTCTCTTGAAAAGCACCCTGCGACGTTGTCAAATTTCACCTCCACAGGAAAGGGTTTTACCGCTACATCCTCCCCCTTTTTTTTTACTTAACAACATTAAAAACCGAGAGAGAAGTGAAGGAAAAGAGAAGAAAAGTTCAGAAAACCCATCAGTTACTGCATTAGAATCGACCCGTGCTGCGTTACGCATGACAAAAAAAGAATACACCTCACGCGATCGATAACCACGTAACATTACGCAACCGTACGCAAGTCTCTCACTACACAGAGGGCATTAAACATGCATGAGTTGGAGCAAACGGTACGGAAGTAAGTCCAGGGGATACGCGAAGCGGGAACGACGCACCTGCCTATGAAAACGCATTGCGTAGGAAAAACTGAAAGTATCATATGCAGATGGTCTGAACCTGTTACACAAAATTTATGTGAGAACGTGGGGGGGGGGGGGGGAACTGCACGGCTAAACAGCCCCCTAAACGTCAGGTCCTGCCAGCCAAGACACTTTTTTTTTTCCAGCGACGCGTGGGCAGAGCGTTGAGTCCATTCGCCGCTGTTTTCTGTCTTTCGAGGCCGGTCCTTTTTTTTTAAGTAGCTTCTCAACTGTCCTGACGATACTGGGCCAACACCGAAATTTTGGAGGCTCCGTCGGGAATCGAACCCGGTACCACTAGCACCTAAGGCAAGAGCTCTGACCATTTGGCTACACGAAAGCCAAGTCCACTTTATGCGCTGATAGGCTAATCGGGACTGGACCAACAGTTTAGTAGGATCCGAACCACTATGTGCCTCCACCGAGTATCGAACACTGGACCCCTCTATTACGAAGCGACATTATCACTACGCCATCTGGAGGCTACGGGTAGTAATGCAGGCATAGCGGAAACGTGGAGAGCTTTAAATATATCGTTACGAGCTGGATAAGAGTAATGAGGTAGGGAGTTTCGTGTTGCACGAAAATAATGCACCTCCATAATTCAAAAATAATGAAAGGCAGTGTTTTACTCACAGCAAGCGCACTTGGCCGTTTGGCATATAGGCCAGTCAACAAGGGATGATTTTGTTGTCCAATAAGGAAAAAATCTGGGAAAGCTTGAACAAATTTTATTATCTTCCTAGAAGGGCTCTTAATGACATAAATTTTGCACCCCTGTACCAACCCGGATTTGGCCGCCATCTTTGGAAAATGGCGCCCAAGATCAGTTTCGTGCAAATATCTCGCTTGGAAAGCACTTTACAGCAAACGAGGTTATGACAGAAAATAATCTACATACAATTCTCTACAAAAAAAAATTCTGTGCGTTTTTCTTCTAGGAAGCACCGTTAGGACGTTAGAGCGAGAAATTTCACTTCATTTTTTCCACTCCATTTTGCAAGAGCGAAAGATAAGGAAACTTTTTTGCAAGGTAACTTGAGGGCTTATTTCTTATTAAATACCTAATCTAAATGTATGAGCCGCGGAAGCTCAGTCCTGTCGACATTCGTGGCGGAGTGGTTAGCACAGCGTGCTGCAATGCCAGGGATCCCGGGTTCGAATCCCGGCTGGATGTTTGTGTATGTCCGTAATGGAAAAAACCGAGAATATTAGTAAACAGTGATATGTGTGAAAGTTGAGAAAATGGTAAATGACGGGGAATACTACCGCGCAGGGTATTGTTAAAAAAAAATTGGGTATCTGACTATCATCCGGGAGACCCGGTTTCGTTCCCGGCAGGGGAGAACGGAGATTTTTCCCACCTGTTTAAGCACTTTCGGCGCCCATCCAGCGTCGTAGAAAGTGGGTACTTGGGGTGTAAAGGAACAGAGACATGGTGCTGATCACATGACCCTCAGCTTCGCCCGTGCTCAATAAAGTGTTGAGCCCTATCTCCACACCACCTATACGCCTTCGACGTGGTGAAAAGCACAAGGGAGCACTTTACTTTATCTCTTCTTTTTTACTTTTTTTATTATAAATCTTCAAACAACTTTTCTTGATAATGAATCTAACTAACTAACTCTCTAGCCTTCTTAAACCCGAAGGTTCATGGCTGCAGCAACACAGGCCTTCCATCTGTCCCTATCTTGAGCAAGATCTATATACTCTTTTCCATCTCTGCCGATTTCCTTTAGGTCCATCTCAACGTTGTCCCTCCATCTTCGTCTTGGCCTTCCTACAGGTCTCTTACCATCAGGTTTCCCAACAAGAATCCTGTAAACTCCTCTTTCCTCTCCCATTCGTACCACATGGCCTGCCCACCTAAGTCTTCTTGATTTAATTATTCTAATAATATCTGTACATGAATACAAATTATGTAGTTCTAAATTATGTAACCTTCTCCACTCACCTGTCTCCTCATCCCTTTTAGGTCCAAATATTTTCAAGATATTATCTTCAAGTGATAATAATGCATGTTAATTAAACAATAATTCTGCATAATTTAATATAAAACAAATGAACATAATGTCTGTATATCTGCTACTGTTAGAAACTAAACCATCCCTTGTCTTCCACCAGCAAGAATTATTGTAAGTACATATGAAGAAGATCACCATAGTTGTACTGAGCTTTCAGATCGAAGCGAAAGCTACAGGCCACAATCTACACGAGGATTTCAAACCGAAGTGATGACACGGTCCCCATTAGTATAAAAGAAAAACATTCACCGTGTATGCGCGATTAACAAAGTGCTAAAGATGCATGCTATTGAGAACACGGTCCAATTGGAGCGACACGTGCAGCTTGTCGTGTAGTTTCAAATCGAAAACTTGCATTTATTTCTTAAGATTAGCATCCAAGAGACACGTCTGAAAGCTCCCTTCCTCTTCCACATTCTGTCCCGGAAATCCCCCGGAGAGAGTGAATGAATACAGGTCTCTTGTACATGTAGTAACTCGAGAATACTCGACAAATGAACGCGTGAGACGGAACAGAATTGCGCGGCCTTGCTCCAGACATTGTCCGGACAGAGTATACAACAGTGTCAGGTTTTCAATACGTTAATCTTCGCAATGCTTACATATCACTGAAGACTTTAGCCCAATTTTCATACAACTACAAGGCCCTTTGTGAAGCCTTGAAGGCGTTTACAGATTATAATGCGAAGAAGCTCTGGCTGTGCCGCTTCTCTGTCTGTTGACGCTTTCTGTGATACTTTCAGAGAGTGGTTCAAAGAGGATCATAAAGAGAAGACTTTTTGGTTTTCCGCATCCCTAACTCATCAGCTACAACGGTTACGGAACAAGTCTTGTGATTTTTTAGTAAAATATTATTGTAAATAAAAACTCTGGACCAGCTGGATACAATACATCTCTGATTTTCACTTCAGAAGTGACTGATTCAGTGATTATCTCTCTTATTACGTTCAAACTTGACATTTGCCAAATACGGAAGACATTCCAACACCACAACGTTCATGCTCATTTCGGAGCATTGTCTATCGTTCTAGTTTCTTCTCCTTGGTGTTGTACTTCTTTGCTGTTTCCTTTCGGTCCTCTCCGTTGTTATATTTCGCCCTTATTCTAGTTCCTTTTTGCTTGCTTTCGTTCTTATTCTAAATCTTTGTTGTTTCCCTTCGTACTTATTCCATCCTTCTCTTGTTTCCTATCGCTTTTATTCTCCACCTTCACTGTTTCCTGTCGTCCTTATTCTACCTCCTCGTTGTTTTCTCTCTCTCCTATTCTACCACTTTGTTGTTACCTTTTGCTCCTGTACTACCTCAGAGTTGTTTCTATTTACTCTTATTCTCTTTGTTGTATCCATTCGTTCTTATTCTAATTCTTTATTGTTTCCTTTCTCTTATTTTCTAATTCTTTGTTTTCTTTCGCTCTTATTGTAATTGTTTATTGTTTCCTTTCGCTCTTATTGTAATTATTTGTTGTTTCCTTTCGCTCTTATTGTAATTGTTTATTGTTTCCTTTCGTTCCTATTGTAATTCTTTGTTGTTTCCTTTCGGTCCTATTCCAATTCTTTGTTGTTTCCTTTCGCTCCTATTCCAATTCTTTGTTGTTTCCTTTCGCTCTTATTCCAATTCTTTGTTGTTTCCTTTCGCTCTTATTCCAATTCTTTATTGTTTACTTTTCTTATTCCAATTCTTTGTTGATTCCTTTTACTCTTATTGTAATTCTTTATTCCTTCCTTCCATATTCCTCCTTTCTCTCCTATTCTTCCTCTGAATATATTCTTCACAATGGCTTATTCATTTCTCATGCTTACTTGCACATTTATTCTTCATCGCAATTATCGCCCCTTTTTACTTATTCCTGTCTCAATACAATGAAAACAATCC